>NC_140948.1:121996462-122676462 GCF_014529385.1 Adiantum capillus-veneris
GTCTGTACCCCATCTCACCAGAATTACCATAGCCTAGAAAGATGCACTTTCTACTCTTTGGCTCAAGTTTGTTCCTAAATTCCTTTGGAACGTGAGTATATGCCTCACAGCCAAGACTCTGAGATGCTTGTATGAGGGCATTTTGCCTGACCATACCATCTTTGGCACTGAATCCTTCTACAAAACCTTGCTAGGAGATCTATTTACAAGATGAACAGCTGTTGATACAGCTTCAGCCCAAAACCCATTTGGCAGCTGTGCATTAGACAGCATACTTCTGACCTTCTCTTGTATGGTCCTATTCATCCTCTCAGCAACACCATTTTGAGGAGGATTGTAAGGAGCAGTAAGTTCACGTTTTATACCTTTTGACTCACAAAAGTCCTGAAAGGCCTTTGAAACATACTCTCCACCATTGTCAGTGCGTAAGCATTTAAGCTTCTTGCCACTCTGATTCTCCACAAGTGTCACAAACGTTTTGAAAACACTAAACGCTTCATCCTTGTGCTTGAGAAAGTAAACCCATACTTTCCTCGAGTAATCATCTATAAATGTCATAAAGTAAGAAGCTCCCCCTAGAGATAGGTTAGGCATAGGTCCACACAAATCACTATGAACAAGTGCCAACTGTGTATCTCTTCTACTGCTTCTATGCTTATGTGGCTGCTGTGTTTGCTTACCATACAGACAATGTTCACAGAATTCAAAATCATTAAATGAAAAGCCAGGCAAATAACCAAAATGAGACAAGATTTCCATTCCCTTCTTGGACATATGTCCTAACCGGCTATGCCACAAAGAAACGTTCAGCTGCTCGGTTACATTGATTACATTTTTAGAGATATTTGATACATAAATCATGTAAAGTCCTCCAGACTTTACTCCATGTGCTACTGTCATAGAACCCTTGGATATCTTCCACATGTTCTGTCCAAAAGTGGTGACGTAGCCAGCATCATCAAGTAAACCTGTGCTGATCAAGCTCTTTGTAATTGCGGGAACATGTCTCACATTCTTCAACGTGAAAAAAGAGCCATTCTGAAACTTCAATTGAACATCTCCAACACCTAAGATCTCACATGTCTGCCCATTGCCTAGCCGAACATGATCTTTAGTGGTCACATAAGAGGTAAACCACTCCTTGTTTGGAGACACATGAAGTGATGCCCCTGAGTCTATAATCCAGTCACTTAGTGCATTTCCATCAGATGTTGTAAGAAGAGCTGAGTCCATTGTATTCTTCAAGAAGTAGATGTCTCCTGACACTAGACTGTCATCCTCTGCAACAGTGTTTGTCACATTTATTTCTTGAATCTTCATTGAGGACTTGTTCTTGTCACCATGGTCTTCAACTTTCTCTTTGCCTTTTTCTGCTTTCCATTCTCTGCAGTCTCTTTTCATGTGACCCTTCTTGCCACAATGGTAGCATTCTATGTCACTCTTGCCTTTAGCACTGCGGGACTTGCTACGAGACTGATTCCTCTTTCCACCTTTGTACTTTTCTTTGGTCCTTCCCCTGACAACTAAGGCTGTTCCTTTGCCTTTGTCCATTGTCTTTCTATTGGTTTCTTCAGTAAGCAGACTTCCTTCTACACCTGCTATGTTCAAACCATCTGGAGGTGCAGAATTACTCAAAGCTGTGCGAAAAGTGTCCCAACTTTCTGGCAATGTGATCAACAGGAACATATCTCTAACAGGTTCATCAAACTTGACACCTTGAGCTGACAACTGACTGTAGATTGTGTTGAATTCATTCAGATGATTGGACATAGGTGTCCCTTCTTTCATCTTCAAGTCAACAAGCTTCTTAAGCCAGTATACCTGTGAAGCTGCACTCTGCTTCTCATAAAGATCACTCAGCTTTAACCATGCTTGATAAGCCGACACCTCGTCTGCTACATTGAAGTAAACGCTTTCTGCCAAAGTCAGCATAATGGTAGAAAGTGTCAATTCATCCATTTCGCTCCATTCATCTTCGTCCATATCTTCTGGTTTTATCCCCTTGAGCTTTATAGGTTTTATCTATTTCTTTTGTACCAACACGTGCCAAATCTGCTTCTTCCACAATGGGAAATTGGTTCCATCCAGCTTCTTGATATTGTAAAGAGCAGTGTCTTGTGATCCAGCCATAGCTACGCTTCACAGTGGTTTACTTTCCTGGGAAAAATTCGACAGAGTTTCCCCTGTAAACTGACCTCTGAACCAATATCAACCTGTCAAATGAACCAAGAAAGCTTCAGATTCTGCATAAATTTTGGCAGAGTCTCCTTTGTAAAATGGCTTTGGTGTACTCAAAAAGCAGACCAAAAAACAGTTCAAAAAACACTGTCTCTCTAACACTGTAAGCTGTGGGTAAACCTGTCTTGCACCTGTACTATCTATGATTGTCCTGTCACTGTCCTGTAAGCATAGACTGCGACAATGCCTCAACGGCAGTAAAGCAAAGATGCAATCCCAACTGTCCTAACTCACAGTCAATACATCCTAGCTGCCTATCTAAGGGTGCTCGAGGGATCGCTCCAAGACCTGTATCACCGAAAGGATCTCAACATTTGAGAATCCCCCAGCTCAATAAAACCTCACTCGACCCTCAACAAACGCTGCAGTAAATCTGACAGTACATAGACTTCCCACAAAGTCATACATCCACAAATTTCCCACTGTATGCTATAACCGCTGCAGCGGTTGTTTGCTGCGTGACTCACAGCCAGCAAACCCTCAACAGACATACATCATCTCTGACAATACATCCCATGTGGAAGTACCTGCAATGTCAGGATGAAATCTGGAATATCAAGCAGCAAACACAAGCTACCTGATGAACTAGTGGATGTCGCCTACAGTCTGTGTGTAGATGCGCCCGTGTCGTATGTGACACGCCTCCAAGAACTGTGAGCCGTCCTTCGATGTGTAGACAGCCACAAATCAACACTCTGGGAGTGTGGATATCCTCAGCACCTGCAGTCGTAGGCCGAAAACCCCAAATTTGCAGAGTCGGATCTGCACCCGCTGAGACCACGTAGTCAAAAATGGCCTGTGCAGAACTTTGTCGAAGCCGAACGGTGGCCGAGATGAGCTCAGAATGAAATTCTGAGCACACCAAGGGCTCTCCCACAAGATTTGGGGTCGTGTCTTTGCCTGTCGAATTTCACTCCAATCTGAGCTGGTGACTCTAGCCTCCTGCAGTGCTGCCCCGAGCCTCGATCTGAGCTCTGATACCAGTTGAAGGAGTACGAATGGAAGTGCGACGTGAGAGAGAGTGCGAGAAGAAGAGCACGACGATATGGTGAACTCGCTCTACTGTAATGTGTAGAGCATAGTGAGTTCTTATTAGGTTTTTACAAAAGAATATGTATACATACCTGGCGGCCTGCCCACTTACCTGAGCGACCACATTGGGATTTATACCCCAATAGATAGATCCTCGAGATCTCATTGGATCGTTCCAACATTTTAAATTCTCCTTTTACCAAGATGTGTGTACGTGTGTGCGCGCGCGCGCGTGTGTGTGTGTGTGTGTGTGTGTGAGAGAGAGAGAGAGAGAGAGAGAGAGAGAGAGAGAGAGAGAGAGAGAGAGAGAGAGAGAGAGAGAGAGAGAATGAAACAAAAATAATTGTGTTCTCACCCATGTTGTCAAATATATCTTTGGGATTGTTCCTATGGCATTAAGATTTATCTTCTTTTTTGTCTTGTGTGTGCGTGTGTGTGTGTAGATATTCACTTTTGTTGAAGACTTATCGTGTAACTTTTAATGTCTCTTTAGATTGTTCCTACACCCTTGAATATTTTGATCTTTCTTCTCTCTCCTCCTATGTCATTTGTTGGACATTATAAAATTGTTGGAATTAGGGTTGCAGAGAAACACTCACAGCTTGGAGAAGACGAAGGAAGCTCAAGGCACACAATAGAGAGTGTGTTACTTAGTGTGCAATGGAAAGATGGATAGCCCTAGAGTGATGGGCGTATATACAATGCACGGGGGAAAAAACCTCCTAAAGAGGGAAAAAATGCCCCGACGGTCCTAGTGTGTTCACACACATCACTACCACATGTATATGGTAACAAATCCCCCCTGGAGTGATGCGGTGAACGAGAGCTGGCACATGAGTAAAGGGAAGTGCCATGCCCTGAGGACAGGATCAGTCCACAAAGGGGAGTAAGCCCAAAGCTTTGCGGAAAGCTTCAAGCTTCTCACGAGACAATGCCTTTGTGAAAAGATCTGCAAGGTTGTCCTGTGTTGGCACATAAGCCAAGCTGATCTCTCCTGCTGAGAGCCTCTCCCTGACATAGTGGTAATGCACCTCAATGTGCTTTGTGCGAGCATGAAAAACTGGGTTCCTCGCAACTGCCAATGCGCTCTCACTATCAGTGTAGATAGTGTTGGCAGTGTCCTGTCCAACACCCAAGTCAGCCATAAGGCGTCTGAGCCATACACACTCAACCGTAGCTGTGAAGACTGCCCTGTACTCAGCCTCACGACTCGAAGTGGCCACAGTAGGTTGCTTCTTGCTCAACCATGATATACATGAACTGCCAAGCATGAAACAAAAACCACTTGTGGACACTCGCGTGTCAAAACAACCATCCCAATCTGAGTCCGAAAAATCATGTAAGTCTGGCGGCAATGATCCCCCCTTGGGATAAAACAAGCCAAGATGTAAAGTGCCACTAAGGTAGCGGAAAATCCTCTTGACAGCCTGCCAATGCTTAGACCCTGGGCTATGCATAAATCTGCTGACCTGTGAGACTGCAAACTGAATATCTGGCCTCGTGTTGCATACATAAATGAGGCAACCAACAACAGTTTGGTAAAGAGTGACATCAGCAGGATCGCCAGCATCATGTAGACTCAACTTCAAACCTGTTTCCATGGGAGTGGCAATAGGTTTGCAATCCTCAAGTCCAAACTTACATAGCAATGTCTCTATGTAACTTTTCTGACACAACGCAATACCACCATCACACTGCTTAAACTGTATACCCAAGTAATGATGCAACAGCCCCAAATCTTTCATCTTGAAAGTAGCATTCAAATCATCCTTAAATTCAGCAATATGTCTTTCATTTGGTCCAGTGATCAGCAAATCATCAACATAAAGAACCACAATGAGAAATACATCATCCTCACGCTTTACATACAATGTGCTTTTTGTTGGACTGTTACGAAAGCCTCGTTTAACCAAATGAGTGTCAGCTTTCTCATACCAAGCACGAGGAGATTGCTTCAACCCATACAAAGCCTTCTTACATTTGCACACTTTGTCCTCTTGTCCTTTTATGACAAAACCGCGAAGCTGCGTTACATAAACTTCCTCAAATATGTCACCATTCAAGAAAGCAGTAACAATGTCTGATTGATGTACATCCCAACCAAAATGAGCTGCCAATGCACATAGAAAACGCACAGTAGTCATACGACAAGTGGGAGCAAAAGTCTCTTCATAATCTATGCCTTTTTGTTGTGCATAACCCTTTGCAACAAGTCGAGCCTTATGGCGATCGATCTCACCATCCGGCTTGCGTTTCAACTTGTAAACCCACTTCGTACCAATGGCCTTTTTGCCAGGAGGCAAATCACATAAAGTCCATGTGTCATTCTCTATAAGTGCATCATATTCTGATTTCATGGCAGCAATCCAATTTTCTGAATTCTGTGCTTCATCAAAAGACAGAGGCTCCTCAACATCATGTAAACTAGACACATCCAAAGCATAACAATCTGATGCATAAGATGCATGGCGAGAGCCTGAACGAGTACGACTAGATAAAGGTGCATCCAATTTACTGTCACGCAAAGTGTGCACCAGCCATTTTGGCATACCTCTAGCCTGCTCATTTTCAACCCTTTCCTCATCAAGTACATCATGTACATCTGCATCAGTAATAGGCTGTTCTAAAACATTTTCAGAAACCCCCATAGGCTGTACATTTGCCTCATTGGAACTTACATTCGTATTTCCACCACTGAAAAGAGGCAACAAAGTGTCATAAATGTCCTGTGAGCTTACATTATTGTCTCTAGTACATGATAGCAAGGGCTGAACAGAATCTTCTACAAACACTACATCCCGTGAAACCAGAATACGTTTTGTTTGCGGATGATACAACCTGTAACCTTTGCTTTGAGCACTATAACCAACAAAAATACATTTGACAGCCTTATCATCCAATTTTCTGCACTGCACTTGTGGCACCAAAGCATATGCCAAACAGCCAAAAACACGCATGTGCTCAATAGAAGGTTTTCTATCATGCCATGCTTCATATGGAGTAATAGACTGCAAAGCTTTCGTAGGACACCTGTTAAGTACATAAGTGGCACACATGATGGCCTCAAGCCAAAAAGAATGCGGCGAAGCTTGACTTTTGACCATACATCGTGCCATTTCCGTTAGTGACCTATTTTTCCTCTCAGCAACACCATTTTGCTGAGGTGTATAAGGCACTGTACATTGGTGTTTTATCCCACGACTAGCCAGAAATGCATTAAATTCATGAGACATATACCCCCCCCCTCGATCGGAGCGGAGGGTGCCCATAGTACATTTTGAGACATTTTCAGCCATAGCCAAAAATTGTTTGAAGCACATAAAAACTTCGGACTTCGCTTTAAGCGGAAATACCCATGCATGCCTGGAGTAATCATCAATGAAAGTCACGAAGTACAGGTAATTGCCCAAGGACGGAGTTTGCATGGGCCCACAAACATCACTATGCACAAGCTGCAACCTGCATGTGGCCCTAACTGAACCATCCTTTGGAAACTTAGAACGCTGCATTTTACCCAGAATACAGCCTTCACAAACATGTTTGACAGGTGCTTCAAGAGGCGGCAAAGAAGCAACCATATCAGATTTCTGCAAACGTAGCAAACTGGCAAAATTCAGATGACCAAAACGTGCATGCCAAAGTTTTGCATTTGAAATAGCCCTTGAATCTGCAACAGCATTTGCAAAATTTTGTCCACACTTGTCATACAAAGTGAGCTTATACAGCCCACGGCACAAAAGCCCAGATGCAACAATTTCATCACCAAAACTGAGATCATGAACTGTACATCTGTCATCCACAAATTTGACTACAAGTCCAAGTCTAGCAAGTGTGGATACAGACAAGAGATTCTTCTTGATCCCAGGTACATAAAGTGCATCAACAAGTGTGAAGGAACTGCCATTAGCAGCAGTGAGCACAATCTTTCCAACTCCCTGAACTGGATAAGAGGCGTTGTTGGCACAAGTGACTGAATTCCCATGAGGGACAGACTCGAGAGAGGTAAACAATTCACGATGTGAGGTAATGTGCTTTGTAGCACCACTGTCGAAATACCACACATGTGAATCTGCAGCAACTGACAAGCATGCATCATGGACAACAGGATTGTAAGTGCACTCTGCGCTAAAAGCCCATTCTGCATCAACATCAGCATCACAATCTCCTTTCACAGAAGACTCAACAATGGCTGCATTTGTAGTGGATCCAGCATTTGCAGTGGAACCACCCTCTTTCTTCTTAGCCTCTTTGGCCTTCAACTTAGGACACGACTTGATCAAGTGATCATTGGCTTTACAATAATGGCAACGCATCTTCTTTTTGCCCTTATCACCAGAATTGCCAGACGAAGTGCTGCCAGCAGAAGCATTAGGAACATAATTTTTGCCACTCGCAGCAGAACCATAAGAAGTGGCTGCATTACTGTTACCACCCTTTCTTTGAGAAGCAATAAAAGCCTGTTCAACTGCACGCTGCCTAGTCTTGTTTTTTCTAGAAAGTGACTCTTGCAACAGCAATGTGCATAATGCATCAAACTTGACAACTTCAGGATTTCCTTGGGTCATCAGTCTCCAAGTACTAGCAAAAGTCTGGTAGGAATCTGGTAAGGCATCAAGAACAGTCTGCACAAGGGAACTGTCCGAAATGACTTCACCTGCAGAAATGAGTTGCTCATTGATATCCTTGACACTAGCAAGGAAAGTGTCCATATCATCTTCCTCATGCATAATCTTCGACTCTAGCTCTTTACGCAGCAAAGCAATTTTAGCCTCATTGCGGCTTGCATAAAGACCTGCTAGAATATCCCAAGCCTGTTTTGCAGATTTTGCTGAACGGATGTGAGGAATAATGGTGCGCTTCACAGACAACGCAATCAATGCATGAGCCTGCGCATCCTTAACATCCCAACGAGCTTGTTCTGCCGTAGGCAAAACAACTCTAACAGCTGCAATCCTTGCAGCAAGACCTACAACATCCTCAACATCGCCTACATCTTCAGAACCAGGACGTACATCAATGCCCTGCACAATGTTCCAGACACCTTTTGACACAAGAACATGTTGCATCATATAAGCCCACATAGGGTAGTTGTCCCCATCCAACCTGTCCTCAGCAGCAAACATCTTGAACACATTTTTGTTGTTGTTGTCAGCCATGGCAAATGCTGCACCTGATGTGAAAACTGCCCGAAAATAGGAGAAATGGAGCGGGAACAACTTGTGCTATATAGCACAAACCGTAGAAGACTATAAGGCACCTGTTATGCAGAAAACGGCACTGACAGAAAATCTGCACAAAATGACGAAATAGCCTGTGCAGTACTGCCCGTAGTGGAAACGGAGGCCGAAATGAGCCCAAATCAAAATTCTGAGCAGACCGAGCTCTTCGAGCACGCCCAAAATATTTGTCGACCTGCGAACGCTCGCCAAAGCTCACTGAAATCGGAGAAAGTGAGCAGGCGTGTGCTGGAGCAGATGGCGACTAAGCCCGGGAGGATGTGACCTGCTCTGATACCAATTGTTGGAATTAGGGTTGCAGAGAAACACACACAGCTTGGAGAAGACGAAGGAAGCTCAAGGCACACAATAGAGAGTGTGTTACTTAGTGTGCAATGGAAAGATGGATAGCCCTAGAGTGATGGGCGTATATACAATGCACGGGGGAAAAAACCTCCTAAAGAGGGAAAAAATGCCCCGGCGGTCCTAGTGTGTTCACACACATCACTACCACATGTATATGGTAACAAAAATTGTCCTCTCTCTCTCTCTCTCTCTCTCTCTCTCTCTCTCTCTCTCTCTCGTTGATTTTTGATAGGCACCCTTGCCTGCTAAAATTTAGAGAATTAATTTAAAGCATGGCCCACAATTTAACTCTTAAAAATAAAAAAGCAAAATATACCAAAATTGGTAAAAGGTCCATCAACTGGACAATCTCTCTACCCATTTTGGGTGCTAATATGAGGGTTAGTCTTTGTCGGGCATTTAATCCATTTTCTATGGGTGAAAAAGTAAGCTACCCTTTTAAAAATAGACTATAATGCCAAAAATAAATCTCTTGAAAATTTGAAGGTCTTGAAGGGTGCGTGAGCTCAATGATAAAATCTCTCTCTCTCTCTCTCTCTCTCTCTCTCTCTCTCTCAATGACAAAAATGCATGCATTGTATATAACAATAAGCAACTTGAAGTGGTAGATATCTTCAAGTACCTTGGCCTTGAGGTTCCATCCAATAATAAATGGAAGGATTGCGCAATGCCTCGATTGAAAGCCGGAAAGAGGGCTTATTATGCATTGGAGAACATGTGCAATGCTGGAGAGATCAAGTGTTGAGCTCTCAAAAAGTACCTCTCTTGACACATTGGTGACACCGGTACTTCTTTATGGAGTGGAGGTGTGGGGTGGTAGCAAGAGGAATTCTACTTAAAAAGAGTTTGAGAATATCCAAAAGTGTTTTCTCACCAACTTTATCCAAATCAAGACACAAATACCCTACATGCTCTTACTTCTTGAGTCCGGATCTCTTCCTATTGAGGTCTTGGGCATGCAAAGGGTTGTGGAGTACATGCTTAAGACACAATGTAGCCCTTTGTATCGACTTCCTAGAATCGCATATGAAGCAAGTCAAAAGGTCCAAAAGACATGCAAGAGCAAAATACTAAGTTTGGGGTGACATCAATAAATGGTTTGGAAGATGGGATGCATGTTACTTGATCAAGGATGCGTCGATCGACTCCCAAGTTAATGAGGCCTTCTTACAATTCCAATGTATCATGGCTTGGGAGAAATCCAGAGGTTGTCGCTTTAGCCATTACACCACACACATTGCCCCAAAACTACAAATCTCTCTTCTTCTCCGAACGAGGTAACCGAACCCATCCCTACAACCTTGAGCCCATCCCGTTGAGTGCGATGGTGCGATCCACACCATTGCCTTCATTCGTCTTAGCTTCCATTCTCTACGCTGCGAGACAGGATGTTGAGGCACTATTGACTTTACACTTTATGTCCTCGTCAAGTGCGGGAGAGTGAGTACCACACACTACTTGAGTGCTCAGCTTTTGATCACATTAGGTCCTCTTTTCCCCATATATTCAACCATGAGCTCTCCCTATATACCTTCCTCTCCCAACCACCAACCACGATGTGGACTCTCTATTGCGACGCTCATTTCAACCATTTTTTAGCATCGAGAGTCACTTATGACCTCCACTCACACCAAGTGACATGTTCATTTGGTCCCATAGGTCATATTTGACCTCCAAGGACGATAATATAACTATCTCTCTCTCTCTCTCTCATGGTTAATAACGTGGAGAACAATCCCTACATTTGCATGTCCTCAAAGCGAGACAATCCCAAGTCGATGTTAGGCAAGCTTTTTTCTTTTCTCAAGCTCTTTAAAGAAATACAATCTTTCAAAATTTTCTAAAAAATATCAATATTGGCCTTGAAAAAAGCCCCTTGAAAAGATAAAGCTAAATATATCTTCAAAAATAAAATTTTCATTAAATAGCAAAATCTCCTCTAAAGTTCTCCCTTTTTTGTTATATGTTCAGAAAGTAAATTCGTATAAAGTAGCAAAACCTCAACTAAAATTATCCCTTTTTTGTTATATGCAATCAAACTTGAACATTTATATGATAAAGAATAGAAAGGCTTTTTGACTTTTGGCTAGTCATTTCTTACATTCTACAAAGAATATTTATATGATAAAGAATAGAAAGTCTTTTGACTTTTGGATTGTCATTTCTTACATTCTACAAAGACTCATTTTCTTACAATGTTATCTTTCCCTTTTACATTTTAGATTAGATGTTTCGTAAGGTTGGGTGTCATTTCTTACTATCTTACCCTTTATTTTTGCATTTTATAAGGTTTCTTTTGAACTGAATGAACCAAGGAGTGACACGTGGAGGCTTTCTCCATCCTTGAAAATTTTAAGCTACATTATATATAGTATAGATGTAAGGTTTTTTTTGAACCGAATGAACCAAGGAGTGACAAGTGGAAGCTCTCTCTTTCCTTAAAAATTTTAAGCTGCATTATATATAGTATAGATAGATATAGATTCCTCTTAATAGCCTTATGGAACTTTCATCTTGTTAGTTTGTAAATGAGTCCTTTCATTTCATTGAAGAGACCATCACTCTCTTTTCATCTTTTTGTTTTAAAAAGACTTATTCTAGTTTCTAAATGATCCCTATATTTATTAAAGCAAAGGACTTGCTTTTCAACTTTTTGTTTTAAAATGTGAACATGAATGCTCACCTTGTCTTTTCAAAGTGTAAAATTGAAGGTATGACAAGGCCAATATTTAAGAGTGTTATATGTTGATAGATTCTTTGATCTTTGAAAGACAACATTTTTCTTTTTCTACCTTTATAGAAATCCAACCAATAAAGTATTGAGAAAATAAGAATGCTTTAAGCTTTCCGCATGCTTTGTAGGGATTGATGTTATATTGGTACCATAGAGAGATCATATAAAGCTATGAATAATTATTGAGGATAAAGCCACTTCAATGAATGCACATCTTTCAATATGGGTATCAAAATATTATGAATTTATTTAGTTTAAAATATTCTTTATTTAACTACGATGTTTATATTGGATATAGTATTTTGTATAAAACTTTGTAATTTTTGGTATGCTAAAGGCCTTAGTGAAGGTCGTCCAATTCTAATTGCTTTACATGTGTCCCTCAAAGGGGCTTAAAAGTCTTGAAGAGAAAGCCTTTTAAATGCTATTTCTAAAAGCTGCAAAACTGCATTCATAGGAGTTTGATCCTATGATGTGAAGCATTCACTTAATGAACCTTTGTTTAATATTAGTTTGTAAAGAATCCTTTCATTTAAACATTTTATAAAGATTCATTTCATCAAACTGTTTTATTGTTTCCTATGTTTATTAAATCTATCTTTATGAAAACATTGAAATATTTTTTAGTTTTAGTTTGACAATGTGTCTCTTTACATTATCGCTTTTAGTTTATTTCTTTTAATCATGTTTTGTTTTAAAATGCTAATGTGAAGTGTGTACCTTTCATCTTGTAGTTCAAGTAGGACCCTTTCCAATATATAATTGACTATGTATGTATAATTGGTACATAATATAACACAAAAAAATCCATTTTTCATGTAAATAAAAGGATCAAAGTATTGAGCTTGGGTGATCAAAACGATGTATGAACTTTGTTTAAACTATGCTAGGGTCTCTTTAGCCATCCAAAAAAAATTCATGTTTGGTTATTGCTTTATTTCATAATTCATCCTAGAAATTATTATTCTCACTATGGGAATATATTTTACAACAAGAGAATAATGTTTTCCATGCTTTTAGAAGCACATGCTTCTTCAAAAGGGAAAACAAGGTCAAAGTTCAATATGGCCCACATAAGTCTATGGGAAGAAATTAATAATAAAATATTTCTTTGTGAAAACAAGAGTGACACTAATTTTTTATAACATTTTTCATCACTATAAAATATTATGTTTCTTGAAAAAGTGTAACAAATAAACTATTTAAATTACAATATATTCCAAAACCATAAAAAATATTGTTTTAAAAATCACTTGGAGAGAAAGATTGTATGTGACTCATTATACAATGGCCCTTTTTAAAGAGAGAGGTACACAAATATCAACACCTCTCACAAAGACCTAGAAGAAATATTGGAAAAGAAAGTTTTTTGCCATATGGCGCTAATCCGCAAGCTTTATTCAATAGTCCACAATTGCACAAAACCAACGTTTTAGTAAGGACTCCTTATGTAGTCCAAAAGTAGTATTGGTGAACTTCAAAACATCTTAAGGTTAGTTGAATGCTCAACAAGAGCATGACTAGACCTTGTAATTTTTTGGGTTGCTCAATATAATTCACTCACAATTGTGAGTTTTGCCAAAAAAAAAGGTTAGTTGAATGCTGACATCTATATCTATACTATATATGAAGCACCTTAAATTTTCAAGGAAGGAGAGAGCATCCACTTGTCACACTCTAGTTCATTTCAAACAAGTGAAAGAGTCACGATGGCTTTCTAAAACAATAAGAAAGTGATAAAATCATTAGGTTGAGTTTAGCTAGAATTATATAAGGTGCAGTAGTGTTCGAGAATGTCTTTTTTATTAAGCGATCAAGTGTCCTCCTCGCAAAAAAGAAAAAATACTAGCAATTATTTTGAAATTTGTAGGATTTTTAAACTAAGTTTTGATTAGTCACATCAACAGGCCGGTTTTTCTTCTCTTTACCATGGTTTGCTCACACACACACACACACATGTGTGTGTGTGTGTGTGTGTGTATAGATAGATAAATAAATAAATAAATTTACATGTATAATAAAACAAGTGAAAGAATCACGGTGGCTTTCTAAAACAATTAGAACGTGATAAAATTATTAGGTTGAGTTTAAGTAGAATCGGTGTTCAAGAAAGAATTGCCTCAGCTTAGCCTTGAGACGTTTGAAAATGGAGACTAATTGGTTGCAAACCATGGTAAAGGGAAGAAAAAGTGGTGAAATATGTGAGAAAATAGTTCAAAAATCTTGCAAATTTTAAATTTATGCTAGTATTCCGGTTCGCTTCTTTGTGGGGAGGAAACTCAGTCGACGGCCGTTAAATAAAAGAGACTTTCTTGAATATTGGCTAGAATTAAGTTATAGAATGTAAGAAAAGTCAAACCATGTGAGGCTATGAAATGAAAAGTGAAATAAAAAAACTCATTATATATATATATATATGTGTGTGTGTGTGTGTGTGTGTGTGTATCCATAGGATTTACTAGAATTATGCAAGTGAAAGTTTCACTTTAATAATGCAAGAAAAGTCAAGACATGTCAGGATATGAAATGAAAGAGAAATAAAACGATCCATTTACTATATAAAATTGAAAATAACATTTAATGTAAATCTCAATCAACACTGAAAACATTGAAAGTATGTCTAACCCAACTCAACTCTAAGGCTTCTTTTAGAAAGCCAAAAAATTCATTGACATATATTATATATTTGCTTATTTATATTATGTGTGTGTGTGTGTGTGTACGCACCTATAAAACTTACTAGAATTATGCAAGGTGAAGCTTCACTTTATCATTCTAAAAGAATATAATGTATTTGTACAATCTCCAGAGCTTTCCTGATGACCTGGGGGCACGCCTTCAAGAAGAGGAGAGAATCGTCTGCAAAAAGTTTTGCTAGGAGTTGGCTATTTCTTGGTAAAGCTAGGCCTTGCAACTCCCCTCGTTCCACACTAGCTTCGAGCGTCGTGATTAAAGGATGTGATTCTATGGCGAAAAGCAGGGGGGCCAGAGGGCTTCCAACAGCTCCCAGTACACTTACCAGACGACAAAGGTGAGGCCCAAAGCCCAGAGCTTCCATGATGGCTTTTGTATATGAACATGTTATTTTGTCATAAGCCTTATCCAGGTCCAACTGTAGCAGAACACACTCTTGCTTTGTGACAATTGCATACTCGATGCCCACCATTGCTCCCAAGATGTTATCGTAAATGGACCTTCCTTTGATGAACCCATGTGTATGGGGAGAGATGATCTTGGTTAGTAAGGGGGCCAGGTTAAGGGCTACAACTTTAGCAATAATTTTGTAGGCCACCGACATCATCGTTATAGGGCGCCAATGTTTCAGTTGAGAACAAGAGATCTATTTTGGGATGGGTTTGATAAGCCCTCTCTTTACACTCATCTCCAACGACCCTTCGACAATGGCTTTATTGGCCAACCTTGTGATTGGGACCTTGAGATCGTCCCAAAATTCTCTATAGAATTGCACCATCATCCCATCCCAACCAGGGGACTTTTCCTTGCCAAGGGCTTGCAATGCTAGTGAACATTCGTCTTCGGAAAATGCCCTTTCCAAGAAATTAGCTTCTGAGTGGGGAATCTTCTTCTTGACACTCTGAAGTAAGGTCCCTGTGGCTTCTTCCACTTTTTGGGATTGGATCTCTGGCCGTCCAATGATTTGACTAAGATAGCTCAGCATTAGACCAACCATCTCATCCTGGTTATGAACTGCTATCCCTTTCTCATCATAGAGCGAGTGGACATGGCCTTGGCTCTTCTTGATTTTTAAAGCCCTAAAAAATGATCTTGATTAGAGGCTTCAGGTTGAAGGTGAGTCTCCCTGGAGAGAAGCCTTGCCTTTTTGATATCTTCTAACTGCTCATTAGCAAGGTTAGATTTGGCTTCGAGCCATCGTTTGTGCTTATCCTCAGTAGCAAGCCCATTGGCTTTTTTGGAGGTAAGCAATTGTACCTCCTCTGTAAGATACAGAAGGTGTACCTCCCTAACTTTCTTGATTCGAGGGCCTGAGGTTTTGATTGCTTTCTGGATGCTCCGAGCAAAGAGGTCCCACGCATTGTGTTTATTGAGGTTGACATCTTTTTTGAGCTTACCCAGTGCTTTCTTGGTTAAATTCCTGAACAGAGGGTCTTTGAATAGGTGTGCCCCTGTTACTAATAGTTTTTCCCACCTCTTGGGGTCTACTGCTCCCTTGTATTCTTCTTAAAATGTATGTGCAGAGGTATGGGATCCGAAAGGCTATTTGTTGGGACTACCTCCATCTCCATCAACGACAGTATCCAGTCAGCTTGGTGTGAGCAGTAGCATCTGTCCAGCCTGGAGGCAGTGTGGGCATACTGGAGGCTTGTGTAGGTGAAACCAGGCGTGCTGTTCCATGGGCCGATTTCCCATAAGTCAATCATCGCCCATTTTTCGCACAAACTTTGCCATTTAGACCTTTCTGAGCCAGCCAACATACTGGAGGATCCTGTTCTATCCTTGCTCTTTTCTACCATATTGAAGTCGCCAACCAACTGCCACTCACCTTCAATAGGAGTATCTCTAAGATGCATCCATAGTTTAGCTTAGTCTTTTGCATTGCAAGGGCCGTACACATTCACAATGGTTAGGGGATGCCCTTCTCATCTGATTCTAGTCCCCAGGATTCTGTCGGATGGGTGGTTTAGAACCAACTTCGGCTCCAATTCTCAGTCCACAATGTTGAGGACACGAATGAAACCGTTGCTTCCTTCTCCATAGAATACTAGTTTCTTTCCTAGTGCATGATTTCTCTTGCTATGGGCATCTAAGTGGTGTTCCTGGATGGCCCAGCAGTTGACTACCTTCTCCTTTCTTATTTCCTCCCAGAATAGGGTACTCTTCTTACGGGTTTTCAACCCCTTTATGTTCCAAGATTGGATAGTGAGAGACTCCATCATTAATGAGGGGTTCATTGGGAAAGAGGAACAAATTCTTCAGCATCTGAATCATCCCCCCCCCCCTCTCCTTGGTCTCAGGAGAATTCGGGGGTTCGAAATCAGGGGATTTCTTTTCTTGTAGTGCTGCAAAAGGATTTTGCAGTGGGACAGTGAACCCCCCTCCTTTCAATGGGGTAGAGGACGGACTAGAACCTTTCATCTCACGTGTTCTCATCACGACTTGAAGCTGTTTGGAGTCTCTTGCCACTACCTTCACCCTTTTGGCTCTTTTCATACCAAGGACTTGAACAGCCATCACCGTTGTCACTGTCATAAATTTTGGGGTAGCAGTGGGAGTAATGATCTATTATTATTGCATGCACTTTCGGAAATTTGTTGTATGGGAATCGATTCCACCACACTCTTTTCTTGCATTTTGACATCCATCATACCTTCTTTATCCTTCCCTGCTTTTGCCCCTTCGTTATTGCCTCCTTGCTTCTCTAGCCCTTCCATTTGGGTTTCCATATCCCTGGGGGCCTGTGCTGCCGGAGCTGCAGTATCGTTAGACTTCAAGGGGCAATCCTTGGCAAAGTGTCCAAAGTTGTTGCATTCAAAACATGCTCCAAAGTATGTTCCAATGTTGAGCGGAATAGTAACAAGCCCAGCTCCGACATTGATTACCATGCTCTTAGGTGGCATTTTAGACACATCCCAACCTATGCAAACCCTGTTTGAGGTTCTGCCAAAGCCTCTCTTGCTAGGTATAAATAAGGGAGTGCCCAGTTGACTAGCGAGCATCCTAAGACTATCCCACAGCGAGCTAGGCAGTCCCATAAACTCAACCCAGACCGGATGAAACCCTTGTAGGGATTCGTCTGAGTCTAACACTGGCTCCCAAGGCACCACACAGACCGTAGTCCTATTAAATACTAGGGGCCCTTTGTTGAGGATCTTTTCCACATTGGAGGCCTCTTTGAATCTCACTGAGCAAAACCCTTTAGCTATATAAAAAAGTACTTTCAACTGCTCCTCCATGACCAAGAATTTGAGGGCCCTGAAGCCATTGAATCATCTCAAACCTGTTAGGGATTCTTCCATTGAACCCAAATACTAGCGTTAGCTAAGCTTGCCTAGCTAACTGTTTTTTGATAAGTGTTGGTGGAATCGCTAGAGTAATAGCCTCGGCAACTTCCACCTGCTGTGGAAAAGACTGGTCGGGGGAGATTGTCACAAAAGGGAATATCTTCAGACATCTAGGAGCCCCCTTGGGGGTGGACGTAACTCACAAGCAAAGATTTGAGTGGGTGCCTAAACAAATCAAACAAAAATGAGTAGGTGTGAGTATGCTCTTCTCCCATTCCCAAGTCGGATAAAAGTGATAAATGCCTTTATGATTCCTTATATTGCCTTCACTAGCCCGCTTCTCAAGATGGCTAAGTGTCACTGGGAAGAGTTCTTAAAACCAGTAAAAAGGTTTTTATGGAAAAACAACACGAAATCCTCTAGGCCATGGCAATGGGCCCGTTGGGAATCAATTGCTTGGCCGGGGAATCAAGGAGGTCGCGGAATTTTGAATCCTGTGGCCCATGCAGAAGCTTGTTGCGCCAAATTTGTTGTTTCATTGGCTAAACAGGATCAAGTTTGGGCTGTCATGATCAAAGATATGATAGAAGCAGCTAAACTTGGCTTGAAAGGTGGGAAGTGGAGAGGGGTGGAGCTTCATGACAAGATGCTAGCCCCGGCGTGGTCTACCTAAGACTGGGGGGCAGCTCAGGAGAATTGGTAAGAAAATGCAATAGAGTAGCAGGAGTCTTAAAGTGGGGAGAAAAACCCAAATACTTCAAGAACTCCATTTGGCATTGGTCCCCCTGGGTTTCCAAAGTTGTAGATCCGCCACAAATTCCCTATTGGATAGAGACAGCCAGGAAGCTGAATAATAAGGGTCTGAATTGACTGGGGCACTTCTGGGAGGACAGGGACAACAAGGGTTGGAAAACCATTAACCTTCTGGTTACCCAATACCAACTGAATAGCTTGGAGGTCTTGCTGGTCCACAAAGTGATGAAAGAGCTTGACAATTTAGATGCCTATCTGTGATTTAGAGTTTGACTAGAATGCCTGGAAATGGCCTGGAAGCAGTCTCTTATGGAAACCCCATCCTAAAGACATTATGGAAAAAACAATGGCCGGAGGAAAGGTGGGAGCAAGTAATGGAGAACGTCTGGAAGCCAAAGGTTCCGCAACACATGAAGGTATTTTTATGGAAAGTAATATGGGGTCCTCTACCGACGGGGGTGAAGATCCAGGAAAGAGGGATTGGGTCAGATCAATGCCTGGGGTGTAGGTTGGCTAGTGAAGATCTGGCCCACCTCTTCATGGATTGCCCAACTATCAAAGGCCTCGCAGGGAAAATATGCAAGTGGGTCCAAAGAACATGGAAAATTGGATTTTACAAGACTGATTTATTTCTTGGAGGGAAGAATTCAGGTGGTCCTGCTCTCCTAATCAACACTCAAATCGTCAGGTACTTCTTCTTACACAATGTATGGCAGACAAGGAACCGCCGTGTGTTTGAAGGAGGCCTTGCGGTGGCAAGCTTCACAAAAATTATACAGGAAAGCAAAGTACTAATATGGACGCTTCGGTGCAATCAACACTCGGAGGATTGGTCTAGGATTACTTGTGCCTTGTTGTCAGCAGAGGGCATGCCTAGGACGGGGGAAAATCTTGGCCATTGGTAATTAAAAGATATCAGAAGAACATGATAATGGACCTTATGTATCAAGGATAAGCGGGCGAGTTGGTAGGGATGGCTGCCCTGATAGCCGATGTAATTATGGTCCCAGGATGATGTCATGGCTCAACACGAGCATGACAAGACCTTGTAATTATTTGGGTTGATTAATATAATTCACTCACGATTGTGAGTTTTGCTAAAAAAAAAAGAAAAAAAAGAATAGAATGAATGGAAGTGAAATGAGGCCATCCAGGAACACCACTTGGATGCCCATAGCAAGAGAAAGTAGACGCTAGGAAAGAAACTAGTATTCTATGAATAAGGAAGTAACGGTTTCAGTGGCGTCCTCAACATTTTAGACAAAGAATTGGAGCCGAAGTTGGTTCTAAACCACCCACCCGACAGGATCCTGGGGATTAAAATCAGATGGGAAGGGTATCCCTTCAGCATTGTGAATGTGTACGGCCCTTGTAATGCAAAAGACAGAGCTAAACTATGGATGCATCTTAGAGATACTCCTATTGAAGGTGAGTGGTTGTTGGTTGGCGACTTCAATATGGTAGAAAAGAGCAGGGATAGAACAGGATCGTCCAGTATGCTGGCTGGCTCGAAAAGGTCTAAATGGCAAAGTTTGTGCTAAAAATGGGCGATGATCGACTTATGGGAAATCGGCCTATGGAACAGCATGCTCGGGTTCACCTACACAAGCCTCCAGTATGCCCGCACTACCTCCAGGCTAGACAGATGCTAATTCGTCTATGATAATGCCTTGCCAAAATCAGTCCCCTCTCTCTCTTGGTCGACCCCTCTTGCAAAATACTCTTGTTGGCACCCCATTGGACGCTGCAAAGCTTAGCCAATCATAATTGAGAAGCATAAGTGATAGCCTTGTGAGATGTGTTCCCCTTACCCCTTTTGTAAGAGCTTTAGGTAATTAAAGAATGCAACTAAACTCTCATTGGACCCCTTTGTCTTCTGGCGAATAGGAAGCAGGCAAGCCATTGGGCTGCTGAATGCTCATTGGACCCCTTGGGAGACTGTCCAATAGTCTTCTAGAGAGCTTAATTCGTATTGGTTCCTTTATCAAGTGTTTTTAAATGAATTAAACTAGATTTACGCTAGCCTAATTCTCATTGTTCCACCTCTATGGCCATCCAATAGGATTTGAGTGCACCTTGTGGGCAACTAAGCTAGGGAGCTGACATGTGTCCCTATTCCGTTTGTGTAAAGGGAGCCCGTGAGTGAGTGTGTGTGTGTGTGTGTGTGTGTTTCTCTCTCATCTTCTACTTACAGGGCTCGCCCCCTCCTATGTAGGAGTCTTGAAGACTTTTGTGTACACTCACAAAGCATCCAATTTCACTAAGCTTGACCATTTGGACTTACCTTTGAATTTTGGAACCTTAGCATTTTGGAAGTCTTAATGGGCTGAACCCTAAGGTCTTTGGAGCCCATTATTGCACATTGCTCTTTTGTAGATGGCCGCCCCTTTGGATCCCTATTTTCCCTCCCTTGGATCCCTACTGTGGCCGGTCTACCAGCTTAACCAATATTCTAGCTTTTTCTCCCCTGGCACTTTCCCATATTAAATGATCAGTTTAACATGAGAAAGTCATTTAGGAGAATTAGATATTAGTTATTATGACATTACCTCTCTCTTGAAATCATAGTCGTCCTCGACTATGGGGTAGAGAAGATAAAGCCTATTCATTAGTCCTTTTTCTAGCGAGTAGAGGATCCCTATCTTACCCGATGACATCGTTCTAGAATGGATGACTAATCCATTTGGCGCTTGAGAGCCTAAGGATGCCGCAAGCATGTCTGCGCATTAGTCCTATCAATCTTCCATAGTAGAGTGACAAGCTCTACTTGGTGTTTGGAAGCCGTTGTCTCCACAAACTTGATTTTGAGCATGCATACTACTTAACATTTGTGCACAATAAAGAAAAAGAGAGTCTTATAAGACGAAAACTTTGTTCATTTTAAACATTTTTACATTTGCTTACTCTAGGGAAGAATTGTAAACATTGACAAGGTTTAGGTTATCCTTTGATTGCATGCCTTGCATCCATCTAGCATCTTCAAAAGGATAATTCTTAAACTTAATAAGATACTATCGGATAGTCTTACCGCCTCTGAATGCCTTGTCTTCATGTCAAAAAATGGACTCGTGCTGCAGCACCTCTTCTTGATCCTCGATCTCCAGTGGGTCTTCAATAGTTGGTTCTTGAGGTGCCTCTCCTTTGTAAGGCTTTAGTAGGCTCACATGAAAAGCATTGTGTATGAGCCAATGGCTGGGCAGCTTAGGTGATAGGCCATCTCATTGATTGGTTTAAGAATCTGGAAGTGACCATAGTACCTTTTTTGCTAACTTAGCATAGTACTTTTGGTGTCCCATAGGATTCTTGCCCGTGGTGTGCCTTAATCAAGCCTTGGGAAATTGAAGCAAGACCCAATCATTCTCTTTAAAGGCTTGGGCTCTTCTGTGCTTATCAGCAGCAGCCTTTTGCCTTTGCTGTGAGATAGAGATAGCATCCTTAATCTTTTGGAAAGATTCTTGTAGGTCTCGGCTATACTCATCTGTAGCGAAGATTTTCCCATGTACCTTAAGTAGCAAGGGAGTTTTAGATCTTCCCTCAACTACCTCAAAAGGTGTTTTTCCCGTTGTGCGCGTATGTCGCACGTGTCAATGCAAGGAACTTGCCGATACACCGTGTGCGAGCCACAAATAGCTCCAAGCACACAACAAGCCTAAACTAGTAAGCTCAAAGAAGGCGATGGTGTGTCACTCACCGCTCTACGCTTGCTTCGTGGAGGATTCCTTGCCACAAAGAAGAAGGAGCCGCCGCTTCGCCGCGCTCAACCGCTTCGCCGCCGCCGTGCCTTCGTAATGCTCAATCACCCACACTCTCTCTCTCTCTCTCTCACACACACACACACATACACACACACACACAAGGAGGTGAAGAAGAAGAAGATGGAGATGGAGATGGAGCAAGAGCACTCTTCTATTGCACAAATGAGAGAATGAGTGAATTTAAGGTTTAGTTGACTTTTATATGAGCTTACCCCATTCACACTTGGGCGCCCATGCTTAGCCAACTAATCCCTCGAATGTTCCAGTTAGAGTGCGCCTCTCATCGGCGATCACTCTTACCCTTTTCCTATTGGACCGACAAGCCCGGTATCTAACTCTACCAGGTTAGAACGTCCATCGTAGGTGATAGGGTGTCCGTGAGCCGTGAGGGTTAACATGCCCCCTTTCCTGATGTAGATTCCATCCTCGGAAGCTATTGAGTTGAAGCTCGTTCGTCGAGGTGGAAGAGCATTTGAGATGAATGTCCTTAGCCTTCTTCAGTCACTGCAAAATCAAACAACATTGGCACAGTAATTGCATTCTCATAAGCGATTAAAAAGCATATGCAATTTTAGGCAGACAAATTGATTGGTAACAGAATTTTAAACAATTTGTCAGCAATAAACATTAAATTGCAATATGATCAAATTGCAGAAACAGATGTAAAGGTAAAAAATTAAACAAGTCTGGGGTCGCTAATTTAACGGTCGAAAGGCACTAGAGATCGACTATTAATACCATGGGTAAGCTTCTTAATTTTCTCTGGTCAATTAAGTTGTTTAATCGCGAGAGCCAAGTATTTCATGTTCGAGGGCTGACTAGAGGCTATACTTAGAAGACCTTGTAGTTAAGCTACGATAAAAGGAATTTCTCATGAAATCATCGCCTGACTGATTACCTTTTCTTTGACCCCCCAAAGTCTGTTCACTGTGAATGATGTGTGTGCTTATTTTGTATGCCTTGGGTTTTTTGCTTTTCAAGGAAAAGCGCCCATACTGGGAACCTCTAGGGCTCTAGTACCATAGGCGATACATGTGAGTGAAGTACCCAATCAAGCTGAGATTTCTCTTCCAGCTTAAGATTTTACATTGTGGCACTTTGATTTGTTTTTGTTTGTTCGTTTTCAGCATTTTAATTTTGTAACTTTGGGGGGTCATATAACTCTGTCACACCTCCCCAGGCTCATCACACAAGTAAACTCTCTTTATAATACTTAAGCAAAAGTTCAATAGGGTCAAGCCCACTAGAAAGCCCTAGTACATTTCACACAATGCTGCCTAAATCGGATTAAGAACCTAAGTAACCATTGATTATTAGGAAGGTATTCCCCATGGTATTAAGAGAAGATCTCTAACACCTAACCTGGTCAAACTAGCTTAGTCGGACTGCTTGATTTTTAAATCTAGACAAGTGATTATGATAAAAAATTCATTGAATTTAATGTTTGGTACTAAGCAAATGCGCTGAATATTATGCTACCAATCACAATCAAAGCAGACAATCATAGATACAAAAAAAGATAAGGGGCATTGCTAATGGACAAGAAACACGTGTTTGTGTTGATGATCGCGCTTGATTTGAAGTGTGAATGAGAGAAAGATTCCATGAAGGTCCAAATCCTAACCACAACAACACGTTCCTGTACACACTAGGAAACACAAAGAATACCTCTAGGAGGCACATCAGTGGGAAAAAAGAACTTTGCTAATCACTCAACCCTAAAACAGAAACACTCCTATTGTACTAATCTTACCTACCCTCCATCACTCGAGTGATGAGGATCAAAGGTGTTTTATGACATAGGTTTCTGTTTCAGTGTACCGAATGTGAATGTGTAGGTCTGGGTCAATGTTTTGAGTTTTATTGTGCATACTCGTTTGCTAATTGCTCTTGCTCTTTATTTTTTTATTTTTTTTGTGAGTATAAGGCTTTATATGTACATTCCCTAAGGTTGGTGATTGAGAGGTCAGGGAAACAAGGTTGAGAGGGAAGCAAGTGAATGATGAATTTCAGCAAACACTCCCCCCTTCCTTGGGTAGATCATACCGTTTGAAATGAGCTTGTCACCCTTTGAAACCAATTGTTCCAGTTGGTAATAGGTGGGGATTTTTGCCAGTAGTTTTCTATTACCTTAGGCGCCTCATCGAGTTGCAAGGGTGGTAAGGTACTCTCTCAGGATCGAACTTGAAGTGGTTCATCAGGTGATTCTTGAACACTGGGAGGTGTGGATTCTTTTGTAGCTTCATGGAGGTCCACTATTGTAGGTGGAGGCTGTGGAGAAGCTTTTACCTCTATGGATGCATTACATGAGGAGCTAGAAGCTTCATGGGACTCCCCCCTTCCTGAGCTAGGTGGAACAAATCGTTCTTTCTTTGGTACCCAAACTAGCTTTGGAGCGGGTGTGTAGCATTCTGTGATTTTTTTCTTTTCACGGCCGTTAATTTGTTTTGGAGCTACAGGATTGGGTCCATATGGATCAGGTGACATGTAAGAACACAATCTACGTTTTGGCACCCAAATTTGATCATTTCCTTGATAGTAGCCTTGGGCTTCCAATAGTCGTTTAGGAATCCAACGCAACATTTTCTTACATTTTTTGGGGCGAGTGGTAGGTTTCTTACAAGACTTCTGTTTTTTGGCACTAGCTATGGTCTCTAAAGAGGATTTAGGGACCCACTTGTATGTTTTCTTTGTTATATGAGGATGAGTCTTGTCAGAAGCTGTATGCATTGCTTGTAGCATATTTAAGGGTACGGGCATTTCATCCCTTTCGGGTGTTACCCAGGTTGTCCCCCTATTTCCCCAAGTATCTATGGTTGCTGCTAGGTGGACCCAATCCACATTGTCTGACTCAGTCATCCCAGGTAGTACATCCATATAAGGAGAATCTTCCCCAACATCTATGTCCACTTTACACGTATAACAATACTGCAATGGGGCCGACTGAACTGTGGTGTCATATCTATGATCAATTATAAACCTGTTTCCTAGAGGATGTGCTCGACCAGTCACAAGATCCACTCGAATGACAGAATCTTGAAACTGCAGGTAGACATGGTTTTTAGACCAATCATGCACCATTTTTGCTTCCCTCATGAAAGGACGTCCTAAGATCATCTCCGATGCCATAGTGTGTTTGGAGAAATCCATAACAATAAAGGTAATCCTTATTTTATGTCCAAAGACCTTGATCTTGAGATCTTCTAGCATCCCAATAGGTTTAACATTAGACCCATTGGCCATCTGCACTACTATGGTTGTGGTCGCAAGGTGAGGTCTTCCCATAGTTTCCCAGCAATTTTTAGTCACAATGCTAACCCCAGCGCCACCATCAAGGATTCCCTTCATAGTTAATCCCTTAGTAGTGATTGGTATAGTTGCATTGGATTCATCACCCTCAAAGTATTGTCCCACCTTGTTAACAGGTATTTCTATAACAAGGTTCTCATCTAGGTTGGGTTGTGGATCTATGTATTCCTCCTCTATTGGCATCTCCCTAGCTCCATCCATCTGTGCAAATTGTGGTAGCCCAAACTTCAGTTCTCCATTGAGGAAGGCTCAAAGAGCTTAGACTAGCTCGGGTCTTTATATAGTTTGGACATGATGGTGGTTCTAACTTCTGAAGACATGAAATCCATCAATTTGGCAATGTTTAACGGCACCTTTTGGCCTTGAGTCCCTTGACGTGGGGAAGATGGGATCTCCATTTCTTCGATAGGATCAGGTAGTCCCTCTATAAACATTATTTTCATCAAGAAGTGAGTACGCCCACTTTCCCATGACTTTAAGTCACTTTCTTCTTGGATGACACTAGGTATGTCCAAGGGTCTATGGACTTGGTGAGGTTGTTGTTGTGTAGGGAACACGGTGTCTGTAATCTGGATCTTCCTAGGTGCTGGTTCTAGATCCCTTTGGGTATCTTCTACCAAACTCCTTAAATGCTTCACTCGCTCAATCTCCTCTGTAGGGTTTGGGTAAGTTCCTATCTTGTTTTTGGATCCTGGCCATTGTGGCTCATGAAGATCTTCCTTGTTGGTTTCTATGTTAGTGGTCGTTTTGGTCTCCATGGTTTCACCTGAATCAGAATCTTCTTCAGCGTCGTTCATATATATGGGGTCGTCACCAATTCCTATGTTGGTCTTTGAACTAGGGTCTGACTTCGCTGCTTTTTGCGATCTCTTTCTTCGTGTTTTCTTCTTTTTCTGAGATTGGGCAATTGATGCCGTGTCTCTTTCCTCAAGAATATAATTTTGTTTTTGGAGCATCAATCGTGTGAGTACGTTTACTAGTACCACGGGTGTACTTGGTGATGGCTCCTTGGTAACTTCAATGAAGTTTAATGGCATGATCTTCGGTGCATTTGGATTATTTGGACATTGGGCAATCAAATGATCTATGCCACATGGATTACACATGAGTATCGGCATTGTAGATGTGCTTGCTTGATTGGTTTGCATTAGTGTGGCGTTCTTTTGTAGCCTAATAGGACACTCGGCTACACGATGTGGACCTCCACACTCATAGCATTGAAGAGGTGGTCTCTTAGCAGTGTAATTGATATTTTGGCCTCTTGCCGCAAGAGCAGCTACTTGATATATAGGTTTGACTTGTCCCCAATAGTCCTCCATGTAGTATTGTGGACTTTCTTCAAGCACATCCATCCCATAGGCGATATTAGGATCTATATCTTCCTCATAGCCTTCCAAACAAGAAATAGATGACTCACAACCCACTTGATTCACAGAAGTGATTCTCGGATGTGGTGGTTGCGGTCCTAGCACTGGGGGTGGTAAGGGTGTTGTTTGAACAACATTTTGGGCCCTAGGGACCATGTGTTGTGCTGTTTGTTCAAGAGGTGGGGCCGGCATCAGTGCAGGCACTCGAGGTGTGTCTGTCCATGCTAAGGTTGGTCTATTGGCCATCGCACGCTTAAATACTATGCAATCCTTAGCTTGATGACCATACCTTCCACATGCATTGCAGTTCCCATTGAATTTTACTCTAAAAGTAGGGCATTCACTGGTACTATGAGGTCCATAGCATACTGAGCACCATTGTTCCTCCCTTCTTGGATACATATGATTGTTTTGCGGAGCACGATTGTCTCTAAGACTCTCTTGAATAGCCTTGGTGAGATCTGCTAAAGTCATATCAGATATCTTTGGCTCCTTAGCATTAGGCTTTAGGGTCATTGGCTGATGCCCTGATGCTTGCGAGCTAATAGATTTAGGCTCAACAGACACTCTTTCTCCTTGAATCATTAAATTATCCTCCAATTGGATCGCATTGGTGGTGACTGCTTCCCAAGTGGTGATACCTCTAATGACTAGGCCATTGTAGATATCCTCATGTCGTAATCCCCTAATGAATCTATCCAGCAATTGGTTATTGTTGAAGCGCTCATTTGGATTACAACGAGAATTCAAATGCTTCAAGCGACTTATAAAGTCTCTCACCGACTCTCCTTCCTCTCGTGGAGCTGAGAGGCTACACCCCAAAGCACTCCCTCTCGTATATATTCTTTTAAGAACAGTCTCCTAAGAGTAGGGTAAATCGTTTTTTCTTCCACCCTTAGGGTTCTATACCAATCCCCAGCCTTTCCACTTAAGGTTAGGCTTAAAGCATTGCTCTTATGTTGGTCATTTTGTTCTCGTAGAGAATCGCATATTTGTTCAAACACTTCGATATGATTTCTCACATCCCCGTCTCCACTAAATTTTTGTGTGAGCTTGGCTATTTGTACTGCCTTACTTCTAGGCTCTCTATCAGGCGTGTTACGCATATTCTCAGCAATAGATCGACCAATAGCTTGAGTAGATGTTGCCAAGTCACCTAAGTGAGCAGGCACCGTGGGTGAAGGTGCTCCAGAGACTACATGTGGAGTAGGTATTGGCATTGGACTTGGCGCATAGGAAGCCCTTGGGTTCCACGTTGGGTACGATGTTGTGCCATGTGGTGGTCCATAGTTCATATGAGTGGCCCTAGGCATAGCAGACGTCGGATGTGACATGCTAATGCTAGCTGGTATAGTCCCATGGAAATAAGAACTTGTGTATTGTGGTTGTGGAGCATAGGTAGTTGAAACAATGGGAGGGGTAGGGACTACATGAGTGCGAGCCATAGGTGCATACGATTGGTACACACTTCTAGGTACTGTTGCAGGCATTGAGCTACCATGTAGTGGTGCTTTACTAACAAATGAGGTCCATGGCGTGTTTCTTGGCATGCCCATCATTGGGGTAGGCATGGTAGCCATGGTGTCGTCAAGGGAAAGATGAGCTAGAGTTGGAAAAGTAAAGCTATCACTTGTGGGCTTAGATTGCATTGAGACCCCTGGCGAAACAACATATGGGGGATCGATGGGACTCATTGGGGGAGTCTCCATTTGTGATAGAGTGGGTTGTTTCCCTTTGCCCGTGTCTAAAAATCGCATAGGACCTGTTGAAGGTATGTTTATTCCTCGATTTTGCCTTTCGGACTGGATAATCCTATGGATGACATTGCATATCATGTGTTGTTGTTCCTCTAGACTAGTGGCACTAGATGTGGATTGTACAACTTCTAACTAACCCACATGGTATGTGTACCCCATGTATAGGTCGGTCAAAGTCTTCGTGTGTAGGTCATATTCCCAATTTTCATTGAGAAATACCGCGTCCAAACTTGGTGTACTAGAGGGTTGCCGTGAGGTGGATGCAATGTTGCTTCCCGTGTTTTGACTTTAAGTCACCGCTGTTAGGAAATAAGACGTAGCTAAATAAATAATTGAGTAGATTACTTAATGGAGAGAGACAAATTTATATACACGAGATTATAGAGTAGAGTAGACAGAGAGAGAGTACACACGATATACGTGGTTCACCCAATGTGGGCTACGTCCACGGGAAAGCAGCCATTCAATGGCTTTAGTACTTCAAAACAAGAAGTAGTTTACAAAGGGATTATACCCTTAATGGAGCTCCCGCCTTGCTTCACTCTCACCACCTCACACTCACCTTGTTGCATCAACTTCACACTATAAAATGTGTGTAGAAATGGCCTCCTTTTATAGGCCAAAAGGGCTGCCCTCTCTTATGAGAGACAGCCATGTGTAGCCGCCCTTGTGCGAATAAGTCCAAATCGGACCCTCCAATCCGCCCATGTGTGGCCGCCCTTGAGAAGACAAGTCCGCTTTTGAATTCGGCCACCAGCCATTGACTTCCGACCACCGGCCACCGGCCATTGACTTCCGACCACCGGCCATCGGCCATTGACTACTGGCCATCAGCCAACCGACCGGTTATTTTCCGACCATTTTTCGGCCGCCGTCCGGCCATAATATTCCGGCGAAAAAAAAGTCTCGAGGGCCTCCGCTCCCGAGGCCTTTAAAGTGCCCCTGATTCTTGTCCGTGAAAATTTTGGTTTCCAGTGAGTGATTTTCCTTCACGCACGATGGCTTCTCCTCATAATGGGGGCCTTACAAATGTGCGCTTTTACCATAGAAAATTACAAGGGTAAATCAGGCTCCATACTTAACAATCTCCCACTTGGAGACTGATCTCCAAACCAAACCTGTGACTGCTTTCCATTCTGGCTTCTTATCCTTGAATGCCGATTGAAGATGAGCAAAAGCTCAACTTCTCCTTGTTGACCACCTTTGTAAACATGTCTGCAGGATTTTCACTTGTATGCACCTTTCCTAGCTTTAGTTGTCCCTCTTCCAAAAGAGTGCGTATGAAGTGATATCTCACCTCAATGTGCTTTGTCCTTGAATGAAAGGCTAAGTTCTTCGCAAGATGGATAGCGCTTTGGCTATCACTGTACAAGACACAATTGTCTTGTTTGAATCCAAGCTCTTCTAAGAATCTGTGAAGCCACAGAATTTCTTTGCTTGCCTCCGTCATTGCTACATACTCTGCTTCCGTGGTAGAAAGTGAAACCACTTTCTGCAACTTTGAAGCCCAGCTTACTGCTGTGCCTCCAACCGTGAACACATAGCCAGTAGTGCTTCTTCGAGTATCTTTGTCACCTGCCATATCTGCATCAGCATACCCTTCTAGAAAAATATCAGTTCCTCCAAAATACAAAGCATTTGTTGTTGTCCCTTTTAGATACCTAAGTATCCACTTCACAGCTTGCCAATGCTCTTTACCTGGGTTGTCCATGAACCTACTCACAACTCCCACTACATGTGCAATGTCTGGCCTTGTCCAGACCATAGCATACATTAGAGAACCTACCGCTGCAGCATATGGAACTTTAGACATATAGGCTATCTCCTCTTGTGTCTTTGGACACATATCCTTCGTTAGTTTAAAATGACCAGCCAAAGGTGTAGAAACTGGTTTTGCATTTTGCATTGCAAACCTTTCTAGTACCTTCTTCATGTAATCTTCTTGAGATAGCTTTATCGTCTTCTTCGTCCTGTCCCTTGATATTTTCATACCAAGTATCCTCTTTGCAGCACCTAAATCTTTCATTGAAAAAGATTTGGACAGCTCCTCTTTTAGGTCTTTGATGTCCTGCATGTTAGCACTTGCAATCAACATGTCATCAACATACAACATTAGGATGATGAATTTCCCATCTCCCAAATTCTCCGTGTAGACGCAGTGATCCGAGTTGCATCTTGTGAATCCATGATCCAACATCCATCGATCAAACTTCAAGTACCATTGTCTTGATGCTTGCTTTAAACCATACAAGCTCTTCTTTAATCTGCAAACCATTTTCTCCTTACCTTTTACTTCATACCCCTTTGGTTGAAGCATGTAGATTTCCTCCTCTAAGTCGCCGTGAGGGAATGCTGTATTTACATCCATTTGCTCGAGATTTAGATCATGAGCAGCCACAAGGCTTAAGACAAGCCTAATTGAGTTCATTTTTGCAACAGGAGAAAATATTTCATTGAAGTCAATACCTTTCTTTTGAGAAAAACCTGTTACCACAAGCGTAGACTTGTACCTTTTCTTCCCACCTTCTTCTTCCTTTAGCTTGTACACCCATTTGTTTTGAAGTGCCCGCTTACCTTTAGGCAACTCAACCAACTCCCATGTTTGGTTGCGATGTAGTGAGTCCATCTCCACTTGCATGCTCTTCGTCCATTCTTCTTTGGATTCATGTTGCATAGCTTCTTCATATGATTCCGGCTCTCCAGAATTTGAGATCAAGAGATGGTTGAAGGAAGGAACAAACCTTTCTGGAGGTCTACTTGCTCTTGTAGATCTTTGGGGAATAGGTTGAGGCTCCTCATTTGGTTGACGTTGTTGCACATTGTCACCGTTTGCAGTCCTTGAGTCTTCACCGTCCTCAAGCTCCATGTACTCATCACCTGTTTCTTTTGTTTGTTTTCTTTCCAAGTAATCTTTGTACATATTTTGTTCGTTAAAAATTACATCCCTACTCCTTAAGATATTACCATCTTCAGGATTCCATAGGCGATACCCAAAGTCTCCTTCTCCATAGCCAATGAAGAAACACTTTTTGGACTTTGCATCTAACTTTGATCTTAGGCTTCTATCTATGTGCATGAAAGCCTCACACCCAAACACTTTGAGAAATGCATAATTCACCGGTTTACCTATCCATGCCTCTTCTGGAACTCCCCATCCAATGCCGTTGAGGGTGACCGATTGATTAAGTACACAGACGTACTTACAGCTTCCGCCCAAAGCTCAAGCGGTAGGCCTGCATGTAGCCGCATGCTTCGTGCTCGTTCCATGATTGTCCTGTTCATCCTTTCCGAAATCCCATTTTGTTGAGGTGTCCTTGGGGTTGTCCTTTGCCTCCGAATGCCATTGCTAGCACAAAAGCTTTCAAAAGCTTGGCTGCAATATTCGCCTCCATTGTCGGATCTGAGGCATTTAACCTTGGTACCTCTTTCATTCTCCACAAAGGCTTTCCACCTTTGAAATATGGAAAATACATCGGATTTATTCTTCATGAAATAAACCCATGTTTTTCTAGTCGCATCGTCTATGAATGTTACATAGTACAATGAGCCACCAAGTGATGGTGTACTTGCAGGACCCCAAACATAAGAATGAACCAACTCAAGTTTTTTATTTTTTCTTTCATTTCCTGATTTTTGAAATTTTACCCTCTTTTGTTTACCATAAACACAATCTTCACAGAACTCTAAGTCCACTTCTTTCAAACCTGGTAGAAGCTTCTTTGTTTGAAGGATTTGCAATCCTTTGGCACTCATATGCCCAAGTTGGTAGTGCCACACCGCACTGTCAACTTCTGTAGTTGCTGCACAAGCTGAAGGTTGCGTGCTAACAGTACACAAGTAAAGTGTACCGACTTTTTCACCCTTGGCAACCACCAAAGATCCCTTTGAGATCTTCCACCGTTTGTTTCCGAATGCAATGTTGTGACCTTCATCGTCCAATTGTCCTGTAGAGATCAAATTTTTGCGAAGAGAAGGAACATGCCTAACATCTTTAAGCTTCCATTAATTTCCGTTAGCAGTTTTGACAGAAACTGTACCTTTGCCGACAATCTCACAAGCTTCATCATCTCCCAAGTATACATACCCAAAATTACCTTTGGTGTAGTCTTGGAAATGTTGCTTGTGTGGTGTCGCATGGAATGAAGCCCCAGAATCTACTATCCAGGAATTAGACACATTGTCTAATGAGAGAATTAGAGCATCTTGCTCTACTTTACCTGCCACATTGGCCTCCGATGTTGGCTTGTTGTCTTGAGACTCTGTCTCCTTTTTCTTCTTGGACCAGCAATCCTTCTTGACGTGGCCCTTCTTGTCGCAGTTCCAACATTCAAGAACTGACTTTGTGCGTGACTTGCTCCGCCTTGAGCGATCATGACCCTTTTGGTTTTTGAACCTCTCCTTAAGCCTTCCTCTTGTTTCCACTGATAGTGCAGCACTTGATGATTCTCCTGTGCTTCTCCTTTGCATTTCCTCGCTTAGGAGAACACCCACAACATCATCAAACTTAAGAGTATTTGTGCCAGAGATAGAATTACTTACAGCCATCACAAGGCTGTCCCAACTATCCGGTAGAGATGATAGTATAAAGAGAGCTCGCACTTCGTCATCGAAATTGATTTTCACTGATCGAAGTTGACTTATGTTTGTGTTAAAGTCATTTAGGTGTTCTGCAACTGAACCATTCTCTGCCATCTTTAGATTGAACAAGCGCTTTATAAGAAATACCTTATTGGATGCCGATGGTTTCTCGTAGAAGTCGTCAAGTGACTTCATCAAGTCCTCCGTGGTCTTCATCTCCGAAACATTGAAGGCCACCGTTGATGCCAAGATTAACCGGATTGTTCCCAGTGCCTTTCGATCAAGGACAATCCATGCTTCATCTGCCATTATTGCGGGCTTCTTCGCAAGACCGCCTAGTGGCAAATAGAGGTCCTTCTGGTAGAGATAGTCTTCAATCTGCATCTTCCAATGTTGGTAGTTTTTGCCGTTGAACTTCTCAATCTTGAGCTTCCCTTCCTCCGCCATAACTCCCACTCAATTCAAGGAATCCTTTCCTTGAGATAATTTAGCTATGAGCAAACTTTGCTCTGATACCAGTTGTTAGGAAATAAGACATAGCTAAATAGATAATTGAGTAGATTACTTAATGGAGAGAGACAGATTTATATACACGAGATTATAGAGTAGAGAGAGAGAGAGAGAGAGTACACACGATATACGTGGTTCACCCAATGTGGGCTACGTCCACGGGAAAGCAGCCACTCAATGGCTTTAGTACTTCAAAACAAGAAGTAGTTTACAAAGGGATTATACCCTTAATGGAGCTCCCGCCTTGCTTCACTCTCACCACCTCACACTCACCTTGTTGCATCAACTTCACACTATAAAATGTGTGTAGAAATGGCCTCCTTTTATAGGCCAAAAGGGCTGCCCTCTCTTATGAGAGACAGCCATGTGTAGCCGCCCTTCTGCGAATAAGTCCAAATTGGACCCTCCAATCCGCCCATGTGTGGCCGCCCTTGAGAAGACAAGTTCGCTTTTGAATTTGGCCACCGGCCATTGAATTCGGCCACCGGCCACCGGCCATTGACTTCCGACCACCGGCCATTGGCCATTGACTACCGGCCACCGGCCAACCGACCGGTTGTTTTCCGACCACTTTCAGACTGCCGTCCGGCCATAATATTCTGGCGAAAAAAAAGTCTCGAGGGCCTCCACCCCCGAGGCCTTTAAAGTTGCCCCTGATTCTTGTCCGTGAAAATTTTGGTTTCCGGTGAGTGATTTTCCTTCACGCACGATGGCTTCTCCTCATAATGGGGGCCTTACAAATGTGTGCTTTTACCACAGAAAATTACAAGGGTAAATCAGGCTCCATACTTAACAACCACAACCTTAGAGGCGACTTTGGAAGGTGGTAGCTCGGTAGGGCCCTCATTAAATGAGGTAGGTAGAATGTCCACGTGGACACTCTGAGGGAGTGTGGGGTCTACAGGAGATGTGAATGGTGATTCTACTTCCCCACCCCCTTCGTTTACTTCACTAGCCGTAGGTTCAAAGCGCGTAGCTCTACTAAAAGTTTCTATCAAACGGCTAAAAACACTAGTTCCAGGTTGTTGGGCCCAGCTAGGCACGGTTTCATTTGTTCCTCCGGGGCTTTGTGTAAGATGCTCTTCCATAATATCGTAGTCAGAGGAAGAGTCGCTAGCCGCTATATTTGGGTCTTGGGTTGCACTACCTTGGGTCCCCGTCGAGGGCGTAGATCCTAGCGTGGAAGGATAGTGAGTACCCCTGTAAATCAAAGCACTAGCTAGTTGTTCGGACTCTAGCACACGACCAGAGCATAGATACATGTGCTTTGGGTGCCCTACAAGTGTCGGCAAGTACCCTCAAAGGTTACTTGCTTTGTTTTGTGGGTGTTTTGCACCCCGTTTTCTACTTGATTTTTTCTTGTTTTTGATGTTTTTTGAATGTTTGATTTTTTTGATTGAAGTGTGTGATAGCTCGAAACGAGCGTATCACTTAGAGGGTCGCTGTGTGCTTTACAACATAATTTTCGGGCATTTGACGTTCCGTTGGTCCTCAAAAAATCGATTTTTAGCCACGTGTGAAGCTAAATTCGTTTTTTTAAAAGACGACTGAGGCCTAGGCCTGAGCGTGAGCTTGGGCTTGGGTCTGGGAGATATTCCCGATGCCGGTCCTACCTTTAAAATTTTTTTATTTAAATTTTATTTTTAACTTTAAAAAAAAAATAAGGATAAGCCCGCCGCGGCCTGCGCGAGAGCACACACACACACACTCTCTCTACCTACTTCTAACTAATACACCTACTCTTACACACTAACACACTCTATTAACTCTCACTAATCTACTTCCTACCTACTGTACACAGAAAACTAACTACCTTAATACACAGAGAATAAACAGAGAACCTTTGAAATCTCTATGAACAAAGAAAACTAACTACCTTAATACACAGAGAATAAACACAGAACCTTTGAAAACTCCATTAATAAAAAAAACACACAGTATAACACCAAATCCCTCTTCTCAACACACACACACACACACACACACACTCCTTCCTTACCTTTCCTACAATAGAAATTGCACCACGGAGAAGCACAGAGTGCTACTCGAGCTTCATGTATGGCATTCCCCGGCAACGGCGCCAAAAATGTGCGCGTATGTCGCACTTGTCAATGCAAGGAACTTGCCGATACATCGTGTGCGAGCCACAAATGGCTCCAAGCACACAACAAGCCTAAACTAGTAAGCTCAAAGAAGGCGATGGTGTGTCACTCACCGCTCTACGCTTGCTTCGTGGAGGATTCCTCGCCACGAAGAAGAAGGAGCTGCCGCTTCGCCGCGCTCAACCGCTTCGCCGTCGCCGTGCCTTCGTAATGCTCGATCGCCCACACTCTCTCTCTCTCTCTCTCTCTCTCACACACACACACACACACACACACACACACACAAGGAGGTGAAGAAGAAGAAGATGGAGATGGAGATGGAGCAAGAGCACTCTTCTATTGCACAAATGAGAGAATGAGTGAATTTAAGGTTTAGTTGACTTTTATATGAGCATACCCCTTCACACTTGGGCGCCCAAGCTTAGCTAACTAATCCCTCGAATGTTCCAGTTAGAGTGCGCCTCTCATCGGCGATCACTCTTACCCTTTTCCTATTGGACCGACAAGCCCGGTACCTAACTCTACCAAATAAATAATACAATGTCTGTCGTAGGTTAGAAAGTCCATCGTAGGTGATAGGGTGTCCGTGAGCCGTGAGGGTTAACACCCGTGGAAGTATGTACAATGTTATTGTAAGCATACTCTGTCATAAAATCTAATATCTAACTTTACCAAATGATTTTCTCATATTAAACTAATCATTTAAAGTGGGAGAATAAAAGGGAAATAAGAGTTAGAATAGAGACATGTGCTTCTAGACCTACCTCAATAGGAGATCAAAAGGAGATATGGTTGCATCTCAATAGGGATCCAAAAGGAGATGGTCTATCAAAGAGCAATGTGCAATAAGTGCTTCTAGACTTACCTCAAAAGGGAACCAAGAGGAGAGATGGTTATATCTCAATAGGGATCCAAAAGGAGGTAGTCTATCAAAGAGCAAAGTGCATCTAATGGAGCTTAAAAGACCTTAGGGTTAGCTTCATTAAAGACCTCCAATGGTTAGTGTTAAAATTCCTTTGACCTTAGGCAAGCTAGGGTTGAGCTTGAGGTGGAAACCGGACCTAAGCTTGAGGTGCTTGTCGTGCTTGATAACTAAGGTGCGTGCTTGATGACTAAGGTGCTTGAGGTGCTTGTCGTGCTTGATGACTGAAGGTGCCATGGGAAGCGTGTGCGAGTGCAAGTGTAAGAGCAGAGAGAGAGAGAGAGAGAGAGAGAGAGAGAGAGAGAGAGAGAGAGAGAGAGAGACCTGCTTTGAGTGGAGCGCACAACAACGTTATCCTATTTTGCAGCTCCTTATTCTATTGTATTAAGGAATACGTGTTTAATAGTTAAGTTAGTAGATGGGTTAGTAGTAAGTGGGATGTCCGGCCAGTTGGCCTAAATTCCAACAAACTCCCACTTGAAGGCCAACGTAGCCCAAGTGACCTGGTATGTACAACCGTGAAACATTCTAGTGGCTTCAACCTATACCCATCAACTCACTGCAATGTGTAAACCCGCTCCAAAGCTAAGCATTTCATCAAAGCATCTGCTGTGTTGTTGTCAGTGTGTACCTTGACCAAATTAATGAGCTTTTTGGCCAAGAAATCTCTCACGAGATGTTACCTGACTTCAATGTGTTTCGATTTGGAGTGAAACACGGAATTCCTTGCCAATGCAAGAGCACTCTGACTATCACAATATATCACTGGAGTCTCATCAATGCCAAGATTTTTGACCAAGCGAGATAACCATACAGCCTCTTTACTTGCATCCGACAATGCAACGTACTCTACTTCCGTAGTGGAAGACGACATGCAATCTTGAAGACATGACCTCCAAGATACCGTTGCTCCAGCAAATATGAAGACATAGCCAGATGTCTATCTTCTATTGTCAACACAACCCGCATAGTCTGCATCCGCATAACCCACAATGGATGCATCACTGTTCCCGAAGCGTAAACACCTGCCGACCATACCTTTGAGGTACCTCAGAATGTGCTTCACTGCTTCCCAATGCTTGCTGCCAGGATTTGCCATATATCGGCTCACCACTCCCACTATAAAATCAATGTCCGTCTTGTGGCCACCATAGCATACATGAGACTGCCCACTCCCGAAGAATATGGTACCTTAGCCATTTCAGCTCGCTCAGTATTAGATTTGGGTGCATCTTTCTTGCTGAGTTTCAAGAATGCTTGCATTCGGGTACTCAATGCTTTCCCCCCCTGCATATTGAAACGCTGTAAACCTTTCTCAATGTATGTTTCCTGATATAATTCAAGAATACGACGTTTGCAATCTCTTTTGATTCGCATGACAAGAAAGTGTGTAGCCATCCCCAAATCTTTCATTGCAAAATTATTGCTAAGTGTTTTCTTCAAGTTGGCAATTTTCGCAATGGATTTCCCAGCTATAAGCATGTCATCAACATACAAAACTAGAATGATCATTGAGCCATCATCTAGCTTTCCTAAGTACAAGCAGTGATCCTCTTCGCTCCTTTTATATCCTTGAGACCTCATGCTTCAAATTTATGATACCACTTCCTTGAACCCTGCTTTAAGCCATAAAGTGCCTTTTTGAGTGTTTGGAGGTGATAACAACATACAAGTGCCCACCTAGCCAAGGCGCCTGTTGGGTCATCCGGCCAAAGTTTTGATGTGGTCACATTATTTTTCCGATGTTTAATACATCAAACCCTGTAAAAGTCTAATGACAATCGCCTATGTCAAGTCTGAGTCAAAGATGTAATTTTTCCAATGATGTATGTAAAGGTCCATGAGAAGTTGGCCGCCGGCCACTTTAGAAAGCCCTAGGTATATAATACACTAAGGTTAGTGGGAAAGGGGAGATTATTTTTTGAAGATAAGGGACTACTGCGTTACGTATAGAGAGCTACCTCTTTGCTCCAACTTGTAATCATCGCTTCTGTGGCTACGGTAATCCAAATTCAGTTTTGTTTCTTGCATTGTGTTCCTCTTACTCTGCTCTTTCATTAAAGTGTAAGCATTCAAGATTCGGTGAAGGTTTCAAACGCCTCCGTTTAGGCCTTAAATCGTTGTTTTGAGTGTTTATATGCGTATTTTATGTTGTTTTGACCCTAGGAGAGGCTTTAGAGACCCAAAAACGACCCTTTAGGATCTTCCGTTTACTGTTTTTACGTACTGTGGGACGAACGATCTCGATCGTTGTACCTCTCCAGAATGCTGTGACAGTGATAGGATATGTTCCTGATAGTCCCCTGTAGCTTCACTTCAAGTTTCGTGCGATTCCAATATGATTTGCATGGTGAACGGGCGTGATGTTTGTAGAGCTGTGTAGAAGGACATAAGCAGATTATTTGGCTTTCGTGCGTTTGATTTTCTTGTAGAGTTAGTAGTTTCATCTCTTCGAGTTCACTTCATTAGGATTGACACCCTAGTGAGTTTCCATGCCTCATCCGAGTCGCTTCAATTGTATCGATAATTTTATGTTGATGCTTGAGAGCTATGCTATGGACGTCCGTCGCGGCGACCCGCAAACATTGGCGCCGTTGCCGGGGAATGAATCTTAGGTGATGAGTGACCGAGTGCGTATTCAGAGTTTTCTTATTGCTCCAAAAGATAATTTCCATTCCATTTATATTTCAGTGAAGCATCTAGAGAGGGGTTTAGTGCTTAGTGGAGTCTAGTGTCGGTGGACTGGCTAGATCTACTCTTGAGAGATATAGGGAGTTGTGAGTGAGGTTGCTTTAAGCATGCCCACTCACCACTCACATACACACACTCACACACACACTCTCAATTCAGCTCAAAGGAGGCAAATTTCTGTTGTTTAGACTCAATGAAGCTCAGCCCAACACCAATGGGACAAATAGGTTACACAGTATTGAGAAAATACACCAAATACAACCACAAAGTTAAGCAGAGGCTTCACTCACCGGAGAAGATTACAAAAAAAAACAACAAAAAATATGTGAGTAATTTGGCAAAAACAGCGCCATTGCGTCCGGAACGGCCAAAAATCCCACTCTACAATGTCACAGCGCTCAAATCCGACCTCGAATGAGCAGTTTAGGGCCAAAATTTTAAAGATATCCACTATCACTCACGGACTAGCAAATTCTTCTTCTATCAACAACTACTCAACACCAACAAAACAACAAACAAATCTAAGCTAAACTAAAAATACTGTCAACACGGAAGACCCAGGAATACCCCACTTCCTAGTATCTCTCGAGATCTTCGGAGTCCACCACTCCTAGATCTTTTCTAACTAAAGTATACAAAGTAGTTTATACGACTCACCTCGTAGGATTAGTCTAAGGTCACCTACTTAGGGCTCTCGTCCCCGGCAACGGCGCCAAATGTTAAGGCGGTTACGCCGCTAGCGGAAGCTAAATAGCGAGAACTCAACCAACAACAGAATTTGTCAGACGATGTTTTCTCTTCAAATATCTTTGTATTGATTGAGTACTGATCTATCATCCGTTTTTTATCCTGTTTGTTTTGTTTGATTCATTTTCTTATGTTCTTTCATTTCTGTACTTAGGAGTAGGATAAGTAAATCACATTCCAGTCAGATTTGGGGTAAAAGTTAGAGTCGCGAAACCAAAAAACCATAACTTTGGCAAAAAGGCCATAAGACTCTGAAATTTTGAAAATATGACCAAACAGAGCTGAAATTGATTCAAATCACAAAGTGGTAGCACCAAACACTGGGAAACACTTGTCAGAGGGAGCAGACAAAATTTCATCAGATTTGGCCTCTATACTACGATCGCGATCGGTGTACCTTAGTGCCAGAATTGGACAAGATTTGACATGTGCCTTCCTGATAAGATTCTAAACAAGTTTGTCTAAAGCAACCACACCCAAAAACATCAAAAATCAAGGAAATTAGGCCACTTGGGTAAAACTAGCTTGACAGACCCAGAAACTGGAAAATCTTGACTTTTGGTGATCCAAATGCAAAAAGACTTGGGGGATAGCCTTAAAACATCAGTGTCTACAAGCATGCCAAATTTGGTCTAATTTGGGCTCAGAACTACGATCGCGATCGGTGTACCTCAGTCCTAGATTTTGACCAGATTTCATCTGTGGGATCCTCAGGTGTATACAAACATAAAAGTCTAAAGGACCTAGGGTCAAAAACCACAAAAAATAGATCAAAACCACTGAATACAGATCCAAGTCAAAAACTGCTAAACTGGCATAGAAATTGACTTTTAGTAGACCAAAACACATCAAGACTGGGAAGAAACCATGCAGAGGGATAGCCTGTACACAGGACAACCCCAGAACAAACACCAAAATCAAGTCAAATTGACAGATTCAGGAAATCAGACACTTCAGACCAAGAAACTGTAAATTCTTGACTTTTTTGAGTCCAAATTCAAAAAGATTTGGCAGGTAGTCTTAAAATAGCCTAGTGAACAAGCCGGTGAAGTTTCATCCAATTTGGGCTCCAAACTACGATCGCGATCGGTGTACCTCAGTGCCAGATTTTGACCAGACTTTACCCACACATACACCTAGGTTATATAAGATACTAGGAGTTTTCAAAATTCAAAAAAGTGACCAAAATAGCCAAAAATAGCAGACAGACAGAAAACCACTGCAGCAAACCAAGATCTGGTGAAAACATGACTTTTTTTTGTCCAAATTCAAAAAGATTTGGGGAGTAGACTATACACATCATTGTCTACCATATCCACAAGTTTCATCCAATTTGGGATCAAAAGTACGATCACGATCGGTGTACCTCAGTGACATTTTGATTTGAGATTTGGTGAGTAGGTAGCTGATAAGTAGACGAACAACTTTCTCAAAAGAACTAGGGTAAAAAAACCAAAAGACAATTGTCAAATAGGGCAAACACTGATCACTAATCCTTCAGACCAAAATTTTGAGAAAATTCAAGTTTTTGTGATCCAAATGCAAAGTGGGAATAGACTAATCATACCCATGTCTATCAACTTCTAAAATTTCATGCAAAAAGGAGTTGGAACTACGATCGCGATCGGTGTACCCAAGTGACATTTTGGATTGAAAATTTATGAGTAGGTAGCTGACATCTAGTGCAACATATTTTCCAAAAGGAGCAAGGTCAAAAAAGCAAAAGAAAGTGGTCAAAAGTCCCATTTACACAATCAAGCCAATAACCGCAGAACCACCTGGGATTTGGATTTTCATTGGTCAAAACATCTCCAAATTCAAAAATACAAAGACACTTGGTATCAAGACATCAAGGGCTAGCTACTGTGCAAAAATCTTCAAAATCTGTGACATGGGGTCAACGACTGCGATCGGTGTACCTCTACACAGTGGGGGTATCTGACTTCATAAGTTTGTAGACCTACTTGAGTACATCCCAAATCTCAAGTTTGAGTGAAAAATACCCTCTAGAAGCCAAGATACAAGCCAAAGTTCCTATGTTTTGGTCCTGAGACTGTTTTGAGTGTTGTTTCAAGTGCAGTTCACTAAAATTGCTCTAACTTTTGATAGACAACTCCAAATTGAGTCAGGTATAGCTAGGAAGAAAGCTTGCGGGCAATAGCACACACCTAGATCTTTAGGGTTAAGAGCTGAATTTTTCTAGGTTTCCTAAATCCAAACTTTTAGGGTACCCATAACCAATTTCCAGAGACAAAAAAAGTAACAAATTCTTGACTTTTGAGAAACTTGACCAGGGGCAAAAAGGCATTGCGTGCACTAAGCCAAGGTGTTCTTTTCAAGGACCATCTTGAGAGTATTGAGTGAGGCTTAAACATGACAACTCATCCATCATTAGGGTTTCCCACTCAACTCATCATCATTAGGGTTTCCACCCGCGTCGTTGTGAAGGTAGTGACAAGAGCCCAAGCAAAAGAAAATGTTGAGGACCAAGCTAATGAGGAGAAAGATCAACAACCCAAACAAGGGGAGACAACTAGTGTGTCAGTAAGGACTGGGAGAAAATCCTGGAAAGCCAAAAGAGACAGAATTAAAGCAAAAACAATTACAAATCAAACTACACTACAAACAGAATTACAAGAGACAAAGGAGCAGTTAAAACAAGAATGGGAAAACAAAACGGTGGTGAACGATAAGAAACCAAGGAAGGCGTCTTCCGGAGGATCTGTGTTGGTAGACAAAGTCCTAGAGCCATTAGATGCTGCACTGGAAGCATATGAGGCTAGATTGAAACCCAACCAAACCCTAGAGCAACGAGTGATGAAATATCCTCATGCTGAGGTAGAGACTGAGAGGTTGAAAATGTGTAAGGAATTGGTAAAACTGCACAGACAATGATGGAGCATGAAGCACCAATTTCACCTCCAGAAACAAAACCAAAAAGTGTTGGATTTGAATTACCTAAGGCAAAGGTTGTTGAAACATTAACTCAAAGAAACATTGAGCTAGAATCACAAAAGGATGTGCAAGCAAAGACTGCAACACAAGAAACCAACAACCTAGAAATTCAACTAGATGATCGAGTAGTGGCCAACACCACTAATGATGCAAGGTCAAGATCACAATTTATGGCACCTATCCCAGAGATAGATGAGCCATGGCCAAATGAATTGTGGGAAGCAATTAGAAGGGCAAAAGATGGAAGTGCGACTTTCCAATCTGCACCCATAATTGAGGTCAATACAGGGAATGAAGTCTATCAGGGAGACATTCAATCTCTAAATGGAGATGCAGGGACGGAAGTTTCAGTTGAAAGCAAACCAGAGTCCTTGAAGACCTTACCCTCATACATAGGAGAACATGAGGCAGACTCAGAGACTAGAGTGGTTCCATCTCAGAGGAAAGCCATATCCAAGATGATGGATACAAAGAGTATGCAAGAGTTGATGTCAGCTCCAATACAGTGCACCATTACTCTATCTGAACTGCTTAAGATTAGACCACACGTATGGGATGAAGTAGGCAACAATTTGGGGGAGATGGGATTAAAGATACTTCTTCAAGATCTACCCTCAAATGAACAATCAAACAAAACTCAACAAGAAAGTGCAAACGCTAAACCTGTGCCAATAAACAAGGTGGGGGAATATTGCGAAGGAGAAGAAGGAAACACCACCTTACCTGTGGAATACAAAGGAGTTAAAACGTTGGCTATACTTGATAGTGGGGCTGGAGTAGCCCTAGCCACAAAAGACATTTGGAAAAAATGGGGTAGACCAGCGCTTAGGAAAACTAGAATGAAGCTGCAACTTGCAGATGGATACACGAAAAAACCTCTGGGTATCCTAGAGCAAATTATTGTGAATTTTTGTGGAATTGAATATGAATATACATTTGCAATAGTAGATTTTGGAAAAGGGAACAATTTTGATATCATTTTAGGAAGACCTTTCATGCGTCAACTTAAAATGGTTCAAGATTGGGGCTATGACTATATCTACTTGAGACATAAAAAGATCACCACAAAAATAAGCATAAAAGACCATAGCTATAGAGATGTGAATAGAACTCCGTTAGAGGAAATTGACTCTTCTATAGTCAATGGGAAAGAGATACCTGCGTGGCTACAAACCAAACAAGAACTTTGGATGTGTGGTGCTTCGAAGTGTGGAAGCTCAGTGAAGGAGGATTGCATCCTAGAAAGATCAATGGACGATGAAGCTTACATACCGGAACCTTTTCTAGAGCAATTATTTGAGCCATTTGGATGGACTCAAATATTGGCAACCTTGGATGTGTGTGTAAATGAGGTGACCCCGACTAAATTTTGTGATGAAGAAGGCTACGACTTAGTTTCATGTTTTATGTTGAAAGTGTTGAAGGAAGCTAACGAGATTTGTGAGTGTGAAGGCAGAAAAGGTGAAACAAATAGCTACGTCATGGAGCATGATGCCAAAGTGCACATGAAGAAAGCAGAGCAACAACGAGAATATGTCATCATTGACATACCTGAAGAATCGACAAAAGCTGTTTCAAAGAAGCCGACTCCAAAAAAAGTGCAAATGAAAGTAGATGAAGGAGAAAATCTTCCAAGTTCAACGGAAAATCTTCAACAAACGCAAGATCAAAAGAAGAATAGGGACAAGGAAGAAGATGGACTATCTCCTACGATGATCAAATTCAATTTATGCGGACAAACAGGGCTCAAGGTTACGTGTTCGGCCTCAATAGATCCAGAAGCAACAAATTATCTAATGACTTATGGAACGTGGATCATGATGGGAAAGCCACCAATCAATGAGCTAGAAGAAACAGTTTACACAAGTTCAAAAATGCCGATTCCTAGATTTGGAGTGGCAGAAGCTGTACTCAAATTGAGTACCGGGGAGTATAAAGATACTTTCCACATAATCAACTCCCATCATATCAAAGAGAGTCTGGTCCTGACAAAAAGCTAGAGGAACATCTTCTTTCAACAACAATCAAAAGCTTCAACAACAACAACGGTAAGACTCCATGAAGCTTCTCAAATCCATGCAGAGAAGAAATCGCCAACCATCGTGGAAAAAGGTAAAGCAAAGGTAAACATTGAAGTATATCAACCTCGCCAGACGACTTTACCTTCAATGAGCTTCCATCAAATTTTCCATGAAGCCTCTACATCAAGAGCCGCACCATCAACAATGCAATGGAAACCAAAGACTATCAACCAAATTTTCCATCACAAAAAACTATCCAGAAGAAGCCGAAGAATGTCGAGCAGGTGTTAATATCCAAAGAGCACATCCAAGTCAAAGACCCAATTTGGATACATGAAACACGGGTTCAACCACAACAACAAAAGGTTACAGGGTGGATAGCATCAAACGAGTCAATCACTCCTCAAGGCTACTTCCAAGGAAACACTAATGTTTGGGCCAAAAAGCCTAAAGTAACAGCCTGAACCTACCCACCTCAACCAACGAGTTCTACAAGGAACAAGACGTGCTATCAACGGAATACAAAATACTCAAGGAAGCGAAAGAACACCAACAAAAGACAAACAAAAAGACCTTCCAAGCGGGCAATGCGACAAGTTTGGGTACCGAAATCAGACTTCAACGAAGATACCCAACACAAACAGGTGAATCAGCGGATGATTCCAGTGAAGCTACTTGAAGCACAAGGATTTTATGAAGGTAACACCCAAATATGGTTACCAAAAATTGTAGCTCAATCGGGAACAACGAAGAGAAATCAAGCAGCACAATCTTCTACCCCAAAGCAAGCAATGACAACCAAAAGCCAACAGAAGCCAATTACAACCAAGGCTGCTGCAATCTACAGATGGATACCTTGTCATCAATTACAGAAGCAAGGCTTTTACAATGGAAATCATCAGGTTTGGATACCAAAGCCTAGTGTCCATCAAATCATAGAAGAAGATAAAATGTCAAAGACGGTCACACAAGGACCAAAAACAAGATGGGTTCCAAAATTGCTAGTGGAAACTCAATCACAGAGAACCCACACATCTCGACAATTGCTTCTCATGGAATTTAATGCAAAGGCTACATCAAGCCCTATCAAAGCTGAAGGACTTGTTTTACAAAGAAGTATCAACATACAACAAGCAAGTCAAGAGGAGCCAAAATATGCCAACCTACTCGAGGAAATGGTGGCATCCAAAGACCAACACAATGATAGAGGCCTTAATCTCAAGAACTTATGGCATTGGGTTTCAGGCCATGAACAGGTAAGTTCAAGTCGCCATTAAAAATACATGGCATAAAAGTCAAGAGTCGGGCAGCTGAGCCACCAAATGAGCAAGGCATTAGTCCCAAAGCTTCAAGTAATATTTTTTGTGGTCTAAGAGTCTTAGCTATTCTAGGTACTGCTCAAGGTGGAGGAGTTGAGCATATTTATGTTGTGTCGCTCATGCTGGTATAGGTGAGCATAAGAGTCCAAGTCTATGTATTTTAAGTTTGGTTAAGTGAAGAAGAGAGTCCAAAAGACACTCACTCACTATGCATAGTGAGGAATGAGTGGAGAAGCTTCTACATCGAAAACCCTTCTTGGAAACGTGCAAGCTATTGAGACGTCCTTTGATGTCACATGTGCTACATTTGTTCCTTGAAGCACCCATCAACTCCATCTTTTACACTACATGATTTTGTTTGAAAACTTCCCATTAGCATATAGAGTGTCCCATAATTGGCACTTACATTAGGCACTCTTCCTTTGTTTCTCCCAAGCACTCACCTTGCATGACAGGTACTTCGAGTCAAAATGCTCAAATCCAATAAGAGCGTATACCAAAGGTACTTTTTTCCCACTGGGTTTTTCCCTTTGGTCATCCAGGTTTTAAGACCCTAATCTAGACCTCATCATCAACTTTGTGTATATATTCCTTCTACGTCAACAATAAGTAAAGGGCTACCCAAATCAATCAACAACAACTTGGAGCAAAAACAGCAGGTCTCCATATGCTTATCAAGAGTATCTTTTATCTTCAAGGGTGACAACAAAGCTCCATCCAACAATGGCAAGTCAAAGAATGGCCGACAACATCAAGCAATGAGAAATTTAGCAAGCGAGCTATCCACAACAATAAAAAATAGCTCACACAGTGCTTCAACATTGGTAACCTATTGCAAACAAGTCAAATTACAGTGGACCTTGAAAGAATATCCATCATAAAGTCCACACCACAAGGAGGATCATTTCTACATGATCAAACACTTCAACATCCATCTTTACGGCAGCTAAGATTGGCAACCAAGAGGCAAATGCACAACAAGAAGAAACGTTGCCTCGATAATCAAAGCTCAAATCATGTATCAACAACATGACAGCTATGCATCACTCAAGGAAGGGGGGAGCGTCATCAACGACAACGCGCTTCCCAAGATGAAGACCAACCTTGAAGACAAAGCTGAAGACAACCCTATGGCAAGACTGCACAAGGTCGTGTCAAGGGACGACACGAGCTAGGAAGGGGGGAGTGTTTGGAGGTGATAACAACATACAAGTGCCCACCTAGCCAAGGCGCCCGTTGGGTCATTCGGCCAAAGTTTTGATGTGGTCACATTATTTTTCCGATGTTTAATACATCAAACCCTGTAAAAGTCTAATGACAATCGCCTATGTCAAGTCTGAGTCAAAGATGTAATTTTTCCAATGATGTATGTAAAGGTCCATGAGAAGTTGGCCGCCGGCCACTTTAGAAAGCCCTAGGTATATAATACACTAAGGTTAGTGGGAAAGGGGAGATTATTTTTTGAAGATAAGAGACTACTGCGTTATGTACAGAGAGCTACCTCTTTGCTCCAACTTGTAATCATCGCTTCTGTGGCTACGGTAATCCAAATTCAGTTTTGTTTCTTGCATTGTGTTCCTCTTACTCTGGTCTTTCATTCAAGTGTAAGTATTCAAGATTCGGTGACGGTTTCAAACGCGTCCGTTTAGGCCTTAAATCGCTGTTTTGAGTGTTAATATGTGTAATTTATGTTGTTTTGACCCTAGGAGAGGCTTTAGGGACCCAAAAACGACCCTTTAGGATCTTCCGTTTACTGTTTTTGCGTACTGTGGGACGGACGACCGCGATCGTTGTACCTCTCCAGAATGCTGTGACAGTGATATGATATGTTTCTGATAGTTCCATGTAGCTTCACTTCAAGTTTCGTGCGATTCCGATATGATTTGCATGGTGAACGGGCGCGATGACTGTAGAGCTGTGTAGAAGGACATAAGCAGATTATTTGGCTTTCGTGCGTTTGATTTTCTTGTAGAGTTAGTAGTTGCATCTCTTCGAGTTCACTTCATTAGGATTGACACCCTAGTGAGTTTCCATGCCTCATCTGAGTCGCTTCCCCTGTATCGATAATTTTATGTTGATGCTTGAGCGCTATGCTATGGACGTCCGTCGTGGCGACCCGCAAACATTGAGCTTACATACTAGCTCCTCACGAGATGTGTTCTCCTGAAAAAACCCTTCAGGCTGCTGCATGTAAACATCCTCATCGAGATCCCCATGAAGAAATGATGTCTTCACATCCATTTGGACAAGTTCCATGTCCTCAATCGCTACAAGACCAAGTACGGTTCTAAGTGTTGTCATCTTTACCACATGCGAGAAGATTTCATCAAAATTGACTCCCTTTTGCTAACCCTTTGGCTACCAGTCTAGCCTTGTACTTTGGATTTGGATCATCTGAGGTAAATTTCTTCTTGTAAACCCATTTGCAAGGTAAAGCTTTTGCATCATTTGGCAGTTCTACCAAGTCCCAAGTGTCATTAGCCAGAATTGACTTATACTCAGATTCCATAGCATGCTCCCACTTCACCACATCATCCATCATCATTGCTTCTTGGTAGCAGCTTGGCTCACTGCAATTGGTCAACATGATGTAATCAAGACCTGGCTCAAAACGCGCAGGTGGATGAGAGACTCTAGTAGACCGTCTCACTCCTTGACCATTGTATCGGCTCCCTCTGGAGCATTGCTAGTGGAAGGTACATCACTAGCCTGCTGAGTTGATTTCACTGTCTCTGAGGCAACATCCTCAAAAGTGACTCTCCGAATCTCTATTTCCTTGATAGGTTGTTTATGCATCTTCGACTCATTGAAGATCACATCTGAACTACGGATGACTTGACAAGATTTTGGGTGCCAGAGACGATATCCTATCTCTCCAGCTGTACCATATCCAATGAAAATACATTTCTGTGACTGTGGCTCTAATTTCTGTCGAAGTTGTTTACGCATGTGAGCATAAGCTCACAACCAAAAACATGTAGATGGTCATAGTGGGGCTTATGTTTAGACCATAACTCTTCTGGAATCTCATAATTCAATGGCGTACTAGGTGAACGATTTATAATGTGCACTGCAGTCAAGACGGCTTCTACCCAAAAGCCTTGTGTGAGATTTGCCCTAGAAATCATGGATGTGACTCTTTCTTGAATCGTACGATTCATGCGCTCAACAACTCCATTCTGAGCTGGTGTGTATGGTGCAGTAAACTGCCTTTTAATCCCCCTTTTAACACAGAAATTGTCAAACTCCTTGGAGAAATACTCTCTACAGTTGTCAGTTCGCAACCTCTTGAGTTTCTTGCCAGACTGATTATCAACGAGTGCTAAAAATTTCTAGAACACAGGAAGAACTTGATCCTTATGTTTCAAAGGATGTGCCCACACCTTTTGAGTAGATTGATCTACGAATGTCACAAAATAGCTGTCCCCCCTAGAGGTTTGGTTGACATAGGACCACAAACATCACTATGTACTAAATCTAGAGGTTCAACTCGCTTTTGACCCAATGGTAAGTGCACGGACCTAGTCTGTTTGCCATAGATACAGTGCTCACAAATAGGAAATTCAACATAAGACAAGAAGGTAAGTAGCCAAAATGAGTTCTCATTCCTTTTTGGCTAATATGACCTAGCCGGCAATGCCACAACTTAGTAGACAACAGCTTCGGCTATAGATATGTAAGTAATTATGACCAACATTTGACACATGCATGGAATACAAGGTACCATGCTTCTGACCCTCTGAGTATAACAAGGTTACCTTTGTGTACTATCCACGAACCATTGCCAAATGTGGTGTTGTAGCCAAAATCATCAAGCTGACCAACAAAAATCAAGCTTTTAGTCAACTTAGGCACATGTCTGACATTACATAAAGTAAAGCGCGTGCCATTCCTTAGATGCAATTTGACGTTTCCAACACCCTCAATTTCTAGTTCATAAGCATCACCAAGTCTCACTTTTCTACAAGAGTGAGAATAAGTAGAGAACCACTCTCTATGTGGTGTCACATGGAAACTCGCACCAGAATCTACTATCTGATTCTGTGCATAATGTGCATCTTCTGTAACAAGAGCCTTGACAGGTAGATCTGCTGTGAAGACCAATACGTCAGAGGTAAGTGGCATAACAACTGCTGGAAGAGTCTCTACAATAGGAGCATTTGAAGACTCTAGCACATTGATCTCCTCTTACTTTGCTTTGCCCTTGTTTGAATAATCAGACTTAGAAGTTTCACTGGATTGTTTATCCGTCTTGCTTTGCTGCCATTTCCTACAATCCTTCTTCACATGCCTTTTTTTATGGCAGTGATAGCACTCGACGTTATGCATAGAACCCCGAGACTTACTGCGTGAGCCCCCACGTTCCTTGCTTTTGGCACGACTTTGAGTGCGACACCTCTGTCTATCACTAGCAACATACACATCACCATCCTTGCCTTCGAGAGATTTCCTACGAATCTCCTCGGTAAACAGACTCCCAAGGACGTCATTGTACACTAGACCGGTACCAGGTGCACAGTTGCTAATTGCAGTACAGAACGTATCCCAAGACGAGGGTAAATTGCATAGCAAGAAGATACATTTGATTTCCTCATCAAAGACCAAACCTTGAGTGGTCAACTGAGTGAAAATGATATTGAACTCATTAATGTGAGTAGAAATAGTGCCCTCTTCCTTCATACGAAGGTCAAACAACTTCTTCATCAAGAAAACCTTATTAATGGCACTTTTGTTCTCATAACTGAACACAACTTATCCCATACATCTCTAACATTCCTTTCTCCAACTATAGTAAGGTACACAGATTTGGCCAAATGCAAACATCTATATACTCGCCCTCTGAGCGCTCCATGATAGGATGCAGCTGGCCTTTTTGTATAAGAACATCTTAAATCTTCTCTTTCCAGATAGCAAAATTTGTCCCATCAAATTTTCGGATATTGTGAATATCCTTTTCACCACTAGATGACATGGCTGCAAACTAAAGAAAATATGGCGATAGACACTGGTAATTCTGGGAAAAATTTGGCAGAGTTTCCCCAAAAAATTTGACAGAATCTCAATCCAAAACTGTCACAAGAGATCAGTAACGCATCAAAAGCAATGCTCTCAAAGCATAAGACATGCACATCAACCACTAAATGTGCATAAAAAGTCAACAAATGACCCAAGACTACCAACACGACGTCAAATGCACCTAGCCCTCTCTATACATGTCCTATGGCGAGGCCACGAAAAAGGGGTACTCCAGCAATCTGTATCACCGAAAGGATCTCAACATTCGAGGATCCCCCACCTCAAGAAAACCTCACACTATCGACCCTCACAAAAGGTTTTGCAAACAAAAAACCAGCCCAGTCTCAGAAAGGGCCTCCGAACCGAGTCTCAGAAACGGTCGGGACTGCCAGAAACAAGCGAAATCGGCTCCACAAAAGGTACATATGGTAGTTTCCGCAATTCAACACACATCCACTGTCAACAATACTGCTAGGTGCAATATACGCGCTTAAACAAGAGCCAAACAAAATGTGCAAGCAGTAAACAAATCCCTGCCGGGAGTAAAACTGCTCTCAAAAGAGCTCAAGCACTATCAGAAGTGCCAAAACAATGCATATGCGCATCAAGTACTCCCACTAGAATCTGTGCTCATGCAAAACACTGCAACCTCTATGAAACCTGGATGTCCTGTATGTATGCAAGAACCTGTGAGGAGATGGATGCCTGAAAAACCCGAGACAATGTCGATGCCGAAAAGTGCTCCTAATCAGCCCATAAATACTATCTCAATAACACATAATAGCCATAAAACGGCTATATACAATCTCAAAATAGTCTGTGAACAACCTGCACCTGTGTCCTGTACCTGTATCTGTATATGTAGCAAAAGTGGACTGTAAAAATACAACTCTTGAAGCGTAGCTCGGATGAAGCTTTCGACTGCATGAACAGCTTCTAAAGGGGGGTAAAACCGCAGGACACCTGCTGGAAGCGCTCTCGAAACACTGAATTTGTCGATGCCGAAATCGGAAACCTGTTTACGCTTTTGAAAGTGCGCGCGTACGGACGCGAAAATGGCAAGCAAAAACCCTGCTCTGATACGAGTTGAAGGTACCGCGAGAAGCATGTGCGAGTGCGAGAGAGAGAGAGAGAGAGAGAGAGAGAGAGAGAGAGAGAGAGAGAGAGAGAGAGAGAGAGAGAGAGAGAGAGAGAGAGAGAGAGAGAGAGAGAGAGAGAGAGAGAGAGTTGCTTTGGGTGGAGCGCACATCAATGTTATCCTATTGCAGGTCCTTATTCTATTGTATTAAAGAATAAGTGTATCATAGTTAAGTTAGTAGATGGGTTAGTAGTAAGTGGGATATCCGGCCAGTTGGCCTGAATCCCAACAATGACTAAGGTGCGTCCTTGATGACTAAGGTGCTTGAGGTGCTTTTCATGCTTGATGACAAAGATACTTGAGATACTTGTCATACTTAATGAGGAAGGTGCTTGAGAAGCTTCCCATGCATGGGGGGTAAGGTGCTTGAGTCAAAAAGAGACCCTACAAACTTAATGAGGAAGGTGCTTGAGAAGCTTCCTATGCATGAAAGTCCCAAAGTTAGGGGAATCTTTGACTTAACCTTCCGCTCACCCAAAGAGCACCCCTTTTCTCAAAGGGCACATGGGACACATGTCAGACTCTCCGTATGCTTAACCACACGGTGTGCTTGAATGCTATTGGTTGGACTAAAGAGGGGTCCAATGAGCTTCTAGTTCCATCCAACAAATATCTATATATTTTCAAGCTCTCTCTCTCTCTCTCTCTCTCTCTCTCTCTCTATAAGGGGTAAGGAGGAAACTTGTCCAAAGACTACCCATGTACTTGAATGCATGCTGCATGTGATTGGCTAGAGGGAGAGGGGTCCAATGAGCTTGAAACATGTATAAAAGCTACAACTCGCCCCAAGCAAGCAAGGGGGGGTGCTGGGGGGATATACACCACACACACACACACACACACACACACACACACACACACACACACTCATTTTGTGGATTCATTATCACTTGGTGAAAGTTGAGGAACTCCACCTCCTTCTCCAAGCTTGTGAGAAGTGAGAGCCTACACCAACACTCTTGGCTGTGGAGTGCAAATCCAACCAAGAGCCATGCTTCAATGCTTAAGCTTGCCATCTTCTCCATCTTCATTATTATGCTATTATGTATGCTAGCAAGAAGAGTGATGATAAGTGAGGAACTATTTCTTTCTCCTATGGAATGTTTCCTCTTCCTCTTCCCTATCCTCATTCCCCGCTAGCTCTCTCCACCTTCGAAGGTGCTTGAATCCTTGAGACTGAGGCTTGGGATAGTTAATGCTTTCTACAAATTTTATGTTATGTTTGTGATGCATGAAGCTTTCCATCTTCATTGCATCACCGAGGTCACAAGGAACACAAAGATTGTATTGTACCAAGTCTCTCTTGATGGGAGAAACTATAATACAAATGCCTATTGGAGGGGGGACCGGCTCCATATGAATCCGGTCCTCAACTATTGTCATGCTCTCTAAACTCTCTCTCTTGCAAAATTATTGTTCATGCCAAGTAAACTAAGTACCATGTTTATGTTGCTACCATCAATTAAATTCACCCGCTATGCTCACAGAGTAATCTCACAAAAGTGCTTCACCTAATTTCCTAATTCCGCTACTCTCAAAGTTCATAGGCCATTTCCATTACATTGGTATCAGAGCATTTGGTTTCTCTTTTCTTGCTTAAGAAGAGAGGTCCTTAAGTAGCCTATTAATGGTTGATTTGGTTAATTATATTAGGGTAAGTGGGACTGGGATCTATTATCGATTTTGTTGAGCCCACTATGTGGAATATGGTGCACACCTCGGGAGCTTTGGTCTTAATAATGGAGTCTTTTTAGACTTTCCTATGGCTTTATCATTATTGAGCCATAAGAAGTCCGGAAGGAGCTATCCCTTGGAAACTTTGCTATGTTAGACTCACTCCACTACTCTCTATAATTAACCAATTCGAGCCGTGGGTGTAGATACTTAAGTGCCTATTTTTAAAGGCTAAGAGGAGTAGCAAGTAAGGTTTTGAATTGCCAAAGCATACACTAAGTAAACACATAATTTTAATTAACATGGTTGACAATAACCAAGAGAGTAGACTGAACATTGATAACTTTGATTTTGCACATGAAGGTACTAATGATGATGCATGTTTGATAATTATCTTATTACTAGGTTGCAACAAGCTATGGGCAACCCCGCTTTGCAAGCCGAAGTTGCTTAGCAACTTTGTGCTTATGGGACTTCCTTTCCTCTCCAAGATGAGGGAGAGCTTAGGAGGCCTCTTGAAGAGACCCCTAAAAGAAGACTCTCTCTCATAAGAGAGGAGGAATCAAAAGACCAAGAAAGTAATGAATCCCTAAGTTCCTCCAAAGATGTGGCTCTATGAAGACGACGGTCTAAACGATCGCCAACTCCTCCCAAGAGGAAACGGTTAACCCATAGTCCTTCTCCCCATCACTTCAAAAAGGGAAGAGAGGAAACAAAGGAAGAAAAGGACAAGAAAGAGGTCACCCTCTTCTCCTTCTTCTTCACCTTCCTCCTCTTTCGACGAAAGCAATAGTTATTCTCCTAGAGAATGCAAGAGGGGAGGACATCGCAAATCTTATCCTGCATGGAAAAGGCCACAAAAGCTCAAGAAGTTCAAAGAGGGAGAAAAGAGTTTCTCTTTTCTCACCTATGATGACACCTTTGGTGCTACTGACAAAGTATTGGCCTTCACCCAACAATTTGATACGGTGTTTGGAAACGAGGGCTTCATAGAGTCCTCCAAGATAAGCCTTCCAAAAATCGGCTCGTCAATGGTGGGCTAGCCTTTGTGGCAACGGCAACGGCAATGCACCAAAGACATGGAAAACTCTACGAGTTTTCATCATGAAGCAATTCCTTGCGAGTGATGCAAAGGACAAAGTGCTTACCAAATGGTGAAGTTTAAAGCTTCTCTCTCATGAGTCTATCCACAAATATGTGGACAAGTTTTGGGATTTACATCTCAAGGCTACTATCTTGCAAAAGATAGACTTTGCCAAGAAAAAGCAACAATTTTGTGTGGGATTACCCAAAGAGATGGCCGAGCATGTCAACTCTCAACGGCCTGGTTCTATCACCAAAGTAATCCACCAGACCATGGTTGCTTCACGCATCAATTTCCAACAAGGGACTAGACGGAATGTCAAGCCCATGGAAAATAAAGAGAAAAGTGATGCCAAGGGGAAAACCAATGCCCAAAATTCTTACCAAGGCTATTCCAACAACAACAACAACAATCGGTCCAAGGAGAAGGGAGTTTACAAAGGTAAATATAAACTCTCTCCTAAAGAGCTAGAAGCTTTTCGTAAGGACCACAAATGTTTTAAGTGTGGAGGACAAGGCCATGGTTATCGTTCTTGCCCCAAGAGAAATTGCCCTCAATGAGACTCCTAGAGCCGAAGCTCCAAAAGAGGATACTCATTGCCAAGGATTTCTCTTTTTCTATGCTTGGGGAAAGATGGAAGAGAATTATGCCTTTATTTTGTTTGACCCTGGTTCAACTCACAACTTCATATCCACGGAGTTGACCACTAAGCTAGACATACAAGCCCATGAGATGGGAGATGCATTGAAAGCCAATGGAGCTATCAAGGGACAAGACGTCTTAGTTACTTTCTTAATTGGAAAATAAGGCTTCATGTCCAAAGCTATGTGGACAAAAAGGATTTCTTCATCTCCCCTCTCAAACATGAGAATGTTATCATTGGGGCACCATGGTTTAACCGCATGGCTTCCAACATGAAGTTCTCTGAAAGGAGAATCTATTTCACCTATAGGGAAGAGAGCATGAACATAGATGCTAATGAGTCAGGGAACACCATATCTTTGCAATAAAGGGAATCAAGAGGGATTAAATTTGTCTAATTCCTAATTGGATCCCAAGATGTTTTCATTGATGGCAGCCCTAGTGAGCTACCTGTAAAATGAGGGATGATGACCATGCAATTGATCTCCTATCAGGAAGCTCACTGCCTAACAAGCCTCCTTATCGAGTTTCACAAGCTCAACAAGAGGAGCTCATGAGGCAAGTGCATGAATTGGTGGAAAAAGGGATGGTGAGGTCTAACTCCTCTCCATTTTGTTCACCATTGCTTTTACTGCAAAAGAAAGACGACACATATCACATGTGTATCGACTATAGAGCACTAAATAAGATTACTATCAAAAATAGATTTCCCGTGCCGTGAGTAGAAGATCTATTTGATAAGCTAGTTTTGCCCTGACAGATTCTCCAGACGCATTCAAACTCATGATGGATAAAAATCTTCAGGCCATTCAAATTCTCTTGAGGAGTAGAAGTGACACCTCCAGGTAATCTTTCGAGTTGTGAGAGAGAATAAGCTTTTTGTTAATCAAAAGATGAGTGAATTTTTCCTCCAAGAGATTCAATACTTAGGTCACATTATCTCTAAAGATGGCACCAATATGGATGCAACAAAGTTAGAGGTAATAAAAAGATGGCCTAATCCAAGGAATCTATAGGAGGTACAAAGATTTGTAGGTCTGTGTGCCCACTACATGACTTAACAAAAAGGATGTTAAGTATTCATGGACTGCAAAATAGCAAGAAGCTTTTGAGAAGCTTATCTCCAATGTGTGCTCACACTATTAGATCTCTCGACGACATTTGAGGTCCAATGTGATGCTTGTGGTGATTTCTTTTGAGCTATTTTTCTTCAAGAAGGGCATGCCATAGCATATGAGAGTCAATGAATCGACTTCAATAAGTGAGTATTGGGCAAATAAAAAGAGGTACTAGCTATTCTATATGCCCTAAACACGTGGAAACACTATCTCTTGGGGACTCCATTCATCCTACAAATGGATCACAAAGCCTCAAGAACTTCATGACGCAAACCAAGCTCCGACAAACAAATGAGGTGGGCAAATTTTCTTTTGCAATTTAAATTTCATATTGCTCACATTGTTGGCAAGCACAATCAAGCGGTCGATGCACTTTCACAATGACCAAGGGTAAATGTGGTGTCTATAGCAACTCACAATGATCTATCTTTTATGATAGATGAGTAGGCTATTGACCGAGACTTAAGTATGTAATTACAGCCTTTGCATTAGGGAAGAAAAAAGAACTATTCACCTTGAAGGATAGTTATCTTCCAAACGGCAATAGGCTATGTGTTACTCACCCATACATTAACAAAGTCATATACTTCTCCTTATGCGGGGCAAAAAGGGAATCCATAATCTACTCTTCAAGGAGTAGAAATGTATTCTGTTGGTCTACCATGAAAAGTAAAAGAGTGTGTTTCAAAATGCGTGGTATACCAAAAGTTGAAATTTGATCGAGGGAAGCAACTTGGATTGTTTTAGTCGATAGGCTTAGCAAGAAAACACACTCTATGTTTGTCAAAAAGACTATTAAGGCACATCAAACGGCAACCCTCTTTAGATCTCAAATTTTCAAGTATCATGGCTTTCCAACATCCATAGTGTTGGACAAAGATCCTAGAATGACCAGTAGTTTCTGGAAGGGTCTCTTTGAGATCTAGGAAGTGGATTAAATTTCTCTTCCGGTCTATCATCCACACACGGATGACCAAAGTGAAATAACTAATCTAATGATTCTTCATCTACTAAAAGCCTATGTCATGGAAGTGAATCGATATTCTCAATGAGAGAAGTACCTACCTGTTATAAATTATGTGTAGAATGATATTGTACATACTTCTAAGGGGAAAGCACCTTTCGAGGTTAAAAAGGAAAGATCCAAAAGTCCCTTACTACTTAAAGTACATGGAAAAATCTTCACTGCTACTACTGATGAATATAGCCGAGACTCACATGAATCTTTTCCAAAGATTAAAGAGGTTATATCCATCTCAAAGCAAAGGCAAAAAGGGCTACTGCTTATAAGCATAGAAGAGCCTCAGCCTTTAAGAAAAATGATTGGGTCTTGCTAAAGTTTCTCAAGGCTCATCTAAGGCATACTACGGGCAAGAATCCTTCGGGCCACCAAGAGTATTATGCTAAACTAGCAAAATGATACTATGGTCCTTTTTAAATTCTTAAGCCAATCAATGAGATGGCTTATCAATTAAAGTTGCCAAACCATTGGCTCATGCTGCACAATGTTTTCCATGAGAGCCTATGTAAGCCTTACAAAGGAGCACCACCAAAAGAAGCAATAGTTGCAGACCCTCCAAAAATCAAAGATCAAGAAGAAGTACTCCAATCTGACTCCATCCTATGACATGAAGACAAGATATTAAGAAACGGTAAGATTATCTGATGATATCTTATTAATTTAAAGAATTATCCTTTTAAAGATGCTAAATGGATGCAAGGAATCTAGCTTTGGAAAAATATGAACCTTGTAAATGGTTACAATGCTGCACTAGAGTAAGCATATGAAAATGCATTTTAAATGAAAAATGTTTTTGTCTTATAAGACTATTGCTCTTTTTATTGTGCACAAATTTAAGTAGTATGCATACTAAGAATCATGTTTGTGATGATGACGTCTCTCAAACACCATGTTGAATTTGTCACTGTACTTGGGAGTATGAAATGGACTAAAGAGCAGACATGCTTCCAGCAGCTATGTCTCCCAAGCACCAAATGGATTAGTCATCCATCTTGGAATGATGTCGTAGGGTAAAAAGGGATCTCTACCCGCTAAGACAAATTGACTAATGACTATGGCTTTATCTCTTTTACCTCATAGTCGAGGACGACTATGATTTCAAGAGAGAGGTAATGTCATAAAATCTAATATCTAACTTTACCAAATGATTTTCTCATATTAAACTGATCATTTAATGTGGGAGAATAAACAGGAACAAGAGTTAGAATAGAGACATGTGCTTCTAGACCTACCTCAACAGGGGACCAAAAGGAGAGATGGTTGCATCTAAATAGGGGTCCAAAAGGAGATGGTCTATCAAAGAGCAATGTGCAATAAGTGCTTCTAGAATTAACTCAAATGGGGACCAAGAGGAGAGATGGTTACATCTCAATAGGGGTCCAAAAGGAGGTAGTCTATCAAAGAGCAACGTGCATCTAATGGAGCTTAAAAGACCTTAGGGTTAGCTTCATTAAATATCTCCAATGGTTAGTGTTAAAAGTTCTTTGACTTTAGGCAAGCTAGGGCTGAGCTTGAGGTGGGAACCGGACCTAAGCTTGAGGTGCTTGTCGTGCTTGATGACTAAGGTGCGTGCTTGATGACTAAGGTGCTTGAGGTGCTTGTCATGCTTGATGACTAAGGTACTTGAGGTACTTGTCATACTTAATGAGGACGGTGCTTGAGAAGCTTCCCATGCATGGAGGGTAAGGTGCTTGAGTCAAAAAGAGACCCTACAAACTTAATGAGGAAGTGCTTGAGGAGTTTCCTATGCATGAAAGTCCCAAAGTTAGGGGACTCTTTGACTTAATCTTCCACTCACCCAAAGCGCACTCCTTTTCTCAAAGGGCACATGGGACACATGTCAGACTCTCCCTATGCTTAACCACATGGTGTGCTTGAATGCTATTGGTTGGGATAAAGAGGGGTCCAATGAGCTTCTAGTTCCATCCAACAAATATCTATATATTTTCAAGCTCTCTCTCTCTCTCTCTCTCTCTCTCTCTCTATAAGGGGTAAGGAGGACACTTTCTCTATAAGGGGTAAGGAGGACACTTGTCCAAAGACTACCCATGTACTTGAATGCATGCTGCATGTGATTGGCTAGGGGGGAGAGGGGTCCAATGAGCTTGAAACATGCGTAAAAGCTACAACTCACCCCAAGCAAAGAAGGAGGGGGGGGGGGGGGGTGGGGTGGGGGGGGACACACACACACACACACACACACACACACACACACACACACACACACACACACACACACACACACACACACACACACACACACACACTCATTTTGTGGATTCATTCTCACTTGGTGAAAGTAGAGGAACTCCACCTCCTTCTCCAAGCTTGTGAGAAGTGAGAGCCTACACCAACACTCTTGGCTATGGAATGCAAATCCAACCAAGATCCATGCTTCAATGCTTAAGCTTGCCATCTTCTCCATCTTCATTACTATGCTATTATGTATGCTAGCAAGAAGAGTGATGATAAGTGAAAAACTATTTCTTTCTCCTATGGAATGTTTCTTCTTCCTCTTCCCTACCGTCATTCCCCGCTAGCTCTCTCCACCTTAGAAGGTGTTTGAGGCCTTGGGATAGTTAATGCTTTCTACAAAGTTTATGTTATGTTTGTGATGCATGAAGCTTTCCATCTTCATTGAATCACTTAGGTCACAAGGAACACAAAGATTGTATTGTACCAAGTCTCTCTTGATGGGAGAAACTATAATACAAATGCCTATTGGAGGGGGGACCACCCGGCTCCGTATGAATCCGGTCCTCAACTATTGTCATGTTCTCTAAACTCTCTCTGTTGCAAAAGTATTGTTCATGCCAAGTTAACTAAGTACCATGTTTATGTTGCTACCATCAATTAAGTTCACCCGCTATGCTCACAAAGTAATGTCACAAAAGTGCTTCACCTAATTTTCTAATTCCGCTACTCTCAAAGTTTATAGGCCATTTCCATTACATTCTCCACTAAGGGTAAGTACTTCTCCCATTGGAACCTTTGATCTACTTTTGTTACGTAGGCTTTTAGTAGATCAAGAATTTTTAGGTTAGCAATTTCACTTTGGCCATCCGTTTGCGGGTGATAGGCCGAAGAGAAGTTTAGCCTTGTCCCTAAATTCTCAAAGAGACCCTTCCTGAAATTATTGGTCATTCTAGGATCTCTATCTGACACTATGGACATTGGCAAGCCATGGTACTTGAAGATTTGTGATATGAAGAGGGTTGCCATTTGATGGGCTTTGATAGTCTTTTTGACATGTATAAAATGAGCTAGTTTGTTGAACCTGTCTACTATTGTCCATATTCCCATATTCCCATGTAGAGACTTAGGCAATCCAAAGATAAAATCCATGGATATGATCTCCCTTGGTGAATTAGGGATTGGCAAAGGTTGAAGAAATACAGGTTGCTTCCCTCTATCAAACTTAGTCTTTTGGCATACCACACATTTGGAAACATACTCTTGTATGTTTGCTTTCATGGTAGGCCAATAGAAATATGTTTCAATCCCTTTTAGGATAGACGAATCCCTCTACGCCCCGCATAAGGAGGAGCATGAGATTCATACATTACTTTCTTACGTAGTGAGTTAGTAACGCATAGTCTATTGCCATAGAGGAAATAACGACCTTGTAAAGTAAATGGTTCCTCTTTCTTCCTTAATGCAAGGGCTGAAATCACATCTCTAAAATCGAGATCAATAGCATACTCATCTATCATAGAAGATAGATAATTGTGAGTTGCTATGGAAACCGCATTCACTCTTGGCCGTCTTGAGAGTGCATCGGCTACTTGATTATGCTTGCCAGCAATATGAAAATGAAACTGTGAAAGGAATTTTTTCCACCTCATTTGTTTATCGGAGAGCTTGGTCTGCGTCATGAAGTACTTAAGGCTTTGGTGATCTATCCGCAGAATGAAAGGAGTCCCCAATAAATAGTGCTTCCATGAGTCTAAGGCATGTAGAACTGCGAGGAGTTCCTTTTCATATATGCCTAGAGCTTGCTCAACAGGGTTGAGCCCTCGACTTTCATAGGCTATGGCATGCCTTTCTTCAAGCAAAACAACTCCAAGGCAATCACCACAAGCGTCACATTGGACCTCAAATGGCTTTGAGATATCCGACAGTGTAAGCACAAGTTGAGAGATAAGGTTTTCTTTAAGCTTTTTGAAAGCATTGTTCTCCTTGGCAGACCATGTATACCTAACGTTTTTCTTTATTAGGTCATGTAATGGTCCCGCGATTTATGAGAACTTTTCTATGAAGTGTCTATAGTATGCACACATACCTATAAAGCTTCTTAGTTCATGAAGATTCCTTGGATTAGGCCATCTTTTTATTACCTCTAGCTTTGATGGATCCATTTGGATGCCATCTTGAGAGATAATGTGACCTAAATACTAAATCTCTTGTAAGAAAAACTCACTTTTCTTTCGATTAACATAAAGTTTATTCTTTCTTAAGACTTGAAATATTACTTGGAGGTGTTGCTTGTGTTCATTTAGTGAATTAGAGTAGATGATAATATCATCCAAGAACACTCCAGTAAAGGTTTGGTGAGGCCTGAATAGCTTCTCCATCAAGCGGTTGAATGTGGCTGGTACATTGGTCAAGCCAAAAGGCATGATTATGTATTTGTAAAAACCAAACGTAGTGCGAAATGCGGTCTTTACAATGTCTTGATCAACTATCCTTATTTGATGGTAGCCACTTTTTAGGTCAATTCTACTAAAATAGGTCAACCCTTGTAGCTTATCAAATAGGTCTTCTACTCGTGGAACGGGAAACCTATTTTTGATAGTGATCCTATTTAGTACTCTATAGTCGACATACATGTGATATGTGCCATCTTTCTTTTGCAATAATAACACGGGTGAGCAAAATGGAGATGAGCTAGGCCTAACCATGCCCTTCTCAACTAACTCATGCACTTGATGCATAATCTCCTCTTGTTGAGCTTGAGAAAATCTATCAGGAGGTTTATTAGGCGGTGAACTTCCTAGAAGAAGTTCAATTGCACGGTCATCATTGCCTTGTTTAGGAGGTAGTTCACAAGGAATATCGTCAATAAAGACATCTTGAAATCCCTCGAGAAAATTGGATAACTCTAATTTCTTGTGATTTTTTATATTTGTTTTGCTAAAGCATAAGGTTCATTTTGAGAATCTTTAACAAAAATCATGTACACGAAAATAGAGCTCTTTATTGACTTATTGAAAGCTTGCGTATGTACAATGGGTATGGTGTTGCCCATGTCTTTGGCATCTATGTACATATCTTTTTTCTTGAACCTAAAATAGATTTTCCTTTCAGGGAATTTAACATTGGTAGCCATGCAATCAAACCATGGTGCCCCTAGATTACATCCTTGTGCTCGAGAGGAGAGATAAATAATTCCTCTTTGTCCACATAGCTTTGGACATGGAGCCTTAATTTCCCGATTAAGGGTGTGACTGAAGCTTCTTGCCCCTTGAAAGCACCATCTGCGGGTAGGACATCTCCCATCTCATAGGCTTGGATGCCTAGCTTGGTGGCCAACTCTATGATATGAAATGTAGAACCAGGGTCAAAGAGAATAAAAGCATCATGTTCTCTTACCTTTCCCCAAGCATGGCATAGAGGAGATCCTTTGTGGTGAGCTTCCTCTTCTTGGATTTCGACCAAGGTAGCTCTAGGAGGCTCATGGCGGGTGTTCTTTTGGGGGCAAGCATGGTACGCATGCCCTTGCTCGCCGCATTTGAAACAACGGTTATCCTTGCGATAACGCTCAAGCGCTTCAGGAGAGAGTTTGTTGTTGCCTTTGTAAACTCCCTTCTCCTTAGCTTTGTTGTTATTGCAATTGCCCTTGGGAGACTTTTGGACATTGTCCTTCCCCTTAGGCTCATTGGAACCCTTGTTTTTTGTGGGCTAATATTTCTCTTAGCCCCTGTTTGGAAATTGATTCGTGAAGCCACCATGGTATGGTGTATGACCGCAGATATGGTGCGTGGCCTTTGGGAGTTGACATACTCCGCCATATCTTCAGTTAAGCCTGCACAAAATTGTTGTTTTTGCTCTCCAAAATCCATCTTTTTGAAGACAGTGGCTTTGAGATGTAAGTCCCACAACTTGTCTATACATTTATGAATAGGTTCATAAGGAGAGAGCTTCAAGCTTCATCATTCGGTGAGTACTTTGTCTTTGGCATCGGTAGCCAAAAATTGCTTCATGATGGAAGCTCTTAAAGCTTTCCATGTTCGTGGAGCTTCACCGTTTGCTTGTAGACTACACCACCATTGTCCGGTGGACTTTTAAAAATGCATAGCTACATGGTGTAGCTTAGAGGACTCCATGAAGCCCTCGTCTCCAAACGCCACATCAAATTGTTGGATGAAAGCCAAGCTATGTCCGTAGCACTAAAGGTGCCATCGTAGGTAAGGAAAGAGATGATCTTTCCTCCCTCTTTGAACTTCTTGAGCTTGGACGACCTCTTCCATGCAGCATAGGATTTCCTACGGCCTCTTCTTTTTGATGGTTCAAAAAGTTGCACCATTGCTTTCTTCAGAATAGGAAGAATTTGAGGAAGATGGAGAAGAGGGTGACCTCTTTCTCGCCTTTTTCTTGCCTTGGTCCTCCTTGTCTGCACCATCACTTTCTTCATAAGAGGAAGAGGATGAAGAAGATGGAGAAGAGGGTGACCTCTTTCTCGCCTAATTCTTGCCTTGGTTTCTGTCATCCCTTTTTGAATTATTATGTGGAGAGGTGTGCGACGGTCTTCTCCGTTTAGGAGGCGATGGAGAGTGTTTTGCCCACCGTCTTCGTGGAGCCATCTCCATCGAGGTGGCAAGAGACTCACTTATTTCTTGTTCTTTTGGTGGGGGCTCTTGAGTTCTCCTTTGGGAAGGAGATGCGTCATCAAGAAGTAAATTTTTGAGCCCTTCGCATGGATCCTCTTCTTCTGCCCGAATTGGAGAGAGGTGTGCGCGTCTCTCGCACGTGTCAATGCAAGGAACTTGCTGATACACTGTGTGCGAGCCACAAATGGCTCCAAGCACGCAACTAGCCTAAACTAGTAAGCTCAAAGATGAGGATTGTGTGTCACTCACCGCTCTATGCTTGTTGTTGTGGAGGATTCCTTGCCGTGAAGAAGAAGGAGCCGCCGCTGTGCCGCGCTCAACCGCTTCGCCGTCGCCGTGCCATCGTTGCAATTCTTGATCGCACTCTCTCTCTCTCTCTCTCTCACACACACACACACACACACACACACACACACACACACACACACACACACACACACACACACACACACACATACACACACACACACACAAGGAGATGAAGAAGAAGAAGATGGACATGGAGCAAGAGCACTCTTTAATTGCACAAGTGAGAGAATTAGTGAATTTTAGGTTTAGTTGACTTTTATATGAGCTCGCCCCATTCACACTTGGGCACCCATGCTTAACCAACTAATCCCTTGAATGTTCCAGTTAGAGTGCGCCTCTCATCGGCGATCACTCTTACCCTTTTCCTATTGGACCGACAAGCACAATACCTGACTCTACCAAATAAATAATACGGCGTCTGTCTTAGGTGATAGGAATGTGCGTGAGGGCTAACATGCCCCCCTTTCTGATGTAGATTCCATCCTCGGAAGCTATTGAGTTGAAGCTTGTTCGTCGAGGTGGAAGAGCATTTGAGATGAATGTCCTGAGCCTCCTTCAGTCACTGCAAAATCAAACAACATTGGCACAGTAATTGCATTCTCATATACAATTAAAAAGCATTTGTAGTTGTAAGCAGACAATTTGATTGGTAACAAAATTTTAAACCATTTGTCAATAAACATTAAATTGTAATATAATCAAACGCATAAACAGTTGTAAAGGTAAAAAATTAAACAAGTCAGGGGTCGCTAATTTAACGGTTGAAAGGCACTACAAATCGACTATTAATACCATGGGTAAGCTTCTCAATTTTCTCTGGTCAATTAAGTTGTTTAATCGCGAGAGCCAAGTATTTCATGTCCGAGGGCTGACTAGAGGCTATACCTAGAAGACCTTGTAGTTAAGCTACAATAAAAGGAATTGCTCATGAAATCATCGCCGGACTTATTTCCTTTTCTTTGACCCCCCAAAAGTCTTTTCTCATTGATTTACTTTTGATGTGTGTGCTTATTTTGTATGCCTTGGGTTTTTTGCTTTTCAAGGAAAAGCGTCCACACTGAGAACCTCTAGGGCTCTAGTACCATAGGCGATACATGTGAGTGGAGTACCAAATCAAGTTGAGGTTTCTCTTCGAGCTTAAGATTTTACATTGTGGCACTTTGATTTTTTGCTTGTTCGTTTTCAACATTTTAATTTTGTAACTTTGGGGGGTTATATAACACTGTTACCCTCCCCAGGCTCATCACATTAGTAAACTCCCTTTATAATACTTAAGCTACAAGTCAATAGGGACTAAGCCCACTAGAAAGCCCTAGTACATTTCACAGAATGCTGCCTAAATTGGATTAAGAAGCTAAGTAACCATTGATTATTAGGAAGGCATTCCCCATGGTATTAATAGAAGATCATAACACCTAACTTGGTCAAACTAGCTTAGTCGGATTGCTTGATTTTTAAACCTAGACAAGTGATTATGACAAAAATTACATTGAATCTAATGTTTGATAGTAAGCAAATGCGTTGAATATTATGCTACCAATCACAATTAAAGCAGACAAACATGCATGCAAAAAGATAAGGGGCAATGCTAATGGACAAGAAACACCTGTTTGTGTTGATGGTCATGCTTGATTTGAAGTGTAAACGAGAGAAATATTCCATGAAGGTCCAAATCCTAACAACGGCAACACGTTCTTGTACACAATAGGAAACACAAAGAATACCTCTAGGAGGCACATCAGTGGGAAAAGGTACCAACACTTATTGAACACAATTAAAAAACATAAGGAACCCTAACCTAATTATTTGCACTCGTCCTAGAGAGTCAAGGAAATAGGATATTGTCGAGATTGGCGGAAAACCCTAAGGCTAAACCCCTATCCTCGTCGTCCAGAAAAACAAAGTCATCATCTGTGAGACCATATGTGCCATCCGTATAATCATGTAAATCTTCTTCATCATCAGAGGCACCAATGTTTACTAAGAAGGTCACTAGACGCCTACAATCATCTTGGTCAAAAGGATAGGCTTATGCAATGGGAGATACACTCTCTACTAAGCATGGATCAATCGTGGTCAAGAGACGTATCAGCCATTCGAACTCCTCAAAATTCCTCTCACGTGCTACCGTACCTACCAAATCCCATTCACAGGCAAGCACCAAAAAGACCATGTGAAACATTTGTGAAAAGTAACGAGGGTACCTCTCACCCAAGGCAGGAGTGGATGACTCTAGCATACTAGCCATATCTGTACACGCAAATAGATGATGGTTATAGTGCAAATATTACAAGGGTCGTGTTCTTGTGCATAATACGTTTTTATGATTTTGTGCTATGGCTCTTACTCTTTTACTTTTTTATCTTGTTTTTGTGAGTATAAGGCTTTATATATACATTCCCTAAGATTGGAGATCAGGAGGTCAGAGAGGAAGGTTGAGAGGGAAGCAAGTGAATGATGGATGTTAGCAAACACTCCCCCCTTCCTTGGGTAGATCATACTATTTGAAATGTCCTCGTCACCCTTTGAAACCAATTGTTCCAGTTGGTAATAGGTGAGGATTTTTGCCAGTAGTTTTCTATTACCGTAGGTGCCTCGTCGAGTTGCAAGGGTGGTAAGGTACTCTCCTAGGATCAAACTTGAAGTGGTACATCAGGTGATTCTTGAATACTGGGAGGTGTGGATTCCTTTGTAGCTTTATGAAAGTCCACTATTGTAGGTGGAGGTTGTGGAGAAGCTTTTACCTCTATGGATGCATTACATGAGAAGCTAGAAGCTTCATGGGACTCCCCCCTTCTTGAGCTAGGTGGAACAAATCGTTAGCATTTTGTGATTTTTCTCTTTCCACGATCGTTGATTCATTTTGGAGCTACGGGATTGGGCTCACATAGGTCAGGTGACAAGCAAGAGCACAATTTACGTTTTGGCACCCAGATTTGATCATTTCCGTCATAGTAGCCTTGGGCTTCCAATAGTTTTACAGGAATCCAACGCAACGTTTCTTTACATTTCTTGGGGCGAATGGGACGTCTCTTACTAGGCTCCTGTCTTTTGGCACTAGCTATGGTCACTAAAGAAGCTTTAGGGACCCACTTATATGCTTTCCTTGTTACCATATACATGTGGTAGTGATGTGTGTGAACACACTAGGACCGCCGGGGCATTTTTTCCCTCTTTATGAGGATTTTTCCCCCGTGCATTGTATATACGCCCATCACTCTAGGGCTATCTATCTTTTCATTGCACACTAAGTAACACACTCTCTATTGTGTGCCTTGAGCTTCCTTCGTCTTCTCCAAGCTGTGTGCATTTCTCTGCAACCCTAATTCCAACATTCTTTGTTATATTAGGATGAGTATTGTCAGAAACTATATGCATTTCTTGTAGCATATTTAAGGGTACGGGCATTTCATCCCCCTCAGGTGTTACCCATATCGTCCCCCTATTTCCCCAAATGTCTATGGTTGCTGCTAGGTGGACCCAATCCACATTGTCCGACTCAGTCATCCCAGTTAGTACATCTATATAAGGAGAATCTTCCTATACATCAGTGTCCGCTTTACACGTGTAACAATACTGCAATGGGGCCGAGTGAATTGTGGTATCAGACCTATGATCAATTGTAAACCTGTTTCCTAGAGGATGTGCTCCACCAGTTACAAGATCCACTCGAATGACAGAATCTTGGAACTGCAAGTAGACATGGTTTTAGACTAGTCATGCACCATTTTTGCTTCCCTCATGAAAGGACGTCCTAAGATCATCTCAGATGCCATAGTGTGCTTGGAGAAATCCATAACAATGAAGGTAACTCTTATTTTATGTCCAAAGAAGCTTCCTTCGTCTTCTCCAAGCTGTGTGCATTTCTCTGCAACCCTAATTCCAACAATTGGTAGCTGCTCCAGTACATGCCTGCTCACTTTCTCCGATTTCAGTGAGCTTTGGCCAGCGTTCGCAGGTCGACAAATATTTCAGGAGCACTCGTAGAGGTTGGTTTGCTCAGATTTATGATTTGGGCTCATTTCGGCCTCCGTTTCCACTACAGGCAGTACTGCGTAGGCTATTCCATCATTTTGTGCAGAATTTTTGTCAATGCCGTTTTCTGCATAACACGTGCCTTATGGTCTTCTACGGTTTGTGCTATATAGCACGTGTTGTTCCTGCTCCGTTTCTCCTATTTTCGGGCAATTTTCAGATCAGGTGCAGCATTTACCATGGCTAACAACAACAACACAGATGTGTTTAAGATGTTTGTTACTGAGCACAGGTTGGATGGGGACAACTACCCTATGTGGGCTTATATGATGCAACGTGTTCTTGTGTCAAAGGGCGTCTGGAACATTGTGCAGGGCATTGATGTACGTCCTGGTTCTGAGGATGTAGGCGATGTTGAGGATGTTGCAGGTCTTGCTGCAAGGATTGCTGCTGTTAGAGTTGTTTTGCCTACGGCAGAACAAGCTCGTTGGGGTGTTAAGGATGCGCAGGCTCATGCATTGATTACGTTGTCTGTGAAGCGCACCATTGTTCCTCACATCGGTTCAGCAAAATCTGCAAAACAGGCTTGGGATATTCTAGCAGGTCTTTATGCAAGCTGCAATGAGGCTAAAATTGCTTTGCTGCGTAAAGAGCTGGAGTCGAAGTTTATGCATGAGGAAGATGATATGGACACTTTCCTTGCTAGTGTCAAGGATATCAATGAGCAACTTATTTCTGCAGGTGAAGTCATTTTAGACAGTTCCCTTGTACAGACTATTCTTGATGCCTTACCAGATTCCTACCAGACTTTTGCTAGTACTTGGAGACTGATGACCCAAGGAAATCCCGAAGTTGTCAAGTTTGATGCATTATGCACATGGCTGTTGCAAGAGTCACTTTCGAGAAAAAAAGGACTAGGCAACGTGCAACAGACTTTTATTGCTTCTCAAAGAAAGGGTGGTAACAGTAATGCAGCCACTTCTTATGGTTCTACTCCGAGTGGCAAAAAATCTATTCCTAATGCTTCTGCTGGCAGCAATCCGTCTGGAAATTCTGGTGATAAGGGCAAAAAGAAGATGCGTTGCCATTATTGTAAAGCTAATGATCACTTGATCAAGTCATGTCCTAAGTTGAAGGCCAAAGAGGTTAAGAAGAAAGAGGGTGGTTCCACTCCAAATGCTGGTTCCACTACAAATGCAGCCATTATTGAGTCTTCTGTGAAAGGAGACTGTAATGTTGATGTTGATGCAGAATAGGCTTTTAGCGCAGAGTGCACTTACAATCCTGCTGTCCATGATGCATGCTTGTCAGGTGCTGTAGATTCACATGTGTGGTATTTCGATAGTGGTGCTACAAAGCACATTACCTCACATCGTGAATTGTTTACCTCTCTCGAGTCTGTCCCTCATGGGAATTCAGTCACTTGTGCCAACAATGACTCTTATCCAGTTCAAGGAGTTGGAAAGATTGTGCTTAGTGCTGCTAATGGTAGTTCTTTCACACTTATTGATGCACTTTATGTACCTGGGATCAAGAAGAGTCTCTTGTTTGTATCCGCACTTGCTACACTTGGACTTGTAGTCAAATTTGTGGATGACAGATGTACAGTTCATGATCTCAATTTTGGTGATGAAATTGTTGCATCTGGCCTTTTGTGTCATGGGCTGTATAAGCTCACTTTGTATGACAAGTATGGACAAAATTTTGCAAATGCAGTTGCAGATTCAAGGGCTATTTCAGATGCAAAACTTTGGCATGCACGTTTTGGTCATCTGAATTTTGCCAGTTTGTTGCGTTTGCAGAAATCTGATATGGTTGCTTCTTTGCCGCCTCCTGAAGCACCTATCAAACATGTTTGTGAAGGCTGTATTTTGGGTAAGATGTAGCGTTCTAAGTTTCCAAAGGATGGTTCAGTTCGGGCCACATGCAAGTTGCAGCTTGTGCATAGTGATGTTTGTGGGCCCATGCAAACTTCGTCCTTGGGCAATTACCTGTACTTCGTGACTTTCATTAATGATTACTCCAGGCATGCATGGGTATTTCCGCTTAAAGCGAAGTCCGAAGTTTTTATGTGCTTCAAACAATTTCTGGCTATGGATGAAAATGTCTCGAAATGTACTATGGGCACCATCCGTTCCGATCGAGGGGGGGAGTATATGTCTCATGAATTCAATGCATTTCTGGCTAGTTGTGGGATAAAACACCAATGTACAGTGCCTTATACACCTCAGCAAAATGGTGTGGCTAAGAGGATAATAGGTCACTGACAACATTGGCATGATGTATGGTCAAAAGTCAAGCTTTGCCGCATTCTTTTTGGCTTGAAGCCATCATGTGTGCCACTTATGTACTTAACAGGTGTCCTACGAAAGCTTTGCAATTTATTACTCCATATGAAGCATGGCATGATAGAAAGCCTTCTATTGAGCACATGCGTGTTCTTGGCTATTTGGCATATTCTTTGGTGCCACAAGTGCAACGCAAAAAAATGGATGATAAGGTTGTCTAATGTATTTTTGTTGGTTATAGTGTTGAAAGCAAAGGTTACAGGTTGTATCATCTGCAAACAAAACGTATTCTGGTTTCACGGGATGTAGTGTTTGTGGAAGATTCTGTTCAGGCCTTGCTGTCATGTACTAGAGACAGTAATGTAAGCTCACAGGACATTTATGACACTTTGTTGCCTCTTTTGAGTGGTAGAAATATGAATGTAAGTTCCAATGAGGCAAATGTATAGCCTATGGGGGTTTCTGAAAATGTTACAGATCAGCCTATTACTGATGTAGATGTACATGATGTACTTGATGAGGAAAGGGCTGAAAATGAGTAGGCTAGAGGTATGCCAAAATGGCTGGTGCACACTTTGCGTTACAGCAAATTGGATGCGCCTTTGTCTAGTCATACTCATTCAGGCTCTCGTCATGCATCTTATGCATCAGATTGTTATGCTTTGGCTGTGTGTAGCTTACATGATGTTGAGGAGCCTCTGTCTTTTGATGAAGCACAGAATTCAGAAAATTGGATGGCTGCCATGCAATCAGAATATGATGCACTTATAGAAAATGACACATGGACTTTATGTTATTTGCGTCCTGGGCAAAATGCCATTGGTACGAAGTGGGTTTACAAGTTGAAACGCAAGCCGGATGGTGAGATCGATCGCCATAAGGCCCGACTTGTTGCAAAGGGTTATGCACAACAAAAAAGCATAGATTATGAAGAGACTTTTGCTCCCACTTATCGTATGACTACTGAGCGTTTTCTATGTGCATTGGTAGATCATTTTGGTTGGGATGTACATCAATCAGACATTGCTATTGCTTTCTTGAATGGTGACATATTTGAGGATGTTTATGTAACGTAGCCTCGCGGTTTTGTCATAAAAGGACAAGAGGACAAAGTGTGCAAATGTAAGAAGGCTTGTATGGGTTGAAGCAATCTCCTCGTGCTTGGTATGATAAAGTTGACACTCATTTGGTTAAACGAGGCTTTCGTAACAGTCCAATAGAAAGCACATTGTATGTAAAGCGTGAGGGTGATGTACTTCTCATTGTGGTTCTTTATGTTGATGATTTGCTGATCACTGGACCAAATGAGAGACATATTGCTGAATTTAAGGCTGATTTGAATGCTACTTTCAAGATGAAAGATTTGGGACTGTTGCATTGTTACTTGGGTATACAGTTTAAGCAGTGTGATGGTGGTATTGCCTTTTGTCAGAAAAGTTACATACAGAGATTGCTATGTAAGTTTGGACTTGAGGATTGCAAACCTATTGCCACTCCCATGGAAACAGGTTTAAACTTGAGTCTACATGATGCTGGCGATGCTGCTGATGTCACTCTTTACCAAACTGCTGTTGGCTGCCTCATTTATGTATGCAACACGAGGCCAGATATTCAGTTTGCAGTCTCACAGGTCAGCAGATTCATGCATAGCCCAGGGTCTAAGCATTGGCAGGCTGTCAAGAGGATTTTTCTCTACCTTAGTGGCACTTTACACCTTGGCTTGTTTTATCCCAAGGGGATCATTGCCGCCAGACTTACATGCTTTTTCGGACTCAATTGGGCTGGTTGTTTTGAGACGCGAGTGTCCACAAGTGGTTTTTGTTTCATACTTGGTAGTTCATGTATATCATGGTTGAGCAAGAAGCAACCTACTGTTATCATAATAACTAATATCTAATTCTCCTAAATGATTTTCTCATGTTAAACTGATCATTTAATATGGGGAAGTACCAAGGGAGAAAAAGCTAGATTATTAGTAAAGCTAGCAAACTGGTCACAGTAGGGGGCCCATAGTAGGGATCCAAAGGGGTACCATCTACACAAGAGCAATGTGCAATGTGCAATGAATGGGCTCCAAAGACCTTAGGGTTTAGCCCATTAAGACTTCCAAAAGGTTAAGTTCCAAAATTTCAAAGTGTAAAGTCCAATGGTCAATTGTAAATGGAATTGGATGCTTTGTGTGTGTGCAAAAGACCAATAAGCTAGAGCACAAAAGCAAAAACGTTTTGGGAAGATGACAAAGCTTAATAAGGACTACACACACACACACACACACACACACACACTATACACCTAAGCTTACTCTTTCCACAAAGTAAAGAGGACACATGTCAGACATGCAAAGAAACCCCCAATTCTTGCCTGAATCCTATTGGATGGGCACAGAGGTGGACCAATGAGAAGTTAGCTAGTGTAAACTAAAATTTTATTTTTATAAATGCTCAAAAAATAACCAATAAGAAATAGTCTCCCTAAAAGACTATTGGACAGTCAAAAGGTCCAATGATAATTAATCAGTTCCTAAAATTGCTTAATTCCTATTGGCCAAAGGACTAAAAGGTTCAATAGCAAAGCAGATAATTAAATTAATTATTTGGCATTTACAAAATGGAAAAAAGGATGGACACTTGTCACAAGGCTCTTGACTGGGCCTCTCAAAGGCTATTGGCCAAATTATTTGCGGACCAATAGGAAGCCAGCAAGAGTAAAACTCATACTCAAATACTATTGGCTAGGCTTTTCAAGGGCCAATAGGAATGCAGCGTGAGTAATTGGCAAGGGGGGTCAACCAAGAGGAGAGAGGGGGCTGTTTTGGAAGGGCATTATTCCACACACACTCACACAACTCATGTGTAGAGCAAGAAAATCATCTCCTTCTACAAGCTTTAATGGAAAGCTCATCTTCTTATCCAAGTTTGAGAATGGAGACCTACACCGACAACTCTTGGATATGGAATGAAAATCCAACCAAGAGCTAAGCTTCAATGCCATGCTTCTCTCCTCTATTGTCTAATTACTAAGCTAAGCAAAGCTACAAGAGTAATTAAGTGAGGAAATACTTCTTTCTCGTAAGAATACTCCTTCTTCCTCTAGATCTACTCTCATACCCCGCTAGCTCTCACCATCTTCGAAGGTGTGTGAGGTCTTGGGTCTGAGACCAACGAGTAACTGATGTTATGTGTTATCACATGTAAGTTTGGTGCATGAAGCTTCCATCTTCATAGCACCGATGAGTTTTTACCAAGGAACACAAAGAATTGTATTGTACAAAGTCTCTCTTAATGGGAGAAGTTATAATACAAATGCCTAATGGAGGGGGGACCGGTCCATGTAAATCCGGTCCTCAATAGTTGTCAATTATTATATTTCTCTCTCTCTTTCAAGTATTGTTATGCCAAACTAATTAGGTGTTATGCTAATGTTGTTATCTCCAACCAAGCACTCTTGTATGCTCATTAGGAATTTGCTCTTAATGAAATGCTCACTATGTTAAGTTATTTTCCGCTATTTACAAGCTTTATAGACCAATAATTGTTCACATTGGTATCGGAGCTATCGGTTTCTCTTTTCTTGCTCAAGAAGAGAGGTCCTCAAGCTTGCTACAAACGGTTGGAATTATTAATTGCATGAGGGTAAGGAGAACACGGATTTATTATCCTTGAGGTGCGCCTGCTTCGTGCAGTTAACGGGGTATCACCGTCGAGAGCTATGGTCTTAATAATGGAGTCCCAAGGGGCTTGCCTACGGCTTAACCATTATTGAGCTATTAGAAGCTTGACAGGAACCGGTGCCGACTGGGCTATGATAAACCCTCTCTTCTATTCCTTGCAATTAATGATATTCCTAGCCACGGGTATAGATGCTTGAGTGCTTATCTTTGAAAGTAAAGAGGAGTAGCAACTTGGGCTTGAAGTGCCAAAGTACAAGTAAAAATTTACACCTAAAACTTAGTTATAATGGATGACAATAGTAGAGAAAGTGAAATTAATGTTGATGGCTTTGATTTTGCTAATGGTCAAGCTACTAATGATGCCCCTATGCTTGTGAACTATCTTGTTACTAGGCTTCAACAAGCCATGGGCAACCCATCCCTCCAAGGTGAAGTACAACAGAAATTACGCATCCATGGGATTCTCCAATCTCCTCACCTAGAAGAGGGAGTGCCTATGAAAGCTCCTAGTGAGATTTCTAAAAGAGGGCTCTCTACGGTGAGAGAAGAGGAGGACCCATACGAAGGACCCAAAAGCTTACAAGTTGATGGGGCAACTCCCTCACCAAGCTCTCTCCCTACGAATCTATTCACAAATACGTAGACAAGTTTTGGGATTTACATCTCAAAGCCACTGCCTACAAAAAGATAGATTTTGGAGAGCAAAAACAACAATTTTGTGCAGGTTTATCTGAAGATATGGCAGAGTATGTCAACTCCCAAAGGCCTTGCACTATTTCAGCGGTCATACACCATACTATGGTGGCTTCATGAATCCACTTCCAACAAGGGGCTATGAAAAATCTTAAACCCATGGAGAGCAAAGACCGTAATGAGCCTAAGGGGAAGGACCATGTCCAAAAGTTTCCCAAGGGCAACTTCAACAACAACAAAGCTAAGGAGAAGGGAGTCTACAAAGGCAAAAATAAACTCTCTCCTGAAGAGCTAGAGCGTTATCGTAAGGATAACCGTTGTTTCAAATGTGGGGAGCAAGGGCATGCTTATCGTGCTTGCCCACAGAAGAACACACACAATGAACCTCCTAGAGCTTCCATAATTGAAGTTAAAGAAGAAGATGCTCATCACAAAGGATCTCCTCTACGCCATGCTTGGGGGAAGGTGAGAGAACATGATGCTTTCATTCTCTTCGACAATGGCTCTACTCACAATTTCATATCCACGAAGTTGGCCACTAAGCTAGGCATCCAAGCCTTTGAGATGGGAAATCCCCTACTAGCCGATAATGCTTTCAAGGGAGAAGAAGTCCCAGTTACTCCCTTGATTGGGAAATTGAGGCTTCATGTCCAAAGTTATGTGGACAAAGAGGATTTCTTCATCTCTCCCCTTAAGCATGAGGATGTAATCCTAGGGGCACCATGGTTTGATCGCATGGCGGCCAACATCAAGTTTCCTGAAAGACAAGTTTACTTTAAATACAGGGACAAAGACATGTACATATATGCTAATGAGTCAGGTAACACTATACCTCTTGTACATAAGCAAGCTTTTGATAAGTCAATAAAGAGCTCTATTTCCGTGTACATGATATTTGTAAAAGACTCTCAAAATGAACCTAATGTTCTATCAAATAAAAATAAAGGGAATAAAAAAGAATTAGGGTTATCTAATTTCCTTAATGAATTCCAAGATGTTTTTATTGACAACATTCCTAATGAATTGCCTCCAAAACGAGGGGATGATGACCATGCAATCGAGCTTCTTCCAGGAAGCTCACCGCCTAATAAACCTCCTTATCGAGTTTCTCAAGCTCAACAAGAGGAAATTATGCGGCAAGTGCATGAGTTGGTTGAGAAAGGAACGGTTAGGCCTAGTTCATCTCCATTTTGTTCACCAGTTTTATTAGTGCAAAGAAAGATGGCACATATTGTATGTGTGTTGACTACAGAGCACTAAATAGGATCACTATCAAAAATAGGTTTCCCGTTCCGCAGGTAGAAGACCTATTTGATAAGCTACAAGGATCGACCTACTTCAGTAGGATTGACCTAAAAAGTGGCTATCACCAAATAAGGATTGTTGATCAAGACATTGTAAAGACCGCATTTCGCACTACGTTTGGTCTCTACGAATTCATTGTCATGCCTTTTGGCTTGACCAATGCACCAGCTACATTCAACCGCATGATGGAGAAGCTCTTTAGGCCTCACCGTAGTTACACTGGAGTGTTCTTTGATGATATAATCATCTACTCCAATTCCTTGGCGAACACAAACAACACCTCCAGGTAATTTTTCAAGTTTTGCGAGAGAATAAGTTTACATAAATCAAAAGAAAAGTGAATTTTTCTTACGAGAGATTCAGTATTTAGGTCATATTATCTCTAAAGATGGCATCCAAATGGATCCATCAAAGTTAGAAGTAATAAAAGCATGGCCTAACCCAAAGAATTTTCATGAATTAAGAAGCTTTATAGGTATGTGTGCATACTATAGACGCTTCATAGAAAAATTATCACTCATAGCAAGACCATTGCATGACCTAACAAAAAAGAACGTTAAGTATGCATGGACTACCAAAGAGAACACTGCTTTTGAAAATCTTAAAGAGAAGCTTATCTCTCAACCTGTGCTTACACTACCGGATCTCTCAAAGCCATTTGAGGTCCAATGCGACGCTTGTGGTGATTGCCTTGGAGCCGTGCTTCTCCAAGAAGGGCACACCATAGCATATGAAAGTCAAAGGCTCGACCTAGTTGAGCAAGCTCTAGGCATATATGAAAAGGAACTCCTCGCAGTTCTACATGCCTTAGACACGTGGAAGCACTACTTATTGGGGACTCCTTTCATTCTGCGGACGGATCACCAAAGCCTCAAGTACTTCATGACGCAAACCAAGCTCCCCGACAAACAAATGAGGTGGGCAAATTTCCTTTCACAATTTCATTTTCATATTGCTCACATTGCTGGCAAGCATAATCAAGTAGCTGATGCACTCTCAAGACGTTCGAGAGTGAATGCGGTTACCATAGCAACTCACAATGATCTATCTTCTATCATAGATGAGTACGCTATCGATTCCGATTTTAAAGATGTGATGTCAGCCCTTGCACTAGGGAAGAAAGAGGAACCATTTACCTTACAAGATGGTTATCTTCTCTATGGTAATAGGTTGTGTGTTACCAACTCACTACGTGAAAAAGTAATGTATGAATCTCATGCTCCTCCATATGCGGGGCATAGAGGGATTCAAGCTACCCTAAGAGGGATAGAAATGTACTTCTATTGGCCTACCATGAAAGCGAACATACAAGAGTATGTTTCAAAATGTGTGGTTTGCCAAAAGACAAAGTTTGATAGAGGGAAGCAACCTGGTTTGCTTCAACCTTTGCCAATCCCTAATTCACCCTGGGAGAGCATATCCATGGATTTTATCTTTGGATTGCCTAAGTCTATCCATGGGAATACGGGAATATGGACAATAGTAGACAGGTTCAACAAATAAGCGCATTTCATACTTGTCAAAAAGACTATTAAGGCCCATCAAATGGCAACCCTCTTTATATCACAAATCTTTAAGTACCATGGCTTGCCAATGTCAATAGTGTCGGATAGAGATCCTGAAATGACCAGCAATTTCTGGAAGGGTCTCTTTGAGAATTTAGGTACAAGGCTAAATTTCTCTTCGGCCTATCACCCGCAAACGGATGGTCAAAGTGAGATAGCTAACCTAACAATTCTTGATCTACTCAAAGCTTATGTCACTGAAGTAGATCAAAGATCCCAATGGGAGAAGTACTTACCTTTAGTGGAGTATGCTTACAATAACACAATACATACATCCATGGGAAAAGCACCTTTTGAGGTAATTGAGGGAAGATCAAAAAGTCCCCTGATACTTAAGGTACATGGGAAGATCTTCGCTGCAGATGAATATAGCCGCGACCTACAAGAATCTTTCCAAAAGATTAAAGATGCTATATCCATCTCACAGCAAAGGCAAAAAACTGCTGCTAACAAGCACAGAAGAGCCCTGAACTTTAAAGAAAATGATTGGGTCTTGCTTAAATTTCCCAAGGCTCGATTAAGGCACATGACTGGCAAGAATCCTATGGGACACCAAAAATACTATGCTAACCTAGCAAAAAGGTACTATGGCCCCTTTCAGATTCTTAAGCCAATCAATGAGACGGCTTATCAGTTCAAGTTGCCCAACCACTGGCTCAAACACAATGCTTTTCATGTGAGCCTGTTAAAGCCTTACCAAGGAGAGCCACCCCAAGAAGCAACCATAGAAGACCCACCGGAGATTGAAGACCAAGAAGAGGTACTGCAGCCAGAGTCCATTCTCCGACACGAAGACAAGGTATTGAGAGGTGGTAAGATTATCCAACGGTATCTTATTAAGTTTAAGAATTATCCTTTTGAAGATGCTAGATCGATGCAAGGCATACAATTAAAGGATAACCTAAACCTTGTCAATGCTTACAATGATTCCCTAGAGTAAGAAAATGTAAATATGTTTTAAATGATCAATGTTTTTGTCTTATAAGACTCTTTTTTTCTTTATTGTGCACAAATGTTAAGAAGTATGCATGCTTAGGATCAAGTTTGCGGAGACGACGTCTCCCAAACACCAAGTAGAGCTTGTCACTCTACTATGGAAGATTGATAGGACTAATGTGCTGACATGCTTGCGGCAGCTTCGACTCTCAAGCGCCAAATGGATTAGTCATCCATTGTGGAATGGTGTCGTAGGGTAAAATAGGGATCCTATACCCGCTAAGAAAAGGACTAATGACTATGCTTTATCATCTCTACCTCATAGTCGAGGACGACTATGACTTCAAGAGAGAGGTAATGTCATAATAACTAATATCTAATTCTCCTAAATGATTTTCTCATGTTAAACTGATCATTTAATATGGGGAGGTACCAGGGGAGAAAAGGCTAGATTATTAGTAAAGCTAGCAGACTGGTCATAGTAGGGGGCCCACAGTAGGGATCCAAAGGGGTACCATCTACACAAGAGCAATGTGCAATGTGCAATGTGCAATGAATGGGCTCCAAAGATCTTAGGGTTTAGTCCATTAAGACTTCCAAAAGGTTAAGTTCCAAAATTTCAAAGTGTAAAGTCCAATGGTCAATTGTAAATGGAATTGGATGCTTTGTGTGTGTGCAAAAGGCCAATAAGCTAAAGGACAAAAGCAAAAACGTTTTGGAAAGATGAAAAAGCTTAATAAGGACTACACACACACACACACACACACACACACACACACACACACACACTATACACCTAAGCTTACCCTTTCCACAAAGTAAAGAGGACACATGTCAGGCATACAAAGAAACCCCCAATTCTTGCCTGAATCCTATTGGATGGGCACAGAGGTGGACCAATGAGAAGTTAGCTAGTGTAAACTAAAATTTTATTTGTATAAATGCTCAAAAAATAACCAATAAGAAATAGTCTCCCTAAAAGACTATTGAACAGTCAAAAGGTCCAATGATAATTAAGCAGTTACTAAAATTGCTTAATTCCTATTGGCCAAAGAACGAAAAGGTCCAATAGCAAAGAAAATAATTAAATTAATTATTTGGCATTTACAAAATGGAAAAAAGGATGGACACTTGTCACAAGGCTCTTGACTGGGCCTCTCAAAGGCTATTGGCCAAATTATTTACGGGCCAATAGGAAGCCAGCAAGAGTAAAACTCATACTCAAATACTATTGGCTAGGTTTTTCAAGGGCCAATAGGAATGCAGCATGAGTAATTGGCAAGGGGGGTCAACCAAGAGGAGAGAGGGGACTGTTTTGGAAGGGCATTATTCCACACACACTCACACAACTCATGTGTAGAGCAAGAAAATCATCTCCTTCTCCAAGATTTAATGGAAAGCTCATCTTCTTCTCCAAGTTTGAGAATGGAGGCCTACACCAACAACTCTTGGATATGGAATGCAAATCCAACCAAGAGCTAAGCTTCAATGCCATGCTTCTCTCCACTATCGTCTAATTACTAAGCTAAGCAAAGCTACAAGAGTAATTAAGTGAGGAAATACTTCTTTCTCGTAAGAATACTCCTTCTTCCTCTAGATCTACTCTCATACCCCGCTAGCTCTCACCATCTTTGAAGGTGTGTGAAGTCTTGGGTCTGAGACTAATGAGTAACTGATGTTATGTGTTATCACATGTAAGTTTGGTGCATGAAGCTTCCATCTTCATAGCACCGACGAGTTTTTACCAAGGAACACAAAGAATTGTATTGTACAAAGTCTCTCTTAATGGGAGAAGTTATAATACAAATGCCTAATGGAGGGGGGACCGGTCCATGTAAATCCGGTCCTCAATAGTTGTCAATTGTTCTATTTCTCTCTCTCTTTCAAGTATTGTTATACCAAACTAATTAGGTGTTATGCTAATGTTGTTATCTCCAACCAACCACTCTTGTATGCTCATTAGGAATTTGCTCTTAATGAAATGCTCACTATGTTAAGTTATTTTCCGCTATTTACAAGCTTTATAGACCAGTAATTGTTACAACTGTGGCCACTTCGAGTTGTGAGGCTGAGTACAGGGCAGTCTTCACAGCTATGGTTGAGTGTGTATGGCTCAGACGCCTTATGGCTAATTTGGGTGTTGGACAAGACACTGCCAACACTATGTACACTGACAGTCAGAGCGCATTGGCAGTTGTGAGGAACCCAATTTTTCATGCTTGCACAAAACACATTGAGGTGCATTACCACTATGTCAGGGAGAGGCTCTCAACAAGAGAGATCAGCTTGGATTATGTGCCAACACAGGACAACCTTGCAGATCTTCACAAAGGCATTGTCTCATGAGAAGCTTGAAGCTTTCCGCAAAGCATAGGGCTTACTCCCCTTTGTGGACTGATCATGTCCTCAGGGCATGGCACTTCCCTTTACTCATGTGGCAGCTCTCGTTCACCGCATCACTCTAGGGGGATTTGTTACCATATACATGTGGTAGTGATGTATGTGAACACACTAGGACCGCCGGGGCATTTTTTCCCTCTTTAAGAGGTTTTTTCCCCCGTGCATTGTATATACGCCCATCACTCTAGGGCTATCTATCTTTCCATTGCACACTAAGTAACACACTCTCTATTGTGTGCCTTGAGCTTCCTTTATCTTCTCCAAGCTGTGTGCATTTCTCTGCAACCCTAATTCCAACATTCTTCATTATATTAGGATGAGTATTGTCAGAAACTATATGCATTGCTTGTAGCATATTTAAGGATACGGGCATTTCATCCCCCTCAGGTGTTACCCAGATCGTCCCCCTATTTCCCCAAGTGTCTATGGTTGCTGATAGGTGGACCCAATCCACATTGTCCGACTCAGTCATCCTAGGTAGTACATCTATATAAGGAGAATCTTCCTCAAAATCAGTGTCCGCTTTACACGTGTAATAATATTGCAATGGGACCGAGTGAATTGTGGTGTCAGACCTATGATCAATTGTAAACCTGTTTTCTAGAGGATGTGCTCGACCAGTTACAAGATCCACTCGAATGACATAATCTTGGAACTGCCAGTAGACATGGTTTTTAGACCAGTTGTGCACCATTTTTGCTTCCCTTATGAAAGGACATCCTAAGATCATCTCAGATGCCATAGTGTGCTTGGATAAATCCATAAAAATGAAGGTAACTCTCATTTTATGTCCAAAGACCTTGATCTTGAGATCTTCTAGCATCCCAATAGGTTTAACAATAGATCCATTGGCCATCTTCACTACTATGGTTGTGGTTGCAAGGTGAGGTCTTCCCATAGTTTCCCAGCAATTTTTAGTCACAATGCTAACCCCATCCCCACCATCAAGGATTCCCTTCACAGTTAATCCCTTAGTGTATGGTCGCATTGGATTCATCACCCTCAAAGTATTGTCCCAACTTGTTAACGGGTATTTCTATAACAAGGTTCTCATCTAGGTTGGGTTGTGGATATAAGTGTTCCTCATCTATTGGCATCTCCCCAGCTCCATCCATCTATGCAAATTGTAATAGCCCAAACTTTAGTCTCCATTGAGGAAGGCTCAAAGAGTTGAGACTAGCTCAGGGTCTTTATATAGTTTGGAAATGATGGTGGTTCTAACTTCTAAAGACATGAAATCCATCAATTTGGCAATGTTTAACGGCACCGTTTGGGCTTCAGCCCCTTGACATGGGGAAGATGGGATCTCCATTTCTTCGATAGGATCAGGTAGTCCCTCTATAAACATTCTTTCCATCAAGCAGTGAGTACGCCCACTTTCCCATGACTTTAAGTCACTTTCTTCTTGGATGACACTAGGTATGGATAATAGTCTATGGGCTTGGTGAGGTTGTTGTTGCATAGGGAACACGGTGTCTGTAATCTGGATTTGCCTAGGTGCTGGCTCTAGATCCCTTTGGGTATCTTCTACTAAACTCCTTAATTGCTTGACCCGCTTGATCTCCTCTGTAGGGTTTGGATAAGTTCCTACTTCTTCTTGGATCCTGGCCATTGTGGCTCATGAAGATCTTCCTTGTTGGTTTCTATCTTAGTGGTCATTTTGGTCTCCATGGTTTCACCTGAATCAGAATCCTCTTCAGTGTTGTTCATATATACAGGGTCATCACCAGTCCCGATGTTGGTCTTTGAACTAGGGTCTGACTTCGCTGCTTTTTGCGATCTCTTCCTTCGTGTTTTCTTCTTTTTCTAAGATTGGGCAATTGATGCCGTGTCTCTTGCCTCAAGAATATAATTTTGTTTTTGGAGCATCGATCGTGTGAGTACGTTTACTGGTACCACATGTGTACTTTGTGATGGCTCCTCGATAACCTCAATCAAGTTTAATGGCGTGATCTTCGGTGCATTTGGATTATTTGGACATTGGGAAATCAAATGATCTATGCCACATCGATTACACATGAGTATCGGCATTGTAGACGTGCTTGCTTGATTGGTTTGCATTAGTGTGGTGTTCTTTTGTAGCCTAATAGGACACTCGGCTACACGATGTGGACCTCCACACTCATAGCATTGAATAGGTGGTCTCTTAGCTGTGTAATTGCTATTTTGGCCTCTTGCCGCAAGAACAGCTACTTGATAGACATGTTTGACTTGTCCCCAATAGTCCTCCATGTAGTATTGTGGACTTTCTTCAAGCACATCCATCCCATAGGCAATATTAGGATCCATATCTTCCTCACAGCCTTTCAAACAAGCAATAGATGACTCACAACCCACTTGATTCACATAAGTGATTCTCGGATGTCGTGGTTGCGGTCCTAGCACTGTATGTGGTAGGGTGTTTTTTGAACAACATTTTTGGCCCTAGGGACCATGTGTTGTGCTGTTTGTTCAAGAGGTGGGGCCGGCATCAATGCAGGCACTCGAGGTATGTCGATCCATGCTAAGGTTGGTCTATTGGCCATCACGCACTTAAATACTATGCAATCCTTAGCTTGATGACCATATCTCCCACGGGCATTGCAATTCCCATTGAATTTTACTCTAAAAGTAGGGCATTCACTGGTACTATGCGGTTCATAGCATACTGAGCACCATTGTTGCTCCCTTCTTGGATACATATGATTTTTTTGCGGAGCACGATTGTCTCTAAGACTCTCTTGAATGGCCTTGGTGAGATCTGCTAAAGTCATCTCAAATATCTTTGCTCCTTAGCAATAGGCTTTAGGGTCATTGGCTGATGCCCCGATGCTTGCGGGCTAGTAGATTTAAGCTCAACGAACAGTCTTTCTCCTTGAATCATTAAATTATCCTCCAATTGGATCGCATTGGTGGTAACCGCTTCCCAAGTGGTGATACCTCTAATGACTAGGCCATTGTAGATATCCTCATGTCGTAATCCCCTAATGAATCTATCAAGAAATTGATTATTATTGAAGCGCTCATTTGGATTACAACGCGAATTCAAATGCTTCAAGCGTCTAAGAAAGTCTCTCACCGACTCTCCTTCCTCTTGTTGGGCTTTCTGGAGCTGAGAGGCTACACCCCAAAGCACTCCCTGTATTCTTTCAAGAATAGTCTCCTAAGAGTAGGGTAAATCGTTTTTTCTTCCGCCCTTAGGGTTTTATACCAATCTCCTGGCTTCCCACTTAAGGTTAGGCTTAAATCATTACTCTTATGCAGGTCATTGTGTTCTCCTAGAGAATCACATATTTGTTCAAACACTTCGATATGCTTTCTCACATCCCCGTCTCCACTAAATTTTTGTGTGAGCTTGGCTATTTGTACTGCCTTACTTCTAGGCTCTCTATTAGGCGTGTTACGCATATTCTCAGCAATAGATCGACCAATAGCTTGAGCAAATGTTGCCAAGTCACCTAAGTGAGCAGGCACCGTGGGTGAAGACGCTCCAGAGACTACTTGTGGAGTAGGTATTGGTATTGGTCTTGGCACATAGGAAGCCCTTGGGTTCCACGTTTGGTACGGTGTTGTGCCATGTGGCGTCCCAAAGTTCATATGTGTGGCCCTACACATAGCAGACATCGGATGTGACATGCTAATGCTAGCCGGTATGGTCCCATGGAAATAAGAACTTGGGTGTTGTGGTTGTGGAGCATAGGTAGTTGAAACAGTGGGAGGGGTAGGAACTACATGAGTACGAGGACCCATGGGTGTATACAATTGGTACACACTTGTAGGTACTGTTGCAGGCATTGAGATACCATGTAGCGGTACTTTACTAACAAATGAGGTCCATGGCGTGTTTCTCGGCATGCCCATTATTGGGGTAGGCATAGTAGCCGTGGTGTCATCAAGGGAAAGATGAGCTAGACTTGGAAAGGTAAACTATCACTTGTGGTCTCAGATTGCACTGAGACCCTTGGTGAAACAACATATGGAGGATCCATCGGACTTATCGAGGGAGTCTCCATTTGCGATAAGGTCGGTTGTTTAGCCTTTCATGTATCCAAGAATCTCATGAGACACGTTGAAGGCATGTTGATCCCCTTGTTCTGTCTCTCTAACTCAATGACCCTATGGATGATCTCACAAACTCTTTGTTGTTGATCCTCCACACTAGTAGCACCCATTGTGGATTGTAGGACATCTAACCAACCCACGTGATAGGTGTGACCTGTGTATAGGTCGGTTAGAGTTTTCGTTTGTAGTTCGTACTCTCAGTTCTCATTTAAGAATGCTCCATCTAGGATTGAGGTGCTAGGGGTGTCCTTTGAGATAGATGCAATGTTGCTTTCTAGGGGTTGGCCCTTAGTGGTTGCTAATTCGAGAGCACTCGATTTCTCCCTAGCAAAGATATTGACACAGGGGCTTTCGCTTTTAACTCTCTTCGTTGCTCCACCTTGCATAAGCTCTCGATTTCCTTTTCCCTAGCTGCGATGATATATCGCTCAACCTCTTGCACTTCGGCTAGACTTCTATCATCAGGTAATATAACCTCGGAGGGAAATAACTTTGAAGAGTCAGGGGGCAGTGAATGAAGTATTCACGTGCACACTCTCTAAGAGGATAGGGTCTACGTTGGTCATAAATGGATAATTTACTTCCCCACCCCCCTCATTTACATCGTTAGCTCCATGTTCGGAGCGAGTGGCTCTACTAAAGGTTTCCTTCAAGCGGCTAAGCACGCTCGGCCCGGACCGTGGGCCCATGGCATGCATGTCTTGGCTTGAGCTATCGGGATTAGGCATTGGGAAACCCTCCATGACATCGTAGTCAGAGGAAGAGTCACTAGCCGCTATGTTTGGGTCTTGGTTTGTACTACCTTGGGTCCCCGTGAGGGCCCGGAACCTAAGGTAGGTGGATAATGAGAACTCACGTAAGTCGAAATTCTCTCTAGTTGCTCCGTCTCTAGCACACGGCCAGAGCGCAGATGCATGTGCCTTTGGCACCCTACAAGCGTCGACGAATAACCTCGAAGGTTAACCGCTTACTTTTTTAGGTGTCCGTTTTTATTCGTTTTTTGATGTTTTTTAATGATCAAAACAAGGGTATCACTCAGAGGGTCGCGGTGTGCTTTACAGCTCAGCGCTCGGTTACCCGAAGCTCCTTTGGTCATCAAGAAGGTCAATTTTTACCTAGGTGTGAGGCTAAAATACGTAATTTTAAAGGGCAACTGAGGCCTACGACTAAGCGTGAGCTTGGGCTTGGGTTTGGGGGATATTCTCGATCCCGACCCTACCTTTAAAATTTCAATTTTTTAATTTTAATTGTTTTTTTTTTTTTTTGGGGGATAAGGTCGCTGCGGTCACGTTGTGCGCGCGAGCACACACACACACACACACCTAACCTACCTACTTACAACTAATACAGCTACTGTTATACACTAACACACTACTACAGCAACTCCTTAGCTAACAGAACTACTGACTGTACTTTCCACATAACTAACATTATGGATCTACAACCTTAAGACTAACACCTTGTCACAGAGAAAACACAATACCTTTCAAAACCTTATTAACAAAGAAAACACGGTACCTTTCAATTCCTTATTAACCAAATAATACACAACAACAAAACAAACTCCTTCTTCTTAACACATACACCTTCCTTCTCTACCTTTCCTACAATTGAAATTGGACCACAAAGAAGCACAGAGTGCCATTCAAGCTTAGTGTATGTCATTCCCCGACAACGATGTAGAAAATGTGCGCGTCTGTTGCACGTGTCAATGCAAGGAACTTGCCGATACACTGTATGCGAGCCACAAATGGCTCCAAGCACGCAACTAGCCTAAACTAGTAAGCTCAAAGATGAGGATTGTGTGTCACTCACCGCTCTATACATGGATTTATGTCATGAAGAATAAATCCGATCTATTTTCCATATTTCAAAGGTGGAAAGCCTTTGTGGAGAATGAAACAAGTACCAAGGTTAAATGCCTCAGATCCGACAATGGAGGTGAATATTGCAGCCAAGCTTTTGAAAGCTTTTGTGCTAGCAATGGCATTCGGAGGCAAAGGACAACCCCAAGGACACCTCAACAAAATGGGATTTCGGAAAGGATGAACAGGACAATCATGGAACGAGCACGAAGCATACGGCTACATGCAGGCCTACCACTTGAGCTTTGGGCGGAAGCTGTAAGTACGTCTGTGTACTTAATCAATCGGTCACCCTCAACGGCATTGGATGGGGGAGTTCCAAAAGAGGCATGGACAGGTAAACCGGTGAATTATGCGTTTCTCAAAGTGTTTGGGTGTGAGGCTTTCATGCACATAGATAGAAGCCTAAGATCAAAGCTAGATGCAAAGTCCAAAAAGTGTTTCTTCATTGGCTATGGAGAAGGAGAGTTTGGGTATCGCCTATGGAATCCTGAAGATGGTAAAATCTTAAGGAGTAGGGATGTAATTTTTAACGAACAAAATATGTACAAAGATTACTTGGAAAGAAAACAAACAAAAGAAACAGGTGATGAGTACATGGAGCTTGAGGATGGTGAAGACTCAAAGACTGCAAACGGTGACAATGTGCAACAACGTCAACCAAATGAGGAGCCTCACCCTATTCCCCGAAGATCTACAAGAGCAAGTAGACCTCCAGAAAGGTTTGTTCCTTCCTTCAACCATCTCTTGATCTCAGATTCTGGAGAGCCGGAATCATACGAAGAAGCTATGCAACATGAATCCAAAGAAGAATGGACGAAGAGCATGCAAGTGGAGATGGACTCACTACATCTCAACCAAACATGGGAGTTGGTTGAGTTGCCTAAAGGTAAGCGGGCACTTCAAAACAAATGGGTGTACAAGCTGAAGGAAGAAGAAGGTGGGAAGAAAATGTACAAGTCTAGGATTGTGGTAAAAGGGTTTTCTCAAAAGAAAGGTATTGACTTTAATGAAATATTTTCTCCTATTGTAAAAATGAACTCAATTAGGCTTGTCTTAAGCCTTGTGGCTGCTCATGATCTAAATCTCGAGCAAATGGATGTAAATACGGCATTCCCTCACGGTGACTTAGAGGAGGAAATCTACATGCTTCAACCAAAGGGGTATGAAGTAAAAGGTAAGGAGAAAATGGTTTGCAGATTAAAGAAGAGCTTGTATGGTTTAAAGCAAGCATCAAGACAATGGTACTTGAAGTTTGATCGATGGATGTTGGATCATGGATTCACAAGATGCAACTCGGATCACTGCGTCTACACGAAGAATTTGGGAGATGGGAAATTCATCATCCTAATGTTGTATGTTGATGACATGTTGATTGCAAGTGCTAACATGCAGGACATCAAAGACCTAAAAGAGGAGCTGTCCAAATCTTTTTCAATGAAAGATTTAGGTGCTGCAAAGAGGATACTTGGTATGAAAATATCAAGGGACAGGACGAAGAAGACAATAAAGCTATCTCAAGAAGATTACATCAAGAAGGTACTAGAAAGGTTTGCAATGCAAAATGCAAAACCAGTTTCTACACCTTTGGCTGGTCATTTTAAACTAACGAAGGATATGTGTCCAAAGACACAAGAGGAGATAGCCTATATGTCTAAAGTTCCATATGCTGCAGCGGTAGGTTCTCTAATGTATGCTATGGTCTGTGGCTTCACAGATTCTTAGAAGAGCTTGGATTCAAACAAGACAATTGTGTCTTGTACAGTGATAGCCAAAGCGCTATCCATCTTGCGAAGAACTCAGCCTTTCATTCAAGGACAAAGCACATGGAGGTGAGATATCACTTCATACGCACTCTTTTGGAAGAGGGACAGCTAAAGCTAGGAAAGGTGCATACAAGTGAAAATCCTGCAGAAATGTTTACAAAGGTGGTCAACAAGGAGAAGTTGAGCTTTTGCTCATCTTCAATCGGCATTCAAGGATAAGCAGCCAGAATGGAAAGCAGTCACAGGTTTGGTTTGGAGATCAGTCTCCAAGTGGGAGATTGTTAAGTATGGACCCTGATTTACCCTTGTAATTTTCTGTGGTAAAAGCGCACATTTGTAAGGCCCCCATTATGAGGAGAAGCCATCGTGCGTGAAGGAAAATCACTCACCGGAAACCAAAATTTTCACGGACAAAAATCAGGGGCAACTTTAGAGGCCTTGGGGGCGGAGGTCCCCGAGACTTCCTTTTCGCCGGAATATTATGGCCGGACGGTGGCCGAAAAGTGGTCGGAAAACAACCGGTCGGTTGGCCGGTGGTCGGAAGTCAATGGCCGGTGGCCGGTGGCCGAATTCAAAAGCGGACTTGTCTTCTCAAGGGCGGCCACACATGGGCGGATTGGAGGGTCCGATTTGGACTTATTCGCACAAGGGCGGCTACACATGGCTGTCTCTCATAAGAGAGGGTAGCCCTTTTGGCCTATAAAAGGAGGCCATTTCTACACACATTTCATAGTGTGATGTTGATGCAACAAGGTGAGTGTGAGGTGGTGAGAGTGAAGCATGGCGGGAGCTCTATCAAGGGTTTAATCCCTTTGTAAACTACTTCTTCTTTTGAAGTGCTAAAGCCATTGAGTGGCTGCTTTCCCGTGGACGTAGCCCACATTGGGTGAACCACGTATATCGTGTGTACTCTCTCTCTCTCTCTCTTTCTACTCTAGTATAATCTCTTGTGTGTGAAATCTATCTCTCTCCATTAAGTAATCTACTCAAAAATCTAGTTAGCTACGTCTTATTTTCTAACACCCCCTCCTATGTAGGAGTCTTGAAGACTTTTGTGTACACTCACAAAGTATCCAATCTCACAAAGCTTGACCATTTGGACTTACCTTTGAATTTTGGAACCTTAGCATTTTGGAAGTCTTAATGGGTTGAACCCTAAGGTCTTTGGAGCCGATTGTTGCACATTGCTCTTTTGCAATTGGCCCCCCCTTTGGATCCCTATTTTCCCTCCTTTGGATCCCTGGTCTGCCAGCTTAACCAATATTCTAGCTTTTTCTCCCCTGGCACTTTCCCATATTACATGATCAATTTAACATGAGAAAATCATTTAGGAGAATTAGATATTAGTTTTTATGACATTACCTCTCTCTTGAAATCATAGTCGTCCTCGACTATGGGGTAGAAAAGATAAAGGCTATTCATTAGTCCTTTTTCGAGTAGGTAGAGGATCCCTATCTTACCCTACGACATCGTTCCAGAATGGATGACTAATCCATTTGGTGCTTGAGAGTCTAAGGCTGCCGCAAGCATGTCTGCACATTAGTCCTATCAATCTTCCATAGTAGAGTGACAACCTCTACTTGGTGTTTGGAAGACGTTGTCTCCACAAACTTGATTCTGAGCATGCATACTACTTAACATCTGTGCACAATAAAGAAAAAGAGATCTTATAAGACAAAAACTTTGTTCATTTTAAACATTTGTATAGTTGCTTACTCTAGGGAATGTTTAAGGTCTCTTGGGATAGTTTCTTATGACGTGCAAACCACTACACTTATGTAACACTTGTATATGATGGTTTAGAGAGGCACTCCATTTTTGTAATGTCTAACTCTTTTGTATACGATGGTTTAGAGACACACTCTATTTTTATAATAATTGCAAAGCCATATGTGGGTGAGAAATGCATCGTACCTTTAATTATGTAATTTTTTTTGGTAAATCTCTCTCTCTCTCTCTCTCTCTCTCTCTCTCTCTCACACACACACACACACACACACACACACACCCAAGTGTGGTAGATTGGTTATGCCATTTCCCTAATAACAGGTGTTAAGTTCAACTCCTCGTCAGCTAGATCTTTAAGGTCACTTGGGATAGTTTCCTGCGATGTTAAAACTCTCTTTTTTTACCGGGTGTGTGTGTGGGTGTGGGTGTGTGTGCTAATAAAAAGAGGAAAATGGTATAACCTTTCTATCACCCAAGTGTGGTAGATTGGTTATGCCATTTCCGTCTTGAATAACAGGTCTTGAGTTCAACTCCTCGTCGGCTAGATCTTTAAGGTCTCCTGGGATAGTTTCCTACGACATTAAAACTCTCTTCTTCTCGGGTGTGCGTGTGGGTGTGGGTGTGTGTGTTAATAAAAAGAGGAAAATGGTATAACCTTTCTATCACCCAAGTGTGGTAGATTGGTTATGCCATTTCCCTCTTGAATAACAGGTCTTGAGTTCACTCCTCGTCGGCTAGATCTTGAAGGTCTCTTGGGATAGTTTCCTACGACGTTAAAACTCTCTTCTTCTCGGGTGTGTGTGTGGGTGTGGGTGCGTGTGCTAATAAAAAGAGGAAAATGGTATAACCTTTCTATCACCCAAGTGTGGTAGATTGGTTATGCCATTTCTCTGTTGAATAACAGGTCTTGAGTTCAACTCCTTGTTGGCTAGATCTTTAAGGTCTCTTGGGATTTCCTACGACGTTAAAACTCTCTTCTTCTTGCGTGTGTGTGTGTGGGTGTGTGTGTGTGTACTAATAAAAAGAGGAAAATGGTATAACCTTTCTATCACCCAAGTGTGGTAGATTGGTTATGCCATTTCCCTCTTGAATAATAGGTGTTGAGTTTAACTCCTCGTCGGCTAGATCTTTAAGGTCTCTTGGGATAGTTTCCTACGACGTTAAAACTCTCTTATTCTCGGGTGTGTGTGTGTGTGTGTGTGTGTGTGTGGGTGTGGGTGTGCATGCTAATAAAAAGATGAAAATGGTATAACCTTTCTATCACCCAAGTGTTGTAGGTTGGTTATGCCATTTCCCTCTTGAATAATAGGTCTTGAATTCAAATCCTCGTCGGCTAGATCTTTAAGGTCTCTTGGGATAGTTTCCTACGACATTAAACTCTCTTCTTCTCGGGTGTGTGTGTGAACACACTTAAGACCGCCAGGGCATTTTTTATCTCACTAGGAGGTTTTTCCCCCGTGCATTGTATATATGCCCATCATTCTAGGGCTAACTTATCTTTCCATTTTCCACTAAGCAATACTACTCTTTGTTGTGTGCCTTGAGCTTCTTCGTCTTCTCCAAGCTGTTTGTGTTTCCCTGCAACCCTATTTCCAATAGATACTTGTAGGGCTAGGGTGGATTAGAGAGAGTAGATTCATGGTGTGTGTATGTAATCATCGAGAGATAGAGACACAATGCAGACTCTAAATGAACCTTAGTTTATGCATTAGAAAACAGACATTACAAGACTCTTAGGTAGGCATGCATACCCCATTCATAGAGGGTGAACTTATGGTTACATCATGGGGTGAAACCTCACGATTTCCATCACCATCCAAAGTGAAAAGCTCCACATGATATCACATGGACTATAATGTAATCATCATGATTTACATAATCATCCTGAGCAAACAACTAGACATGCTATCATATGGACTATCACACGATTTATGCCACACAAGCTATAACTACACAAGGGATGGTGCACATGCCAAGATACAAAGCATAGCTCAAGGAAGGTCCTTACATAGAGTAGTTTGTCATGGGACAAAGCCCACATCCCCAAGACAACCATCTATATATATATATATATATATATATATATATATATATATAGAGAGAGAGAGAGAGAGAGAGAGAGAGAGCGACTATGACCTATATCTGCATGGTTCAATTCTTACACACCCTTTTGAGAAAAACGTAGTTGGATGAGGGTGAACTCAAGGATAATATTGTAGATGCTATGCAAGTATTAGAGTTTTTGGAAGCAATAGATTTGTAATAATCACATCCGTTAATAGTGTGTGTTTGATAAAGCCTTAATGTGGAATGTCAACTACCAATAAAGTCCATCCCCTTGACATAACACCACTAGATCCATGGGCAACGTAGAGGAGGAGAAATCCCAATCCAAAGCCTATATCAGTGACATATGTTGGTGTATCGAGGCATAAAATGGAGGAGGAGCACATTGAAAAGATGTTTGACGCATTTTTCAACATGGAGACAAAGTTGCTTAATGTGGGAGCCAAAGATGCAAAGCGAAGGAAGTCTTAAGATCTTCCTCTTCATGTAGATAAGGACGATGCCCTGCAAAAATTTGTGCATCTTCCTCTATAATGGAGCCATGATTTTAGTGTTACAAGCATCTGTTATGTTGTTTAATCTCCAGAGTGTGGTCAGACACTAGTGTCAGCAACTTTTCAAGTAAAATAGATTTTCATCACACTAATTGTATGTTTGACGCATGTACTATCTAATTGTGTGTCATGTTTTCTGATATTTTATGTTGCCACACTTCTAATGGAGCAAATGCTGCCCACCTAAGGAGATGCCAAGAGGAGTCTCACATTAATGTGCATGGATTACAACACGATCCACGCTTGTCAAAATGATAGTATTCTCTTCCATAACGAGTACATACATGTGCAAGAATGCCCAAAGTGCGGGGCTGAGGTATAGGGAGGATGCTCCATGAAAGCTGGTGCCTGTGAAGGTCCTTTAGTACTTCCCCATTGTACTTAAAAATAAAGAATATGCTCAAGATCAAGTCATTTGAGAAAATAATGACATGGCATGCTTCCAATAGGTCCACTAATGACATCTTAAGAGTGCTAGATAACTCAATAGCATGGAAACATATTGAAGCCAAGTGGCCCTCTTTCGAGGAAGAGGTTTGAAGGTATGACTAGGTTTGGCAACGGTGGATAGAGTGAATCTCTTTGGGATTTAGAGCTTGTCTTGGAGCATGTGGCCAATTTGCATGTAAAAAACATGCATGTGTAATTAGGACTGCTTAGTTACGAACGCTTTGGGATGGAATTCATGTGATAGACATGTCGCTGCCTTAAGGTAGAAAAGCCTTTTGTGTGCAAGGAATTCTCATGTGGACCATGCACAAATGGCAAGGTTAAGGGGAATGCTTAAGTAAACACCATGATCCCAAGTAAGATGTTATTCATGCATGATTTTTGGTTTTCAAATATTTAGTCTTCATTTTACACAAGTCAAGGTCTATCCATATCCGGCTACCATGTGTGTCCATCGTGTGTCCACATGTACCTTTTGGAGAGCCATGACCTTCATGGTGGACGACTAGGTTAATATGCACAAAAAACATCAAAGGCGAGCAACCCAAGGATGCATGGGTAGAAAATCGGGGTACAAAACCACTGGGCATGTAGAGGATATCCGTATTCCATGAGCTACTAATAATTGGGTGATCTTCTCATCAATCATTTGATTGAACCATGCATGTTTTTACGAATGTGGTAGACTTGTTGTGGAAGATGATGATTTGCAAAAACGAGAGAAAGGGCCAAAGGGCCGACTTTTGTAAGACCAGAGCCACATGCCAAAGCTGTGGCCAAAACAAAGAAAAATGGACGAGTTTTGCTTCCAAGATCACCATGTGCTACACAAAGCGAAGGAGTGATAAGTTAAGGAGAAGATTTCAATTTCAACTCCCATCGATTGCATGCAATCCCTCAAGGTAACACTTGGTAGGGATGACAACCTTGGTAGGCTAAAGTTGTGGAGGATCAACACAAGTTCCTGCAATTTGTGTGGCTCATTACCATACAGGACTGCCTCATAGATGATATAAGGAATACCATTTACAAAATAAGCAAGCTGATCAGGTGGATATCTTTGAAGGAGATCCACAAGCATTCCATTAAAGAGGCCTGCTTGCGCATGATAGTGGAGTACTTCCCTACAAGTGTTTTGACATTTCAGATGTATCTTTTAGTTCATGTCGTGGATGAAGGGTGGTGGAAGTCATTGTTCATATCAAATGGATGTTCTTCTTGGAGCGCTTTATGAAGATTCTCAAGGGATTCATTTGATAGGCTTGTGCAAAAGGCGATGGTCTTCATCACAAAGTTATTGGGGTCTTCTCACTGTCATGTATGTTATCAAGAGGAGGACCACACGTCACTAAGGACCAACCCTTGGGGAAAGAATTAGAGAGGTAAGTGGGTGAGGTACCGCAAGAGAAGATCAAATGAGACATTCAAGCCCCCCATGATGTTTGTTGATATTGGTAGCCCATATTTGGGGCCAAGTTTACACCATGAAGCTCGTAAGGGTGAATTGACAGAAAGATAGTTGGAATAAAAGGCAATACCATCGTCTCTTATTTCCCTCGTCTCTCTTTTTTGTACTGTAGGAATTAGGGTTGAAAATTGAAGTATAAGGTTGAGCTTCACCAAAAGATGCTTGACAACTTATCCCACAATATTGGGCTTCAATAATATTGGGCTTCAATAGAAAATGTTGTACCGGGTTTAAGTCATGAACTGGTAATTTTCATGACAAAAGGGCTAATGTTTTCAAAATTTTAATTTCAGAGTAATTTTAATTTTAGAGTAATTTTCCAGGATACAAAGATAACATGGTGGCATGCTTATGACTCTGATACGCCATGGCTTTGCAAATAGTCGCAAAGCCCTCTCTTGAGACCCTTCGCCTGTCTATGCCATACCGCAGCACGCCGATTGCGTCAACATCCAGATCCCTCTCCTTTACGATTCGAGCTTCATCATGTGTAAGCTCATCACGGAGCTCCCTCACTGCTTCTCAATGCTTTAATGGCGTCCTTCTTTCCCTCACAGCGTCTGTGGCCATCGCTTTATCGGCTCCCTCAGAGGCCACGATCGCCTCTGCAGCGACCATCAAGATGGGTGCTGACGAGGGCTCCCTGGTATTTGTCCCATCATCCATTTCGATACCCGCAGGTGAGAAGGTCATCTTCCTCAACAACAAGGGCTTCCCCCACAATGTCATCTTTGAGAGGGATGGAGTTCCTGAGGGAGTGCAAGTGGAGCTCATTTCGCATGATGATTACATGAATGAACAGGGAGAGCAGTTTGTTGTAACCCTCAAGGAGAAAGGTACTTACAGGTTCTTCTGTGAGCCCCATCGTGCAGCGGGTATGTTTGGGGAGATTACTGTTACATAAGCTGGACCTTTGTAGCAATTGTAAGGAGCAGAAGGGGAAGCCATGTCTGTGAGGTAAGGTATGCATGGCTTTCTAGCTAATAACCTCATGTGAGATGATATGCATACAACAGGCCCCTTTCTCAAGCTTGATGCTTGGAAGCTGACATACAATCGCTTCATTGCGTGATTTCACAACATATATATCCTTTGTTCATACGTGCAGAGGCACGTCCAGGCTTGATGGCGAGCAGTGCTTTGAGAAATATTTTATTCCGAACCATTTAACATTATTCTCTTGATTTTGGGTGGAGATATGTCCCTTTCCTCTTGCTCTGAACGAACATTATTGATTTCTCAAGCAGCACGATTGTAAGCTGAGATGCTCTTTGATGGTGAGCCATCTCTATCAAAGCAAAGCATGTTGAGCTTTGGTGAGACATCTGTCTCCATCATGCTTATAACCATCCATTCAAGAATGTGTCCCTTATGGGTTGAGAGTTTATGGGATTCTACTTGAAAGTAGGAAAGCACGTGTGTTTGTTTCGTCATGCTATACAAGAACAGTCCTGGTTGTGTCTCTTGGGGGCTCGAGATTTGATGTGATTCTACTTGAAGGTTGATGTGGCTTAAGATTTATTGCTTTAGATTGGCAGTGAACTTTTGGAAGCTTGATATTTACACGCGATTCTGGAACCTCAGAGTGACATCATATGGCGATGTTACTCTGCAATGTTCGCTTAAATTTAAGCAATGGTGGGGGTGCATGTGCACTGAAGTTCCAATGGGGGAAGAGGCGCGCTTATTTTATAGTGTTTTTTGGATTTTTAGATATTTTTCTTTTATTGGGGGACTCCTCTCTGAAATGTTTTGCACAAAAGCCTTGCTACCAATTTTGGTAGTATGTTTTTATTTGATTGCCTATTTTTGACTTTATAAGGCCAAGTTTATTCCGTACTTATATTCCATATTAACATGTATTGTCGTTTGAAAGCAGACTTCCCCTCTTTACTCCCTTTTTGTAATAAGAATTCCGATTTATTTGTCTCATTTTGCTCTAAGATCTTTCTTTCTTGGCTGGGCCTTGAATAATGATTAGAATGCTCCAAATGTAAAATGCATTCTGATCATTATTTAAGGAGATCACAACTATGTTTATGATGTTGTTGGACTTGAACTCCTTGCAAGAATTATAGGCACATACAGGGTTTGCTCGAGGCGTTTTGCCCATTTTTGTATTTATTCCCAGTTTTGTGATGCTGGTTTTTTTTGACCTAAATGTGGAGTATTATGTGCTATAGGGGGGAATGAACTTGGTTGATTAGCTCTAGTTCCCATTTAAGCTTGAAACCTTCCAAAGTGGTTGGAGGCTAATTAAAAGAAATTTGACTTTTAAGGTAATGGGACTTTCATTTGAAGGTCTTGGCACTTGCTTCTTGAACACTAGAAGTTGGTTTCTTTTGACTCTATGAATTTGTATATTTGCGTGTTTAAGGCATGGATTAGCTGTGTTATTTCATGCTTGGATGCAGGTGATGTTATTGTGATTTTGCCTTTCGATTCGAATTCCATGAAGTGCCGAAGAAGTTGGGAGTCCCTCCAAAAAGTATTCTTGTGAACCCATTATGGCGTAGTAGATAGTAGACAACACATTTGCACCTACCTTCTGGCCAACCCAAATGGCAAGGCTTTAGTGTTGATTAGCCTTTTTGAATAAATGAAAACTCTAAAAGTTCAGTTTTATTTCAAAAAACCAATTGTCATTACATCACATTATACAATCCTTGGAAAGATAGTGTCTTTTTTCTCTCTATAACCTTGGCACTTGTGATGATCCTATTCCTTTTAATGATGTCAATAAATTGTGGCATGTAGTGGAGGTGACGGCTCCTTGCATGTTCTTTTTGCTCGAGCACAATTTTTTGCATCTGGTTCTTCATATTGGCAAGCTTGAAATTTTCTCCTGTTGGTTTGAAAGTAGTCACTTCACTAGGGAGTTGCTAGTTACGTGTTATTACCATGAGGCCTTGTGAACTGGAGGGTGGTAAAGGTGTAGACGTGGGTTGTCTTATCGTTGGTCTGTTTGAATCCGGCCTATGTGCAGTAGGCTTGGATTTTTAAGAATTCTTCTTTTTGCCCCTCTTTAGGATAATCTAGTGGATGATAATGGTTGTAGAAATTCTACAACTCAATTGAGGATGTTAGATGGGTTGTCCAAGTATTATTAGATTTATTGGACATCTTGTGTGGACAACATCGAAAATTGGCCGTTTTGCTCATCTAAAGTTAGTGCTTTAGCTCTTTGATGTTTAAAAATATTTTTATGTATCGGTTATCGAACATGCTAATTGTCTATATGAGTATTGGCCTCTTGATAGTTACTCTTTGCAAGTTGGTCAAGGTTGTTTTTGGCATTGGCAATGCATGATTACATGTCAAGCTTTAATTTGTAAACCTTGGCACCTTTTCGATTGATATAACCATAATTTGAGAAGAAACATCTTAATTTTACATTTGTTAAATAAATCATTTAAGACCATGTTGATAACAACTTTATTCTTCTTTAGGCCTTATTTGTAGCCATATTGTGTGAAGATTCTTTTAGTTTATTACTCGGCTTGGCTAAAATTATCTCTTTGAGCCAAATTTGGATTGGTTGAATGAAATAGGAATCTTGCATTACCAAGAGTGTGAATTGTGGAGGAGATTTTCAGCATAAGTGAGATACTAGACGAACTCTAGGACGAATTTAACCACGCCACAAAATTTTATACTTCTCAATCTGTTACTTGAGGTGTCTCCATGTCTACTCATCTTTGTTATCTTTGTTGAGACATCAAACTTGACACTATGATCACTATACTAGACTCTCTAGCGCTAGTCTATGGGAAAATCTTCTATGAGTCACTTTACTCCTATTACATAATTGCTTATGTCATTTGTATCCGCATCTTAGCTATGTGGGAAACTCTACTATAAGTCCCATGCTCAGCCTTGATCACGCAATGCTTGCTAGCTGATCTCACCGTCCTCAGTACTTCCCTTTTGTCTATTGAACCCAACTTTCCCTTTACGATTGAACGGAAATCTTTTTAGATTCCCCTTAATAAATCCAATCCCAAGATCGTATAGTGAGGTAGGCTTGCCAAAGTGTCTCAGTAAGGGGAATCTACAAAGATCCCTTGGCCTTAAGAGATAGATCTTTAAAGTCTCTTGGGATAGTTTCTTGCGACGTTAAAAATTCTCTTCTTTTTGTTGTTGTTGTTGTTGTTCTTCTTCTTCTTCTTCTTCTTTTCTCTCTCTCTCTCTCTCTCTCTCTCTCTCTCTTCCTTCCGGTGTTAGAAAAAACACCGGGTGCAATGTATTTTAACCGGCTGTAATCGAAAAATCTCGATTAGATTTAAAGATTTCCTTGAAGAATACCCGAAAATTAGCACAAGTTTTAGTGTAAATACTAGCAAGAGCTTTAAATTTTCACCTAAAAACCGAGAGAATTTCAAGCTTGCCTTTATTATGTTTGATTGCAAAAAATGCCTTCTCCCCCGGTCTCTCTCTACAGTGTGTCAGAGGAACAAGGGAAGATGACGGGTGTCAACCAAGCACGAGAGTAGGGAGGCTAGATCTAGAAAAATCCTAACATAGTCTAAGCTTTGAAATGAAAAACAAATGGTGATTTTTTTGGGTTAAGGTAGCTTAGGCGCGGGGAGAGAAGAAAGAGAGGTAGGGAGGTGCCGTGTGTGAAGCCGAAGCTAGAGAGAGAGGAGATTTCTTCTGCAACGTTGAGCAGGCTGTGCAGGGCGACTGGGTCGTGAGGTTGTTCTTGCTCAGAAGCGACGGTGTACGCAATGGCGGCCGTCACTCTCAAGTGGAGGGTAGGGATCAGCCATGTGCAGGGAGGCTTCTAGAAGTATCTCTCTCTCTCTCTCTCTCTCTCTCTCTCTCTCTCTGTGCCATAGACCCACAGTCAGCGATTCTCTTTGATTCTCCCGATGTGAACCCACAGCTGCCATGCTCAGATGTGCTGTCCGTCAGTCCGGGAGGACACCATGTCGTCGTCTATGTCAGATGCAATCCGACGAAGGCAGCTGATCCTGTTTACCGCGACTATCGCCTTGCTATGTCAGCTCTCCCCCTCTGCATTTCCTGCTAGTTGTGAAGCTGCTTCTCTATTCATCGCCTGTTGGTTGTTGCCAAGCTGCCTGTCTATTCATCGCGAGTTGTTCACGGCCTTAAATGGTGCTTTTAGGAAACCTTAGCTGGAGATTGGAATCTACCAGGATTCCACCTTATAAGAACGCAGAGTGGATTGGGTGGGATGTCGGGTAGGAACAGGGCACGGAGGTTGACAAAGGGGACTAGACGAGCCGTGGCATAGTAGGACAGAGCACCAGAGTTGACAGGGGCCCCTTAATTTTCGGCATCTCCATGAGATTCGGTTTAATGTGTACCAAGTGGACCCAGTACGTACTGGACTGTATTGGGTCTGTGTCGCTTCCCCTTAATTAATTAGCTCCCCTGATTTTGCGCAGGCATTACCGGCAGAAGCAAAACTCCAGCTTGCAACGGTTCCCACGCCCTACCCCTCGTTCTCCAGCGGCGCTGCGTACTCGAGCCTACCATGACTGCCCCCAGCCTACCATCGCTGTCAGACACCCTGCGAGCAAAACGCCAGCGTTTGTATTGGCTCTGCACTCACCGCAGTCCTGTGACAGCCCCTGCACACGTTACAAGCAATCGTTTTGGGTATGAGAGACTGCAAGCATTGCAAGAGTCGTCGCTGCTTGTGTGTGTGTGTGTGTGTGTGGCGGGATGCAGTGCTCTCCAACCCAGCTCACTCATGCGTTGCTCCCCCTCGCGTGCCCAGCTCCGCGTCCATGGCAAACACACCTAGCTGCCTGCCTCTGCCAGCAACCACACCTGACTCCCTCTCTCTCTCTCTGTCTCTCTCTCCCCCCACGTCTGCGGCGACAGCGCAGCCCGCGACGTTAAAAATCTTCTTCTTCTTTTTTTCTCTCGCCTGCCAGATGGCCACCCGTCCCTTTTCATCTTTGATTAACAACTTCGCATCTTGCGACTATTGTGACGTGCTTGCAAGATTTGGGACACATACTGCATACTACGTACGTACTGCATATTTACTGGCTCAACTACTTAACTTCATTACATCAAATCTAAAGAGATTCCATTCCTCCTCGCCATCTGCAAAGATCAAAGATCGTCCTCAGAATGTCGCATGAACAAAGAATAATTTGCATTAAACCAGTGTACCAAGAGTAGCCCTATGCCATGCATGCAAAGGGCACCATATTAAAAGAAAACAAAGGTGGTGCTACCTCTTGGCATATGCGACAACTATCCCTTCCTCTCGTGTGTCCTCCCTTTGGCTTGCATTGTGGTCGCCTACATAAATTGCCCCCCCCCCCCCCCCCCCCCAAAAAAAAACAAAACCCCCAAAACACACACACACACACACACACACACACACACACGAGAAAACTGAAAAACTTGCTTATCTTAGAGAACTCTAATTAAAAAAATTTCCTTCAACATCACTCCCATCAACTAACTTATCAAACTATTGATTTGGAAGCAAAAGCCTGCTTTTTCCTTTTCCCTTTCTCCTAGGGACAAAGGCATCTTCTAATATTCCCCTTATTGAGACTATTTGGCACACTTACTGTATAAAGGGCCATTAATGGAGTGCTACTCTTCATTTTCATCTAAGAGGTTGAGTAGGATTTAACAATAATACAGACATGGTTGTGGCCCCAACATGGTCGCTTGCTCCTTGTGCACCACCCATGCATCATGTAGATGACCTCCACATGCCTATTATTCTACGAACAACATCTGCTCCCTATCAATTAATAAGAGGAATTAGTTATCTCCAACGAATAACTATGCTCGTGTAACCACCAACTAATTTGACCCACATTTAAGTCTTTTACCTAGGCTTAGAACTCTTGTTATTTTCAGAGAGTACTGGGTTGATTTTAATGACGACTGTGTATGATCACTTTCGAGCTAGAAAATTCACAATTTGTAGCATGAGTTGAATTTGCAAACACCTATTCTTGGAGAGAGAGTGAACAAGGGAGAACAAATTTTGGAGGCCTCTTCAATGCGACCCACATCCTCCTCTCTGAAGATCAACAATGGTAGCTTGCAAGTGCATCTCTTGTACATGGGGCAATCAAGGTTATTTATAGGTGAGGAGTTCCTCAATTAGAATAATTTTGTTTGTGTGAGTATACACTCTTGTCAAGCGTTTTGGCTGGGATTCATATCATGGCTAAGGGCAAAGAGAAGCATGCATTGGTGAAGTCTGCTGTAACTTCTCATGTTGGATCTTGGCTAGGCTTATTGCATGTGGTTTGTTGAGAAATTGTATGAGAATTTTTGGACGTCTGATAAGCAAATATCACCGACACAAGTCTAGTTTGTCCTCACACATTTACAGTGTTGTTTGGTATGGTTCATATCTGACTAAAGGGGTGAAATTTGTTTCATGTGATGTGAGTGTACATGGGCTTCATGTGATCAGACTGTAATGGAAAGGATTAGGATATGAGGATTAGGTGCCTAACCTTAAACGATGTAGGTATTTTGAATACCTAAATAAGGGGGTCCTTAAGACCTGGGTAAACGACTCGAGTAAAGTTTAAACAACCTGGGGTGATATGATTAAAATTTGTGTGCAATAACCCCAATAAGTAAACAAGGTTTTTTCTTTTTGTATGCCTCACTCGTCAAGGCCAACCGATCTACACTTCCCGTCCATCGTGTAAATAATATCCTGCCTGGCTTTTCCTTTTCTCGTTCTCATGAAATGAGCCAGCCATACTTGTTGGGATGGTATGGTACTAGAATAGGTTTTATACAATTTTCTATGGTACCAAGCTCTTGTCTTTGATGTGGAAGAAACTAGTTGTTTGCAGGATTAGACTGCATGTATAATGTGAGTAATTGCTAGCCGATATCTCTGATGCATTTCTTGATTTTCAGGATGACATGAAGGTTTGCTAACATGCGGGTATAGCATGGATTTCATGTTTAAAGTTTTGTGTTTGATAACCATGCTCATGTAGATGTTGGGCTTTCAACCTTTAAATACATAAAGAATGGTTCCTTTTGTGCGCCTCACTTGTTAGTGCCAGCTGGAATACACTTCTTGTCTACTTGATGAAGAATGTTTTGCTTGGCTCCCACTTTTTGTGCTTCATGAAATGGGCCTGCCATACAAGCTAGGGTATTCATGGTCTGGAAATTTAATATGCCTAGATATTATGCTGGGAATATGGGCTTGTGTTGTGTGGAGATATGCTTTTGGGGTGTATAGGTTATATCGGATCACCTGTGCAAAGGTAAAGTTGGACTTGGTAGACATATCAAGCTTCAAAGTTTGTGAAGGTAAGTGGTGTAGATTGATAACGATAAAGCTTAGCTGAGATATTGTGCCTTTTTGGTGTGATGATCGCTTCGACATTGGGTCGGGTTGAGACCAAATGCTATTTGTAAGGTGTGGCTAGCAGTTTGTAAAGAAGAGGCTAAGAATTGTTTGCATTGTGACTCTCCAAAGTTATCTCATACACAGGGCTATTGGATGATATGATACGTGGCAAAGTAAGACTGCGTAGGTACTTGCCTATCTTGATAATTACTGGAGGTGGTATCAAGAAAAACTTTTGTTGGGTTGACTTGATAGAATAGCCAGATTTTGATTGTGACCTCGTCTTTCTATGGTTACAATCTAGTTGGAAAACAAATGCACCAAATTAGCAGTCATCCTATTTTACACTCACACTGGGTTAGGTCATAACCGACTGAGTAGGGAGCATATGTGAGCTATGACATCAAATGATTGTCTTTTTTCTTGGTGGTATTGAATTTAACATAATAATATGGTAAATAGTCAAATCACTTATTATTATGAATAAGTTGTTATACAAAGGTTTAAAGAAACGGTTTGTTTGAAATAGCGATAGACAATATAGGATTTTGTTGAATTATCTGTACTTGCTTCTGCCAAGTAAAACCAAAGTATAAGCTAACTGCTTGAATGAGTACAATCTGCGATCCAATAAAGAGGACACAACTCTCAGAAAAACTAAAAAATGCTAAAGCAGAATATGTTGCCTACTTTGCGTCTAAAAACCAGGAAAATTGTCAAAAACAACCCTACCTTACTAGAGTGTGTAAGGAAACTTTTATAAATTACAAAGATAACTAACACCGGTGTATCCTGAATAAGATTAACTCAAACTGTGGAACCATAACAGATGGGTGTTGGAATAAAGAAATGGGTTGGTGATTCTGGCTATAAATTGAGTCATTCTATAATGTGTTTGTTTTAAAAATATCTATAATAAATCATAATGCTTTGCAAAAAGAGTCATATAATGTGATAGCACCTACATTTGGGCCTAAGTGACATGTATTACAACTAGGATGCCCGTGCATCACCTGTATACAGGATCAATTCTAATTGAATGTTATGTTGTTTCTATGGGTGCAAGTGAGGGCTACTCTCTTTGGTTTCAACTGTTAGGTATTGCTATCAACATTTGATCAAGGGGAAGAAAATAATTACCGTGTATTGAATATTCTTTTATACTACAAAGGACAATGACTCATACCACCTTGACTCCTTATTTGTACAAAATAATCTACCGAAGAGTTTTTTTGTAGACCCCCCCTTCTTTGTGTGGTAATCCTAGTCTTTGAACATGTATATGTTCTTTTAGGAGTATTGAAGTAAAAGTAACACACACACACACACACACACACACACTTTTGGTCACTTTATCTGACTTTGACCACTTCATCCAACTATATATACACACACACTTGGTTACTTTATTTGACAGTGATTGATACATCTAGCTACACACACACACACACACACACACACACACACACACACACACACACACACACACACACACACACACACACACACACACACACACACACACACACACACACACACACACTTGGTCACTTCATCTGACTTTGACTGCTTCATCTAGCTACACAACATACACATGAGCTACTGATGTAGCAAGTAGGTATCTTGTCCTAGGGTGAGTGCTTTCTCCACTCCCTGGCCCTCCCTTGCATGCGCATAGCTCTTGCTGCTCTTCCCCTCACATTGACCTCTGCTCGACCTCTCCATTGCCCACCTCTTCATAAAATTTCCTCCCCCCCCCCTTTGGAGATTATGATGTGACTTTGCTTGCTAGTGATGTTCTTTTAACATTGCTTGCCAGTGCTCTCCCATAGAGTTTTCCTTCATTCGACTCCTCCTCTTCAAAGAAACAGACATAGATGGATGCTCATGGTCCCCCCCAAAGGGACTCTCACTAAGCCCCCTCACCCAAAACTGTAGAGCCCACCATCCACCTTGCTCTCTCTCCCATAGAGCAAGCGAGCCTGGCAATAGAGGTAGAGCGCCTCCAATCCACCCTCTGTTATCTGCAAGTCGTCGACACCCGACCTAGCATAGGCGAGGTGCGTGATCTCCTCCAGACCCCCTTTTTAGCAGAGATGTATCGATGTTTAGCATCTCGGGTGCGACTATTATCAGATTGAGTTTGAGACTTCCGCGATGGCATCCATGGTCATTGCGATGAGCCCCCTGGCCATCCGAGAAGCTAGAACTCAGTTTCAATAGTGGTGCCATGGCTTTGATACAGCTATCGATGCTCTTATCAAGGAGGCAGACCTAACCACTTTAGTGTGCTTTCCTAGCCTGAGGAGAGAGTACCTTCCACTACTTTCCAGGATAGGCTCTAAGATTGGGACTGTCTTGCATACACCTTGCTCAGTAGCTTCTATCGCTGCCAAGGCGTGATGCATACCTATAGTATGCGTTCTAGTTCGAGACACCCACACCCTCCCGAAGAACGATTTATTACCTCGGGTGAGTCATGGTTGGCTCCGTCAGAATGTGGAGTACTCAGGCCCCCTGACTTAGTGCTTCATTTGTCAACAAATGGTCCATCTTGCGAAGACATATCCACGGAGGAGGTCCCCAGGAGGCCCGGACCTGCAACATAGAACCAACCTACTAAGGCTAGTCAGGCCCAACACGGAGAGACACAGGGAGCACAAGCGGATTCTACCTCTGAGACTGGACCCCAGGTGGAGGAGGGCTCCTAGTATGCTCATGGTTAATGTCGCCAGGGACCTTCCTGCCAGTTTGACGCCCTTGGTGGTTTGGTCAACCTGCACCAAGCCAATAGTAGTGGGTTTCCACAAGGGATTGTTTCGACCCCTTACAACAGGACAAGCCCACAAATACCCCTTCCACCTCAGCTTCGCACACTGGCACCCCCTCCTTCTCCCGCTCTGCCTAATTTTCCTACCCCCTGCATCCATCACCACCACCTCCCCCCATCCCCTCATGTTCCACCCACTGCCCCCTTGTTTCGTCGCGTACTCCCTCTTCTACCTCATTGCTGGCCTAGGGGACATGACCTTCCTCGACAGCTAGGAGGTCTCTTGGCAGTGCTTTCGCCATGAGCTGCCTAGCGCGGGAGGAGCAACCATTCCTACGGATGCCCTTGTTTTGGTGCAGATGTCACCCTTTGCAGCAGTCCCTTGTGGATTGACCTATTTTGACATCCACCATCGATGGGACTTCTTTGCTTACGACTTCACACGATTCTTTGGTGATTCTTGTTTTGAACTTGAGGCGACTTGCTTCAGAGTCTGCGTACTATTTCTAGAAGCTAGAGGGGTAGAAGCCCTAGACACAATGATTGGTTTTTCCTTCCCACTATGTGGGAGGGATCAGACTGAGTGGACTTTGGATTCAATGATGGACTGGCTTCAACAGTAGGCTCTTGAGTTCTCTCACCACATAGGAGACTTGGGGGTGTCAGATTCGATAAAGACTCTATGGCTGTTGGCCAACTTTTCTTTGAAACCATAGGATGAGTAGGATGTACGCACATTGTGGTAGACTTTTTTGTTGACATGCAGAGTACACCCTGCTATGTTCATGTACATGAGGACTCTTGGAAAAAAGATACAGACCTACAGACTGCACGCTCTTCTTGGGCTTGGGTTGGACAATCACTTATGTCACAACTATCTCGGGGTCACTCTGATGCGGATTACTCCCCATCCAAGCTAGCCTCAAAGATAGCAAGGTTGGCTTTTCTCACTAAGGCCATGAGGATTGTCTCATGGAATGTACACGGATTAGGCGGACCTCAGTTTTTGCGTCAGAAAGGTTGCTTGTGTTAGGAGCATGAGAGATTCATTGTGGGTGGTATGATTGACATACTTATGCTTCAAGAGCACCATTTTTGTGAGAGTGGCATTCGGTATTGTGGTTAGATTTTGCGTGGCCACTATAAGATCTTTTGATCAGCTTCTTTTGGGCCTGGAGGTATCTAGGGAGGTGTAAGTATGACTATTCCGGGCTCATGGCAGCATGTCATTATGGGCAGAGGTATCATTGTGCCAAGTAGGGCCCAAGGGGCTATTATGTACGTTCACAGTAGCCTCATGGGCTTTCTGAACATGAACATCTATGCACCCAACCATGCAAGTACACGTGCCGAGTTTTGGTCATACATTGTGGAGTCTCTACCTCATGCAGAGCAGTGGTGGTTGGGGGGACTTCTATACGTTGGAGGACCCCGTCAATAGGATTGGAGGCAGCCACACTAGTGTGCACGTGGCTAAGTTGGTGGCCTGGGAGCACTTATGTATGGCTTTGAGGATTGCAAATGTTTGGTAGCATGCAAGCTTTGTGCGACTCCAATAGGAGTATGGTGCTTACTGATTATTGAAAAAATCATGTTGTCTAAGAATTTATCAATTTGAATAGTAGAAGTATGTATCATGCATCATTTGCCTAGATATATTATTTGTTAGTAGACATACACAATGCCCGTCTCTCAACATGTATCTCACTTTGTTGTATATCTCACGTTTGTGAGGGCCGACTATAAAGAGACATTGGTGCACATATCTTTGGTGGGATTCCAACTAAAACACAAAAGTGGCCGTTTTTCTGATCATTGAAGAAACTAAGTACTTTCTAGATATAATCATGCCTGATCCAAATTTTTGAATGGATTAATACTAGTTGAGAAAAGGATTTTCCCTTAAATACAAACATGAACATACAACCTAGCTTGGGAAAAGGATTTTCCCTTAAATACAAACATGAACATACAACCTAGCTTGGGAAAAAATATGGCTCAAGGCAACTCATGGAAGACCACACCTCACCTTCACACACATGCTCACATTGGCTCCTTGAAACATACCCAATAGAAGAGGCTCACTAGATCGAATAGCGTGATAAACATTAATGCTTGTTTCTCTAGGGTGAAATCATGAGACTAAAACACACCTACCAGGCTACCAGGGAATGAAGATTGTTCCCAACGATGGGAGGAACTAACCTCAACCCTTTGAATCACATTGGCAGAATATGAAATTCATACCCGACAATGTAAAATTGGGTGGGACTTATGCCATATGGTCGTATATCATGGTGATGAGTCGGCACATGGGAAATAAAACTAGGTTGTAATTGATGGCCTTTGGCTATTATTGTACTATTGGATACGTTCTCATCACACACCTAGTTCAAAAGAAAGTTGATGAATGAGGCCATGAGAATTAGTCACATTTGCTATCTTAATGGTGTGCACGACAATATAAAGGTGAGGTTCCTCCTTCTCAAGTGTCTCACTTAGTCTTCATGTTCTTGTTTCCAATATTGGAAGCTTCCAATAGTTTTTGTTGCCTCCTCATCAACCACTAATTAGGTAAAAAGATAATCCTCTCTGATTAAATTGATGGTCTAGTGATGGAAGATTTTGATTGAATAGATTCCCTCATATGTTTGGTAGCCATTGCTAATGTTTGAAATGTGTATTCATCATTATTAATCTGAATTATTTAATGTCTTGATACTTATGGTTGATGAAGCCTTTGATGGTCGCCTTAGTGGAGGGAACTCTGTTGGAGACATGTCATCACTCACGAGATGGTGGCATCCTAGGTTTCATAGCATGGTTGTATGACCACATTGGCCCAACATATGCATTTTAGTCCACTTTTAGTCTTCTAGGCCTATTTTGGTCTAGTTGTCATATTTTTAGTCCATTTCCTTTTTTTCCAGGTTCTATAGGCCACTACCTAGTATGTAAGTGGCCCTTGCCCCTCATTCTCGTTTATCCACTTGTATGAGTGTCTCATCCATTAATGAATTATTGCTTTTGAATAATTTTCTCTTGTCTTTACGTTCTTGGTATGTGTCTCACGGTCTTCACCTTAATTCCTTCAAACTCTAGGATGCTTGGTGGTCGCTTGTATGCCAATAATACATGTGGATATATCCAATACATTATGTATTTTGTGGTTTATAGGCTACCTAGGATAAATAAAACTTTTGAGTATTGCTAAGGCTATTATAGATTGACCTTCTCATGGCATTGGATTGATAGAGCATGGTCAGATATTTGAATGCATTAGGGGCTTTCTAAAACTAAGTAATGGTTGCATCCACTAGGGATTCTTGACTAGGGATTGGCATAGAGATTCCAAGGACTTAAATCCTCTACTCTAACACAATAACACAAAATTCCTATGGTATACTGCGAAAAAGTATATTGGGTACTTGGATTTTCAAGAAAGTTCGTTGCACTAAACATTGAGTTTCTCCATAAAGGGACAAGTATTATTCTTTGGTGACTTGCATATGTACTGTTAAAAGCATGGTCAAATGACCATCCATGTTGGGAATGGTTCAACTTCTATGTTTTCACAAAGACTTGGTCTAACTGTAAGGCATTGGCTTCTCAACCTAAGGGTTGTGGGTTCAAATCCCATTGGGTCCCATCTAGAGGGACACCTTGTGCTCACCTAGTGTTCACCTTGCTAGGGCTCTTGCCCTTGAACACTTGAGTGCATCCTCTTTCGGGGGTGGGTCACCATAGGAGGAGGCTCCTAGCTTGTTTCTACAAGTTCTCTCCATTGTTCCCAATACATGTGGCGCATCAATTAGGTGGCCATGGTGATACGTATGCGTGGTGCTTATCGGATCGTACACGGCCCTTGCCTGGACATGTTTCATGGCTCATATTTGGAAGGCATAAGCACCTCCCCTTGTGGGACCTCTAATGTGTTGTAAAAATAATTAAAAAATCCATATTTCTCCTCTCTTCCTGTCAGAAAATGCTTCATGGCAAGCTCCTGTGATATAAATACTTAACCATAAGATAAACAATTGAAAACGTATGTACATATGCTATTTATATAGTGTATAACACTTACAAACTCATTTCGAAGAGTCTCGTAGCCTCCACTCCCAAGATGAGAAGATCCTACAAACTCCAGGTGTGTTTTTACTATGCTACATGGTGCAAGTTATTAGATTCAAGTATGAATCTCAAATTGAACTGCTTTCAAATAGTATGAATGTGTTAGGGAATGATGTAAAAGAGGGTTGCATAGGTTTATAAGTACATAACCTTTTGGATAGCCTGAGTAGAAATTGAATTGAAATTGTGATCTTTTGGACTTATAGAGTTCTATTTACTTGTATAGTTGATAACCGGCCTCCTCATGCTCTAGGAAGTATGTAGCCACCACGATTTTGAGAAAAACTTTTCTAGTTGAATGTTGGCAAATGCCGTGAAGGAAAATTGAAGGGGACAGTGCGTTGCGTCTTTTTTATATTAAAAGAGTCAAAGATAATTCCTCACTAGTTGAATTCTTGCTTAGATCCTTTTTGATTGGTATGCATCTATAAGGGTTGGTTGTGGAGCAAAACAGTATTTGTAAAGATTTCGGATAATATAATAAAGATGTAGCCAGTATGTTGAGTAGGAAGTAGTGTCTGACACGGTAAATTATTAGATCATTTGATACATTCGAACAGAGTTTTAAACAAAGGGGAAAAGAGGAAAGGAAGGGGAAAAGAGGAATTATATTTTTATTGTGTTTTTGGATACTCAAACTTGTCATGAGAGGTACCCTAAAGTCTTTTGCCTTGATGTTCATAGATGGGTGTATCCTCCTTCCTCATTGGGGAGGAAAGAATGGGAGCATAGGAAAATATGTTATTTAATACTCAAGCCTTTCTGTATATTTTTGAAAATATGATAATTCCATACTCTCGATAAACTTGTCATTTCTTTGACTTAGTTAACCATGACGGACAAAGCAATAGGATAGACTCACAATCCATTTACAACACTCTAGAAAACAAGAACCATAAAATGACTAATACCAAATGTGCTATTAAATGTATTGATAGATGCACATAAGTGTATGGCAATTACAAATTTACAACGGGCTAGAGGAATGGAATGGAAGCTCATCACCATTAACAACAGAAAAGAGAAATAGCACTTGATTTTTCATAAAACATAATATAACGCTCAAATATAGCTACCACCACAATTTATCTTGCATAGTAAGGTTAAGACCCTGAAGGGTGGTTCGTAGATATGTTACAAGTTGGAGGTAGTTCCACAAAATATAAAGGCAATCTACTTGTAATATACACCAGCTCTGCTTAATGTCAAGAATGGAAAAAGTTTGATGTCATCATGCAACAAGGGTTTCTTTTTAATGTCTAATTTAGAGTTCAAGCTAATTTAACAATTGGGATTCAAACATAGACTTATCTATAGAGATTGTAGCTACAATGACACGATATTTTTCCTTGATAATTAAGGTAAAAGTATATGACATGCAACATTTTTAGTTGTTCCACAAGACATTTACACTACAAATCATGAGATTTGAGTGCCGCTTGGGAAGTTAGTGCTAGCAAATGATGTTACAAATTGTGTCCTTTTTTCTGGAAGAATCATGTCTTGAACATTAAAAATGATGTGAAAAGAGGACATGTCTAGTAGAAACTAGCAACTTTTCCTTGTAATCCACCAGATGAAAAATTTACATTTTTTATTCTTTTTAAGGTTACCGACCTGTTAAAACATACTCAACACCTATGCATATCACCTCTAGCATACCTCCTAATTCCTCTTCGCAAGGGCAAAAATAGCAAAGATGATACACAAGAATACGTAGTATAAAGACAATATGGTCACAATTTATCCAATCAACCTAGAGGACTAGAGATTAGACCATGTTGCATTAAGAACATAAAGATGAGGTGAAGTGGAAGGAGCCCTCAAGATTAAACATTGGATAAGCTTGAGGCCCATCATGATCTCATGTAATGCTACTGTATATTCAAATTCTCACATGTAAGAATGTATGAAGATTTGACATCTTAATCCAAGGTGTTGGCCTCTTACAATTCAACCAAAAAAGATTCACCGAGATTTAACATAATTTCCCACATACTCACCACCATGTCCAATATCAACGTGTCCTCAAGGGATACATTGTATATTCATGTTAATATATCATGTGGGTTCAACCCAAGAGGTTTTTAATTTTTGAAAATTTAACCAATTTAATAGAGATACATTAACAAGAGGACTTTTAAAATCCATTTTGGGAAGAAACTGATGATTTATGAAAAAAGAGGGGTCAATCTATTCATTTCCACATTTTAGCACACATGTTTTATAAATACCCTACAAATGCGCCTTATAGAGGGTGGGTTCTTAAAGGTGGACCCCCAAGAACATGCCACATGTTCTTTTGAGTAGGGATTCAAGAATTATTTTTAGTGTATCAAACAAAACTTTTAGAGGAAATTGTGCTACTATCAAGCATCATAAGAGATTTACCAAGATTTATGTATATTTATGGCTAATAAATATTTGAGAAAGCCAATGTCAAGTTTGATTAGATATTATAAGAATGTGATAAAAGCTTACATTGTAAAATTAGACATATCCATGGGAGGATTTTTCTTTTCTAAGCATTATCTTGATGTTGACAAAAGCATCCACACATGTTTTGTTAGAAAAAATGAAATCAAGTATTTTAGGGATGGTCAATTGCGGCACCTTAAACAAGAACTCTTGTAATTACAGGAATCAATTGCCATGAATAAGAATGCCTATTAGCATTCTAAACCTCCAACACCACAACACCTAAATTTTAAAATACAATCCACCGATGTGAATAGCACAACCACATGGCAAGTGGTGTAGAGGCTTTAGATATAAGCAATCTATTTATGGGTATATGGTGTTTGATATAACATGCATTTGGAACATACAGAAACTTCTAAAGTAGGTTTTCCATTAAGACCATAACTAAGTTTTTGGACATCTTTTATGCTAATTCCTATGCTACATAAATTTTAGATTGCATATGAATGACTTTCAAGTGTGTGGCACCACAAGATCCACAAAAATGCCATTTATCATTCTCAAAAATCACAATACCAAAACTAGTCCACAAATTTCACTACACAATATGTAATCAGTCAAGATAAGAGGCTAAGAGGCTGTTAGAAAAAGAGGCCCATGTATGGCTCTACCAAGGATTATTTAATGTTTACCTAATGACTTCATTGTAAGAGAAATAATGAATTACTTCAAAGATTACCTCTTTAATAGATAGTTTTTATAGGTGAGAACCTTTCAAGAAGTGATCTCAACAGGTGATGGAGGCTTGGTCATTGGTATATATGTGTGTATGTACACACACACACGCACACATACATACATACATATATACATACATACATACATACATACATACATACATATATATATATATATATATGTGTGTGTGTGTGTGTGTGTGTGTGGAGAGAGAGAGAGAGAGAGAGAGAGAGAGAGAGAGAGAGAGAGAGAGAGAGATGAAATGAAATGATATATTAACATCTTCAAAGGCCAAAATGACCTATGAGACCAAGCTGTTACAACATAGTGAATCTAATACCATGTCCGGAATAAAAAAGAACTGAAACAAAAATACAACTACTACAAGCTGGGACTGTACGGATGTGCCAGCTAATACAAAAGGTGCCCAGTAGTACACACACAAAGAGAGAAAATGAAATGAAATGAAATGTTATATTAACGTCTTCAAAAGGCCAAAGTGACCTATGAGACCAGAAAGTTACAATGTGGTGGATCTGATACAAAGTCAGAGTCAGAGTAACAAGATGACAACAATGACAAAAATGAAATGACAAATGTCACAATAAAATACTATGGAATCCTAAACTACTAGGTGTTAACAGCAGTTAGCTGGGATAGCTAGATCACAAGAGATCCAGCATCCGTCGTCGCTGGCGAATCTCATCAATCTCCTCCATGGTCAGTAGTTTGACTGGGCATCGTGCATGTCGAGCCAAAGTGATCCGAAAGAGAGAAAATGAAATGAAATGTTATATTCACGTCTTCAAAAGGCCATAATGACCTATGAGACCTGAAAGTTACAAAGTGGTCGATCTGATACAAAGTCAGAGTAACAAAATAACCTAACAACAATACAAAACAAAGATATCTACTATGGGGGCCTAAGCTGGTCGATGTGAGCCAAGCATAAAACTAAGCGGGAAAATTTGGGTGGCTTGTTGGGATGGCTGAATCACAAGAGATCTAGCATAGGTCGTTGGCGAATCTCATCAATTTCCTCCATGGTTAGTAGTCTGATCGGGCGTCGTGCATGCCTGGCCAGCGTGCTCCGGATTTTCTGTCGTAGAACCCGTCGATGTTGTGTAGTTCTTCGCAGTCGTGGGCGCCTAGATTTCCCTAGTTCAATCGCTCGGTCAATCAGTGTGCCTCTGGTGTGAGACGAGGGGGAGCTCTGTTGTGGGAGTGGCTCTTGCGACCGTCCCGTGTCCGCTTTGAAGAAGTCTGTGATCCGTCTTTGAGACTGGCTAGCCTCGCCATTCATCAGGCTATCTCTGTGTCTGCGCAGCTCGAGTAAGAACAAACCTAGACATCTCTGATCTTCGTATCCCATGACTCTTGAGAGTGGTCCAAAACCCTCTTTGAACAGGCACTGGAAGCGACCTCGTATCTCGTAGTAGACGGGGCAGCGGCATGTATAGTGTAGCTCTGTCTCAAGTTCCGTGCTACACAAGGGGCATGTCCTTTCCTCTGCTGGTACTCCGCTGTACCTCCTAGTCTCAATCCGCAAGTGGTGAGAAGATGTGAGTAACTGGCCAATAGCACAGCGTATCCCATGAGACAAGTGGGTATCCATGTATCTGGGTCTCGCCACAAAACCATCTTCCGTAAGCTGGAGAAGGTGGTCTCTGTAGAAATCCATCTTCGTGCCCAATTCCTGTGCTGGTTGTATCCATGTCCTCCTGGTGTCTAGCTGGGTTAAGTCTTGGCGGATGAGCTTGGTGATCCCTGACTGTGTAAGAGTGAGAGATGGTGCATCCAGTGAGTGATGGAATGGTGGCAGCCTGTCTATGCTGAACCCATGTGCCCGAAACCATGATGTCATCTCCCCATACCAGCATGTTGTATCTCCTTGTATGGCTAACTGTCGAGAGGATTCAAGTGCTATGCGAGCATATCTGTCTCTAGGAAGTTCCCATGTGCGGTTTATGAAGGAGACTGATCTGGTGAGCGCCTCCACCACAAGTGGGGGGGCCGCTAGCTCTGCTCGGATAATGGCACGTGGTACTGATGCCTTGGCTCTAATGAGCCGAGAGATCATAGAGACGAGAGGTTCCCCCATCCGTCTGAGTGACCCGGCCTCCCGTGGTGATCCAGTGAAGGTCCCCATATCTCGGTTCCATAGAGCAGTGCTGAAGCCACCAAGGTGTCAAAGAGCCAGAGCTTCGTCCGGGGCTCCTGAAACTGAACCTGCGAACACATCCTCTCCAATCTACCCAATGCTGTGTGGGCTCTAGTAAGTCTGGTCTCTGCTGCTCTTCTGAGTGAGAATGTAGGTCCGCTAAAAACCACTCCAAGGTAAGTGTAAGCGTGTGTACTCCACAGTCTCCTGGCCGTATGTGAATGTAGGTGCTGACCTCTTGATCCACTGTGGGGTGGTGTTAAACACCATAACCTTGGTTTTACCCAGGTTGACAGACAAACCACTTTCGTGTGTAAACGTGTGCAAAGCATCCAATTGACGTTGCATTCCCTCTGGGGATTCGGAGATCAACACTATGTCATCAGCATATAACAAAAGTGGAATCCACATCCCTGCCAACTGAGCACCTTTATCCCCATCGCTGTCAATGTAGTCAGAAACCTCATCCACATACATACCGAAAAGGGTAGGAGAGAGCGGGCAGCCCTGCTTCACCCCAATAGTGGAGTGAGCCGGTGTAGAAAGTCCCTCCGGGGTGCGTACATGCCCTACTATTGATCTGTACAATGCCATGATTCCCCAAATGAGTTCTGTGGGTACTCCCATTTCCTGTAATCTGCGCATCAGTGTAGCTCTGGGTACCGTGTCGAAAGCTTTGCGGAAGTCCACAAAGCTACAATAGATCCGTCTCCGATGAGATCTGCCTTCCTCGATGATGGCCCTGAGTGTTAGGATATGGTCAAGAGTGGAGAAGCCTCTCCTGAATCCTGCCTACCCAGTTGCACGTATTCCTTCCCTCTCTGCCCATCTACTCAGCTGTTGCTCAAGAATGGATGCTATACAATCGTGCCAGTGTGTGCCCAATCATAATAATGCGATAATTCCCAGGTTCCATGGGGTCTCCTAATTTGAAGATAGGTACGATCGTAGATAGGCTCCAAATGTCCGGTAGGCCCTCACACATGGCCTTGTTAAACGTAACTGCTAGGAGCTCTGCTAGTAGGTCTTTGGCATGCATGAAATGCTCAGCGACTAGGCCATCATGATCATATGCTCTCCCAGTCTTCATCCTGTCTAGCTTTCTTCACCATCTTAGCGGCGGTGAAAAAGCCACATGCAAGTGGGCATGGATCGGGGGGTTGGGGAGGGGCGGCTGTCCAGGTACTGTGTACAAAGATGATGCGTACTGACCCCATGTCTCTGTGGAGGAAATAGCCAGGGGGGGGGGGGGGGGGGGGACTGCTCATGAAAGAACCGCCACGCCTCACGCGAGTCCTGACTCAAGAATAGCTGATATAGATCCTGCTCGAGTCGAGCCAAAAAAGCCCTCTTCTTTCGCCGCACCAAGCGTCGGAAGTCAATTTGTGAATGTCTGTGAGTGACGTCCCCCAACAGCACCTCCCTCTGATGTCTGGCTCTAGTCTGGCGGCACTCCTCGTCATACCAGCTGTTCTGAGGCATGCTCCCCGATTGGCGGCTCTGCTCAGGTTGGGTGTGTGGGTAGGCTTATGCTGCTGACTCATGTAGTGTCTGTGTCAGTATAGTAGTTAGCTCCTCCAGAGGTCGCCCCGGGTCCTCAGTGCAAAGGCGTCTGTAGATTCCGTTCATGTATACAGAATCCGTGTAACAAACTTGGACACTCCAAGTTAAGAATCAACCGCGACAGCACCAAATAACCACTTCAAAACAATTCACAGATCACAATAGATTTGCACGGGCCCGGCGGAGTTCCGTGCCTAGAGATATTGGCCCCAAAGACTGGCGCCCCTTTCGGTATTTCTTTTTGTATTAATCAATCATCAAAGTACAAGAGAGCGGTTAGGGTTTCACTCTCAGACTCTGCGTCCAGATGCTCTGAGAAGTGAGGCCCTCACCACTAATTTAAAGGTTACAAGGGATGCCCAAAAGCAGAGCCCCAAAAGCTTTTAAAATCAAAAGCATCAGTTCTCTCTCTCTCTCTTAGAGAGTCTTTTCTCTTTTTTTTTAAAAAAAAGCAAAAGCAAAATTCGCGTCGCTCATCATTTTCCAAAAATAAAAAATAAATTTTTTTTTAATTTAATAATCCGCCTCCGCGATTTTCGGAAATTAGGGTTTTTGGCAAAAATTAGGGTTTGCAGGAATTTTAGGGTTTCTGGCAGAAATTAGGGTTTTTGCTGTCCGCCACGTCATCACTTTGTGACATACCCCCCTCTTGAAAGCATTGTAATCGACCGCGATTACGCCTGCAAAACCGACAAAAGCCATAAACCGTCTTAGCAGACACTGACTGTTAGTACCTACGTACTAGGAACGCACATCTAGCACATGTACAAAATCGACAGTCACATCACACGACATCACAGGACATCACCTGACATCACAGGACATCACATGACATTCAACATTCATTCGGATCTTAGACCATGATTTATTGGCAATGTAGCTAGCAATCACATCTAGGTCCAATCGGGACCTCATCGATGTCCGATTGACTAACCCCTATTGCAACCATGTCTATTCGAGATCAAGTAGACCAAAATGCTGCAGTCATTTCGTCTATCAGTTCCTGCACTCACAAGAAGTCAAGAACAAATCAGTATCATAATAAGGAATTCCATTTCATAAAGTCATCAAGCAGAATACTGTCAGCTCTCAGTATCCCTGAAGCTCAAAGAGACATCAGTGACTTTAGTATCAAAATCGAGGCATCTGTTGACAAAGGAGTGGAGTGACTCCCCTCTTGTGCATCCCACTGCACCAGATCTTCGGCCAAGCTGAGTTCTGGGTTCCGTTTGGAGTAGACTATGCTAAACCAAAACATCGAGGTAAAGTTTCACAATCCGAGGAGTATCTGCTAGGTCCTCCTCCTCCATCCACTTCGCATCAAATGCGATTTCCGGAAATTAGGGTTTTTGGCAAAAATTAGGGTTTGTAGGAATTTTAGGGTTTTTGGCAAAAATTAGGGTTTCTGCTGTCCGCCACGTCATCACTTTGTGACAATCCGTCTCTCGTGTGAATGTGTAGCGAGTAGGGGCTACTACTCGTGGCCTATGTGCTACACTGAACTGGAAGGAGATGGTCATTGACACCAAAGCATGATCCACTGCCACCCCGACCGGTCTGGGCCCAACTGTGAGATCCTGGATACTGGAGATGAGATTCGGCTGTGCCATGACATAATCCACTGTGCTGGCTCCATGTCTGTGTGGGAAGCATGTAAATCCTCCCACTGTGCAGGAAATCTCTGTAGGCCGTTCAAGATGGCCAATCCATGTGCAGTGCCCATGTCTATCAGGTGTCGCCCATACTCAGTATATTCCATAATATCGTGTGATATTCTGGAAAGGCCCATCTCTTCAACATCTAGTTCTCTTAGCATCTCCTCTGAAGTATCATAAAACACTACCTGGTGATGGGCAGTCCTAGCATTGAAGTCCCCTAGGATGATACGTCACCGTCCCTAGAGAACTCCCATATGTCATCATCCAAAATAGAGAAAGGGGACTAACCTCTGGGTGATGCATAAACTGATGTACTCGGGGGAAAGTAGCAAATAGCTACATAGAGGTATCTGCTTGTCTCTGCTTTCAGTCTCACCCACATGTACCTAGCCTGCTCGTCCCTGCGGGCTATATGTATCAGTGGCTGCTGCAGATCCTCTCTAAATAACACTGCCACTCCTCCCGAGCCCCGCCCTCTGTGCTCTGAGCGTGTCTCCTGTCTATAGGCTGTCTCCCACCTGTATCCACTGATGTGAGGCATGGATTGCCTAGGGGCTTGGTGTGTCTCAGAGTAAAAGATGATGTCTCTTCCAGTAAAGCTATCCTCAAAAGCCCCCACATCAAGACGCATAGATACATTGCAGTTCCAGGCAGCTACTTTGAGTGTGGTCCCATAAGTCTCGCACCGTCATGTGGAGCTTCGCTCTAGTATCACCACTTTCCCGTCTCGGTAAAAAGCGATCTTACCTTTTCCCCTTGCCGCTCTAATCTCCAGCATTACTTCCTGAATATGAGCAATTTGCGAGAGGGTGAGATCCTCCCCGAGAAAGATGCTAGTCTCTTTGAGAGTTGGTCTTTTCTTCAGGAATGACTTCTTTGCTTCCATGGAGGGAAAACGGAGGATGAGTGCTCTTTCTTTTGAGGTTTCTCCATTGCTTCCATTTTTCTTTATGTTGCCCACTCTCCATGCCCTTGTGTGAGTCGGCTCAAGAATCCCCATCAAGGTTGTGAGTTCTTTTACTTCTTCGTCCACATTGCCTTTGTCGTTAAGACCGCAAATTCTCACATGTAAAGCGCGCACCCTTCTCCTCTGCTCCTCCTCTAGTGTTTGATTGATGATGTTGTTGGGTGTGGACATGGGCGTTATCTCCTTGTCTTTTCCTTTCTTGGCCACCTTGATCCATTTCTTGGCTTCGTCCGCCTTCTGTTGAGTTTTGGTAAGAAGATCCACCCAAGAAGTCGTCATTTCTTTGTGCTGCTCTTCTCCCTCTTTGATGGCCCGTACTTGTTCCTTGATCGTGTTGATTTCGTCGATTACTGAGGGTTGCAGTTCGCCCTCTTCCAGTGTGTTTCTTGATCGTGCTTCGACGAGATCTTTCTTGAGTGACGCGATCTCTTCCTCTTGGGCCGTCACTCGGTCTTCCAGCGTGCTTATCTTGCTCTCTTGGATCAACACGCGTCCTTCGAGTATGTTTATTGTGCCCCAGAGATTGCGGTTCAACTTGATAATGGTCTCCGTCATTTTCTCTTTGCATTTTTGAATGGCATCCTCCAGGGGGTCGGCTTTATCGTTCATCTTCCTCATGCTTGATCGCAGTTCGCAAGGGAGTTAGATGACGTGTGCACCCACCCTAGCAACGGGTGCGACAGCTGAGCGAGTGGAGGGGTTTTCCGCAAGGGGGTCACTAGGTGTGCGTGTGCACCCACATTAGCGACGGACGCGGCGGGTGGTGGAGTGTGAGGCGGGGGGGGGTTTAAGGTATGGTAGAGAGAGTTAGGGAGGGGGCGAGGAGGGGTTCAAAAAAAAAAAAAAAAAAAAAGTCTTCCTACGCGTAGAAGGTCATCCTACGTTTAAAAGAGAAAAAGAGGGGGCATGCTACGCGTAGTAGAGGCGGAGACATGCTACGCGTAGAAGAAAAAAGGAGGGCAAAAAGGAGGGGGCGTCCGGTTGGGCTGCAGGCAGGCACAGTAGCGCGGGGGCTTCCGATGGGAGTAGCGCGCAGGAGCGTGGGTGCAAAGGCAACGGGCGGGGGGACGAAGGGTGCAGAGCGTGCGAGCTTGCAACGGGAGCATAGAGAGAGAGAGAGAGAGAGAGAGAGAGAGAGAGAGAGAGAGAGATGATGATGATGATGATGTTGTATTTACGTCCTCGGGGGGCCAAAATGACCCATGGGACCACAAAAAAAAAAAAATCTACAAGAGGCTCCCCTCATGTGTGTAGAGGGGGCAGTGGGCTAGTAGCTTTCTTGTGTGTTAGTGTTGTGTGATGATCCAATACTTTGGCAAAGTAGATGCCTAAAGCTACTGGGGAGGGGTATGTCTGAGAGAGAAGCTCCTCAAAGGTGACATCTCCTTGCAATAGCAATGGGAAATCAGCACGGATGTGTGCGTATGCTGGGCACTCGATGGTGACATGGGCCTCGCTTTCCACTTTGTTTAAATTGCATTGTGTGCATGTCCTTCTATTTTCTTTAATATTCAACCACCCTCCCGTTTCAATCTTGAGCATGTGTGATCGCGTCCGCATCAAAGTAATGGCCCGTCTTGCCCGGTGGGACATAGGTGTCCTGATATGCATCTGGGTGTCCCCAGTTTTGTAGGTCTCCCAATATCGTGTATTGATGTGTTTGCCGTAGTATTCAAATTTGGACTTGTGTACTGCTGTACTCCATCTAGTGTGTAGGGCTTCAAGTATGCTTCTCTCAAAATTCAGCCCATGCTCATGTTCAATGCCTTCCTCTATGTGCATGTCCACATGGTCTCCCACATTCCATCTAGAGAACCATTTCCATATGTCTTCTACAAGACTGGATGTCAGAAATTTACTCTTGTAATTCTTTTGCGGTTTACATCCGGCTTGCCATGCCATGTGGGGTAGACGGCTCTCCGGCATCATCTTAACTTTCATGAGGTATCTGTGTACCCTCTGTAAGGCTTGCATTTCCAAGGGTCTCTTTCTTGTTTCCAAAAGCATCACTGAGTATGGGGTGGTAGTTTTGATCCTCATGTGTCTACATAGGAATTTTTTATGTATCTTTTCAATGTCATTCCAAGAGAGAGAGAGAGAGAGAGAGCCTTCTGAGTTTAACCTTTCGTGAGTGTTTGCATGTAGTTGTCGACCAAGCAACAAGCCCGAGCGCATTAATGCCCTAACAGACCCTATGTGGGGCCCTGCTATTAGACGCAGAATGATACAATGCAGCCTTGTAGTTGTTATTATAGCACACTCTTGTGCACGATGATTCTTTTAAATGTCAATTAATCAGGCTAAGAATGCAAGTTTCCAATTATACAGCAAAAATTGTAGGGAAAGAGTTTTTATGCCGCATTGAAAGTGGCTTGTCTGCGCAAGATGACATTTTGACTGATAGTGAAATGGGCAATGGGGTGGAATATGTTTTGTGAATGGGTAATCTTGTTTCTCCGATACTTCATTCCTCAAAGCCAGTCAGTCTGAGTCCCCTTCTTGCTCATAAACTCAGAATTTGAAGTGACTGGGCGAAAGCTCATTGAAAACGTGTAAGGCACAGGCTGCACCGAATACTTTTCATGTACACAGGGACTCCAGCTGTCATCCCCTCCAAGCCCCATGTGCTTATGGTCAAGGTGCACCTGTAGATACACACCATGCATAGATGCAGTAAGCATTAAATGTCAATTGGTAAGTAGATGCTTTCAATTGATAATAAATTGTACCTAGCCTAGAGACTGCAGATTTGAACTAAAGTGACACAGCTAAAGTTGCCCCTTTATGAGCGACTATGGACTCTGCGAGCAACTATATGAAGAGCTGCCTGCAAAGGGGAGCGAAGGGGCATGAACCCGAGGGAAACGGGCCCTAGTGCAGATCTTGGCGGTAGTAGCAAATAATCAAATGAGAACTTTGAAAATGGAAGTGGAGAAATTTTCCCTGTGATTAACAACACAACTCTTTTCTTGTCTTAACTGCATGCACGCACACAAAGACATGCACATCCCTTCCTCACATACTTGCATTTCCCTTATTTCCGCACACATTCACTTACTTGCAGCCCCACACTTGGTGAGAGCTGCAGCAACGAGGGTGGGCAGTGACCCAGGACTGACGCAAGTAGCTGCTAGAGTCGACTTCATCGTGACCCCCTTATGCCATATGATCCACTAAACCATTCTGACGGGAACTTTGTCAGGTCTCAAAAGCAGCTTTATCAGATCAATAAGTTACCTCAATGCAATCATTTTGACGTAGCTCCTCCTCATGTGTTGCCCTATCAAGATCTTCAGTAGAATAATAGCTTGCATTCATTTGCATGGGAAAGCTACCGATCGGCTCATCAGTTGTCGATGCAAGAAATCCAACATTTCTTGTGGTGCTTTTGAACAATGCCCATGTAACATCTGCCCGACCTCCGCATTCTCCCGGGAAAATATAAGGGACATGGAGGTCTGCCACAGCTGCTTCGTAGAGACCAATATGTGCTGCCGTCTTTCTATCAGGGTAGCACTCGTAGGGGCCCCGCCCATACCACAGCACACGGTTGAACTCATTTGGCAGAATGAAAACAAGCCCGATACGAGGGAGAAGGGGAAGCTGACCCCGTAGCCTGACATCCATATTGATTGTCATATGGCCGTCCCCCGTAATCTTGTACCTCATGAGCACCTCAAAGCAAACTTGTTCAATTTCGCTCGCTGATGGTACCACTTCTGAAACAACAGTTGTAGAGTGATCATCTACAATCAGGTTTGGCCCTGATGCCTCTTCCTCCTGCTTTGATGCATCCAAACTTGAAACAAGCATTGCAGTATGAACGTTTCTGGGTCGAATCAAAAGACGAGTAGTTGCTTCAATGGCAGTCTCAGAGAAATGTTCAACACGAAAGCCAGTGGCATGTGAAACGGCAAGATCCTCAAGCCCCAACTTCTTCCATTGAAAAGCATAGCTTGCATTTCCACCTCCTTTGTCATTATCTGTCGGAGCTCTGTAAAAGCAAGGTGTTGGCCCACTCTCGAGGACCACAACATTATTGACCTGATGAATTGACAGAAAACTGATGACAAAAATATTTACCGTGTCCAGAAAATGTTAGTTTTATCAGAAAAAAATATGATAAAAACTAATCAGTAATTTCTGCGTTCAACCCTGAGTCTTTAATCAAAGAATCGATTGAAGTGAGTTAAAATGGTTGAGAAAGAGTTGTATATGGCAGGAAGAGGCAGGAGAAGGGGTATGGTTAGATCCCTTTCGTTCATGTATCAAAGGCTCCACCTTTTCTACTTTGTTTTAGCAACTATTGATACGGTTGTTTCTATTAACACACTTGCATATTCAGCTTTGACTCAAATGACCTAAGATTCTATGAAGAATCTCAATTCTGTATTATGGGTAGACAGTTAAACTATCCATCACTTTATAAACTAGTCAGCTTTGGGTGCAACCAGTTTGAGCTACAAAGTATGGATCTTAAGCTGTGAAAATTCATTTGCATTTATAGAAGATCCATAAAAAGATGATATACTTTTTGTGCTCCAAGACTACTCGGAAAATTCTTACCTTCCACTCTGAAACAATCCCATCATGTTTTTTGAATTCTATCATCCATTCATTGTTATCAGCCTCAATCCTTACTGTCTTATCAAACTCCTTAAGAAGTACATGAGGTAGTCGAGTGTCAGCTTTAACCTGCCACAAAACATGCATTAACTGTTTATTGCGTCAAAATGACATGTAAATAAAGCCTTGAGCACTCCACACTACCGAAGCTTGTTACAGCTTACAGTGACAGAAAAGTTAAGAGCGATTGCTGTTAATCCAAAGAAAACCATTTGACTTCATTTCAAGCCTTGTTCTTCTTGTAAAACTTAGTATCTCATCCACATAATAGAACCTTTCTAGCAGGCTGCTAGCTGCATTGTTATTCTCAAGCCTGGTTACAAAGAGTTGTGATCTCAGGTTCCACCCAATGCAGGTGCTTGCAGACTGGCACTCATGAACGCGAGCGTGAAGCAAACGACGCATGTGAATTATTTACAAGGAGGCAATCCGCAAAGTTGTAAAGGTGAGGTAAGAGTTGGTTCCCTACTTTTAGCAGCTTTTTCACTGGATCAGTGGAATAGCCTGAGACACAACACCATTGATCCGTGCCAATGGAGAGGAAGAATGCTTGAAGAATATTTCTGAAGGCTACTTGTACTTAAAATATACGGGTTATTCCAATGACTTTTCCTGAGTTCCAAAACCTCCCACTTTCCCCTTAATTTATTTCTCATTAAAAAAGGATCACTTTTACTGATTGTTTTGTTACATTCACCGTCCATGGAGTGCTCCAAACAAAGAAGCAAAAAGGAAGACAAAATGATAGGGTGATACATAACAAATTCTCAAAAAGATACCAAGAAACACTTAGCTCGGAGAGTTGAACATACCTTCAATTCTTGAGGAAAACCTTCTGAAAGGATGAACTGACTGGAGGAAATCACATGGCCTGCTTCAGACCACCTCGTAGGGGCTCTTAATTTCACTACAATTGCTAAGCTAATACACCCTTCTTGTGTACCTTCCAGGCATGATGACCAGGGCCCGGCTTGTAGACTAAACACATGCTTTTCACTCGGCTGTAGTTCAGGAACCAGCAGCTCACCAGCTCCCACAGCTGTGCCACTTCCATAAAGTTGCCAAAAGAAAGCGAAGTCTGTTGTTGATGTGAAGAAGTTTCTGTTTTTTATCTTGAAAGAACAGAAAATCAATCAAAGAATCAGTGACGTTGAGAAAGATGTAGAGGGAAACATTAAACATGGTCTCATTCGTTTAAACAGATGATAGGACTCCGCTATTGATCAAAATCATACAACCCCAAAGGGATACAGAGGCTCAATTGCTACGGAACATGCGCTTTTCTGCATCTGGGCAGAATCCATCAACAAATCTAAAAAAACCAAAACATTTCCTGAAACATGCATGAATCACTTACCTCAATCATATTCTGCATCAAGCGTATTTTTATTGGTTGATACAGAAACTTCACCTCTATAACAAGAAGCTTGTTAGTAAATATTATCTATTATATTCAGTTGATTGAAAATCGACAACAATGGGACTACCATGAAGAGCTGGGTGTGGAGATCTGTCTGGCCAGATCAAGCCGTTAATGCAAAAATTCAAATCATTGGGTGTATCACCAAAGTCACCTCCATAAGCCCAATGCTTCTTTCCATCAGATCCTTCCCTCAGTAAGCCCTGCCAAGGCAGCATTTCCTTATTCTATGTATAACGCTAAGCATTGATGACTCATGACATTTAGGAGAGCATGTTAATGCTATCAACCTGATCAACCCAATCCCAAATAAAACCACCTTGGAGACCATGAGTTTCGTCGATTGCTTCCCAATACTCATCAATGTTACCATTGCTGTTGCCCATGGCATGCGAATACCTTTACAACAAGAAGAACCCTTAATGCCTGGAAATCAAAGAGACTCTTTTAGGCCAAGAATTTTCCAAAAGGCACTCACTCGCAAAGGATAAGAGGCCTTGTTTCTGTCTCATCTTTTGCAATTCTCAGGATATCCCACACCCGCATATACATTGGACACACAATATCAGTTGACACTGTTCTAGAACCGCCTCCTTCATAGTGCAAGAGCCGTGTTGGATCTCTACAACGTATCCACCCTAAAAGATTGATAGAATTAGCAACATCGTGATACTAAAAACACTACCCGTCAGCGATTTTGTTTCTCGCAACGTAGTGTCTACTCACCAGATAGAGCACCATGATTAGGCCCATAACCAGCTTCATTTCCCAAAGACCATATGATAATACAGGGATGGTTCTTGTCTCTCTCTACCATGTTCATGGCACGCTCAAGCATCGAGTTTGCCCAATTTGAATCCCAAGTCAACTGCTCTTTTGAGTTTGGATTTGATGCGGGATCAAAACCATGGGTTTCGATATTTGCCTCATCAATAACATACAGGCCAAATAAATCACAAAGTTCATACCACCTTGGATGTTGTGGATAGTGACTGTTTCTAACAGCGTTTATATTGTTCTTTTTCATAAGCACGATGTCCTGTTGCAACAACCACAACTTTGTCCATCAAACAACATTTAGCAGATCTTGTAGTGCATTATTATTGGTTCATAAACAACAATACCGTGATCATACAGGCCTCAACATTTGTTTTGCCTAGGCGTGGATGATGTTCATGTCGATTCACCCCTGTTATTATTATGGGTTTTTTATTCAGAAGTAGCTCCTTGAAGCCAAGAGCAACGGTTCGAATGCCTACTTGACAAGCCTCTACATCAATGCATTCATTTGAAGCATCCTTTAGAAGAATGACGAGGGTGTACAAGTTTGGCTACACCAATGGATTAAATTTAGTTAGTCTTTTAAGAACAAGAACTCACACTCGAAAGATTTGAACTTGAAATGGTAAACTTTACATAGAGAGAATACCTGTTCTGCAGACCAAAGCCTGGGATGTGATATCTTTCCTTGAATTACTTTTCTGGTCAATGGGCCAATAGTAAGCTGTGCACTATCCTCACATGACAGTCTTGTTGTCTCCACCATAACTCCATCCTTTGACTCAAAAAGAATACCTTCGACCCGCCCTTTTGGAAAACATGTTTGAAGAGCCTTTTCCTGTGAAATCTCAAGCAAAATCTCTACCTGCAAATACATAGGGACAACTTTAGTACTAATGTGTGTAAGGTCATACACATGGACAATCGTATTCAGCATTAATGAGAGTTGTCATCCATTCCTTTATCTTCTTATGAATCTTAATCAAAGAGTATGACTTGTTATCCAAATTATTCACATAAGTACCTTCCTTGTCTTTGGTCAAAGGTCTCCTAGAATTGTTAACTTCTTTTCTGATATGTTTATTAGGACAGACAACCACACACTTTTTTTTTTTGTAAACCTTGCTGATGGAATTTAGCAGTGGGAAACCTCAAAGCAAGGAAAACCCACGAAAAATAAGAGATACAAAAAGTGGAGCACCATGAGGCTCCAAGGGCGAGAAACCGTCAAAGTTAATCCTATGGGCATCAAGAGTGATGTCCCAACGTCATAAGCGAAATGCAGCGCTTGACCAAGCAACAATTTGAAAGAGGGTAACGGGTCAACTGTAACAAATTGCTTACGTGTCAAAGCCTTGAAGAAGGGAGCCAACTTGCAGATGTCGGCCGAGGGGCCTAAACCCTAAGAAGAACAAGTAACAGAAGAACTGTCACAAAGTGATGACGTGGTTGCCCGAGAGCAGGAAACCCTAACCCTAAAACCTGCAAACCCTAATTCTGGAAACCCTAACCTAACCCTAAGGACAGCGTGGCAGATTTCTGAAAATTGCACTCGCATGATGATGTGGCAGGCTGTACGGATTTCCGTGATTTACGCTGGCAGCTTTTTGGCTTTGCTTTTGGACCAGATGCTTCTAAGTTTGAAGGCTTTTCACTGTAATTGCTTTATAGGCCAAGGGCCTTTAAATATGAGGTTAGGGCTCATTCTCTGGCATGCTTCCTAGAGAAGGTGCAAAGTCTGGAGTACCGGCTTGTACTGTGTTGATGCAATATAAAGAAATACCGAAAGGGGCGCCAAGGTTTGGGGCCAATACTCTCTGGGGTGGAATTCCGCCACTCCATGTCGCGTGTTGTCTCTCTCTCTTTTCAGTTCAGTTGTTGTTAATGAAGTGCTAAAAGTCTGTTCAGTCTGTTCTTTTCTATTGGCACGTGGTGCCCACCTTGTGACATCAACATCAGTGCCTTGAAACATTGATAAATTCCAGTGGTGCCAGATGGCCCAGAGAATCCAAAATCCAACCCAATTAAAAAACACTGTAAACTGAGACTACGGAGACTAGAGCACCCCAAAAAGCCAAAACCGTTTGTGAAAAATGCCAGAAGGAAAACGCAACCGAAGAGCAGCCGATACTTCCCGAATGAAGGATCTGGAGCAGTGACAACCCCACAATAAGTGCGGCCCAGTCTCCTCAACTTAATGGCATTTGAGACAACGAGAAGGCGCGATATGCCGTGCATGCAATAAGCTGCCAGACAGACAAGGGAAGGGTAAAACCATTGACCTGGTAGAAACCTATGGAAACTGGTAAAATGTAGCTCGGTTTTAAGATTTCACAATGGGTACTTCAGTTCTGGGTGGTGGAAACCACCAATACAACGGTTAAAACCTTCAACACAATGGTGGAAACCATCACTAAAGTGGTGGAAACCTATGGAAATTTGTAAAAAGTAGCTGGGTTTTAAGATTTCTTCGTAGCTACTTCAGTCTTGGGTGGTGGAACCCACCAATATAGTGGTTGAAACCACCAATACAATGGTGGAAACCACCAATACAGTGGTGGAAACCTATGGAAACTGGTAAAAAGTAGCTGTATATTTAGATTTCTTAGTGGGTACTTCAGTCTTGTGTGGTTTCCCCTCAACCGAAATACAGTGTTGAAAACCTCCAAGATAGTGGTGGAATGCATTTGGGTGGTGGAATGCATTTGGACGTTGGTAGAAAGCAATTAGGAAGTGAAAAAGAACACCTTATAATAAGTACAATATGACACACTGCCTGCCATATCTTTTGTAGGTGGTCATGAAGACTCTCAAGCTTGCTCATCGGTCAAGACTATTGGCACACAACATTGCAAGAGTTCTTTGAAGGATGGTGCACATGGCTTAAATATGCATGACACTCCAAGCAAGCAAGATGATACATTCAACTTCCAACATAATCCTTATTTGTGCATCTTTTCCAAGACCTTATTTGGATGCTCTTTTTGATGCATGTCTTATATGTATCTTGTGCAGGTGGTCTTGAAGGCTTGAGTGCCAGTGAAACATCAAGCCTACCAACTAGTGATGGCTTCGGTAAGAGCAACACGGAGGTTGGTGACAAAGATTTGGATGCTGTAGTTGATGACATGGAGAAGTCAATACAACAAACATCATGTGGGAAGGAAGTTGGAACAAGAATCTCCCATTGATGTGCCTCTCCAAAGATTCTTGTCTTCCAAGAAGAACTACACTAATCGAGTGCAACATAATGGTACTACCAGTACTCCGCTCTTCCCAAGCCCTAGAACTTACAAACTGTATTATGCACTTACTGCTGACTGTATGTCCATGTAGAGCCAGGAAAGAAGAGAGAGCGCTTGGAAGCAGGAGATGCGAAAACAGTCGCTGAAGAAGGAGATCCCAATGAAAGGGAGAGGCTAGATGTGGAGATGGCTGAGAAGTCGTCACTGGAGGTTGGTGAGAAAGATTTGGATGCTGTTGTCGACCGGACTGAGAAGTCGATATAACAAACATCATGTGCAAAGGTCCAAGAATCTCCCATTGATGTGACTCTCCAGAGCTTCTTGTCTTCCAAGAAGAAGCGCACTTATCGAGTGCAACATAGTGGTACTACCAGTACTCCACCCTTCCTAAACCCTAGAACTTTAGAGATTGCGTTATGTACTTACTGCTTTCGTTTTGTCCATGCAGAGCCAGAAAAGAAGAGACAACGCTTGGAAATAGGACATTCAAAAACAGTCACTGAAGGAGACCTCAAAGAAAGGGAGAGGCCCGATGTGGAGAAGGCTAAGAAGTCATCACTGAACCACAAAAAAGGCAAATCCAAATCACAAGAGCCTCATGCACACAAAAAGCTTTCCTCATGAGCATGAAATGCTTGTAGAAATCTCAGTACACGGAAATGTGTATAGATGTGCAACTCAAAGGCTCTGTAAGCACACTGTGCATTAGCATGCTCGAACTACGTGTTATAATATCAGTACACAATTTTCTATTATGCCAGTGTGCAACTGAAACGCCTTGTAATTCAATGTGCATTAGCACATACTACCTTTTGGAACTGAATAGGACAACTACTTTTTGTCCATTTCCTTTGTTTGACTCAAGTGTTGTTAAATTGGTGTTTCAAGATTATTTTGAATAGCTGGCATTTCGGTTATTCATAACAGGTACATCGTGTGCTTATTCAACTTTTCCATATCCTATTGAAGGTGTACACACCAATGCAAGAAATGATGTTGGTAAACATGCCATTGCAAAGGAGAAGAAATTTGCATTGTTTCCCTTGCATGATGTGAACTATGCCATTGCATGGGACAAGGCCCGGACGTGGAAAATCGGAACGGCCACGCGGCTAAAAAGAGAGAGAATTGAGTCCAAGAAGTGCTTGGAGCACTTACTATGTGCAAGAGGAAAACTGAAGAGTACCTCAATTATGTACATCCCTTTGGAAATGTCATTTTTGATGAGTGGTATCCTCTATCGGACCCAATATGGGTTCGAAAGATGAAGGAATACGATAAGCCGGTCCTCATACTTGATTTGAATGGTCTATTGATTACCATTGTAGAACGCCGCTTTGGTGAAAAGCCTCCTACATATGCAAGGGAAATGGTAAAGCACACATGCAGTCAGTGCTCTCCAGAAGTGTATTGTTTGCAAAGACAGCCACAGGTTCTTGAATTGGTGCATTAGATTTTTCAATGTGTGAAACACCTGCATGACACCTAAAGTGGAAGGAATTCTAGACAGTGTCTTCAAATCGCAGTCTCATCAGGTGTTATCTCACAACAAAATTGCACGTGGACGTCTTGGCTGATGCACAATAGGTCCATGTTCTTCAAAAACTTGAAGGTATTTTGGAGAAAAAACCCACAGTTTAGGCCTGACAACACTCTTATTATTGATGCATTTTGCATCATGGTTGCGACATTTTTGATACCAATAAGGATTTGCATAACACAAGACCAAGTGGAGGTGAAAGCTCTATTGGATAATGGCGCCACTGCTTGTTTCATCGATGAAGAATTTGCTAAACAACAAGGCTTAATGCTTGTGGAAAAACTAGCTCCAGCATCTACGGAGGTAATTGATGGTCGCCTACTTGCTTCAGGAGACATGAGTTATGAAACCCAACCATTGGAGGTGACAATAAATGAGCAATTCCCTAAGATAGCTTTCAATGTCATACGCTGCCCTTCATGTCCAATTATTATTGGCATATCTTGGCTCGAGTTACACAATCCAAATGTTGATTGGAGGTCTCAAACAGTTGAGAAAAGACGGCCACAACATGACAAAACCAAGCATATCAAACCAATCTATGTGGGAGCCAGGGTCTTCATGCATGTAGCCAAAAGAAACCCGTCATTCTTGATTTATGCAAATATCAGTTGACTCCTCTACTAAAAGGAACATGAAAGCGTTGCCATCTCGATATCATGATTACAAGGATGTATTTGAAAAGAAGAATGCCGACATGCTTCACGAGCATCGACCTTATGATTGTGGCATTGAACTACAGGAAGGGACTCAACCACCCTTTGGTCCAATATACAAGCTCTCCCAAGATGATCTTGTAGAGCTGCAAAAGTACATCGATGAAAACCTAGCCAAGGGATTTATACAGCATTCAAAGTCACCAGCAAAGACACCGATACTATTTGTGAAGAAAAAGGATGGTCTCTACGCATGTCTGTGGACTACACAGGCTTGAATAAGATTACAATCAAGAATCGCTACCCTCTTACCATTAATCCTTGAACTCGAGTGACTGGAAAAAGCTAAGGCATTCACCAAGATTGATCTTCGCGGTGCTTATAACCTTGTACGAATAAAGGAAGGGAGACGAATGGAAGACAACCTTTTGAACCAAGTACGGCCACTTTGAGTATGTTTTCATGCCATTTGGACTTACAAATGCTCTTGCAATCTTTCAACACTTGATGAATGATATTTCTTGTGAGTATCCGAATGATTTTGTGGTAATATACCTAGATGATATTTTGATATTTTCATGAAATCAAGAAGAACACGAGCATCATGTTTATATTGTTCTTCAAAAATTACGAGAGGCAAGCTTGCACGCGAAATTAGAGAGATGTTTTTTTCACCAAATAGAGGTGGAGTTTTTGGGTTATCTCATCCCTAAGATAAAATTTCAATGGATCCAAAGAAAAATTAAGACCATTCTCTAATGGTAAAATCCAACCTCTATACGAGATATTCTATACTTCTTGCGTTTTGCCAATTTTTATAGGCAAGATTGCCGCTCCTTTAACAAGCTTGATTGGGAAAGGTAAGTTTATGTGGAATTTAGAAGCACAACAAACATTTCAAGCACTTAAGAAGGCCTTCACAATGGCACCAATTTTGATACATGTAGATCCGACAAAACCATTCTTCTTGGAGACAGATGCCTCTGTAGCAGGGCTACAGTGTCACAGGCACTAGATAGACAGTTAGTTGCAGTTGGGCTGGGTTCACACTGAACGGACTTTTGCCTGGGCAGTGACACGTGGCAAGTGATACGGATGGTGGTCCAGTGGACACCGTGGCCAGATCACCACCACCTCAGTTTGGAGATAGGCTTAGCTTGATTGGGATACCTGCCAGCCGTTGGTGGCCCTTTAGGAGATTTATATGTGTGGTTGGTTCGAGTCGGGGGATCATCATCATCATCTACCTTTGTGTGGTCCGTCGTCTAGAGTCTACTTTCTTGAGTCATACACAGTACATCTGCACCATCCCCGCACAATTCCGCCTCGACACCACCACTGTACCTATGAGATCTGGGCTGGAGCTGAGTGTGCTGCTATGCCAGAGTCTGTATTGGTTTCTTTGAGTTTGTCGATGTTCATGCTGTTCATGTTCAGGTTCTCCTGAGTCCGACTGTTGTTGCTCTGTTGTTCATGGTCATCTGTGTTTGCATTCTGTGGAGTGAGATCTCACGCACATTGCATTGAGGAGCACCCACTATAGAGGGCACAACACATTATCTCCGCTATAGGTGCTCTCATTTTTGGCACGCCCGGTGGGACCTCAACTGAAGTCTCACTCCGTCGAAGTCGAGTCGAGGAGCTACCTGGTTTCAGCTCCCTGTATCACTCGGTTTGTTTGCACAAGTTTGGGCCTGCCTCAGCTTATGTGGAAGCTTGTGAAAGAATATATACACATGTGACAATTACAATAGGTCCAAGGCTCCACGGCATTGTTCACATGGATTACTTCAGCCCTTGCCCATCCCTAGCAAACCGTGGTCTTCCATTTCCATGGATTTCATTACAGATCTACCTCCCTCTTAGGTCTATGATTCAATTTTAGTGGTGAATTCTCTACCCTACACCCCTCAATAGAAGGATGTAGGGAAAAGGAAGAGTAGGATACCAAAGAAGATGACACACACTCTCTTGCATCTTGCCTCCCCCCTCCCTGATTTCGGGTTGAAGCTGAGGTTACATTGGTTTGTCTACTTAATCGCTCTCACACAAAAGCAATGAGCTTCATAACTTTAGAGGAAATATTTGTAGGGCATAAACGCTTCACCTCTCATATTCACGTGTCTGGTTGTGCTGCTCATATTTATATGCCTCTAAAGAGGACGACTTTAGATTCCACCGCTTTTTCCACGCGATTTCCGTTTTGCGATTCTTCTTTGAGGGCCATTGTTCTCGCTTGTGATGCTTGGTTTGATGGGACTAAAGTTGGTCTTGATTCTATCAGAGCTTTCGCATCTCTTGATGGTTTTTGTTCGTTTGCATATGTGGAGACTGTTGAGCCTCTTCTAGCACTCCACTCTCTGTTACCACTACTACCCTTCCTACCCCTCTTATTGGTTCCTCTTCCCCCTCTTCATCCTTTACATTTATTCATTCTCCCTCTCCTTCGGCTAGTTCTACACGCTTGGTGGCAGCTGATATTGGTAGTGCTTCCATTTCAGTATCCTTTACTACACATGCGAATCCCAAGGCTCTTCCTAGACGGGTTCATCATATTCTACTCTTCATGCGCACGTCTCTACTTGTCTTATACGTTGTTCAAAACAAGTGAATTACGCATTGATGGTGGCATTTTACGTTGCATCTCATAGTTGTATGGCCACAATGGCCTTGCACATGCATTTTACTCCATTTTGCCCATTGATTAGTTTTTTATGTTGATGTGGCACATTTATTAGCATTTTTGTCGTGCCTCATTACTTTTTATGATGTGGCATTACTACTGAGATGAAAGGCCTTAATTTAAATGCCCCCTTTTCTCTAGAATTGTAGGTCATATTGCAAATATATAGGTAACCCCCTGGCTCTCATTCTCAGTATCCATTGCATGAGTACTCTATTGAGTTATTGAATTATTGCTCTTGAATCATTCTCTCCCACTCACATTGTGTTTGTCTCCTCTCTCATATGCTCATCCATTCCTTCAACAACAAGCCCAGAGTCACTTACAATGAAAACTGCAAGTTATAGACTCATAAAAGCCATCTACAAGACAAAATACCCATCATGTCCATCATGCATAGTATGAACCGGATTCTATGACGTCCCCACTGTCTCTTCACAATCACCATTACCACTATCAGAGTATGCAGCAGGGCTACAATGTCACTGGCATGGGACAAGCAGTTAGTTGCAATTGAGCTTGAGTTCACACTGGGCGGACTCTCGCCTGGGCAATGACACGTGGCAAGTGTTATGGATGGTGGTCCAGTGGACACCGTGGCCAGATCACCACCACCTCAGTTAGGAGATAGGCTTAGCTGGATTGGGATATCTGTCAGTTGTTGGTGGCTCTTTAGGAGATACATCTCAGTAATTGGTTCCAATGCTGGGTACACATCATCATCTACTTTTGTGTGGCCAGTCGTCTAGAGTCTATCATCTTGAGTTGTACACAGCACGTTTGCACTATCTCTGCACAATTGAGCCTCGACACCCCCACTATACCTACGGGATCTGGGCTTGAGCTGAGTGTGCTGCCATGCTAGAGCCTGTATTTGTTTCTTTGAGTTTGTCAATGTTCATGATGTTCATGTTCAGGTTCTGCCGAGCCGTACTATTGTTGCTTTGTTGTTCATTATCATTTGTGTTTGCATTCTGTGGAGTGAGATCTCACGCACATTGCACTGAGGAGCACCCACTATAGAGGGCACGCCACATTATCTCCGCTACAAGTGCTCTCATTTTTGGCACGCCCGGTGGGACCTCAATTGAAGTCTCACTCCGTTACGCTTACTGGTCGAGGAGCTAGCTGATTAAGATTAAGCTCTCGTCCGTGTTTGCCTAAGATTTTTGATTTGTTTGGTCTCGTCCAACTTCCCTTTGCCGGCTGGGTCTAGTCCTCTCTCGTCCAGGTCTAGCCAGGAGTAGGCTGGGTCTAGTCCAGGTCTAGTCCAGCTTCCCTGTGCGGCTGGGTCTAGTCCTTTCTTGTCTAGGTCTAGCCAGAGGTCTAATCACTTGCCCTGGTCTAGTCACTCACATGGTCTAGTGGAGTCTGGACCAGTGTGCAGTAAGTAAAGGTCTCCGTGCTCAAAGCTTGGGTGGGCTTTTGGTTACTGCATGACACATACAAGGCAGTCAAAAGAGCGACAAAGCCCACTACTAAGTCCTTTGAAGTACTACCACAGGAAGCGTCAACCCTTCGTGCCAAGTAGAAAAGTCCACCAGATCCATTACCCCTACCTTCCCCTTCAACCAGTTCTACACCTCCCCAGTCACCCCCATCAATAAACTTCTCAACCCCTGTGTTTCAGCAAGCTCCAGTGCAACAAGTACCTGCACAGACAGCCATGGAGGAGATCACAAGCATTCTACCTAAGGTGAATATTAAGTTTCCGACTTTCAAGGGTCTCTCCACAGAGGATATGCTAGCGACCATGCCCGAATGTTTGTTTCTCTCTGCAGAGGTCGTGGCCTCAACCGAGAAGATGCCTACTTAGTACTCTTCCCATCTACCTTGGATCGTTTAGCAGACAAGTGGTACAGTCAGTTTGCAGAGAACCACGTTGCGACTTGGGCCACTTTACGACAACAGTTTTGTGAAGCTTTCAGACCAGAAGATTTCCAAGAGAAGGTCCTGGACGAGTTGGCCAACCTGATGCTCCAGCCAAATGAGACTTTTGCGGAGCTCATGACCTAACAAAGTCTCTGGTGGCCAAGCTTCCTCAGCAACTGGGTGAATTTATGGTTAAGAAGTGGGTGGAGAAGGCTCTTCCCAAAACTTCCCAGCAAAAACTTCGAGAGTCTCCCCGACCTGACGCCACTCTTGAGGAGTTTGTCGCGGCTGCTACTAGGATAGAAGGAGCTAGGAAGTTGTTCACCGACCCCCCTCAGGTAGAGACTCCCTCAGTGTTTTTGGAAAGTTCTTCTAATCCCTTAACTTCTTTATGCAGGGAACTAGAAGCCCTAAAGTTACAGCGAGCTCTTCAAGAGGAGAGGTCCTTCTCTCTTATTAGACAGGAGAAGCCTCCACATCACGAGGCATTGAAACAGATCAAGTGCAAGCTAGAAGAGCTCAAGTCTCAGTAGGAGACTGTCACAAAGTGATGACGTGGCGGACAGCAAAAACCCTAATTTCTGCCAGAAACCCTAAAATTCCTGCAAACCCTAATTTTTGCCAAAAACCCTAAATTTCCGGAAATCGCGGAGGCGGATTATTAAATTAAATTTTTTTCTTTTTTTTTTTTTGGAAAATGATGAGCGACGCGAATTTTGCTTTTGCTTTTTTTTTATAAAAAAAAAAGAGAAAAGACTCTCTAAGAGAGAGAGAGAACTGATGCTTTTGATTTTAAAAGCTTTTGGGGCTCTGCTTTTGGGCATCCCTTGTAACCTTTAAATTAGTGGTGAGTGCCTCACTTCTCAGAGCATCTGGACGCAGAGTCTGAGAGTGAAACCCTAACCGCTCTCTTGTACTTTGATGATTGATTAATACAAAAAGAAATACCGAAAGGGGCGCCAGTCTTTGGGGCCAATATCTCTAGGCACGGAACTCCGCCGGGCCAGTGCAAATCTATTGTGATCTGTGAATTGTTTTGAAGTGGTTATTTGGTGCTGTCGCGGTTGATTCTTGACTTGGAGTGTCCAAGTTTGTTACAGTGGTATCAGAGCACGGCCGATTTCTCTTCTACGGGAAATCCGATCCCCGAAAATTTTTTTCCGCGGCACCTATGGCTTCAGGCAATGATCAGTCGACTCCCTCTGCATCTGGAGATGCGGGCTGGGATCACAACGAAGATTCAGGCAGAGAGTATGGCCCGCCTTGGCCTACTTAGGCGAAGCGGCGAGAGATAGAGCGTCGCCAGTTGATAAGCGATGCAACAAAGATGATGCTCAATTTTGCCAAGGACCCGAAGATGGCAAAATATATGAACCAGACCTCTTTGGAAGAGGTACAGATGGAGTGGCAGAGAACCACAACACCACTCCCGAAACCCGCTCTCAAGAAACCTTCTACCTCCAAGAAATATACGGAGAAGGAACTGGAGAACGTGGTTGATGCACGGATTGCTCAGCTTTTCGACGTGCAAAAGAAAAGCAAAAAGCACGGCAAAAAGCAGAACAAAGGTACTGACTTCCCGGGATATTTGGGTCGTCAGTCGACATTCGACAAAGCAAAGAAACGGAAGAAGCGTGTTCGATTTGAAGGAGTACCCAGTTCTTCTTCTTCTTCTTCTGACAGTTCTTCTAGCTCCTCGGATTAGAGCGAAGAAGACAGAAAAAAAGCAAAAAGCGAAGCAAGACACAAAGCTTCGGAACGGGCAAGAAAAAGGCAAAGAAGGCTACATCTCGCCCAGAGACTGACAGTTCTACTGAGGACTCGTCTACAGACAGCTCAGATTCCGATGACGGGAAAGTTTTATGCGAACAAGAAGAATTTTTACAAAGCCAACCAGTATGACTTTCTCGAAGATAACAGCAAGAAAGTCCGAGAGTTTAAGGAAGGTGGCCACTCGATCAAGTTTGATACTTTTCAGGATACTCAGATGCTTCGAAGGCTTTGTCTTTTATACAGCAGTTTGACATCGCTTTCGCGGGAGGACGCTATTCAGAGCACTCCAAGATTCGGAGAGCTGCCTCTTACTCTGAGGGGAATGCTCGTACTTGGTGGTCCACGCTTCTATTAAGCAAGACTGTGCCAGTTACATGGCTGAAATTCAAGAGGCTTTTTATTTCTTCTTGGTTGACTCAAGAGTTTGAGCGAGATATACGAGCTGCTTGGAACCATCTCCGGATGACCAAGAGCGATATAGTGAATTCTTATTGTGAAAGATTCTGGAGCTCTTTTCTACCCGCCTCTTCATTCAAGAAGATCTCGTTCAGAGAACAAATTGAGCGGTTTACCTTGGGTCTACCTACAGAGATCCGAGATCACTGCTTGGAACAGAAGTCAGCTTCTATTCAGGAGTTGATGAGTCATGCGAAGCGGGGCTTTGCCATTCACTCTGGCAGTCTGACCTACCCCACAGATGAGGCCATGACACAACGAGCCAAACAGACTTCTGGGAATGAAAGTAGAATGAAAAAGAGCAACCCAGAGAAAAAAAAAAGGATGCACGACCCAAGCTTACTCCTGAGGAGAGAGCTCGCTTCATCAGAGAGGGGAAGTGCTTTGGATGCGGGAAACATGGACATATTTCCGCAAAGTGCCCTGATAAGGCACAGAAAGAACAGAATGATAAAGACGACGACAGGTCTGAGAGTTCGAGAGCAGCTGAGGAATGTGGCAGAAAAGGCAGATAGAAAAGCAGAACTGGTACCACATGGCGTGGGACTTGCACCGAATCAAATGAATGAAAGTACAAACTTTGGCGTTTTTTTTTGGGGCAAAGTGAAGGATCAAGAAGTTCTTTTGAAGGAGCCAAGGCCAACTTCTTTTCACTTGGAATTGGCACCTCGATTTGGAACTGCGCCCGACAGACTGATGCCACTGGCGGAGGTAGTTCGACTGGCACCCGGATGGGATGTTGCCATTACACCGAGCATTGGCAAACTTCGTTTGCAATGACAGGGGTGTTCAGGGCACGTGAGTGACGTTCTACTCGGGATCCCTTGGTACCACAAGAACTACGCCGTGGTTGACTACCGGGCCGAAAAAGCGACTTTGATAAATGAAGGGCTTAGAGATTGTACTTGATGAACTTCAGTTTTCTTACTCATTCTTTTGGGAGAACTGAACGACGGATAAAGGTTGAATATGTTTTGACCTGAAGAAAAGAACGCCAAGATTTTTTTTTCTCCACGCTCATGCCGATTGCTTTTGAGAGGGCCTGAAGATCATACCATTGATCTGATATCTGGAAGCACGCCACCGAATCGGCCACCTTATCGTGTGAGCCGAGTACAGAATGAAAAGATTATGAACTCAGTGAAAGACCTCTTGGAAAAGGGTCTTGTCCAGCTTAGTACTTCACCGTATTGCTCTCCAGTGTTGTTGGTTTTGAAGAAAGACAGATCTTGGAGAATGTGCATCGATTATAGCACTCTCAACGAAATCACCATCAAGAACAGATTTCCGATTCCTAGGATCGATGATATACTCGACAGGTTACAGGGATCCTCGTGCTTTAGCAGGATTGACTTGAAGAGTGGATATCATCAGATCAGGATAGCGCCAGGAGATGTCTACAAGACAGCTTTTCGGACGACTTTTGGGTTATTTGAGTTTTTGGTGATGCCTTTTGGCTTAACCAATGCTCCTGCGACATTTAACCGGATGATGGACAGGATTTTTCGAGAGTACAGGCTATTTGTTGGCACTTTCTTTGACGACATCATTGTTTTCTAGAAGAATGAGGCAGAACACAGAGATCATCTGCTTCAAGTCTTTTAGGCATTACGAGATCACACGCTAGTGATTAATGCAAAGAAAAGTGAATTTTTCCTACCAGAGATACACTTTTTGGGGCACATTGTGTCAGCAACAGGAGTGCAAATGGACCCGGCCAAGATAGAGACTATCCGTGATTGGCCCGATTTGAGGAATGTCCATGAAGTTAGAAGCTTCTTGGGACTATGTTCATACTACAGGCGGTTCATACGAAAGTTTGCAGAGGTTGCTTCCCCTTTGCATATCTTGACACAGAAAGGAGTACCTTTTTCGTGGGGACCCACAGAGGTGACTGCCTTTCAGACATTGAAAGAGAAATTGACTACGGGACCTATTTTGACTTTGCCGGACTTGCAGAAGTCATTCGAAGTATATTGTGATGCTTGTGGTCGTAGTCTGGGTGCGGTCTTGATGCAAGAAGGCCATGTCATAGCTTACGAGAGCCGTTTGTTCTCTAGGCCGGAGATGACAGCACAGATCTATGGAAAAGAGCTTTTGGCGGTTATCCACGCTCTTACTCAGTGGCGGCATTACCTACTCGGAGCGGATTTTACTGTCTTTACAGACCATCAGAGTTTGCGCTACTTCTTGTCACAGAAGCAGCTTTCGGAAAAGCAGATGCGGTGGGTGAACATCTTGTCACAATTCCACTTCCAGATTGTCCATGTGCAGGGACAGAAGAATGTGGTGGCAGATGCTTTGTCTCGGAAACCGTTGGTTCTGGCTATTTCCGCGATACATCATAGGAGCTTCGAGGATATGGTCGATCAGTATGCCACAGATACAGGTTTTGCAGATATGTTCACACGGATACGGGATGGGGAGACAGTAGCTGGATACTCCCTTCGGGAAGGCTACTTGATGAAAAAGACTATGTTGTGCGTTACACAGCCGTTGAGGGAAAAGGTTATGACTGATTGCCACTGTCCACCTTTTACGGGTCACCGCGGCATTGCTACCACCATGAAAGGGGTAGAGAGATATTTCTTTTGGCGGAGACTGAAGAAGGATGTGGAAGAGTTTGTGCGCAGTTGCTTGGTATGCCAGAAGGTCAAGTTTGACAGGCATAAGGCACAGGGATTGTTACAGCCTTTACCCATACCCACCCGCCCCTGGGAAAATATTGAAATGGATTTCACTTTTTTTTGATCTCCCGAGAATACAGAATGATCACGATGATTTTCCGATTACATGGCACGTCTGAGACGATTGTCTTTGACAGAGACCCCAGATTTATGAGTTTGTTTTGGAAGGCAATTTGGGAGAACATTGGCACGCGGTTGCAGTTCTCGTCATCGTTCCACTTGCAGACTGACGGGCAATCTGAGATTGCCAATTCAGTGATTTTAGATTTATTGAAGTCTTGTATCTCGCATCAGAAGACTCAATGGGAAAAGAACTTACCTTTGGTGGAATTTGCCTACAATAACACGATACACTCTTCGACGGGGAAGACGCCATGAGAGATTGTTGAAACTGCTGCGAAGGTTCCATCCTTCCAGAGCACGAAAGATTAGAAATTTGAAGCGGATGAATATTCGCGAGATTTGGATACGGCTTTTGCCAAGGTTCGCGAGACTTTACAGAAGTCTCAAGAACGACAGAAAAAGGCAGCGGATCGCCATCGTCGCGACTGGAAACTGAAGGAGGATGATTGGGTGCTCTTACTTTTGAGAAGGCACTCCTAAGAAAGAAACAGGGAAAGGAGAGGCTTTTTCCAAAGCTTAGTATGTGATACTACGGACCTTTCCAGATTACTGACAAGATAAATGATGTCTCCTTCCGATTGGACCTGCCAGATACTTGGAGGATTCATAATGCATTGCATGTGAGTCTCTTGAACCCTGTTAAGGGTGATGTGCCTGATGATGGGGAGCCTGATGAGCAACCCGAAGTGGAAGAAAACGAGGAGATCCTTGTTCCTGAACAGATTTTGGCACATAATGATACGAAGAAAGGTAAAGTCCGAAGGCGGTTCTTGGTTAAGTTCAAGAACTTTCCTGCATTTGATGCGAAGTGGATGGAGGAGGAGGACCTAGCAGATACTCCTCGGATTGTGAAACTTTACCTCGATGTTTTGGTTTAGCATAGTCTACTCCAAACGGAACCCAGAAACTCAGCTTGGCCGAAGATCTGGTGCAGTGGGATGCACAAGAGGGGAGTCGCTCCACTCCTTTGTCAACAGATGCCTCGATTTTGATACTAAAGTCACTGATGTCTCTTTGAGCTTCAGGGATACTGAGAGCTGACAGTATTCTACTGGATGACTTTATGAAATGGAATTCCTGATTATGATACTGATTTGTTCTTGACTTCTTGTGAGTACAGGAACTGATAGACGAAATGACTGCAGCATTTTGGTCTGATTGATCTCGAATAGACATGGTTGCAATAGGGGTTAGTCAATCGGACATTGATGAGGTCCCGATTGGACCTAGATGTGATTGCTAGCTACATTGCCGATAAATCATGGTCTAAGATCCGAATGAATGTTGAATGTCATGTGATGTCCTGTGATGTCTGGTGATGTCCTGTGATGTCGTGTGATGTGACTGTCGATTTTGTACATGTGCTAGATGTGTGTTCCTAGTACGTAGGTACTAACAGTCAGTGTCTGCTAAGACGGTTTATGGCTTTTGTCGGTTTTGCAGGCGTAATCGCGGTCGATTACAATGCTTTCAAGAGGGGGGTATGTCACAAAGTGATGACGTGGCGGACAGCAGAAACCCTAATTTCTGCCAGAAACCCTAAAATTCCTGCAAACCCTAATTTTTGCCAAAAATCCTAAATTTCCGGAAATCGCGGAGGCGGATTATTAATAAATAAAAATTTATTTATTTATTTATTTATTTTTTTGGGAAAATGATGAGCGACGCGAATTTTGCTTTTGCTTTTTTTTTATAAAAAAAAAAGAGAAAAGACTCTCTAAGAGAGAGAGAGAACTGATGCTTTTGATTTTAAAAGCTTTTGGGGCTCTGCTTTTGGGCATCCCTTGTAACCTTTAAATTAGTGGTGAGGGCCTCACTTCTCAGAGCATCTGGACGCAGAGTCTGAGAGTGAAACCCTAACCGCTCTCTTGTACTTTGATGATTGATTAATACAAAAAGAAATACCGAAAGGGGCGCCAGTCTTTGGGGCCAATATCTCTAGGCACGGAACTCCGCCGGGCCAGTGCAAATCTATTGTGATCTGTGAATTGTTTTGAAGTGGTTATTTGGTGCTGTCGCGGTTGATTCTTGACTTGGAGTGTCCAAGTTTGTTACAGAGACTAAGGCTATGGTTTGGTGTAGCTCATGCCGCTCTCCAAGGCACCCTCACCATGAATGCCCCCTTCGGGTTTACTGCCACTTCTGTGAAAAGTTTGGACACGAGGACAAGGATTGCTACTACCTCAAGGGATTGCGACAAATATAGCAAGTCTTGGTCCTACTCTTCAACAAGGGCCACCACCTGCATCCAACATGGTTTTCCCCTATGGTCATCCAAACCACATGCCATCTTTGCTGATAACCCCTCCAATGCAAGGTATGCATAACACTTTCCCCTCTCAGAGCTTTTATCATGCCCATGCTCCCTCATCCCCTCAAACCTTCTATTCCTCCATCTCCAACTCCATGCACCAGGAGCAAGGAACACCTCGCCCTTCGACTCGCCCATTGCATCGGCCTATTTTATGCTATAGATGCGGAGAGTATGGGACATTACCAAAGCAAATTCCCTCTGCTAGAAGAATCCCCTCCCTGCCGTCATTGCCTTGAAGCGAAGGATCACTACAGTAAGGATTGTCCCAAACTTCGTGCATCTACGACTTCAAACCCGAGTCGAAGCCAAAATGAATTTAAATTTCCCAAGATCAATCTGATAGCACTTAGCACCATCCCTCAGCCGCCACCTTCTGCGCATGTGGTTGCCCCTCAAAACAAGCTGCAGTTGGTAGAGGAGCCCGCAGTTGTCCTCACTCGGGCCCAGAGGGCAGCTCTCGATCTCATCATTTTAAAAAGTTCCACTATCCCACTAGTGGGTCCCTCGCTTCCACCTGTTGAAAAGCAGTCCCATGGTGCAAAGTGAGGCTCCTCATCTCCGCTCTTAGATATTGATGAAGCTTTCTTGGAAGCAGTAGCCGAGCTCCAGCAGATCAAGGTACCAGAAGAACCACATGTAGAAAAAGAAAAGCTTACAGCAAAGACAATCTTGAAGAACACTTTCCAACAAGTGTTGCTCTATGATATGCTGCGGCTAGATGCGAGTTTTAGAAGTGACACCCTTGCACCTATTCAGTCACTTTAAAAGGGAACAGGTCCTAGTGGCGGGCACCTCCCCGTGCAACCATCAGAGTCCCATATGATATCCCATCTTGCTGCTCCACTCACTGATTATAGAAGTCCTCGTCTCACCGTGTCCATCTTGGGACAAACATTCTCATGAGTGATAGTGGATGGTGGATTTGGCATCAACCTGATGCCCGATGTTGGCTTTAGGTCTACAGCCTACTCGACCTCCCCCATTCACAGTGACTTTGGCTGACCAGAGAACTATTTATCCTTTGAGCATAGTCGACAAGGTGCAGTTGCAAGTGAAGGATTTTACATTTAGTCTTGATTTTGTGGTGGTTCGACTTCCACAGGTTGAGGGAGGCTTTCCCTTGCTCATTGGCAGACCATGGTTGTGGCACACTAGAGCACTTCATCACTGGGGCAATGATGCATGTGGATAAATACTCCAAGTGCCCCAAGGAAACCCATTCGCCTTGAAGGTGGTATAGATCCAATAGTTCATCATAGTTCGATGTCAGTAGAGTCCAATCCCAAACTGGAGCAGCCTACACCACCCGAGTCCGATGACGACCTCTTGCAATGGTTGGAGGCTACTGCTTCTATGCCCTGCTATGGGGTCTCTATTTCATGTTTTTCCGAGGATACACCCTCTTTCACAGTTCCTACACTACCTACGCCCAGTGAGCCACCTGAGCCAACAACACGTGTGGAGGATCTACAGGAGTTCACACACACCTCAACTTCAGCCCCATCCGTGTCGGACTCTTTGACCCAGCTAAAGTTCTTTGTGACAGGCGTACTACCCTTCAGCAAGATTCTTCAAGGTGGGTTACAAAAAAAAAAAATGTCGATTTCAACGTAGATGACCCAACTCAGCAAGATTCTTCAAGGTGGGTTACAAAAAAAAGAAATGTCGATTTCAACGTAGATGACCCAACTCAGCATGTCTCTCTACTCCGAGACGACGCAACAAATTCTTCACCTACAATGCAATCTTCGGCGGTGCTAGCTAGAGATCCAATAAAGGGAGCGAACTGCAGTGTTTCTGACCCGCTCTTCTGAACCGTATGCAGAGCAGACAATCCAATTTGCTGTCAAAATGAAGATCGAATTAACCCCTTCTGAAGAAAGGGAAAAGTCAAGCACTGATGATTGTACAAGGGGTCACCTTCACTACGGGACACAGGTCCCCTTCAACTTGCTCCACATCCTCTCCATCCTTTTGTGCATCTTCTACTTAGCTTCACCCGGACTTTTGCTCCTATTTACCCCCCTTGGCCCTACCCACCCCCCTCTCTCTCTTTTTCTTTCCCTTGCCCTCACCACCCTCTCTTCCCCTCGTCCCTACCTACCCCCCCTAGACCCTATCCACCTCTCCCTAGACCCTACCTACCCCTCCCTAGACCCCATCCAGCTCCCCCTAGACCCTATCCACCTCCCCTAGACCCTACCTACCCCTGCCTAGACCCTAGGGCCTATCCACCTCCCCCTAGAACCTACCTACCTCCCCCTAGACCCTACCCACCTAACTCGCCCCTACCCACCCCCTCTCTTCCCTTCGTCCCTACCAACCCTCCCCCTAGACCCTACCCACCCCCGTAGACTCTCTCTACCCCCTCGTCCCTACCTACTCTCCCTAGACCCTACCCACCTCCCCCTAGACCCTAACCATCCTTCATCCCCCCTCGCCCCTACCCAACCCCCTCTTGCTCTCACCCCTCACCCTCGCCCCTACCCACCCCCTCCCCTCTTGCTCTTGCCCCTAGCTAGTGCCCTCACCCCTACCGAACTCCCTACCTACCCACCCCCTCCCCTCTTGCTCTCGCCCCTAGCTAGTGCCCTCACCCCTACCGAACTCCCTAGTGCCCTCGCCCCTACCTAGCCCCCTCACCCACTCGCCCCTACCCACCCCCTCCCCCTCACCCCTATCTAGGACCCTCTCGCCCCTACCCCCTCTCCTCTCTCCCCTATCTAGCCCAACCCCCTCACCCCTACCCACCCCCTCCCCTCGCCCCTATCTAGACCCCTCTCGCCCTATCTCCTCTCCTCTCACCCCTATCTAGCCCAACCCCCTCACCCCTACCCACCCCTCCCCTCCCTACCCCTTCCCCTCTTCCGTAACCCTCACCCACCTCCACATTCAAGCTAGATTTGACCATTGCCTTGAAGAAATAAAGAAATTTTCACAGGTTTATTCGCTGTGGCAGCCCCTCAAACCAATGTATTTCAAGATTGGCTGCATTTACACTAGCTTTGTCGGATTTGTTCATCTTGGTAGTCTTCAGTTTCTACTTTCTGGTCAACTTACCTCATTGAGCCGGGGTCATTACTTCTTCAGCATATCTTGCAAATATAGGCATTGCTTCATTGGTACTTCCTCCTAGAAACTCAAAATCTTCTCCAAACATCACCTTCTTCAGTCAGAGTGTACTGCGTTTTTCCCGGTGTTTCACTGTTCTCTCTAGTTTCACTGTTCTATCTCACCGGGATGGTGAGTGGTTTTGTGGCGGGCAACCTTTAGCAGGGCTATAGTGTCACTAGCATGGGACAAGCAGTTAGTTGCAGTTGAGCTTGAGTTCACACTGGGCGGACTCTCGCCTGGGCAGTGACACGTGGCAAGTGTTACAGATGGTGGTCCAGTGGACACCGTGGCCAGATCACCACCACCTCAGTTAGGAGATAGGCTTAGCTGGATTGGGATATCTGCCAGCTGTTGGTGGCTCTTTAGGAGATACATATCAGTGGTTGGTTCCAGTGGTGGGTACGCATCATCACCTACTTTTGTGTGGCCAGTCGTGTAGCATCTATCATCTTGAGTTGTACACAGCAAGTCTGCACCATCCCTGCACAGTTGAGCCTCGACACCCCCATTGTACCTATTAGATCTGGGCTGGAGCTGAGTGTGCTGCCATGCCAGAACCTGTATTGGTTTCTTTGAGTTTGTCGATGTTCATGTTGTTCATGTTCAGGTTCTGCTGAGTCGTACTGTTGTTGCTTTTGTTGTTCATTATCATTTGTGTTTGCATTCTGTGGAGTGAGATCTCACGCACATTGCACTGAGCAGCACCCACTATAGAGGGCATGACACTTTATCTCCGCTACAGAGTACAAGTAAAACCTGTTTATATAAAGAAACAGCGCTTCATCAAGTAAAGAAATCCAACCTCCAAGCTTGCTTCGGAAACATCTTGCAGCACACTTGTTTTAACAAAGTAGTCTGCAATCATAAACTGAAGTACAATAAACCATGGTTAGTTCATCACATCCATATAGCTTTCCTCTAACTTACAATGTAGCTAATATTAAACATAGAATTTCTGCCCTCTTCTTGTAAAGAAAGCACCTCAGGTTTGGCATAGATGACGACATTCCTGTGAATACCAGAAAGCCACCAGTGGTCTTGATCCTCAAGGTATGAACCGTCACTCCATCTCATCACCTGGACTGCCATCAGGTTCTCTTTTCCTGAAGAGGATTCATGACAAACTCCTGTAATCTCAAAATCTGCTGGGAGCCTACTGTCTTGGCTGTCATGGACATTGACCAAATTACAAGAATAATCTAGAAAAAATATAACAATGACATCTCACAGTCTCCAAGACCCATGCAATTGTTATTTCTAAACCACCTCTTCATCATTCCGTGTTGAATCCAGCACAATAAACATAGAGCATACACACAAAACAGTAGCGAAGTAAAGTCTTGTACTGCATCAATGTCACTATTTTTCACTCCAAAAAATGCAAGTTATATTGCAACTAAAATAGAAATCAAACAGAGAACAGGAACCAGCTTCAAAAAGATACCTATATCCCACCAACGTTCCATTAACCCAAACATAAAATGCTGAATCGACAGCTTCAAAAGACAAAAATATGCGACGTCCTGGTTATTGTAAAGGAAACAGTTGATCATGAGAAACAGCATACAAAACAGTTAAACAAATAACAAAGGTTTGCTTCATCAAAACTAGCACCTGTCCACTCAGGGGGGATCACAAAGGACTTGCGATAACAGCCGGTTGGATTTTCTTCTGGAACATGAGGAGGCTCCAAAGGGAACGGATAGACAACATTTGTATAGATTGGGCGATCATAACCATGCATCTGCCAATTCGATGGAACTGTCATAGAGTACAAAATAGTCATGGAGCTGACTGAAAGGCTGGCATAAACTAGTAAAAAACTGTGAAAAAAGCTACAATGTCAATCTCAAGGTCTAAAATATTGAATGCCCTTGCTGGCCCATAAGAAATCACAGGATCCAAAACTTGGGACTTGTATTAGATGATTTCCACCAATCCCAAAATGATGGTGCTTAAGTAGCCTTCTCTGTGATCAAGAATGAAAAAAATTAAGCCTGTATTTAAACAAAACCACAATGACCTATCACGGTATAAAATATATAGATTCATGTACAATGTTTAGTTTTAGTGGTACAGTCGAAAGAAGATTGCCAGCCAAGGAGTGAACTTTCTAAACACTAAGCTTATGCGTGAAACCCACTTGTTTGGTGGCAACCTTCAAGTTGCAAGGAGTCCCGACTACCCTTCACGAAGAAATCCTTCTCGGGAACATTCTGGACCAATGAAATTGGATGCTCAATCAACTAAATTTCCATTTCCCACACCACACTATCCACTCTACACTGTTCTATTTGATTCTTAGATCATAATCTCTGCCATGCAGAAATTTCCATAATGACGACAATTTAGCACATAATTCTAAGGTTTCACGAGGTCAGAAAAGTCTCATCTTACAAACTAAACGGGGGGACTGAAGCACTTGCATAAAACACAAAATCAATGCACATAAAGAAAGAAAATGATGAAGAAAAAATAGTATGAAATTTTTTTTCTTAGACAAAAGAGATGGGAAAAAATAAATCGTAGGAGCTCAAGAGGGATTGATTTATCTTGTTACAGGAGGGCACCATGTGTCAACCTAAAAAACGGACTGGATTAGACCTTCAGCACTTAAATACAAATAAAGTTTGAGAGAGAGAGAGAGAGAGAGAGAGAGAGAGAGAGAGAGAGAGAGAGAGAAATGAAATGAAATAAAATGTTATATTAACGTCTTCAAAAGGCCAAAGTGACCTATGAGACCAGAAAGTTACAATGCGGTGTATCTGATACAAAGTCAGATTAACAAAATAAATTAATCTAGGATAACAAAATATAAATACTGCGGGATCCTAAACTAAACAGTACAATGTGAAGACAATATGGGAGGGGAGTAGAGATCCATCTTCATCTGCACTTTGGACGACGAAAGAGTATGGCTTGAATCTTTTGCCATAGCCTCCTTCGAAATTGTGTAGCTCCTCTCCTCCCTCGGGGTCGTCTAGATCTCCCTAGCTCCAATGCTCGGTCTATGAGAATGCCAGTAGTGCGGGTAGACCTCTCCACCGTCGCTGGTTGCTCCTTGGTCTGTTCTTCTGGGTGTACAATATCAATGTAAAGAAATCTGTGATCTGTCTCTGGGGATGTCTTTCTTCACCTCTCCTCAATAAGGTTTCTCTATGCTTGTGTAACTCAAGTAGATAAAGCCCAAGACATCTTTGATCCTCATAACTCATGACCCTAGAAAGAGGCCCAAAACCTTCTCTGAATAGAGAGTGAAAACGACCTCGTATCTCATAGTACACTGTGCAATGACATATGTAATGTACTTCTGTCTCTGGCTCTAGATGGCATAAGCGGCATATTCTGTTATTTGCCGGTGTCCCTATGAATCTGCCAATCTCAATCTCGAGCTGATGTGAGGACGTGCGTATCTGGCCAATGGCACAACGCAAACCATGCGAAAGATGCGTGTCCATATAGCTAGGTCGAATTACAAACCCATCCCCCGTGAGGTGGAGAAGATGCTCTCTATAGAAAGCCATCTTTGTGCCCAACTCTTGTAACGGCTCTATCCATGTCCTCCTCGTGTCCAACTGGATCAAATCCTGACGGATGAGTCTATTAATCTCTACCCGTGTCAGAGACCTCAAGGGTGCCTGAAGAGAGTATTGAAAAGAAGGCAACTTGTCCATGGTGAAACCATGTGTCTGAAACCATGATGTCATCTGAGCATACCAGCATGATGTATCCCCGTTAAGAGCTAATTGTCTGGAGGACTCTAGAGCCACCCTGGCATATCTGTCTCTGGTAGTATCCCACAGACTGTGTACAAAGGAGACTGATCTTGTGAGCGCCTCAATCTCCATAGGGGGGGCATCTAATTCCGCTCGAATGATATCATGCAGTACAGAAACCTTGGCTCTAATCAGCCGAGAGATCATGGATACTAGGGGCTTCTCCATACGCCTCCACCCATCCTAGCCTATAGAAGGTCCCCAAACCTGCACCCCATATAACATAGTAGAGGCAACCAAAGTATCATAGAGCCATAACTTTGTCCTAGGTTCCTGGAACTGAACCTGTGAACACATCCTCTCCATTCCTCCCAGAGCCGCACCAGCTCTAGTTAGTCTAGTCTCTGCTGCTCTTCTCAAGGAAAATCTCAGCCCAGTAAAGACTACCTCCAGGTAAGTGTATGCATCTGTATACTCCACAATCTCCTGACCATACTTGAAAGTGGGTACTGATCTCCTGACCCATTGCGGTGTGGTGTTAAACACCATAACCTTGGTTTTACCTAGGTTTACACACAATCCACTATCCTCTGCAAAATTGCATAGTGCATCCAACTGTCGTTGCATACCTTCTGGTGAGTCAGATATCAGCTGTCACCAGGAGGTGTATTTTTCCTGTTGCCTTCCGTAAATCAGTATTAGATTTATTTTATTTTTACTTGTTTGTTCCGGAACCCTTGAAAAGGTGCAAGTGGACATTGCATAGCCAGTGTGAAACGGCTGCAGCCAAATGGGTTTCTCACATCGGGGATCTAGGTCGGTCAGACAAGGACTGCCCGGGCCAGTTAGCACTGAATTCTAATGAGTATGGAAGCTCGTGTGCGCCAAACTGGAATTTGGGCCACTCGTCAAGTCACTGCAACTTTATAAGTTGAAAGGGGCCAGTAAATTAACCCACATTGTAGATGGTGGTCAAATGGTAGTCTTCAATGATGGTCAGGAGACCGATAGGGACGCCATGGAAGCATCTCCTAAAATTTAGGGAACTGCTATTTTTGACCAGAAAATGTGTTCGTGTCATTAGCTCTCGAATGACAAGAGGAACATTTTATTGCTCTGCTGCCAAGTCAACTGACGCACCAGTTTAGATATTTTTAGTAGGGAAAGCCCAAACTCGGAAACTGGGCGACGTGTCAGCCTGTGAGCGATTCTGCCACTCTGGGAGGCAAAAACGAGCTGCATATCAACAAAGGGGGCGCCATTTTCAGCCTCAGGTGGATTGTAGCAGGTACAGAAGCTATGGAATGCTTACCTTGCCCTCTATGCACAGTATGGTGATGGGAGTGATGCCCCGCACGCTACATACTGCTCTCTTTCTCCCCTACGTACAGTATGTTATGCCCCACTAGTGGGCTTCTCATTTGACCTATGTACAGTTCTGGGGGTTTATGCGCGTTTGCCAAGGCAAGAGCCTTCTGAACAGGAACCGGATTAGCTAATTGCTAATCCCCCACAGATACGCACAGTTCCATCACGAAAGATTGCGAGTTCGGAGAGTTTTCTCGCGTGAAAACTCGTCCAATTCATAGGGGAACTGTCCCATTGCGTGTGGGAGCCCTTGGGACACGCGTAGGCGTGTTCGCTCCGCTAAAAACGATGCGAAACAGCAAATTACAGCCTGCTGTGTTTTTCTGCAGGTTTAGGGTTTCGCACCTTAACTGCAAGGGAACACCGGGGGAGCCTCGTGAGAGCCTTGGGATGCGTGTACAGGCTTTTGGGCACCCGGCAGTGAAAAACAGGGAATTACAGCCCGCTGAAATTCTGTGACAGCTCACCAGAAAGCTTCCAGATAACGAGGGAATCCGTCCTAGACAGGTGTTTTTTACCTACAAGGGGTTTTGCGCCGTTATGCTGCCAAAATCAGGTCGAAAACCTGCGTTTTCAGCCCTCGCCAGGTTTGGACAGCTTTGTGAAAGCTTGTGCGAAGTGGTCGGATCGTCTACTTTAATTTGAATGAAGAAATACCGAAAGGGGCGCCAGTCTTTGGGGCCTACAGGGTGTCGGTCTCGTGTGCGCAGTGACATTCTAGTCGCTGGACGCAACTGTGTTCTCTTCCCTTCTCAGTGCTCTGTGTAATGTTAACAGGTAATTGAAATAGTACCGCCCAGGGTAGTTTTCGTACGTCGAACGGAACCTCTCGTTCCGTCCGGCCGGACCCGTCCCGTCCGTGCGTTCCGTTCGTTCCGTTCGGTGACTTTTTTCGGCAGTTTATGACCGTTGGCAGCTTTTTGACCGTTTAGCAACGTCCAGTTTGTAAGCCTTTTGGAGCCGCTTGCGGGCAGTTTTGAAGCCAAATGCCATGCTTATTGCCCAAGGGCCAATGCCCATTGCTCAAATGTCAAGCCTCACATGCTCTTTCTCTCCTATTTAAGCAACCCTTCCCCTTTGTTATCCAGCACAACCTACAACTACAAGCTACAAGCTTTAGCCCTAAGCCTCTCAATGCTCTACCCTCTCATCTCCATGTGCTTCCATTGAAGCTTCAAGCTCTCAAGCTCTCGAGTCTCCATTGGGTCTACCATCTCTCTCCTTCAAGCTCCCTTGGGTGACACCGTGACGGGTCTCTCCTTCAAGCTTCCTTGGGTCTCTCTCTCTCTCTCTCTCTCTCTCTCTCTCTCTCTCTCTCTAATCTATTGATACATCATACATCATACGAGTAGCTACTAGCTACATACTACATAATGCCGCCTCCTCTTCATGAAGCCTTTGAGAAGCATTGCCGATATTTTGAGCGGGTGGGGGGCAAGCAAAACTCTTGCAAGTGGTGGTGCAAATATTGCCCAAAAGCTATGACCTCTTCCGTCACCCGTCTCATCATCCACTTGACAAAGATGGGAGGACAAGCGGGGCCATGTCCTAATATCCCCGAAGATATCCTTGCGGAATGCAAGAGAAAGTATCTTCCATTGAAGACACGCAAGGGTAGAGTCACCTCGGATGAGTTCGTGTCGCCGGATGTTGATAGCTCCGATTCGGAGGAAGAGGCCTCTCCAACTATGTCCATGGCTACCGGTGCCACCGCGGCCTCATGTGATGGTAGTGCCTCCTCCAAGAAGTCCAAGAAGTCCAAGGGGTCTTCAAGTGATGGTGGCCGGCCTCCGAAGATGGCAAAGCAAACTTCTCTTGCGAAATCGGTGGGTGGATGCTCCGGCCCCTTGTCTTTCCTCAAGGAGAGACAAAGAATGGCGGAAATAGAGATTGCCCGCATGGTGATTGAATGCAATCTCTCCTTCAACATTCTTCGGTTGGAGCGATGGAAGAGGATGATCATAGCAATTGCGGCGGTTGGTCCATGCGAAGGGTGGACGGGTGTGTCATACCATGACATGAGAACAAAGAAGCTTGATGAAGAGAGGGCAAGGATTGACAAGTCACTTGAGCCCGTATGTGCGGGTTGGGCAAAGTATGGATGCTCTATCCTCTCCGACGGATGGAGCGACCGCAAGAAGAGGGGCATCATCAACATTCTTGTTTCTTGTCCTCTTGGCACGTACTTCTTACGGGCCGTGGATGCGGGTTCGAGAGGGAAGAAAGTGACCGGGGCATTCATTTGGAAGCACATCCGCCAAGCCATTCTTGAGGTAAAACCGTAAATCGAGCCTTTATGTCTTGAGCAATTGCCAATGAGTCCTATGTTTTAATTTTTAAGTTTTAACTCTTCTTGTCACAAATGCCTCTTGTGTAGGTTGGTGCGGAGCGTGCAAGTGATTACCGACAATGCTTCAAATTGCAAGGCAATGAGTAAGAGGCTAGAGAAGGAATTTCCATCCATAGTATGGACTCCATGTGCCTCTCATTGCCTTGACCTTCTCTTTGAAGACATAGGGGAGCTAGGTTGGGTGAAAGATATCCTCAACCAAGCACTCTCCATCATCAATTTCATCAACGGCAAAGTGAGGGTGCTTGCCATTTACCGCACCTACTCCGACCTTGAGTTGAAGAAGCCATCGGCCACTCGCTTTGCCGCCATGTGGCTACTTCTAGAGCGGCTCTATGATGTGCAAAACAAAATACAAAAGACCATGGTCTCCGATGAGTTTAAGGAGTGGATGAATGGAGAGTCCGCCGCTTCCCAACAAGATGCAAAAGCCATCCAACGGCTTTGCTTGCGGGAGGAGTTTTGGCAAGAAATTAAGGGTCTTGTCGTTGCGATCTTGCCCTTGTACAAGGCTCTCCGCATGACCGACATGGAAGGGGCAAGTATTGGGCTTCTATGGCACTTCATGGAGGAAGCTTACAAGGAGATTGAGAAGTCTACAATCCTAGATGGGGCTCCCGATGGAACACGGTATAACTACATATTTATTATTACATGTCATTCTCTATACATTTAAATTCTACATGCTTGTTTCTCTACTTAGTACATTTCCTCTCTCTTCTTGTAGTGATTACCTCGAGGACTCTCCCAAGAGAGACGACATTCTCCTCCTAATCACAAAGGTCTGGGATTGGATGAAGAGACCTATCCATTACTTTGCGGCTCTCTTGCATCCGGCTTACAAGAAGCCCGAACTCTTTGCAAATCAAGAGCTTATAGAGGAGCGCAACAATTACCTCTTTAAGGTGCTAAAAGAAGAGGACATTGGAGCATTTCTCCAAGAGGTAATCAACTATAGCGACCAACGAGGCACCGCATTTACTTCCAACTTGTGTTGGAAGCGGCAATCCTTGGTGAAGCCTTTATTTTGGTGGGAGAGCTTTGGCTATCAATTGCCTACTCTCAAACGACTTGCTTTGAGGGTTCTTGGCCAAGTAAGCGACAAGCCTCAACCTTTTACATTTTATGCTTAATCTCTTCAACTATAGTCTCTTATAGCTTATGCCTCTCTTGATGTGTTTTAGGATTGCTCATCGGGAGCATGTGAGCGTAATTGGTCCGCATACTCCCTCATCCACACCAAAATCCGAAACAAGCTCTCAACGAAGCAATTAGAGCGACTTATCTATTGTCGCTCCAATTTACGCATGTTGCGCTCTATGCATGAGATGCCTATGGCTCGACAGGTATAAATTATAAATTATAATCACTACTCACTCCATTTTCTATACTCTAGAGTCTAGTCTTTAATTAGTTTGAATATACTAATTATGTTTGCATTGTCCAATGTTGTAAATGTCAAATAGGTCAACGTGGATGAGCTCACACTTACGATTGACACTCTAAAGAGTGTCAATAAAGAGCAAGACCCTGAGGAGCAAATGATTTTTCGTGAGCTCTACTTGGAGCTTGAGGAGATTGATCGCCGTGTTTCTCGCACACGATCACGCAAGAAGGTCGCCATCCATGGAGTTACATCGGCTACAAGAGGCAGAGGTGCCAGGGCTACAAGAGGTAGAGGCAAAGCATCAACAACACCCACGGAGGCTCCTAGGACCTATGTGCGGCGAGGCTCCGGAAGCGGCTCTTGTGCGGCGGCCATCACTTCCGAGGATAGAGAGCCTCGAGAGCCAGAGTATGATGATGAAGGCAACCTCATTAGTGATGGAGATTATGAGCCGTCATCCTTCGACTCTTGTGAGGAAGAGGATGATGTTGATGAGCAAGGCTCAGAAGAGGAAGATGATGAGAGCACTAGTGACTAGTGACTTTACTATTTAGTCTCTCTATTATGGTGTGCCACTTTTTGAGTACTTTGTAGCCCTTGCCACTTGGTCCCCCCACTTTTTGGTATCCCTTGCCACTTTTTGAGTACTTTGTAGCCCTTGCCACTTGGTCTCTACTTATCAAATTTCAATGATCATTTTGGTTTATGTAATGCTCATTCTCTTTAGTCTTTGAGTCTTGACTCTTTACATTGTACTATGTACTATGTAGTATTGTGACTACTAACTTGTAATCTATACAAATGTCAAGTTTCTATAAGTAAGTATTAAGGCCTAAGCCTTAGGCCTTAGACTTGAGAATTATTTGTTTTTTTAAATTTGAACGTACATAACGTCATCGTACATCATAATTTTTTTTAGTTCGTTTAGTACCGCACATCATCGTACGCATACAAAACGTACGAGACCGTACGAGACTACTATGGTACCGCCCTCTACGTTGTATAGGCCGGTTATATGGTTCCATCGACGGGATAGTCACTTTTTCTTCAAAAAGTGCAGCGTGGATTGTTGTGGGTGAAAGCAACACAGAGCTTGTAGATATGGCAGAGAAGAGAGACAAGTACCTGAAGAGGGATCTTCCTCACATGGCACAGAGAAAATTCCTTCAACTCTTCAAGAAGAGGATAGGTTGTTTAGAACTCAATTGCGTTGTTGCATGGACATGTTTCAGCAGTTGGCTAACAACCCAAGGATGCAGGAATTCTTACAGGCTCCGACACAGGGTTTCCAGCCTCCTACACAGGGCATGACTGAGCCGTTGCAAGAAAAGGAGATTTCCAATGCACAGAGGACTCATGATGCTCGAGGGAAAGCCCATGTGGTTGAGCAACTAGCGGTGTCCAATGATCCAAAGCAACTTGCTTTAGCTGGACAGGAACCGTTTGTGAATGGTCAAGGGAGCAATGAACACGCTATGCGTCAGACCCTTCCATTACCTAATACTTATCCTGGTTATTTTGGAGGTGGTTCAGTGTTTCAAGCTATGGCTGGACCTTCCACAGGTTATATGCCAGGGAATGTGTTCGGGACAATGCAAACAGGCATGGGTAACCCTATGTACGCGAACATGGGTGTCAAACCAGGTTTTCAGGGTGCCTATGGCCAGTTTTGAGTGCCTGGAACACGATTTGGTATGGCTGGTTTTTCGCAGCCATACGTACAAAATGCAGATATGACAGGGAAAACAGTTGATGCGAGTGCTGGAATGAACACTCATGGAGCACCACTGTTACAGGCACCTGTTTATGATAATGTGGCTCCTTTGAGTCAGCTTAAGGATTACAAGGAAGGTGGGCAGGGAGTGAAGTTTGAAACTTTCAGAGGAACTGAGGACCAATTGAAGGCTTTGACCTTCATACAGCAGTTCGATGCAGCTTATGCTGGAGGCAACTTCACGGAATCTTCAAAGATACGCAAGGCTGCCACTTTCTTGAAAGGGAATGCGCTTCAATGGTGGACCGCATTGTTGAACCAGGGTCAAGCCCCAACAACGTGGGTCCAATTCAAACAACTTTTTGCGCCTACATGGTTGACAAACACTTTTGAAGTGGATGTGATGACAGAATGGCACGAGTTGAATGCTAAATAGTGTGCGAATCTGGAAGACTACAATAAACGGTTTTGGGCCGCACTGTTGCCAGTCACCTCTTACAGGTTTGTGCCTTTGTCAGAACAAATTGAGAAGTACTGTTGCGGATTGCCCAAGAAAATCAGGGACTACTGCACAAAGACTACTGTCATGAATATGTTTCAATTGATAGAGAATGCAAGAGTGGCCAACAATCTGTCGAAGGGAGATTCCGATGGATTTAATAGCCACAAGAAAGGGGCCCAGGGCAAACAGTTTTCAGCCAAGGGCAATGTTGCAGCAAAGCCTTCTAAGTCTCCTGCAAAGAAGCCCTCCACTCAAGAAGCTGATACGTCCAAGAAGCAGTCTAAATCTTCTTCGGAACGAGGACAAGGACAAAAAAGGCATTTTTCTGGTAAAACTTTTCAAGAAAGGAAAGCTCTTAGGGAGGCCAAGAAATGCTACATTTGTGAACAGGAAGGACACTTTGCAAATGAGTGCCCACAGAAGAAGTCACAGGATAAGGATGACAAGTCAGACCATAAAGGGAAGAAGCCAAAGCCGAGTGCAGGACTTGTTCCAGATTTGGTTGGAGATCAGCCAAACACAGATGCCACGGAGCTGTGTAGAGCTTGGGGCAAAGTTAGAGACCAGACAGTGCTGGTTTTCTTTGATCCAGGAGCCCGTGCAAATTTCATATCACCAGAATTGGCATCAAAGTTGGGCATTCGTGCAGAGGAGATGGGTATGACAGGCGAAGCAGGTTTGGCATGCCCAGGACATTCAGAGCCTGTTACTCCCATTCTGGGAAAGCTTCGTCTGCACATTCAGAGCTATGTGGATGCGGAAGAATTTGATATTATGCCGCTTGAGGGCTGTGATGTGTTATTGGGTATCCCATGGTGTTACAGGTTGCATGCTATGGTGGATACTTACAACAAAAAGATTACCCTTGTACATAGAGGAAAGACTCATGTCCTTGATGTAAAGCTTAAAGGCGAGTCTGTTCCAGTTGTTTCTGCTTCTGCTATTTCATCTGTAATAAAGAATCATCTTTCTGTGTACTTGATCTTTGCAAAAGAAGTACCTCAAGTTGAATCTAATTTGTCTACCTTAGATAAAGACAGGTCAACTTTTTTGAGTGGTTTCAGTGATTGTTTTTCGGACTCTTTGCCAGGGGAGTTACCTCCTGAGAGACCTGAGGATCATACTATAGATCTTGTGCCAGGTTCTAGTCCACCGAATAGACCACCATACAGGGTTAGTGCAGCCCAGCAGAAAGAGATTATGGGTCAAGTCAACGAGCTTTTAGAGAAGGGGCTGATTCAGCCCAGTTCATCCCCTTTTTGTTCGCCTGTACTCTTAGTGCAGAAGAAGGATGGTTCATGGCGCATGTGCATTGACTATCGCGCCTTGAATAAGAATACCATCAAGAACAGGTTCCCCATACCGAGGATAGATGACATTCTTGATCGGCTTGAGGGAGCGTCATTGTTTACAAGAATAGACCTAAAGAGCGGGTATCATCAGATACGCATTAGACCAGAGATGTCCATAAGACTGCGTTCAGGACAACATTTGGTCTCTATGAGTTTCTTGTCATGCCATTTGGTCTCACAAATGCTCCTGCCACATTTAATAGAATGATGGACATAATTTTTAGACCACATAGAAACTTCGTGGGTACCTTCTTTGATGACATGATTGTCTACTCAAAGTCTGAAGAGGAGCATAGGGATCACTTGACCGCAGTTTTCAATGAGCTACGCAAGAATAGGCTACTCATCAATGCGAAGAAAAGTGAGTTCTTTTTGCAAGAAATTCACTTCCTTGGGCACATTGTTTCAAAGGATGGGGTACGCATGGATCCCGCTAAAGTGGAAGCAATTAGGTCATGGCCAGACTTGAAGTCCGTACATGACATTCGAAGCTTTCTAGGCTTATGTTCCTATTACAGGAGGTTCATCCGAAATTTTTCTGAGATTGCTTCTCCACTCCATGCACTGCAAGGAAAAGGAGTTACTTTCAAGTGGACAACCAAGGAAATTTTAGCGTTCAAACACTTGAAAGAGAAGCTGACTTTAGATCCGGTAATTATTTTGCTAGATCTTTCTAAACCTTTTGTGGTTCAATGTGATGCGTGTGGCCATAGTCTTGGTGCAATTTTAATGCAGAATGGCCGAGTAGTCGCATATGAGAGAAGAATTCTTTTGAAGACTGAAAGGAACTTGCAAGTCTATGAGAAAGAATTGCTAGCAGTAATTCATGCTCTCACTAGTTGGAAACACTATTTGCTAGGGGCTGATTTTGTTGTCCAAACGGATCATCAAACCTTGCGATATTTTCTTACACAGACGAAGTTGTCTGAGAAGCACATGCGATGGGCAAACATCTTGTCAATGTTCCATTTTCAGATTGTGCATGTGCAAGGGAAAAAGAACGTGGTGGCTGATGCGTTGTCACGAAAGCCCCAAATTTCAGCAGTGTCAATTCCGTACCATTGTGAACTAGACGAAATGAAGACACAATATGCTGAAGATTCAGATTTTGCAAGGATCTATGACCAGCTTGTTGATGGGCAACATCATGAGCACTATATGCTTAAGAATGACTTTCTCATGATGCATGGAAAGTTATGTGTTACTAAACAGTTACGGCCAAAGATTTTGATGGAAAGTCATGCTCCACCTTATGCTGGGCATCGTGGAATTGATGCGACAGTGAAAGGGGTTGAGGCATTCTTCTATTAGCCAGCTTTGCGTCAAGATGTTGACACATTTGTAAGATCATGCTTAGTATGCCAAAAAGTCAAATTTGACAGACAAAAGCAACCAGGATTGTTGCAGCCATTGTCGATCTCTGATAGGCCATGGGAAAGTATAGCAATGGACTTTATCTTTGATCTTCCAAGGACGCAAACAGGAAATGATGGGATTTGGACTATCATTTGTAGGTTCAGTAAGCAGGCCCATTTCATTCCTGTTAGGAAGAAGATAAAGCCACAACACATGGTCAAGATATTCATGAGCAATATCTTTAAATATCATGGGATGCCTCAGTCAATTGTCACTGACAGGGATCCACGTATGACGAGTCTTTTCTGGAAGGCATTGTTTGAGAACATGGGCACTACGCTCAAGTTCTCTTCTTGGTTTCATCCGCAAACTGATGGACAGTCAGAAGAGGCAAATTCTACTGTCTTGGACCTGCTCAAATGTTATGTCTCAGAGCACAAGGCAACTTGGGAACACCATCTCCCATTGGTTGAATATGCTTACAATAACACTGTGCATACGTCAACAGGTAAGGCACCATTTGAGATAGTGGAAGGAGAAAAGAAAGTCCCGCCCATTTTGCAGACTAAGGACAAGATATTTAAGGCAGACAAGTATGTGCAAGATATGGATGAAACATACAGAAAGATAAAGATTGCTCTTGAGAAGACTCAGGCTAAGCAAAAGAAAGCTGCTGATCGTCACCGTCGTGAACTTGTATTTTCACTTGGTGATTGGGTACTTTTGCGCTTTGAAAAGGCCAGGTTAAGGAAAAGGAAAGGCAAGGAACGCTTGTTTCCTAAGCTCAGTATGCGATATTATGGTCCTTTTCAGATTTCAGAAAAGATCAGCGATGTAGCTTACAGGTTAAAGCTACCAGAAGGATGGAAAATACATAATGCTTTTCATGTCAGCCTTCTAAGGCCCTTTGTTGGTGATGTGCCAGAGAATATACTTGATCAGGAACAACCCGAAGAGGAAGAATTGGATGAAATCGTTGTTCCTGAACAGATATTGGCACATAAAGAAAGAAAGGTTAAGAGGAAAAGTTGCAAGACGCTATTTGGTGAAGTTCAAGAACTATCCATCATTAGATGCCAAATGGATGGAAGAGTCTGAATTGCTTGATTCACCTCAGCTATTGCAATTGTATCTTGAAGCCTTTCAAATGGAACCCACAGTGACTTGATGCAACCTTTTTGCAGCAAGGCAAGAGCATGGTTCATGATGCTCAAGAGAGTAGTTAAGCAATTGTATCTACTCTTTCCATACAGAATTTAGCTAGAGAAGTTTGTGCTCAAGAGTACACTAGAAGACTTCTATGCTTGACATATGTGTCGTAGCCAGGTTGGTGGGATTGTTTAATCGTCCAACGCTACATTTCCGGAAGAATGTATATCTTGGATTCCCATCATAGAATATATGTGATATCAGGAGATATCTGCATGTATTATTGGCATGCAAGCGAGGTCGCTTGCAGTATTTCAAGGGTGGGGTGTGTCACCAGGAGGTGTATTTTTCCTGTTGCCTTTCGTAAATCAGTATTAGATATATTTATTTTATTTTTACTTGTTTGTTCCGGAACCCTTGAAAAGGTGCAAGTGGACATTGCATGGCCAGTGTGAAACGGCTGCAGCCAAATGGGTTTCTCACATCGGGGATCTAGGTCGGTCAGACAGGAACTGCCCGGGCCAGTTAGCACTGAATTCTGATGAGTATGGAAGCTCGTGTGCGCCAAACTGGAATTTGGGCCACTCGTCAAGTCACTGCAACTTTATAAGTTGAAAGGGGCCAGTAAATTAACCCACATTGTAGTGGTGGTCAAATGGTAGTCTTCAATGATGGTCAGGAGACCGATAGGGACGCCATGGAAGCATCTCCTAAAATTTAGGGAACTGCTATTTTTGACCAGAAAATGTGTTCGCGTCATTAGCTCTGGAATGACAAGAGGAACATTTTATTGCTCTGCTGCCAAGTCAACTGACGCACCAGTTGAGATATTTTTAGCAGGGAAAGCCCAAACTCGGAAACTGGGCGACGTGTCAGCCTGTGAGCGATTCTGCCACTCTGTAAGGCAAAAACGAGCTGCATATCAACAAAGGGGGCGCCATTTTCAGCCTCAGGTGGATTGTAGCAGGTACAAAAGCTATGGAATGCTTACCTTGCCCTCTATGCACAGTATGGTGACGGGAGTGATGCCCCGCACGCTACATACTGCTCTCTTCCTCCCCTACGTACAATATGTTATGCCCCACTAGTGGGCTTCTCATTTGACCTATGTACAGTTCTGGGGGTTTATGCGCGTTTGCCAAGGCAAGAGCCTTCTGAACAGGAACCGGATTAGCTAATTGCTAATCCCCCACAGGTACGCACAGTTCCATCATGAAAGATTGCGAGTTCGGAGAGTTTTCTCGCGTGAAAACTCGTCCAATTCACAGGGGAACTGTCCCATTGCGTGCGGGAGCCCTTGGAACACGCGTAGGCGTGTTCGCTCCGCTAAAAACGATCCGAAACAGCGAATTACAGCCTGCTGTGTTTTTCTGCAGGTTTAGGGTTTCGCACCTAAACTGCAAGGGAACACCGGGGGAGCCTCGTGAGAGCCTTGGGATGCGTGTACAGGCTTTTGGGCACCCGGCAGTGAAAAACAGGGAATTACAGCCCGCTGAAATTCTGTGACAGCTCACCAGAAAGCTTCCAGATAATGAGGGAATCCGTCCTAGACAGGTGTTTTCGACCTACAGGGGTTTTTGCGCCGTTATGCTGCCAAAATCAGGTCGAAAACCTGCGTTTTCAGCCCTCGCCAGGTTTGGACAGCTTTGTGAAAGCTTGTGCGAAGTGGTCGGATCGTCTACTTTAATTTGAATAAAGAAATACCGAAAGGGGCGCCAGTCTTTGGGGCCTACAGGGTGTCGGTCTCGTGTGCGCAGTGACATTCTAGTTGCTGGACGCAACTGTGTTCTCTTCCCTTCTCAGTGCTCTGTGTAAAGTTAACAGGTAATTGAAATAGTACCGCCCTCTACGTTGTATAGGCCAGTTATATCAGCACAATATCATCAGCATATAGCAACAGTGGGATCCACGTCCCTGCTAGTTGTGCACCTCTGTCACCCTCTCTATCGATGTAATCAGACACCTCATCAATATACATACCAAATAGAGTAGGAGACAATGGGCAGCCCTGTTTCACTCCAATGGTAGAGTGAACTAAATCAGATACCCCTTCCGGAGTGCGTACCCGTCCCATCACTGATCTGTACAAAGCCATAATCCCCCAAATCACCTCTATGGGCACCCCCATCACCTGTAGTCTGCGTATCAATCGAGCTCTTGGTACCATGTCAAATGCTTTACGAAAGTCCACAAAGCTACAATATATTCGTCTCCCATGTGCTCTGCCCTCCTCAATGATGGCCCTGAGTGTCAGAATATGATCAAGAGTGGAGAAACCCCTCCTGAAGCCGGCTTGACCCTTTGCTCGTACCCCCTTGCCCTCTGCCCAATTACTCAAGTGTTGCTCCAGGATGGATGCATACAACCGTGCCAATGTGTGTCCAACCATGATAGTGCGGTAGTTCCAAGGCTCTGTAGGGTCACCAGCCTTGAAGATGGGCACAATATTAGACAATCTCCAAGTCTCAGGTAATCCCTCACACATGGCACGATTGAACAACACTGCGAGAACCTCCATCAGCATATCTCTGGCATGTATAAAGTGCTCCGATACTAGACCGTCATGATCATATGCCTTCCCGGTCTTCATTCTGTCGATGGCCCTTTGTACCATCTCAGGTGTAAGGAAAGTGCTCGTAGCTAGGCAAGGCTTGGTAGGGTCTGGAAGGGGTTCTTGTCCAGGAACCGTATATAATGATGTCGCATATTGGCCCCACACCTCAGGTGAGGTAATCACTGGGGGAGGGGAGTGCTCATGGAAGAGACGCCATGCCTCTCCTGAGTCCCTACTCAAGAACATCTGATACAAGTCTCGCTCCATTTGGGCTAGGTAAGCTCGCTTCTTCCGTCGCACAAGGCGTCGAAAAGCAATCCGAGACTGTCTGTAAGTGATGACTCCTAAAAGAAGATCCCTCTGAAGCTGGTCTCTCATCTCTCTGCATTCTTCATCATACCAACTATTCTGGGGCATGCTCCCAGAATGTCGTCTCTTGCCCGGCTGAGTGTGTGGGTATGCCACTGATGCAGCCCCGTGCAATGTCTTAGTCAGTAGCGTGGTGCACTCCTCCACGGAGAGGCCTGTACCATTTGTGCCAGCTGTGCCTTCCAATAGACGGTCCCATATCTCCTCTGAATAAACGAAATCAGTCTCTGGAGTAAAAGTATAGCGGGTGTGTGACCTGCCTCCTGATGTTTGGGTTGTACTATACTGGAATTTAACGGATAGTGTCAAGAGAGTGTGGTCTACTGCTATGCCCACTGGCCTGGCTCCCACTGTGAAATCCTGAATGAGGGGATAAAGCTCGGTTGTGTCATAACATAATCCACTGTACTGGCCCCATGTCTATGTGGAAAGCATGTGAAACCGGCTGCTCCAGGAAATCGTTGTAAGCCATTAAGTATGGCTAATCCATGTGTAGTCGTCATTTCCATGAGGTATCTCCCATACTCCGTTTGCTCTCTGTCATCTGAGCATCTGTCAAGCCCCAATTCACCCACATTCAGCTCTCTAAGCATCTCATCTGAAGTGTCGTAGAAGACTGTCTGCGAGTTGCCTGTTCGGGCATTGAAGTCCCCTAGGAGAATGATATCACCATCCCTAGAAAACTCCCAAATGTCATCATCTAGGATAGAGAAAGGCGCCTGCCCTCTGGATGCGGCATACATTGATGAACTGGGAGGAAAGTAACATATGGCAATATATAGGAATCGACCTGTGTCAGGTCTCAGTCTCACCCACATATATCTAGCATGATCATCTCTTCGTACAATATGCAGTAATGGTTGTAGTTCCTCTCTGAATATCACTGCTACTCCTCCTGAACCTCTACTCCCGTGCTCAGATCTCGCATTTGTCCTATGAGCTGTTTCCCATCTGTATCCCACCACATGTGGCATTACCTATCCAGGGGCCTGATGAGTCTCTGAGAAGAACACAATATCCTTGTCTTTGAAACTCTCCTCAAATGCGCCCACGTCCAACCTCATAGACCCATTACAGTTCCAGGTAGCCATCTTCAGTGTGGTCCCATAGGTCTCGCAACGTCATGCAGTACGCCGCTCTAAAATCACCACCCGTCCATCTCTGTAGAAGGCTATCTTTCCCTTCTCCCTTGCCGCTGTAATCTCTGGCATTACCTCTCTCATATGTGCGAGCTGTGAGAGAGTCAGGTCATCACCGAGGAAAATACATGTCTTTTTGAGAGTAGGCCTCTTCCTCAAGAATTCCTTCTTCTCTTCCAACGAGGGGAAGCGTAGTATGAGAGCTCTCCCCTTTGAAGACTCAACCGTGCCATCACTTTTCTTACCTACCCTCCATGCCTTTGTGTGCAGAGGCTTTTCCATCCCCATCATGGATGTAAGGCTTGTGACCTCTTTCTCCACATTGTTTATGTCTTTGAGAGAGAGAGAGAGAGAGAGAGAGAGAGAGAGAGAAATGAAATGATGAAATGAAATGAAATGATATATTAACGTCTTCAAAAGGCCAAAATGACCTATGAGACCATCAGATACAAAGTGGTGAATCTAATACAATGTCTGAAGTACAAGTACAAAAAGTACTGAAAGTAAAAATGAAAACTGAAAATGAAGTGTGAAATGTGAAATCTGAAAATGTAGAATAGGCCCTCAATGACAATCTGGGTATCGTGCTAGAATGCCTCTGATCCTCTGCTGGAGTCTCCGTCGATGTAGTGTGCTCCTGTGTCTCGGTCGTGGTCGTCTCGATCTCCCGAGCTCAATCGCCCTGTCAATGAGGGTGCCTCTCGTATGAATGCGGGTACAACCCTGTGCTGGTGGTTGGTCTCTTGGCTCCCTCGATCCAAAGAAGTTTGTGATCTGTCTCTGCGACGACTGTCGTACTCCATGTCTCCTCAACAAACTATCTCTATGTCGGTGTAGCTCAAGTAGATATAGGCCAAGGCATCTCTGATCCTGATACCTCATGACTCTATCTAGGGGTCCAAAACCCTCCCTGAATAAGCAATGGAAGCGCCCTCGTATCTCATAATACACAATGCAGTGGCATATGTAGGTAGCTCTGTCTCTGGCTCTCTACCGCATAGTTGACATATCCTAGACTCCGGCGGTATCCCTCTGAATCTACCCGTCTCAATCTCCAGCTGGTGTGAGGATGTGCGAATCTGACCAATAGCACATCGCAGACCATGAGACAAATGAGTGTCCATGTAGCTTGGACGAGTCACAAACCCATCTCCCGAAAGTTGGAGAAGGTGCTCTTTGTAGAAAGCCATCTTGGTGCCCAACTCGTGCATCGGCTCTACCCATGTCCTTCTGGTGTCCAACTGTATAAGATCCTGCCGAATGAGTCTAGTGATCTCCGTCTGTGTGACTGGTAGGGAGGGTGCATCCAGGGAATACTGAAAGGGAGGCAATCTATCCATGCTGAGACCATGCCTCTGAAACCATGAGGTCATCTACGCATACCAACATGATGCATCTCCCTGCATCGCTAACTGTCTAGAGGACTCAAGAGCCAATCTGGTATATCTGCCTCTATGTGTATCCCATAGACTGTGCATAAAGGACACTGATCTGGTAAGAGCCTCAATCTCTATAGGAGGGGCGGCTACCTCCGCTCGAATAATCGCATGTGGTACGGAGGCCTTGGCTCTAATCATCCGGGATATCATAAATACCAAGGGTCTCTCCATGTTCCTCCAATTGTCATGATTCACAGATGGTCCCCACACTTGGACCCCATAAAGCATAGTTGAAGCAACCAAAGTATCAAAGAGCCATAACTTTGTTCGTGGTTCTTGAAACTGAAACTGCGAACACATCCTCTCTAGCCCTCCCAATGCCGCATAGGCTCTGGACAGTCTAGTCTCTGCTGCTCTCCTCATAGTAAACCTCGGTCCCGTAAAACCACCCCCAGATATGTATATTCATCTGTGTACTCCACACTGTCTTGACCATATACGAATGTAGGTGCCGATCTCTTGACCCACTGTGGTGTGGTGTTAAACACCATAACCTTGGCTTTACCAAGGTTCACGGACAGTCCACTATCCTTTGCAAAGTTGTGCAATGCATCCAAATGTCTCTACATGCCCTCTATCGACTCTGATATCAACACAATATCATCAGCATATAATAATAAAGGGATCCATGTCCCTGCTAGCTGAGCGCCTATGTCACCCTCTCAGTCAATGTAGTCAGAGACCTCATCTACATACATACCAAAAAGTGTAGGGGACAAAGGACACCCCTGTTTCACTCCAATAGTGGAATGAACAATGTCAGAAATCCCCTTAGGAGTGCGTACCTGGCCAGTCACTGAGCCGTATAAAGCCATGATCCCCCATATGATCTCTGTGGGTACTCCCAACTGCAGTAGCCTGTGCATCAATCTGGCCCTCGGCACTGTGTCAAATGCTTTGCGGAAGTCCACAAAGCAGCAATACATCCGTCTCCCATGAGCCCGACCCTCCTCAATAATGGCTCTGAGTGTAAGAATATGGTCCAAAGTGGAGAAACCCCTCCTAAATCCAGGCTGTCCTACTGCTCGTATGCCCTCATTTTCTGCCCATTTACTCAGTTGCTGTTCAAGAATGGATGCATACAACCGTGCCAATGTGTGCCCTATCATAATAGTACGGTAGTTCCCTGGCACTGTGGGGTCCCCTGCCTTGAAGAGAGGTACAATAGTAGATAATCTCTAGGACTCGGGTAGTCCCTCACACATGACACGGTTAAACAACCGTGCAAGAACTTCTGACAATAAATCTCTAGCATGTATCAAGTGCTCTGCCACCAAACCATCATGATCATATGCTCTCCTAGTCCTCATCCTGTCAATGGCGTTTTTCACCATCTCAGTGGTAAAGAAGGTACTAGTGGCTGGACATGGCTCTAGAGGGTCTGGTAATGGTGGTTGCCCGGGTACTGTATATAATGATGCTGCATACTGACCCCAAGTCTTGGGAGAGGTAATCACTGGAGGAGGTGAGTGCTCACGGAAGAGACGCCAGGCCTCACCTAAATCTCGACTCAAAAAGAGCTGATACAAATCACGTTCCATCTGGGCTAAAAAGGCCCGCTTCTTCCGTCGCACTAAACGCCGAAGAGCAATCAGAGACTGTCGATATGTAATGACTCCAAGTATAAGCTCGCTCTGAATCTGAACTCTCATCTCTCTGCATTCCTCATCATACCAACTATTCTGAGGCATGTTCCCAGAACGTCTTCTCTGATCTGGTTGAGTGTGTGGGTAAGCCTCTGCTGCTGCCCCATGCAAGATCTCCGTCAATAAAGTGGTGATCTCCTCCACTGTATATACAGGCTCGGCTGCCCACATCCGTCTGTAAATCTCTTCCACATAAACACACACACACACACACACACACACACACACACACAGAGAGAGAGAGAGAGAGAGAGAGAGAGAGAGAGAGATGAAATGAAATGAAATGTTATATTAACGTCTTCAAAAGGCCAAAATGACGTATGAGACCAATCTGTTACAAAATAGTGAATCTGATACCATGTCTAGGTACAAAAGAAGTAGAACAAAGATACTACTACTAGGATCCATCCTCATCTACACGTTGGATGTTGAGAGAGTATGGCTCGAATCCTTCATTTGTAGTCTCCGGCAATGCTGTGTAGCACCTCTCCTCAATCATGGCCGTCTGGATCTCCGTAGCTCTAGTGGTCGGTCGATGAGAGTGCCGGAAGTGGTCGAATGAGTGTGGGCCGAGCTCTGCAGTGATGGATGCTCCTTTGGCTGTCCCATATCTGTGCAATGACATATCTAATGTAGCTCTGTCTCTGGCTCTAGCTGGCATAATCCGCATATCCTACTGTCTGCTGGTATCCCTGTGAATCTACCAGTCTCAATCTCCAGCTGATGTGAGGATTTGTGTATCTGACCAATGGCACACCGCAAACCATGAGACATACGTGTGTCCATGTAGCTGGGTCGAATCACAAACCCATCTCTTGTGAGGTGAACATGCTCTCTATAGAAAACCATCTTCGTGCCCAACTCCTGTGGCGGCTCTATCCATGTCCTCCTGGTATACCAATGAGTCTAGTAATCTCCACCCATGTAAGAGACATCGAGGGTGCCTGAAGAGAGTACTGGAAAGGGGGCAGCCTGTCCATGGTGAAGCCATGCGGCTAAAACCATGATGCCATCTGCGCATACCAGCATGAAGTGTCCCCCTGAAGAGCTAATTGTCTAGAAGACTCAAGGGCAAGTCTAGCATATTTGTCTCTAGTAGTATCCCACAAGCTGTGAACAAGGGAGACTGATCTAGTAAGCGCCTCAATCTCCATAGGAGGGGCAACTGGCTCTGCTTGAATGATAGTGTGGGGTACGGAAGCCTTGGCTCTAATCAGTCGAGAGATCTAGATACGAAGGGCCTCTCCATACGTCTCCAACCATCCTAGCCTATAGAAGGTCCCCATATTTGCACCCCATACAACATAGTTGAGGCTACTAAAGTATCAAAGAGCCATAGCTTTGTCCGAGGTTCCTGGAACTAAACCTGCAAACACATCCTCTCCAAGCCTCCCAAGGCCGCATAAGCTCTAGTCAGTCTAGTCTCTGCTGCTCTCCCCAAAGAAAGCCTCGGCCCAATGAAGACAACCCCAAGGTAAGTGTATACATCTGTATACGCTACAATCTCCTGACCGTATGTGAAAGTCGGTGCTGATCTCCTGATCGACTGTGGTGTGGTGTTAAACACCATAACCTTGGTTTCACCAAGGTTTACAGGCAATCCACTATTCTCTGCAAAAATGTGTAATGCATCCAACTATCGCTGCATACCCTCTGGTGAGTCAAAGATCAACACAATATCATCAACATATAACAACAATGGGATCCACGTCCCTACCAGCTGGGCACCTCTATCACCCTCTCTATCAATGTAATCAGACAACTCATCAACATACATACCAAATAAAGCAGCAGACAATGGGCAACCCTGTTTCACCCCAATGGTGGGGTGAACTAAATCAGATATCCCCTCCGGGGTACGTACATGTCCCATCATTGATCTGTATAGAGCCATAATCCCCCAAATCAACACTACGGGCACCCCCATCTCCTGCAGTCTGCGCATCAATCGAGCTCTCAATATCATGTCAAATGCTTTGTGGAAATCCACAAAGCTACAATAAATCCGTCTCACATGTGACCTGCCCTCCTCAATGATGGCTCTGAGTGTCAGAATATGATCAAGAGTGGAGAAACCCCTCCTGAAACCGGCATGGCCCTTTGCCCGTACACCCTCACCCTCTGCCCAATTACTCAATTGCTGCTCAAGAATGGATGCATACAACCGTGCAAATGTGTGTCCAACCATAATAGTGGGGTAATTCCTAGGCTCTGTAGGATCACCTTCCTTGAAGATGGGCACAATAGTAGACAACCTCCAAGTCTCAGGTAACCCCTCACACATGGCACGATTGAACAACACTGCAAGAACCTCTACCAGCATATAGCATGTATAAAGTGCTCTGCTACTAGACCATCCTGATCATATGCCCTACTAGTCCTCATCCTGTCAATGGCTCTCTTTACCATCTTGGTGGTAAAGAAGGTGCTAGTAGGCGGGCATGGCTCTGTAAGATCTGGAAGGGGGTCCTGTCCGGGAACTGTATATAACGATGTCGCATACTCGCCCCACACATCAGGAGAAGTAATCATTGGGGGCAGGAAGTGCTCATGAAAGAATCGCCATGCCTCTCTTGAGACTCTGAGAGAGAGAGAGAGAGAGAGAGAGAGAGAGAGAGAGAGAGAGAGAGAGAGAGATTAAATGAAATGAAATGTTATATTAACGTCTTCAAAAGGCCAAAATGACCTATGAGACCAAAAAGTTACAATTGGTGAATCTGATATCATGTCTGAGTACGGAAATTACAAAGTTACAAAGAAATAACACTAAAACTAAAACACTAAGAAGAAAGGAAATAAATCTGAAGTTGACTCGGGATAGAGACGAGATACGGGGGGGTTCAGATGAAATCTCTCATCGGTCGTTGTCGGATCTCATCAACCTCCTCCATGGTCAATACTCTGGTTGTGCGTCTTGCATGTCGAGCTAGAGTGATCTGTATCTTCTGTTGCAACCTTCGTCGGTGGTGGGAGATCCCCCGAGATCGTGGTCGTCTTGATTTGCCTAGCTCAGTGGCTCGGCCAAGCAACGTACCTCTAGTATGGGTGGGCTCTGAGATCTGTAGTAATGACTGCTCCTCTGGCTCTCTCCTGGCTGGTGTAAAGAAATCTGTGATTCGTCTCTTAGACTATCTTTCCCCTGATGTCCTCAGCAAGCTCTCCCTAAGTCTGCGCAACTCTAGCAGGAACAATCCGAGACATCTCTGATCCTTGTATCTCATGACTCTAGGAAAAGGTCCGAAACCTTCTCTAAACAGGCAGTGGAAGCGGCCACGTATCTCATAGTACGCCGGGCAATGACGTGTGTAGTGCAGCTCTGTCTTTGGCTCTAAGTTACATAGGTGACATATCCAAGCCCCTGCCGGCACCCTTCAAAAACGCCAATCTCAATCTCGAGCTGATGTGAGGATGTGCGTATCTCGTCTGAAACCATGCGACTGAAACCATGTTGTCATCTGTCCATACCAACATGCTGTATCGCCTTGTAGAGCTAATTGCGAGACGACTCCACGGCAAGCCGAGCGTATCTGTCCCTGGGGAGATCCCATAGACCGTGCATAGAGGATACCGATCTAGTCAATGCCTCCACCACGAAGGGCGGGGCGGCTAGCTCAGCTCGGATAATCTCACACGGCTCTGAGGCCTTAGCCCGGATTATACGAGCAATCATAGAGACCAGAGGCCTCTCCATACATCTCCATCCATTAGTGTTGCCAAATCCCCCATGGTGGTCTACTGAGGGTCCCCGTACCTAAACTCCATAGAGCATAGCTGGAGTCACTAGAGTGTCAAAAAGCCAGAGCTTTGTTCGTGGTTCCTGAAACTGAACCTACAAACACATTCTCTCCAGTCCTCCCAAAGCTGCATATGCTCTCGTCAGTCTAGTCTCTGATGCTCTCCTTGTTGAAAACACCGGTCCACTGTCACCAACGTGTGACAACTATCTATCCTTTTTGTTGATTTCATTATTATTATTTATTCATTTTCACTTTTTGGAAACACCCCTCGGGAAATCTAACTGCCCTGCATGGCATAGCTAGTGTGGAACTGTTCAGAGGGAGTCCAGGCCTGAGGGCAAGAGAGCACTAAGGTTGGACAAGGACTATGGTTAGCCAAAGTGGGGTCACTGACTAGCCAAAGTGGAATCCTTTGCTACAGAGGCTACATTTCAATTCTGGGTGTGGCTACAGTGTACACAGGGGGTCAAATGACCTAGAAAGATACAATGGCAGCATCTCCTAAAATTTAGGGAACTGCTATTTTGGGACTTGAAAATGTGTTCGAGTCATTCTCTCCGGAATGACAAGGGGAACATTTTATTACTCTGCCGTGAAGTCAATTGGGCAACCGGTCGGGACATTTTTAGGCGGCAACCCCCAAAACGGAAAATAGCCTATAAATGTGCCAAGTGGCACATTTCTGTGCACTTTCCTCATGCATGAAGAAGTGGCGCTGATTTTAGAGGAAGGAGGGCTCATTTTCAGTTTTTGGTCACAGGTTGAGAGCTACGGAGTGCCTCCTTTCCCTCTTGTGTACAGTGCGGTGCCAGGAGTGATGCCCTGCACGCTACGCACTGCTCTCTCTCTCCCCTATGGCAGTATGTTATGCCCCTCTAGTAGGCTTTTCAATTGACCAATGTGCAGTTGTGTGGGTTCATGCGCGATTGCCGAGGCAAGAGCCTCTTGCACAGGTACTGGATTAGCTAGCGGCTAACCCCCCGTAGGTACAGGTGATTCGGAGAGGTTTTACATGCGAAATCTCGTCCGATTCAAAGGGCAAGTAGCCCTACAAGTGCGGGAGCTCGAGGACTTGCTACGGATGCGACCGGCACGCAAAACGGAGCCCGAAACAGTGAATTACAGCTTGCTGTGTATTTTTGCAGGTTTAGGGTTTTGGCCCTAAACGGACCCTAATGCCCCCAGGAGGTTCGGGGACGCGAGGGGACCACTGTACAGGTGATCTGGCGCATTTTCAGGGCAGAAAACAGAGAATTCAGCGTGCTACAGATTCTCGCCAGGTTTTGCAAAGTGTCCATATGCGTCGGGAAAGTCATCCAATGCGTGGGAATACTGACTGTGAAGGGTCCTAGTACAGTTATGCTACCGAAATCAGGCCAGAACAGTTAAAATTCAGCCAAGATTATATGGGGCAGCTTGTAGGGAACCACAGCTTTTATTCCCTCTGTTAAAGAATAAAGAAATACCGAAAGGGGCGCCTATTTAGGGGACAATCTGGTGTCGGTTTTCTCATACAGGTGCAATCTAGCAGCCTGTATCCCTTCCCCCTTTGTTGTGTCTTGAAAGTACAGGTAAAGTGGGCGACAAATTAAATGGGTGAAAGCAAATAAGGTTTAAGTCTAAGGTCTACCGCCCTTTAACGATTAAACAGGCCGGTTTCATGGTTCCATCGCCAGGATTAAATCACTTTTTCCCATAGAAGTGAGCCTTGGTCAGTTTGGGCTTAAAGACACAGGGGATCATAGACCCGACACAGGAAATTGCAATTATGGTTGACAGACCAGATGATGTGACTGAAGAGGTTTCCTCCTCACAGGGTCAACAGACACATGAAGTGGGTGAGTCCTCAAGACCACCACAGAAGGATGATGATATATTCAGGACCCAGTTGGCTACTGCTGTGGCTATGTTCACACAAGTAATGCAGAACCCGAGGTTTTTAGCCTTTCTGCAACCTTCTCTTCCGTCTCAGCAAGTTGGGTCACTGGATCATATTCAAAAGCCTGTTAAGGCTCAAGCACAGGTGATTCATACTGCAGAGTCAATGGAAACACCTGTACACTTGACGGAGAATATGCAGTCTCCAAAACTTGTGTCTAAGAGGCAAGAACAGGTGGCTGAAATGCCAGTCTTTGAAGGTGTACCAATTCAGCCAGCCACCTTTTAGCAGCCTATAACTGGTTCTAATGGGCAAGGAAGCAACCTACAGGCTATGCAAACAAGTCTTCCCACCACCTTCAGTACAACCTGGCTATTTTGGAGGTGGATCGGTATTCCAGAGCATGGCTGGTCATGCACCTGGAAATCAGTTTTACACGCCAGGAACAGTGTTCGGGGGTGCTCAAACAATGATGCCTAACCCCATGTATGGTGTCACGTGCATGCTACCAGGGTTTCAAAGCATTCAGGGCCAATTTGGGATGCCACAGGCAAATTTTGGTATGGCTGAAATTACAAATCAACAGCCAAATATGGCATTTCCAGGTCAACTTAATAGCGGCCAAGGAACACAGATGAACCCTAATAGTGTTCCCACGTTTCAGTCACTTCCATATGACAACTTAACGCCGCTGGAGAAGCCAACTCTGTACAAAGAAGGTAGCAAAGGTGTGACATTCATGACCTTTACAGGGTTTGATGACAGGAAGAAGGCTCTCTCATTCCTCCAACAGTTTGACAAGGCCTATGCAGGGGGAAACTTTACAGAGGCTTCAAAGGTCCGTAAAGCAGCCACTTTTTGACAGGGAATGCGGGACAATGGTTGACAACTTTATTGCTTCAAGGGCTAGCTCCGTCCACATGGATTTACTTCAAGAAGATTTTTGCAGCAGCATGGTTATCTGATGACTTTGAAGCAGATGTCATGACAGAATGGCACCAGCTTAATGCTGCCACTTGCAAGAATCTGGATGACTACTGTAACCTGCCCGTGGGGCGTTAGACTTTTCTTCAAAACTTGATTTAGCTTTCACCCATTATTAGTCGTCTATTCTACCTGTGCTATAATGACACAAGAGAGGGGAATGGGATACAAATGCAAGAATGCATCTGTATGCGAAGACCGACACCAGACTGGCCCCTAAATTAGGCCCCCCTTTCGGTATTTCTTTATTCTTTAACAAAGGGAATAAAAGCTGTGGTTCCCTACAAGCTACCCCGCACAATCTTGGCTGAATTTCAACTGTTCGGGCCTGATTTCGGCAACATAACTGTACTAGGACCCTTCACAGTCAGTATTCCCACACATTGGATGACTTTCCCAACGCATACGGACACTTTGCAAAACCTGGCGAGAATCTGCAGCACGCTGAATTCTCTGTTTTCTGCCCTGAAAATGCGCCAGATCACTTGTACAGCGGTCCCCTCGCGTCCCCGAACCTCCTAGGGGTATTAGGGTCTGTTTAGGGCCAAAACCCTAAACCTGCAAAAATACACAGCAGGCTGTAATTCACTGTTTCAGGCTCCGTTTTGTGTGCCGATCGCATCCGTAGAAAGTCCTCGAGCTCCCGCACTTGTAGGGCTACTTTCCCTTTGAATCGGACGAGATTTCGCACGTGAAACCTCTCCGAATCACCTGTACCTGCGGGGGGTTAGCCGCTAGCTAATCTAGTACCTGTGCAAGAGGCTCTTGCCTCGGCAATCGCGCATGAACCCACATAACTGTACATTGATAAAATGAAAAGCCCACTAGAGGGGCATAACCATAAAGAATAGGGGAGAGAGAGAGAGCAGTGAAAGGTGTGCAGGTCATGACATCCTGCACCTCACTGTACATAGAGGGTAAGCTCTCCCACCTGTGACAGCACTCAAAAACGAGCTCACAGCTGAAAATCACGTTTTTGCCTCAGAGTGCCAAGTGTCACTCATTTGTGCATTTTCCCGCTTTAGACCCTCGGGTCTAAAAATATCTCACCTGCAGCCTCTGTTGACTTGGCCACAGAGTAACAAAATGATCCCCATGTCAAACTGCGCGTAATGACGCGAAGACATTTTGCCGTCCAAAAATAGCAGTCCCTAAAATTTAGGAGTTTCTGCCATTACATTCTTCTAGGTCATCTGACCCTCTTTGTACACTGCAGCCACACCCAGAACTGAAATGTAAGCCTATGTAGCAAAGGATTCCGCTTTGGCTGGCCAATGACCCCACTTTGGCTAACCATAGTCCTTGTCCAACCTTAGTGCTCTTTAGCCCTCAGGCCTAGACTCTCTCTGAACAGTTCCACACTAGCTATGCAATGTAGGGCAGTTAGATTTCCAGAGGATTGTTTCCAAAAGGTAAAACAAACGAAATTCCCCAAAGAAAGAGAAAATAAACAAAAATGGAATTGCCACTAGTTGGTGACATACCCCCCTCTTGAAATCTCAAACGTCCTCGTTTGCACCTATGTCGTACATGGTCACAGTCAACCCTGGTGTATTCAACACCTCGTCGACACATGTACGACACATACATGCTCATTGTCAACCCTGGTGTATTCAACACCTCGTCGACACATGTATTGCCTGCGTGTGAACCCTGTCCCAATGACATAGTGGTAGCTTCGCACTCTGCCATTGCTTTGAGTCATTAACTTTCCAATGACAAAGGTAGCGACGCATTTTGCCACTGTCTTTTAGTACACGTTGGATCCAGTAACACTTTCGAGTATACCCAAACCGACAGTTTAAGAATGCAGTTACACATGTACCCTTTAATAGAAGCAATTACTGTATCCTTGACAAACTGACAAGAAATACTCACTTCTATAGCACTAACCAAACTTTTGGACATTCCATAAGAGCAATTGCCAAACTGACAATCTGTACAGCTCTAACATTCATGTAACATGCACTTCATTTGAGCTCACTGTAAGTAACATGTACATCATTTCTTTCAGAAGCCATTGTCACACTGACAATCCATGTAGCTCTGAATCTCAAGGGGTCAAGGTAGGTTGCAAACCAAGGTTTTAAGTTCCCATACTTTTAGTGACTCTGCAAGTTCACTTTTTTCCATCCACTTGACATCCAGAGGTGAGTAGCTTTTGAACTTTACCAAACAGCACCTTGCAACCTTGCCTTTTCTTTTCTTTCTTTATGTGCCAAAATCTGTTCCGGGACCAACATCTCGTCAAGTTCCTCGACTTCCGGCTGATCTTCAGCTGGCATATCTTCTGGCACATCACCCACATAGGGTCTGAGAAGACTCAGTGAAACGCATTGTGAATCTTCCAACTCTCAGGCAATTTCAGCCTTTATGCAATATCACTGATTTGCATACTGAGCATCGAAAACAATCTTTCTCTGCTCTTCATCTTGATCTTTGGAGATTAGCCTGTGATCTACCCTTATGCTGTCACTTTTATTGGGCTGAGAATTCTCTTTTTTATCCAATTTTGGCAGCATAACTGTAGTAGAAACCTTCACAACCAAAAATCCACATATCCAAGTGATTATCCACGCATAATAGAGCACTTTTGCAAACCTGTCCTCGAAATTCAGCACGCTGAATTCTCTGTTTTTAGCTCCTAAAATGCTCTAGATCACTTGTATTACTGTCCTCAAGCTTCCCCGAAGCCCTTGGGACAAAAAAGCATCAAATAGGGTCAAAACCCTAAATCTGCAGAAAAATACAGCAAGCTGTATTTTCTTCTTTCGAGCTCTGTTTTGTGTGCCAATCGCACCAATTCGTAGCCTTTGATCTTCTGCATCAGTAGGACTACTTGCCCTTTGATTTACACGAGATTTCTCACAAGAAATCTTGTTAAATCATCCTGTACCTGTTTTGAATTAGCCTTTAGCTAATTCGGTACCTGTATGAAATCATTCCAAGTGGAAGGAGTCCGTCCTTGTAACAACAGTGTATTCCACCACTGACTTGCATGTTTTTTTTCAGAAAAGTGGCAGCTTTCTTGACTTTAAATGCTCCTTCCAACAAATGCTTTGTCAAACTGTTCGAGGAAAGAGAAAACCTTTGTCCTCTCATCAAAGCCATTGAATGTGTCAATGGACTCACTGATCATCTTCTTTGTGTGGGTTTAGCTTATCCATTGACTCCAAATTGTCAAAAGAGACAGTTTGCATAATGGGTACACCTGTGGGAGCCATCTGTACACCCTTGCCAGTAACATGTTGATGTCCAGGTGTCATATTCACTAATGGGATTGAAAAACCAGCCATACCCAAGTTGCCTTGTGACACCCCAAACTGACCTTGTGTGCCCTGAAATCCTGGGTGCAAACCAATGTTTGTATACATGGGGTTGGGCACCATGCCTTGCATACCCCTAAACACTGTTCCTGGCATGCCAAAACTGCCTTGAACTTGATGTGCTATTGATGAAGATTGTATGAACTCCATAAATCTTGGATTCTCCATCAATTGCTTGAACATGGTCGCAGCAGTAACAACCTGCAAAGCTTTCTCTGCTTGGCCTGAACTCTCGCCAATTTCATGTGCAGTTGGAATAGGCTGTCTATCTTCTGAAGAGGAACCCTCTTCCTTGTTGCCATCCATCCCGTATCCAAAGAAAGACTCGTAGCCTTTCTCACCCGTATCCAAAGAAAGACTCTCGTAGCCTTTCTCACTTGTAAATCCAAAGAAAGACTCGTAGCCTTTCTCACCTGTATCCAAAGAAAGACTCTCGTAGCCTTTCTCACATGTAAATCCACTCGATCTACTTTCAAACTCTCTATGTTTTCAAGGTCATCCCAAACTCTCTCTGTCTTTAACCCAAACTGACCAAGGCTCACTTTTTGAGGAAAAAGTGATTTAATCCCGTCGATGGAACCATGTAACCGGCCCGTGGGGCGGTAAGACTTTTCTTCAAACCTTGATTTAGCTTTCACCCATTATTAGTCGTCTATTCTACCTGTGCTATAATGACACAAGAGAGGGGAATGGGATACAGATGCTAGAATGAATCTGTATGCGAAGACCGACACCAGACTGGCCCCTAAATTAGGCGCCCCTTTCGGTATTTCTTTATTCTTTAACAAAGGGAATAAAAGTTGTGGTTCCCTACAAGCTGCCCCGCACAATCTTGGCTGAATTTCAACTGTTCTGGCCTCATTTCGGCAACATAACTGTACTAGGACCCTTCACAGTCATTATTCCCATGCATTGGATGACTTTCCCGACGCATACGGACACTTTGCAAAACCTGGCGAGAATCTGCAGCATGCTGAATTCTCTGTTTTCAGCCACGAAAATGCGCTAGGTCACTTATACAGCGGTCCCCTCGCGTCCCCGAACCTCCTGGGGGTATTAGGGTCCGTTTAGGGCCAAAACCCTAAACCTGCAAAAATACACAGCAGGCTGTAATTCACTGTTTTGGGCTCCGTTTCGCGTGCCGGTCGCATCCGTAGCAAGTCCTCGAGCTCCCGCACCTGTAGGGCTACTTGCCCTTTGAATCGGATAAGATTTCACACGTGAAACCTCTCCGAATCACCTATACCTGCGAGGGACTAGCCGCTAGCTAATCCAGTACCTATGCAAGAGGCTCTTGCCTCGGCAATCGCGCATGAACCCACATAACTGTACATTGATCAAATGAAAACCCCACTAGAGGGGCATAACCATAAAGAATAGGGGGGAGAGAGAGAAGTGAGAGGTGTGCAGGTCATGACATCCTGCACCTCACTGTACATAGAGGGTAAGCCAGCACTCCATTGAAGCTCTCCCACCTGTGACAACACTCAAAAACGAGCTCACAGCTGAAAATCACGTTTTTGCCTTCTCTTTAAGTAGTAAACTGGCCTCAGAGTGCCAAGTGTCGCTCATTTGTACATTTTCCCGCCATAGACCCTCGGGTCTAAAAATATCTCACCTGCAGTCTCTGTTGACTTGGCCACAGAGTAACAAAATGATCCCCATGTCAAACTACACGTAATGACGCGAAGACATTTTGCCGTCCAAAAATAGCAGTCCCTAAAATTTAGGAGTTTCTGCCATTACATTCTTCTAGGTCATCTGACCCTCTTTGTACACTGCAACCACACCCAGAACTGAAATGTAGCCTATGTAGTAAAGGATTCCGCTTTGGCTCGCCAATGACCCCACTTTGGCTAACCATAGTCCTTGTCCAACCTTAGTGCTCTTTAGCCGTCATGCCTGGACTCTCTCTGAACAGTTCCACACTAGCTATGCAATGCAGGGCAGTTAGATTTCCAGAGGACTATTTCCAAAAGGTAAAACAAACGAAATTCCCCAAAGAAAGAGAAAATAAACAAAAATGGAATTGCCACTGGTTGGTGACAACTACAATCTGAAGTTTTGGAAAGCTCTACTTCCAGTAACTTCCTATAGGTTTGTGCCATTGACAGAACAGATTGAAAAATACTGTTGTGGCCTACCCAAAGGATTGAGAAAGTGTTGCACGAAGACCAAAGTCACTACTTTGACATAGCTCATCGAGGTAGCAAACACTGGCAATGGTTTGCTCAAGGGAGAAGATTGTGAATTTAATACGGGCGCCAAGGAAGGATTAGCCAAGAAAAATTCAGCAAAGAAGTACGTTCCCAATGAGGTTCCTAAAGGGACTCAGGAGCCAGCCAACGCAGGGAAAGGCAAAGCTACGGCTGAATCAGAAAAGGGACCAGCAAAGAAATGGAAAAGACGTTTTCCTCGCAAGTCAGAAGAGCAAAAGAAGGTCCTGAGGTCAGAAAACAAATGCTTTATCTGTGAGCAGCCTGGCCACATTGCTTACAATTGTCCTCAAAAGAAAAGGCCAGCTGATTCTGAAGACAAGGATAGGAAAGGAAAGAGGCCCATGGCTGGTCTAGTGCCAGATATGGTGGGTGACAAGCCAAATTCAGATGCAAGTGAGCTTTGCAGAGCATGGGGAAAGGTCAGGGATCAAACAGTGCTTATCTCCTTTGATCCAGGTGCCAAAGCCAACTTTATTTCCCCAGAATTGGCTTCAAAGTTGGGAATCAGACCTAAAGAGATGGGGTATACAACAGAGGCAGGGTTGGCATGTCCTGGCCATACAGAGGCTGTGACACCCATCATCGGAAAGTTGCGCCTACATATCCAGTCCTATGTAGATGCTGAAGAACTTTACATCATGCCACTGGACGGATGTGATGTGTTGCTAGGTATTCCTTGGTTGTTTCGTGTACAGGGAATCATGGATGCCTATAACAAAAAGATCACTGTACAGAGCAGGGGAAAGACTCACATTCTGGATGTAAAGCTTAAAGGGGAGTCTATTCCCACTATATCAGCTTCTGCTATTACTTCTGTAATGAAAAAGCATCTTTCTGTGTACTTGATTTTTGCATGTGAAGTGTCAGATTGTGATGAATCAAATTTATCTGTGTTAGATAAAGAAAGGTCAATGTTTTTACAATAGTATAGTGACTGTTTTTCCGATTCATTACCGTCTCAATTACCGCCAGAGAGACCCGAGGACCATGCGATAGATTTGGTGCCAAGCAGTAGCCCACCAAATAAGCCTCCGTACAAGGTTAGTGCGGCTTAGCAGAAAGAGATAATGAGCCAAGTACAAGAGCTGTTAGAAAAGGGGCTGATTCAGCCCAGTTCATCTCCATTCTGTTCTCCAGTGTTGTTGGTGCAGAAAAAGGATGGCTCATGGCGTATGTGCATCGACTACCGTGCACTGAACAAGAATACCATCAAGAATAGGTTCCCTATACCTAGAATTGGTGATATTCTGGACAAATTAGAAGGAGCAGCTATGTTTAGCAGGATAGATCTAAAGAGTGGGTACCATCAGATCCGCATTAGATCAGAAGATGTGCACAAGACTGCTTTCAAAACGACGTTTGGCCTTTACGAATTTTTAGTGATGCCCTTTGGTCTCACAAATGCTCCTGCTACGTTCAATAGGATGATGGACAAAATTTTCCGTCCACACCAGCAGTTTGTTGGTACATTCTTTGACGACATGATAGTCTACTCAAAGAATGAAGAGGAGCATAGGCATCACTTGGCCATTGTGTTCAAAGAGCTACGCAGCCATAGGTTGCTCATCAATGCAAAGAAAAGTGAATTTTTTCTGGAAGAGATTCATTTTCTGGGACACATTGTCTCAAAGAATAGTGTCAGAATGGATCCTGCTAAAGTTGAAGCGATCAAGTCATGGCCAGATTTGAAGACGGTGCACGATGTCCGAAGCTTCTTGGGACTATGCTCCTATTACAGAAGGTTTATCCGAAATTTCGCTGAGATTGCTTCACCTTTACATGCTCTTCAAAAGAAGGCAGTCACCTTTAGATGGACACAGAAAAAGATTTCAGCTTTTAATCTCTTAAAGGAAAAGATGACTTCAGATCTAGTCATTGTGTTGCCAGATCTTAGGAAGTCATTTGTGGTCCAGTGTGACGCCTGTGGTAGTAGCATTGGCGCAGTGCTAATGCAAGATGGCAGGGTAGTAGCCTATGAGAGTAGAATCTTGCAAGGGCCAGAAAAGACTATGCAAGTCTATGAAAAAGAACTGCAGGCCGTCATTCATGCGCTCTTAAGTTGGAAACACGACCTCCTAGGTGCAGATTTCGTTGTCCAAACGGTCACCAGACCTTGCGATACTTCTTAACACAGGCAAAGTTATCTGAGAAGCATATGCGATGGGCAAATATCTTGTCCATGTTCCATTTTCAGATTGTGCATGTGGAAGGCAAGAAGAACGTTGTGGCTGATGCCTTGTCAAGGAAGCCACAAATTTCAGCTGTGTCAATTCCCTATCATGAACTTGATGATATGAGGGAACAGTATGCAAATGATGAAGATTTTGCAAGGGTCTTCGAGCAGCTAATGGATGGACAACGTCATGAACACTATCTTCTCAAAGATGGGTTCATGATGATGCATGGCAGATTGTGGTCACAAAGCCATTGCGACGCAAAGTTATGGAAGAGAGTTATGTCCCACCGTATGCAGGGCATCGTGGTATCGATGCTACAGTTAAAGCGGTTGAGACATTCTTCTACTGGCCTACATTGAGAAGAGATGTGGATGCCTTTGTGCGAGAATGCCTAATATGCCAGAAGGTCAAGTTTGACAGGCAAAAGGCACCAAGGTTATTGCAACCACTACCTATTCCAGATAAACCATGGGAAAGTATTGCTATGGATTTTATCTTTGATCTTCCCAGAACACAGATAGGAAATGATGGTATTTGGACCATCGTTTGCACATTCAGCAAGCAAGCTCATTTTATTCCTGTCAGGAAGAAGATAAAGCCAGATCATATGGCACGCTTGTTTATGAGCAATATTTTCAAGTATCATGGCATGCCACAGTCGATTGTTTGCGACCGTGATCCACGCATGACAAGTTTGTTCTGGAGAGGCTTGTTTGAGAATATGGGCACAACGTTGAAATTCTCTTCATCATTTCATCCTCAAACAAATGGGCAATCAGAAGAGGCAAATTCTACTATCCTAGATCTGCTGAAGTGCTATGTGCCAGAGCATAAAGGAAAGTGGGAGCAGTATTTGCCATTGGTGGAGTATGCATACAATAATACAGTGCATTCATCAACTGGCAAGGCACCTTTTGAGATAGTTGAAGGTGGCAAGAAAGTTCCTCCCATACTGCATACAAAGGACAAGATATTTGAAGCAGATAAGTATGTTCAGGACATGGATGAAATGTACAAGAAGGTCAAATTGGCCTTAGAAAAGACTCGGGCAAAGCAAAAGAAAGCAGCTGATCGTCACCGTCGTGAAGTGGTATTTTCACTTGGTGATTGGGTGCTTCTACGCTTTGAAAAGGCAAGGTTAAAGAAGATGAAGGGCAAGGAAAGACTGTTTCCAAAGCTCAGCATGCGTTACTATGGGCCTTTTCAAGTATGCGACATAATTAGTGATGTTGCATATAGAATGAAATTGCCTGAGAGTTGGAAGATTCACAATGCCTTTCATGTGAGTCTTCTCAGACCCTATGTGGGTGATGTGCCAGAGCATATGCCAGCTGAAGATCAGCCGGAAGTCGAGGAACTTCACGAGATCTTGGTCCCGGAACATATTTTGGCATATAAAGAAAGAAAAGTGAAAGGCACGGTTGATAGGCGTTACCTGGTGAAGTTCAAAAACTATCCACCAATGGATGCTAAATGGATGGAAGAACGTGAACTTGCAGAGTCACAAACTGTGTTATCACTTTACCTTGACGCCTTCGATTTGCAACCTACCTTGACCCCTTAAGTTTCAAAGCTACATGGATTGTCAATGTGACAATGGCTTCTGAAAGAAATGATGTACATGGTATTTAAAGTGAGCTCAAATCAAGTACATATTACGTGAATGTTAGAGCTGTACATATTGTCAGTTTGGCAATTGCTCTTATGGAAAGTCCAAAAGTTTGGTTAGTGCTATAGAAGTGAGTATTTCTTGTCAGTTTGTCAAGGATACAGTAATTGCTTCTATTAAAGGGTACATGTGTAACTGCATTCTTAAACTATCGGTTTGGGTATGCTCGAAAGTGTTACCGCATCCAACGTGTACTAAAAGACAGTGGCAAAATGCGTAGCTACCATTTTGTCATTAGAAAGTTAATGACTCAAAGCAATGGCAGAGTGCGAAGCTACCACTATGTCATTGGGACAGGGTTCACACGCAGGCAATACGTGTGCCAACGAGGTGTTCAATACACCAGGGTTGACAATGAGCATTATGTGTCATACATGTGTCGACAGGTGTTGAATACACGAGTGTTGACTGTGAGCATGTATAACATAGATGCAAACGAGGATGTTTGAGATTTCAAGAGGGGGTTATGTCACCGGCGTGTGACTACTATCTATCTTTTTTGTTGATTTCTTTATTATTATTTATTCATTTTCACTTTTTGGAAACACCCCTCGGGAAATCTAACTGCCTTGCATTGCATAGCTAGTGTGGAACTGTTCAGAGGGAGTCCAGGCCTGAGGGCAAGAGAGCACTAAGGTTGGACAAGGACTATGGTTAGCCAAAGTGGGGTCATTGACTAGCCAAAGTGGAATCCTTTGTTACAGAGGCTACATTTCAGTTCTGGGTGTGGCTGCAGTGTACAAAGGGGGTCAGATGACCTACAAAGATACAATGGCAGCATCTCCTAAAATTTAGGGAACTGCTATTTTGGGACCTAAAAAAGTGTTCGCGTCATTATCTCCGGAATGACAAGGGGAACATTTTATTACTCTGCCGTGAAGTCAATTGGGCAACCGGTCGGGACATTTTTAGGCGGCAACCCCCAAAACGGAAAATAGCCTATAAATGTGCCAAGTGGCACATTTCTGTGCACTTTCCTCATGCATGAAGAAGTGGCGCTGATTTTAGAGGAAGGAGGGCTCATTTTCAGTTTTTGGTCACAGGTTGAGAGCTACGGAGTGCTTCCTTTCCCTCTTGTGTACAGTGCAGTGCCAGGAGTGATGCCTGCACGCTACGCACTGCTCTCTCTCTCCCCTATGGCAGTATGTTATGCCCCTCTAGTAGGCTTTTCAATTGACCAATGTACAGTTGTGTGGGTTCATGTGCGATTGCCGAGGCAAGAGCCTCTTGCACAGGTACTGGATTAGCTAGCGGCTAATCCCCTGCAGGTACAGGTGATTCGGAGAGGTTTCACGTGCGGAATCTCGTCCGATTCAAAGGGCAAGTAGCCCTACAAGTGCGGGAGCTTGAGGACTTGCTACGGATGCGACCGGCACACAAAACGGAGCCCGAAACAGTGAATTACAGCCTGCTGTGTATTTTTGCAGGTTTAGGGTTTTGGCCCTAAACGGACCCTAATACCCCCAGGAGGTTGGGGGACGCAAGGGGACCGATGTACAGGTGATCTAGCGCATTTTCCGGGCAGAAAACAGAGAATTCAGCGTGCTGCAGATTCTCGCCAGGTTTTGCAAAGTGTCCATATGCGTCGGGAAAGTCATCCAATGCGTGGGAATACTGACTGTGAAGGGTCCTAGTATAGTTATGCTGCCAAAATCAGGCCAGAACAGTTAAAATTCAGCCAAGATTGTATTGGGCAGCTTGTAGGGAACCACAGCTTTTATTCCCTCTGTTAAAGAATAAAGAAATACCGAAAGGGGCGCCTATTTTGGGGCCAATCTCGTGTCGGTCTTCTCATTAAGGTGCAATCTAGCAGCCTGTATCCCTTCCCCCTTTGTTGTGTCTTGAAAGTACAGGTAAAGTGGACGACAAATTAAATGGGTGAAAGCAAATAAGGTTTAAGTCTAAGGTCTACCGCCCTTTAACGATTAAACAGGCGGGTTTCATCCACCGAAGACTACCCCAGATAAGTATATGCATGTGTACTCCACAGTCTCCTGGCCATACGTAAATGTTGATGCTGACCTCCTGACCCACTGTGGTGTGGTGTTGAACACCATAACCTTGGTTTTCACCACGTTGATAGACAATCCACCGTCACAAGCAAATGTATGCAGAGCATCCAAATGACATTGCATCCCCTCTAGAGAGTCAGAAATCAGCACAATATCATCAGCATATAGTAACAACGGAATCCATTTCCCTGCTAGCTGAGTCCCCCCTGTCTCCTTGGCGCTCTACATAGTCCGAAAACTCATCCACTTACATCCCAAAAAGAGTCGGGGATAGGGGGCATCCTTGCTTTACTCCAATAGTGAAGTGGACCATGTCTGACACTCCTTGAGTGGTGCATATCCGCCCCATCACTGTCCTATATAGAGCCACAATACCCCATATCAGCTCTGTAGGCACACCCATGACCTGTAGTCTGCGTATAAGTCTGGCTCTCAGCACTGTGTCAAAAGCTTTGCGGAAATCCACAAAGCTACAATAGATCCTCTTGCTATGGTGTCTACCCTCCTCAATAATAGCTCAGAGTGTCAAGATCTGGCCAAGAGTGGAGAAACCTCTCCTGAAACCTGCTTGCCTTGGTGCTCTTATGCCCTCTCGCTCTACCCATCTACTCAGCTCCTTCTCAAGAAGGGATGCATACAACCTAGCTATGTGTGACCAACCATGATGGTGCGATAATTCTCGAGAATCATGGGATCTCTTGACTTGAAAATAGGCACAATCGTAGACATACTCCAAGTCTCAAGGAAGCCTTCATACATGGCTCGATTAAACATCATAGCCAGGAGCTCTGCAAGCATATCTCTGGCATGGATGAAGTGCTCTGCTACCAGACCATCATGATCATGTGCTCTCCTTGTCTTCATCTTGTCAATGGCTTTCCTTACCCTCTCGGCAGTAAAGAAAGAACCTGTCTCCGGGCATGTCTCTAGTGGGTCCGACAGAGGTGGTTGCCCAGGTGCTGTGTAGAGAGATGTGGCATATTCCCCCCATGTCTCAGTGGAGGTGACCGCTGGTGGTGGTGAATGCTCGTGGAATAGCCTCCCATGCTTCCCCTGAGTCCTGACTAATAAATAACTGATACAGATCCCGCTCTAGCTGAGATAGATAAGCCCTTTTCTTTCGTCGCACTAGGCTGCGAAAGATAATCCGTGACTGTCTGTGTGGTAATACCCATGAGCACTTCCCTCTGTAATTTGATCCTCGTCTCTCTACACTCCTCATCATACCAGCTGTTTTGGGGCATGCTCCCAAATCGTCTCTGTGTAGGCTGGCTATGGGGATATGCCTCTCATGCTGCATCATGGAGCGTCTCTGTTAGTATCTGAGTGAGTTCATCTAGTGGCCGTCTCGGCTCCTGGGTGCATAGCTGTCTGTATATCTCATCCATATATACCGAATCCGTCGCCCTCATGAAGGTATACCGACTGTGTGTGGGGACCTCTTCTAATGGAGCTGTGCTGAACTGAAACGCTAGGGTGAAAGACAAGATAGCATGATCAACTACTACTCCAGCTGGCCTAGTGCCCACCGTGAAATCCTAAAAGAATAGAATGAGACTTGGCTGGGCCATAACATAATCCATTGTGCTGGCACCATGTCAGTGTGGAAAGCAAGTAAAACCTCCAGTTGTCGAAAATCTTTGTAGGCCATTCAAAATGGCCAATCTATGTGCGATTCCCATATCTATCAAGTATCTGCCATATTCAGTGCATTCCTCATCTTGTGATAGTCTGGATAGACCCATCTCTATAACGTCCAGCTCCCTAAGCATCTCCTCGGAAGTATCATCATAAAATATTGTCTAGTGGTGAGCAGTCGTAGCATTGAAATCCCCTAGTATGATAATGTCACCATCCTTGGAAAACTCCCATATGTCATTATCCAAAATAGCAAAGGGGGATTGTCCTCTAGGTGATGCATATACTGACGTACTAGGAGGAAAGTAACAGATAGCAATGTAGAGGTATCTGCCTGTCTCTGCCCAGAGCCTCACCCACATGTACCTAGCATGTTCATCCTTGCGCGCGATACATATCACTGGCTGCAACTCCCTTAATAGAACTGCCACTCCCCCTGAGCCCCGTCCTCGATGCTCCGATCTGGTCTCCTGTTTGCAGGCTGTCTCCATCTATATCCGCTCACCTGTGGCATGGATTGCCCAAGGGCTTGATGCGTCTCAGAGTAGAAAATAATGTCTCTCCCTGTGAAGCTATCCTCAAAGGCCCCTACATCTAGACGGAGTGACCCATTATAATTCCAGGTTGTTGTCTTTAGTGTGGTCCCATAGGTCTCGCACCGTCATGCGGGACGTTGCTCCAATATCACCGCCTTTCCAGCCCTATAAAAAGCAATCTTCCCCTTTTCCCTTGCTGCTCCAATTTCCGGTATTACTTCTTGCATATGAGCAATCTGCGAGAGGGTGAGGTCATCTCCAAGAAAGATGCCAGTTTTCTTTAGAGTCGGTCTCTTCTTCAAGAAGTCCTTCGCTTCCATGGAGGGGAAGCGGAGAATGAGTGCCCTTTCCTTCAAGGTTTCTCCATTGCTCCCACTTTTCTTAGTGCCCACTCTCCAAGCCCTCGTATGCGTCTGCTCTTCGCTGACCCCCACCAGAGTCATGAGTTCTTTCACCTCTTCATCCACATTATCTTGGTCTTTGAGGCCACATACCTTTACGTGTAAAGCCCGCACACGTCTCCTTTGCTCCTCTTCTAGTGTCAAGTTGATGATGGTTGGTGTGGGGGGGGGGGGGGTTATTTCCTTGCCTTTTCATTTCTTGACAATCTCGATCCATTTTTCGGCCTTTTCTGCTTTTTGTTGGGTCTTTATGATGACATCTACCCACGAGGTCGTCATTTCTTTTTGTTGCTCCCCACCTTCTTTGATGGCCCGCACTTGTTTCTTAATAGTGTTAAGCTCTTCAATTACTAAGGGTTGAAGCTCTCCCTCTTCGAGGACCTTCTGCGATCGCACCTCTGCAAGCTCTTTCTTGAGTAGTGCGATTTCTTGATCTTGGGCCTTCACGCGATCATCGAGTGTATCTATCGTGATTTCCTGTGCTGCCACACGCACGTTAATAGTACCTAGGAGGTGGCGGTTGATCTTGCTGATGGACTGGCTCAATTCTTCTTTGCATTTTTGGATGGCATCCTCCACCGGGTCATCCTTGCCATTCTGCTTTCTCATGATTGAAGGGCCGCAACAGGAGAGGGAGAGGGGTACACAAGTGAAGAAGAGGCCTCTCTCTCTCTCTCTCTCTCTCTCTCTCTCTCTCTCTCTCTCTCTCTCTCTCTCTCTCTCTCTCTCTCTCTCTCTCTCTCTCTCTCTCCCCCCACCTCGGTCTCTGTAGATGGCTGCAGAAGTGTATCCCTGTGCCTCTATATCTCTAGCAAGTAGCACCCCAATTGTCTCTGACCTTGAGACTGCATGATCTCACGGAGAGTAGGCTGCCCTCTAAATAGTAACTCGTATTGACCTCTAATATCAGCATAAGCTCTGCATCTGCAAACAAAATGCTCCTCACTCTCCACCTCCTCTCTGCAAACTCGGCACACTCTCTCCTCCCTGGGAATGTCATGGGCTCGTTCCACACAACACAGAGTGGCGGAGTTCCCCTCCCAGGTGGCATTGGCGCCAAACCCTCGCACCCCTTTCAGTATTTTTATATTGCTCAACAAGGTACAAGCTTTGGGAACTCTGCTCTGCTTCTTTGCACGGTAGAATTCCCAAGAGAGAGCCCACACGACGTATTTAAAGGCCCTTGGCCTATCCAAAAGCAATTTTTCTAAAAGCATCTGGTCCCAAAGCAAGCGCCCACTCGGCTGGTCCGTACAAAGTGCCACATCATCAGCTGCTTTCGTGAATTGCAGGGTGGTCCGTACAATCCTGCCACGTCATCATGCTCATACGATTTGTCTTCTGCTCGCTGTTTTAAGGGTTTTAGGCCCCTTGGCTGGTTCCTGTAAGTTGGGCAGCGTTGAAATTTTTAATCCTAACCCTTTTTGCGTTTTAGGCCCCTCAACCATCTTCAGTAAGGTTGTAGGGTCTACTTCTCCTGATAGGGTTTAGGCCCCTCGGCGGTGGTCTGCAAGTTTGCTAGGGTTAGAATCAAGGAGTCCTAAACCGCTTCATCTACAATGGTTGACACATAAGGATTTTGTGACATACCCCCCTCTTGAAAGAAGAGCAATCGTCCGTGATTAGACTTGCAAACTCCAATCAAGTTAGTTCCAAAATCGGAGGGTCATTCTGACCAGTCAATAAGGTTTTCTTATTCAGTATCGGAGCTCTTGATATTCTGTTGTAGCAGCGTTGGCCATCACACCCAGACCGCGTTGATCCTTAAAGGGGTGTCTTGATGCACTAATATTACATACCCAGACAATCTCACCCAATATGGAGCAAATATGGTTGGTACGTGAAACCGGCCCGTAGGGCGGTAGGCGTTGGCTTTCACCCGAAATTCTCTACTTTAAACACACACACAGAGCACTTTGCAAAGAGAACCTGCGACGGGAGTTAACACTTGAATACACACACGGCTCGGAAGCTAGAATGCTCCGAGCAGACGCCGACAACCTGTAGGCCCCAAAATTGGTGCCCCTTTCGGTATTTCTTTATTCTTTAGGAGGGTAAATTACAAGGTAAGGTCCTGGGAATCCTTCACGTGTATCCACCTAGATACCATTTGATTTGGCCAAATTTCGGCAGCATAACAGCCCCAAAACTTGCGCGAAACCAATTCCCCTGCTGGAACTCGCTTGCATTGTCGTATACCCTCTGATTCCTGTCCAAAAACAGTAAATTCAGCACGCTGTATTTACTGGTTTTTGCCCTGTTTTCAGCCCCAAACAGTCCCCTACCTGTCCTTGGCCTTTGGGGCACGATTCCCAATGATCCTGGCGTCCGTACGGCTGAAAAACAGTGAATTTACAGCGCATACACAGCGCTGATTTTGCACCTGTACGGTGAGGTTATGACCCTCACCAGTGCCTGCTTTGGAGCAGCAGTTAGCTACCCCTGTTCCTGCTCAAGGAGGCTCTTGCCTCAGCACAAAAGCATGAACCCACACAACTGTACATCAGTCAAATGAGTAGCCCTCTTGTGGGGCATCACATAACTGCACGTAGGGGAGAAAGAGAGCAGTATGTAGCGTGCAGGGCATCACTCCTAGCACCACACTGTACATAGGGCAAGGTAAGCATTCCATAGCTTCTGTACCTATTGCAATCCGCCTGTGGCAAATGGCGCCCCCTTTGTTGATATGCAGCTCGTTTTTGCCTCCCAGAGTGGCAGAATCGCTCACAAGCTGACACGTCGCTCAGTTTCCCGAGTTTGGGCTTTCGCCCTGCTAAAAATATCTCAACGTGCGTCAGTTGACTTCGCGGCAGAGTTGTAAAGTGTTCCCCTAGTCATACCGAAGGTAATGACGCGAACACATTTCGTGGCCCAAAATAGCAATTCCCTAAATTTTAGGAGATGCTTCCGTTGGGCTCCCACTGGTCTTCTGACCATCTATCCTCATTGGGACCGCATCCAAAAATGCAATGTGGCCCAACTGTCGGATACATTTTGTTGGTAGTCCCACCTTGACTTTACGCCTTAATTGAGTTCACTTCCTAGTATCCACCAACTTGCTAAGTGCGACAGGGGGACCTATATGATCTTGCTCTGAGCCTAGACATCCTCTTACCATACGAATTCCAGTGCCGACCCCTTCCCGTCTGCGGGTGAATCTACCGTTCACATTGGCCATACAATGTCCGACCTTTTGCTACTTCAAAAAGAGGGTCTCAAAACAAATAAAATAAACCCCATTGGAAAGAAACCAACAACCAAGGTTAGCAGTTGCCACATCACTGTGACATGGTTAATAACTGCCACGTCCTCGTGACATACCCCCCTCTTGAAATCGCAAACGTCCTCGATTGCATACCATAAATACACGCCACTGATGATCTTGTGCTATTAACACTCTTTTATCATCGCATGTATCCGCAAGAAAGGTCGTAACATACATAGATACAAATGATTTAATGAGGCCTTCATACTTTTGCCATTTCCATCTATGGCACTGAATTCATATGTACATTCGATGTACTAGCTCTATCATTACCCCTCCTTTGCACACGTTGGGTTGGGGCATAAGTAGGCTGTAACCCAAAGGCTTCAAGGTAAAGCTGCAATACATTTGGTGACTCTGACAGTTCATGCTCTTCCATCCACTTTGCATCCATAGGCGGATAGTTCTTGAACTTCACCAAATAACGTCTTGCAACTTGTCCTTTAACTTTTCTGTCCTTATGTGCCAAAACTTGCTCAGGTACCAGATCTCATCAAGTTCCTCAACTTCTGGCTGATCCTCAACTGGCATATCTTCTGGCACATCACCCACGAAGGGTCTTAGAAGACTCACGTGAAACGCATTATGAATCTTCGACGCATCAGGCAGTTTCAGCCTGTAAGCCACATCGCTGATCTTGTTAAGCACTTGAAAAGGCCCATAGTAACGCATGCTGAGCTTAGGAAACAGCCGTTCCTTGCCCTTCATCTTCTTTAACCTTGCCTTTTCGAACCTTAGCAGAACCCAATCACCAGGTGATAGTAACAATTCACGACGGTGACGATCGGCAGCCTTTTTCTGTTTTGCCTGAGTCTTCTCCAAGGCAATTTTAATCTTCTTATACATCTCATCCATGTTCTCAACATATCGATCTGCCTCAAAGATCTTGTCCTTTGTATGCAAAATGGGAGGAACCTTTTTGCCGCCTTCAACAATTTTAAAAGGTGCTTTGCCAGTAGACGAATGCACCGTATTATTGTACACATACTCAAGCATAGGCAAATACTGTTCCCACTTGCCCTTATTATCTGACACATAGCAATTCAGCAGATCTAAGACAATAGAATTAGCCTCTTCTGACTGTCCATCAGTTTGTGGATGAAACAAAGACGAGAACTTGAGCGTAGTACCCATGTTCTCAAACAATCCTCTCCAGAACAAACTGGTCATGCGAGGATCACGATCACTGATAATCGATTGTGGCATACCATGGTACTTAAACACATTGTACATGAACAAGCGTGCCATCTGATCAGATTTTATCTTCTTCCTGACAAGGATAAAATGGGCCTGCCTGCTGAACCTGCAGATAATGGTCCATATACCATCATTCCCTGTTGGCGTCCTTGGAAGATCAAAGATAAAGTCCATAGCAATGCTTTCCCATGGCTTATCCGGAATCGGCAGTGGTTGTAACAACCATGGTGCCTTTTGCCTGTCAAACTTGACCTTTTGGCAAACTATGCATGCTCGCACAAAGGCATCCACATCTCTCCTCAAGGTAGGCCAATAGAAGAACGTCTCTACCGCTTTAACTGTCGCATCAATGCCACGATGCCCTGCATACGGTGGGACATCACTCTCTTCCATGACCTTATGTCGCAGTGGCCTAGTGACACAAAGTCTGCCATGCATCATCATAAAACCATCTCTGAGGAGGTAGTGCTCGTGATGTTGCCCCTCTTGTAACTGTTCAAAGATCCTTGCAAAATCTTCATCAGCAGTATACTGTTCCTTCATGTCATCTAACTCATGATGATAAGGAATTGACACAGCTGAAATTTGTGGCTTTCTTGATAACGCATCAGCCACAACATTCTTCTTGCCTTCCACATGCATAATCTGGAAGTCGAACATGGAAAGAATGTTTTCCCATCGCATATGCTTTTCGGATAACTTTGACTGTGTCAAGAAGTATCGCAAGGTCTGATGATCTGTTTGGACAACAAAATCAGCACCTAAGAGGTAGTGCTTCCAGCTAGAAAGCGCATGAATCACGGCCAAGAGCTCTTTCTCATAGACTTGCACAGTCCTCTCTGGCCCTTGCAAAATTCGGCTTTCATAAGCTACTACCCGTCCGTCTTGCATTAGCACTGCTCCGATGCTACTGCCACACGCGTCACACTGGACCACAAATGACTTCCTGAGATCTGGCAAAACAATAACTGGATCTGAAGTCAACTTTTCCTTTAAGAGACTAAAAGCTGAAATCTCTTTTTGGGTCCATCTGAAAGTGACCTCTTTCTTTTGCAATGCGTGAAGAGGCGATGCTATCTCTGCAAAATTTCTGATAAACCTTCTATAGTAGGAACACAATCCCAAGAAGCTTCTGACATCGTGCACAGTCTTCAAGTCTGGCCATGTCTTGATAGCTTCGACCTTTGCGGGATCCATTCTAACACCATCCTTTGAGACTATGTGGCCCAGAAAGTGGATCTCTTCAAGGAAGAATTCACTTTTCTTAGGATTGACAAGTAACCTGTGACTGCGCAGCTCTTCGAACACAATGGTCAAGTGACGCCTATGCTCCTCTTCATTCTTCGAATACACAATCATGTCATCGAAGAATGTTCCAACAAACTGTTGATGCGAGCGGAAAATCCGGTCCATCATTCTCTTGAACGTGGCAGGAGCATTTGTTAGCCCAAACGGCATCACTAGAAACTCATAAAGACCAAATGTCGTTCTAAACGCAGTCTTGTGCACATCCTCTGGGCTTATACAAATCTGATGGTACCCACTCTTCAGGTCTATCCTGCTGAAAATTGCAGCACCCTCTAAACGATCGAGAATATCATCAATGCGAGGAATAGGGAACCTATTCTTGATGGTATTCTTATTCAACGCACGGTAATCAATACACATGCGCCATGAGCCATCCTTCTTCTGCACTAGGAGCACTGGGGAGCAAAAGGGTGAAGAACTAGGCTGAATCAGCCCCTTCTCTAATAACTCCTCGACCTGGCCCATAATCTCTTTCTGCTGCGCCGCACTAACCCTGTAGGGAGGTCTATTTGGTGGGCTACACCCTGGCACCAAATCTATCCGATGGTCCTCAGGTCTCTCTGGCGGCAATTGCGACGGTAATGAATCAGAAAAACAATCACTAAACTTTTGCAAAAATGTTGACCTTTCTTTATCTAACACAGATAAATTTGACTGATCACGTGCAAAAATCAAGTACACAGAAAGATGATTCTTTATTACAGAAGTGATAGCAGAAGCAGATACAATAGGGACTGACTCTCCTTTAAGCTTTACATCCAAGATGTGAGTTTTGCCCCTATGCTGTACAGTGATCTTTTTGTTGTAGGCATCCAAGATTCCATGCACTCGGAACATCCACGGGATCCCCAACAAGGCGTCACAACCTTCCAGCGGCATGATGTAAAACTCTTCAGTGTCCACATACGACTGAATATGCAGACGCAGTTTTCCAATGATGGGAGTAACACACTCTGAGTGGCCAGGACATGCCAACCCTGCCTCTGCGGTGTACCCCATCTCTTCAGCTCTGATGCCCAGCTTCATAGCTAACTCTGGTGAGATAAAGTTGGCTTTGGCACCTGGATCAGGGAAGATGAGTGCCGTCTGATCCCTAACTTTACCCCATGCCCTGCATAACTCACTGGCATCTGTGCTGGGCCTGTCACCCACCATGTCTGGCACTAAACCTGCCGTGGGTTTTGGCTTCTTGCCTTTCTGGTCTTCTTTATCCTCTGAGTCAGTTGGCCTTTTCCTTTGTGGACAATTTATAGAAATATGACCAGGCTACTCGTATATAAAGCATTTGTTCTCAGCCATTAGGACCTTCTTTTCCTCGAGGGACTTGCGCACAAAAGGCTTCCTTTTCTGTTTCTTTGCCTGCGCTCCAGAAGTCCCAGCTGAATCCTTGTCTTTGGTGGCCTATTCTGACCCCTGTGACGCATCAGGAGCCGTTTTCACAAAGGGCTTCTTCGCTGAATTTTTCTTTTGCTGCCCTCCTTTATCACTGCTCGGAAATCCACTGTCCTCTCCTTTCAACAGGGCAAGACCAGTGTTCGCAACTTCCATAAGCTGAGTAAGGGTAGCCACTCTATTCTTTGTACAGTAATCGCGAAGCCCTTTAGGCAGCCCACAACAATACTTCTCTATCTGCTCTGTCAATGGCACAAATCTGTAGGAGGTCACGGAGAGTAATGCTTTACAAAACCTCCTATTGTACTCCAGCAAGCTCTTGCACGAAGCTGCCGTAAGCTGGTGCCAATCTGTCAGGACATCGGCTTCAAATTCATTTGATAGCCAAGCAGATGCAAACATTTGCTTGAAGTAAACCCAAGTGGCGGGTGCCTGTCCTTGCATTAACAATGTCGTCCACCATGTAAGCGCATTGTCCTTTAAGAAAGTGGCAGCTTTCCTGACCTTCGAGGCCTCTGTAAAATTCTCTCCCGCATAAGCTGTATCAAACTGCTGGAGGAAAGAGAGTGCCTTGGTCTTGTCCTCGAAACGACTGAAGGTACTGAACTTTACCGCTGCACCACCTTCTTTGTAAGCCTTCGGCTTCTCTAGTGCCCCCAAGTTGTCATACGGAATGGTCTGCAACATGGGCACTGTACTAGGCATGATCGGCACGCCTTGGCCATTCACATTTTGCGTAAGAGGTGCGATATCTGGCTGCTGTCCAGAAAAACCAGCCATGCCAAAATGACCCTGTGGCACCCCAAACTGGCCCTGGTTGCCGTGGAAACCTTGCTACATGCCAATAGTACCATACATGGGGTTTGGCATGATGCCTTGCATACCCCCGAACACTGTTCCTGGCATGTACGGCTGACTTCCAGACGCATAACCAGCCATACTTTGGAACACTGATCCACCCCCGAAATACCAAGGATGTACCGTGGGTGGTGGAAAAACTGAGTGCATAGCCTGGTATCCAGCTCCCTGTCCATTCAAGACAGCATGCTGGCTCTGAAAGGTGGCGGGCTGAACTGGCATAACCTGTGGAATAGGCGTTCTAGCCACCTGTTCAAGCACGGGAGGAACCTGCTTTGGAGCCCCCGACTCCGCAACATGCAAGTGTTCCCTTTCCTCCTGCGCCTCATGAAGTACCTGGGCTTGAGCTTCAACAAGCTCCGTACGCGGCGTAGGTTGCCTATTTTGTTGCACTGGTGGCGCTTGCAAGAATTCCATAAACCTCGGATTCTGCACCAGCTGCGAAAAGACATTCACCGCGGCAACTAACTGAGTCTTAAACGCATCATCCTCAAGTTGCCCTGTCATAAAGCCCTGTACTACTGGAGGGAAATTCACGTTGACAGGAGGTACAGACTGACGTGGCCGTGAGCTCTCGCCAATCTCAAAAACCATAGGAATCTCTTGTCTGTCCTTTGGAGAGGAACCCTCTTCCATAATTCCCTTCCCCTTGTCGGCCATAGTGTAATCCCCGCGTTCTTGCACTGTGTGTCTTTACCCTGAACAATCCAGGCTCACTCTTTGAGGAAAAAGTGATTGATGTCCCGGCAACGGAACCATGAAACTGGCCCGTAGGGCGGTAGGCGTTGGCTTTCACCCGAAATTCTCTACTCTAAACACACACACAGAGCACTTTGCAAAGAGAACCTGCCACGGGAGTTAACACTTGAATACATATACGGCTCGGAAGCTAGAATGCTACGAGCAGACGCCGACAACCTGTAGGCCCCAAAATTGGCGCCCCTTTCGGTATTTCTTTATTCTTTAGGAGGGTAAATTACAAGGTAAGGTCCTGGGAATCCTTCACGTGTATCCACCTAGATACCATTTGATTTGGCCAAATTTCGGCAGCATAACAGCCCCAAAACTGCGCGAAACCAATTCCCCTGCTAGAACTCGCTTGCACTGTCGTATACCCTCTGATTCCTGTCCAAAAACAGTAAATTCAGCACACTGTATTTACTGGTTTTTGCCCTGTTTTCAGCCCCAAACAGTCCCCTACCTGTCCTTGGCCTTTGGGGCACGATTCCCAATGATCCTGGCGTCCGTACGGCTGAAAAACAGTGAATTTACAGCGCATACACAGCGCTGATTTTGCACCTGTACGGTGAGGTTATGACCCTCACCAGTGCCTGCTTTGGAGCAGCAGTTAGCTACCCCTGTTCCTGCTCAAGGAGGCTCTTGCCTCAGCACAAAAGCATGAACCCACACAACTGTACATCAGTCAAATGAGTAGCCCTCTTGTGGGGCATCACATAACTGCACGTAGGGGAGAGAGAGAGCAGTGTGTAGTGTGCAGGGCATCACTCCTAGCACCACACTGTACATGAGAGGGAAAGGAAGCACTCCATAGCTCTTAACCTGTGACAGGTTGCAAATGAGGCCTCTCCCAGCATAAAAATCAGCGCCCATTTTTCTGCAAGAGGCAAGTGCATGAAAAGTTGACACTTGGCGCATTTACAAGCATTTTCTCGTTTCGGGTTCGCCGCTTAAAAATATCCCAACCGACGCGTCAGTTGACTTCGCGGCAGAGTTATAAAGTGTTCCCCTAGTCATACCGGAGGTAATGACGCGAACACATTTCACGGCCCAAAATAGCAGTACCCTAAATTTTAGGAGATGCTTCCGTTGGGCTCCCACTGGTCTTCTGACCATCTATCCTCATTGGGACCGCATCCAAAAATGCAATGTGGCCCAACTGTCGGATACTTTTTGTTGGTAGTCCCACCTTGACTTTACGCCTTAATTGAGTTCACTTCCTAGTATCCACCAACTTGCTAAGTGCGACGGGGGGACCTATACGATCTTGCTCTCAGCCTAGACATCCTCTTACCATACGGATTCCAGTGCCGACCACTTCCCGTCTGCGGGTGAATCTACCGTTCACACTGGCCATACAATGTCCGACCGTTTGCTACTTCAAAAAGAGGTCTCAAAACAAATAAAATAAACCCCATTGGAAAGAAACCAACAACCAAGGTTAGCAGTTGCCACATCTCTGTGACATGGTTAATAACTGCCACGTCCTCGTGACAGTACGTCATGATGCAACACAAATGATTACAAATGCAAGTACAAGACATAAAGACATAAACTTGCCGATAAATACTCCCCTGAGAACCGAAGATCCACGCCATGAGAAATTCAAAGGCTACACCACTCCCCTATGAATACTCCCCCCAAGAACTGAGGTTCCGAGCTAGAGGTCCGATACAACCTAACGCTTCTCAAACTACAACCTCCGTCCCTTGTAGGTTCCATATACAACTAAACACTCCCCAACCGCAACCTACATCATTTGGAGGTTTACTAATTACACATCCACATGAATACTTCTCCCAGGAAAAGCCCAAGCCATGAGGTATTCAGACATCTTTAATCACATTCTTCTCTTCAATACTCCACATAATTTCAATCACAAATTTCTCTTGAATACTCCTCCCAGACAAAGGTCCAAGCCATGAGTGATCCAAAGGTTTGCCCAAAATCATTGAAACCAATATCAAAACCAGAATCAAGCAAAGTCAATGGGTGCTAAGGCAAGCTGAAAAAGAATAAAGTCCATTTCAAACAAATTCCAAACAGTATTTTCAAACAAAGTTCAACAATGTCTAAAGATAAAGCAAACTTAAAAGCATTCTAGGTGGATTTCGATCAGTTGAACTCGAAAGATGACTGGCTTTCCAGTGTGCACCAAAGGTATGGTTAAGTTCCTTTCATAAGCTTGCAGCTCACTGCAACATGGTCCATAAGCTCTTGAAGAGTCGAAACTGGCTTGGACAAACATATTGGTGTAGAGGTAATCGCAGTCCAACGGAATAGCATTCACACTCGTCCTCCAAAATTATCAGTTTAAAGAAAGACATCTGAAGCCAAATATCTAGGAGCTTCTGCTTATAATCTTCCATGGTTTTTGCGGAAAGCATTGACAGGCTACCCCATTCTGCCAAAAGCTTCAAAGAGGGATGACATGCAACTCCGCACAAAAATTGTCTTAAAAGCTTGCCAAGTCCTTCAAGCGTGTGGCTTGGTAGCTATAGAACTCCACCATTGCATAGTGGCCTTTGGGCAAAGAGGTGGCTAGAGAAATATTTGATTTTTCTTTGTAGTTCCCCAAGGCATAAACTTTGTTCAAATTGTTCAAGAACTGTAAAGCTTTCCTTGTACCTTTCTCTCCCGAAAAGGTGAGTAAATTTTTTGTAGAATCTAGAACTGCCATCTTGCTCTATTTTCTCTTAAGGGACAGGTATGCTTTCAGAAAAGCACATGCCTAAAGCTCTCATACCACTGTAATAGCAAGGCACCACATGCCAACTAAAAGAACAGACATTTAGCACCTCAATACAACTAAATTGAGAGAGAGAGAGAGAGAGAGAGAGAGAGAGAGAGAATTCACATGAGACGCGATGTGGTGAAGTTCCCCTCCCAAACGACACTAGCCCCAATCCCTGGCGCCCGTTTCAATATTTCTTTATATTGCTCACAAGGTACAAGCTCTGAGAACTCTGCTCTGCTTCTTCACACGGTAGAATGCCAAAGAGAAAGCCCGCACAACTTAATTAAAGGCCCTTGGTCTATCCAAAAAGCAAGTACATGAAAAGAAACTGCTCTAAAAGCATCTGTTCCAAAAGTAAGCGGCCACTGGGCTGGTCAATTGCGGGCTAGTCCATATAGTCCTGCCACGTCGTCATGCTCATGCAATTTGTCTTATGGTGGCTGTTTGTAGGATATTAGGCCCCTCAGCCGGTTCGTGTAAGTTGGGCAGGGTTAGGATTAAAAATCCTAACCCTCTTTGAGTTTTAGGCCCTTTGGCCATCTTCAATAAGCTGGTCAGATCTTCTTCTTCTTCTTCTTTTGTTAGGGTTTAGGCCCCTCGTCCAGGATCTATAAGTTGGCTAGGGTTAGGATTAGGGAGTCCTAACCCCCTTCGTCATCAGTGGTCGATACATGAACAGTTTGTAACATATCTCACCCCCAAGGTGGGAGGGTGTGACAAACAAACTCTCTAGCCATGAAAAATTTCCTCTCTGCCTCTGTCTTGCGCATACAATTCGATTCTCCACAGTCGTGCTCTCTCTACAAACTTCTAGATCCATGTCGTTAGATCCATGTCGAGTGTTCTCTTTTATATAAACTTAATAGCATGTTTTCAATTCACCACCTAAACCTTATATTTTCCTTGGGTTTTGGACCCTTTCACATTGGCCTTCCCTCTTGGAAATACCCATCGAGCACATGGCCTTAAACAAAAAACACTATCCTTTGCCTACACATGCATAACCATTATGACCATCTCAAACGCATCCTCAAATCCTCAATCTTCTAACAGTCTCTCCCCCTTCAAAAGGATCATTGTCCTTAATGATCGAAGTAGGAAAATGTTTACATGATCGAAGTAGGAAAACGTTTACGTACAAAATGTTCTCTTTCCCATGTAGTATCTATAGGTGGAAAATCTTTCCATGCAACTAGAAATTCTTAGATAACACAGTATCTTTGTATACCTATCATCATAATCTCTTGACTCTTGTAAAGTAACAATAACACCATGTTCTCTTTCCCATGTAGTATCTATAAGTGGAAAATCTTTCCATGCAACTAGAAATTCTTAGATAACACGGTATCTTTGTATACCTATCATCATAATCTCTTGACTCTTGTAAAGTAACAATAACACCAATCAAATTGTCATCTTTGGAATGAAACCCTATAATATACCGATAGAACATTGGATGTACTCGACACTGTGGAGATAACTCCAGTCAATATACTATATCATTAAGCTCCTTAATAATCTTCCAAGCACCAAAATATCTTGGAGAAATTTTGTGACATTTGCCTATCGACACCTTGAATGTACTTGGAGGAATACTTGTTTTTCCTCTTCAAAGACTCTTTTTTAGCCCTCCCAACTGCATACTAATTCTTTTCTTGACTATTGTCAGCATATCTTGCATCTTAGCAAGAAAATTTGTTGAACTAAGGCAACCAGCATGAGAACCTAAAAATCCCTCGAGCTAGAGGGGTCATACCATAATTCATCTCAAATGATGTAAACCCCGTACCTTGGTGTGGACGACTATTATAATCAAATTCCATGCATGGAAGATAGGTTTACCAATCTGTTTGTCTACCTGAAACATAGGCTCGAAGCATATCTTCTAAAATCTGATTCACCCTTTCTATTGACCATCTATCTCTGAGTGATCACCACTAAGTAACATTTAACTTGGCACACACAAAGTCTTGTAAACTTTTGTTGACCTCTATCCAACACAATGCACTCCGGTAATCCATGTAATCTAAAGATGTTATAAATAAACAAATTGGCCACTTTTGGAGCTTCCATAGTCTTGACTGTAGAATAAAATAAGCCATCCAGATCAAATGATCAATCATTATCAAAATAGAATCCTTCTCTCTTAGAGTTCTTGGCAGGGCAACTATAAAGTCCATAAAAATACTTTGCCGATTAGATTCCGGAATTTGTTAAGGATGTAATAACCCAAGCCTCTTAACTCTTTTTTCTTTATTAACTTGCCAATTGAAAACATTCTGAGATGTACATGTAGACTTCTCGCTTGAGATTAGACCACCAAAATGTCCTCTTTGCTAGCTGTAAAGTTTTATCTATGCTAGGATAGCCCGCACAAGGACTATCATGGAAATCGTGCAAACTTTTCCTCTTAGTTTCGGTGCACATGGAACATAAATCCTCCCTTTTTGTTTTAAAAAATCCTTTCTCCACTGAGAATTTCGACGGACTTGGTTTAGAACTAGACAAATTAGACGAAGTTGCAACATCAAGATTAAGAAATTCTAGATCAATCCAAGACCTTGTTGATTGTAGATAAGGGTTTTCTTATGCTTCCTTTTGTCTTGAAACAAACTACTCTCTAAAACAATAAAAAGCATATGAGGCATAATCCATGATAATGCATCAATGAAAACATTGTCCTTACCCTTCTCATACAGAATTTCCATGTGAAACTTTGGCATTAACTCGGCCTATCGTCTCTCAAATCTTGTTGAGTACAAAAATTCTTCGAGGTATGATAATCCGTGTAAACTTTAAACTCTGCGCCATTAAGATAATGACGCAATGTTTTAAGTGCATGAATAATAGCATACAATTCTAATTCATGAACACATCACTTTAGCTGTGGGAATAAAAGCTTCTTACGCTCAAAGGTGTTGGGAAATCGAGTATATCCATACCATCATGGAGCATGACCCTTAAGGCATGTGAAATCTGACCCCAAATAAAGTGGAATTAGTTTTGCATGAGCACGCATATGAGCCTTGGACTCTATAAAAGTGTGAAGAAATTTTATGAAAAAGAGAGCCCTTTTATTGAAACGTGTCAATCTGCTTTTTTGTCTCTGTGTATCTGTCTCTATGTATCTCTGCTCTCTCTTATTAAAACATGTCAATCTTCTTTTTCCTCTCTCTCTCTCTCTCTCTCTCTCTCTCTCTCTCTCTCTCTCTCTCTCTCTCTCTCTCTCTCGGCATGCTGCTCATGGAGCTCTAAAAGCCGACAAAAACATACTAGCCCTCTATCTTGACTAAATACCACACCTACAGTGAAACTACTAGCATCCATATGTGAATCGAGAGGCTTTTTTGGACCTACAATTTTAAGCATCGGAGTTTGATGCCACTACTTGCTTCAACTATCAAACTTTCTAGCTATCTGCTAGTCCACTCAAAAGGAACTTTTTCTCGCAACAAATCAATAATAGGAGCTACAATAAAAGAGTAAAATTCAATAAACTTGCATAGGAACTAGATAAACCAAGGAAAGATCTCATTCTGCCACATTTTGTGGCATCGCTGCTACGTCCTGAGATCCACCTTCATCATGTCATCAAAATAATATGTCCCAAGTATTCAAGCTCAGCCATACACAATAAGGTTTTACCTGCATTTGCATACAACTTATCTATTTTAAAGATTGAAAGACTACATACAAATGTGGTTCCTGCTCTTGTAAACCTTACTGTAAACAAGAACATCATCAACGAAATCAACAACAAAATGTCTCATGAATAGTCTTACATCATTCATTAACATCATAAAGGTTGTTGGGGCAATACTTAAACCAATGGGATCACCAAACCTTGTCCTAAAGGTTTTATATACATCTTCTCTTGCTCTTATACGATGGTAACCACTCTTTAAGTATCTTACTAAATATAGTGGCTCCATGTAGAACGGGAAACGGGACCCCCTAGAACAAACGAATGGTCCAGGGCTCGAAATGGGAAAACACAGAAAGGGAGGCATAAAAAACACCTTAAAAATGCAATTTTTTAGCTCTAGGTGATTGAATGCTTCTAGTACTAGAATCTTTTGACTCTTATACTCACAACATAACTCAATTTGAAGACCGTTCAACTCAACTATAACTTGATTGCAGTGGTGCGTGCTTAGCGTGTACACAACAGTCACAATGCACATACACATGCACTTATAGATTAACATTCTCACAAAACTGAAAGAGAACAAGCTAAGAGACAAAACTTGGGTCATAACATTGAGAAAAATTTAGTTTTCCATTCAATAAGGCTAACAAGGCCCGACAAGGAGCTACAAAAGGGATAAGACTCAAGATACTAGAGTGACAAGGCCCCAAAGAGCATACTAAAGTCTGATGTACTACAATACAAAAAAGCAAAGGTAGCATATACCATAAAGGGACTACAAAGTGGGTAACAGAAAAAAGTACGGAAGTCCTCAAGGCCCACACTTGGCTAGCAGCACAAGATGTCGAGCAGTTCGAGTCATTCCAAAACGGGACGTTGTGGTGACAGGCAATCAACCTGGAGTGTCCAGCCGTTTCGGCCCGTGCCCCACTCGAATGTGCCCGACACATCGTTCCAAGGGCCGTTTTTGTCTGTTCCCTAAAAAATTGGCAGCATCGCCTTGTGGTTTCTTAGGAAGAGTACAATTATGTGGAAGAGGAAATTGAAGTCGAAGAAGAAGAGAATGTCGAGGAAGAGGAATTGGCCCAAGAGGGCGGCGAGGGTGAGCTGAAAGGGAAGTCCAAACCACGGGTTGATGTAGCCAATATCAATGGTGTAGTAGAAAAGGTGAATCGAATGATGATTAAGTCTGCAACTGCGACCAAGCCTCCTCTCAAACACCGGCAGCCATCGGATCTCAGATCTGCCACAACAGAACAACACGAAATCAGCCTCCACACTAGGGGAGCCCACTGCATAGGCAAGGGGCAAGGGGCAACCACACCTACACAAAAATGCCTGCAGAAGGAGGCTAGCGAGAGAAAGAGTGAGATCTTAAAAAAGATATGTCTACCTCAAATACAGCCAAGCACAGCCACAAAATAAACCTCACTCCCTGAACTGCTCTTGGGAGATACTAGAGGCACCACCGGACAGAACATGAAACTGTTAACACTCTCTCTCAGCTCTTGGAGAGGTAATCAAACCAAGGGAGCTTGCATGAAGGGATAATGTCGCCTATGGTAAGAGGTTTGCTGAAGATATCGGCAGGGTTATCTGTCGTGTAGGATGGACTCAAGTCGAATAGTACCATCCAAGGTCTTCATCATGAACAAAATAATACTGGATCTCCTCTTTATGCTTGGTCCGAGCATGAAAAACAAGGTTCCTCTCTACGGCTATACAACTCTGGTTGTCAAACTATATCATGGTCGGCTGGTGCCGCAAACCAATCTCCAAAAGTAACCTCCGTGACCACACTGATTCACATGTAGCATTGCAAACAACACCCGATACTCAGCCTCTGTGGATGATGAGGCAACTAAAGGCTGGTTCTTGTTGCTCCATGAAATCGCCCTTGTACAAAATGAAACGGTGTTATCTTTAGTCGAACGTCGTCAATCTAGATCACCAGAATCACTCCATCCTCGAAGAGTAACCCTGAAGTCTGTACCTCGAGCAGCATACCATATGCCCAAGACCGAGACTATTTCAAATACCACAAAATCCGAAAAGCCTGTTCCATATACGATTCGGCAGGTCTCTGCATAAATGAACGGAGAAGTCCCACCGGGAAACTTATGTCAAAATTGGTGTTCAACAACCAAATATGAGAACTGAGGATGTCACGAGATTGTGACAACTACTAACCTTAGTTGTTGGTTACTTTCCCTTGATTTTTTTTTAATCTTTGGGACCCTCTTGTTGAAGTCACAAATGGTCGGACATTGTATGGCCAGTGTGAAATGGCCGATGGCCGAGAGTTTCACACGCAATAGTGAAGGCCAGGTCGCCAAAAGATGGTTGGGCCGATTCGCACTGAAATACAAGTAGTAAAGGGTGGCTAGGCTCAATCAAAGTCATTTAGGCCCCTCAACAGGACTTTAAGTTGAAAGGTACTAGGAAATTAAACCAAAGGAGTAAAGTGGACACATGGCAATAGGAGAGGAACTTGCAGGTCAACACACACTCCAAAATATCTCATCCCAGATGGGGGCGCCCAAAATTGAAGAGAGGACTGATTTTTGAGTTATTATCAACTGCAGTGTGTGTGTGTGAGTAGTGGGTGCAAGTGATCACCACTTTAATGGAAAGCTTGCCTTCTCCCTTGTCTAAATGTAGCGCGATAATTTGCTCACGCATTTCTCTCTCCCCTTTGCACATATGGTAACGCCCCACTAGCTGGGCTTCTTAGATGACCATGTACAGTTCTAGAGGTTTTATGCGCATTTGCCAAGGCAAGCCCCTTCTGTACAGAACCCGAATTAGCTAATTGCTAATCCCCCACAGGTACACACGTTGCAATAGCAAAGGATTGCGAAAATGGAGAGTTCTCTTGCGTGAAAACTCATTTGATTCAAAGGGGGACTATCTCATTGCGAATAGGAGCACCTGAGACACGTGTAGACGTGTTCATTCTACTCAAAACGATCCAGAACCGAAAATTACAGCCTGCTGTGTTTTCTGCAGGTTTAGGGTTTCGCACCTAAACTGCAAGAAATCACCATGGGAGCCTCAGGAAAGCCTTGGGGTGCTTATACGAGGCTTTGGGCACCTAAGAGTGACCAAAACAGGGATTTATAGCATGCTGAAATTGACTTGCAGCTCGCAGGAAAGGTTCCAAAATGCAAGGAAAAGTGTCCTAGACATGTACTTTTGACCTGCAAGGGTTTTGACGCCGTATGCACCCGAAATTCGGTCAAAACCCTGCAATTACAACCATGGACAGGTTTGGACAGCTTGATAAGAGTTAGGTGAAAGCGTTCGGATCGTTTGTTAGCAATTAAAATAAAGAAATATCGAAAGGGGTGCTAGTCTTTGGGGCCTAAAGGGTGTCGGTGTCTACTTGGGAGCGCTCTAGCTACCAAGTCGTGAAGTATCTTGGAGTGTTGAATTCTAGTCGCACAATTCATGCAATTGCTTTGTGATGTAAAGTACAAGTAAAGTTAATCAAAGTAAAGATCGGATGAAAGCCAAAGTCTATCACCCTTTAATGAATCTACGGACCAGTTTCATAATTCCGCCATCTAGACAGAATCACTTTTTCCTCAAGAAGTGAGACTTGGTTGGTTTCGACGAAGACACAAAGCACACGAACTTGGAATTACACTAAGGCTGACATGACAAATGACACCAGAAAAGAGGGCTCCTCTTCACAAGACAAACGGGCCGTTCCTCCAGTATTTGAGGTTCATGAGAGTCCACGGCCACCACTATCTGTATCTTTCATTGATGTGAATGCACCACAAGTTCAAGGGTTTATGACTAGGCAACTAGACGAGGATGCATTAAGGACAAAGAAGAAGGTGATGCAGCTGTGAAGTTTGATACTTTCAACGGATTTGAGGACAAGATGAAGGCTCTTACTTTCCTCTTAACAATTTGATACAGCTTAAGTAGAGGGGAATTTTACAAAGGCCTCCAAGGTCAGGAAAGTTGCCATTTTCTTGAAACAAAATACGTGTTCATGGTGGACGACATTGTTGATGCAAGGACAAGCACCGGCCATATGGGTTTACTTCAAGCAAATGTTTGCATCTGCATGGCTGTCAAATGAATTTGAAGCCGATGCCATGACAAATTGGCACCAACTCAATGCAACTATTTGCAAAAGCTTAGAAGAGTACAATCGGAAGTTTTATAAAGCGTTGCTTTCAGCAACTTCCTACAGGTTTGTGCCACTGATAGAGCAGATTGAGAAGTATTGTTGTTGGCTGCCTGAAGGGCTTAGACAACACTTATTTTCTTTGCCCAAGTGCAAAAGCAAACTTTATCTCACCACAACTAGCTATCAAATTGGGCATCAAAGCTGAAGAGATGGCGTATACAAAAGACGCACGTTTGGCATGACCTGGCCATTCTGAGTGTGTTGCTCCCATTATTGGAAAGTTGCATCTGCATATTCAATCGTATGTGGATGCAGAGGAATTTTATATCATGCCATTGGAAGGGTGCGATGCGTTGTTGAGAATCCTACATGGAGTGTTGGATGTCTTCTACAAAAAATTCACCCTGCAGCATAGGGGCAAAACTCACATCATGGATGTAAAGCTGAAAGAGGAGTTTGTCCCTATTGTATAAGCTTCGGCTATCGCTTCTGGAATTAAGAATCATCTCTCTGTTTACTTGATTTTTGTACGCGATGTCTCAATCAAATTTATTTGTGTGAGATAAAGAAAGTTCAAAATTCTACAAGAGTTTATGTTTTTCCTGATTCATTACCGTCTCAGTTACCACTAGAGAGACCTACGATCATGGGATAGATTTGGTGCCAGGTTGCAACCCACCCAATAGACATTCCTACAAGGTTAGTGCGGCCCAGCAAAAAGAGATTATGAGCCAAGTAGAGAAGCTGTTAGAAAAAGGGCTTATTCAACCTAGTTCTTCACGCTTTTGCTCCCAAGTGCTTCTAGTGCAAAAGAAGGATAGCTCTTGGCACATGTATATTGATTACCGTGCGTTGAATAAGAATACCATCAAGAAGTGGTTTCCTATTCCAAGGATTGATGATATTCTTGACCGTTTAGAGGGTGGGGCAATTTTCAGCAAGATAGACCTTAAGAGTGGATACCATCAGATTCGTATCAAGCCTGAGGAAGACTATGCTTAGGACAACATTTGGTCTATATGAGTTTCTAGTGATGCCATTTGGCCTTACAAATGCTCCTGCTACGTTCAATGGGATGATGGATCGGATCTTCCGCCCACATCAAAAGTTTGTTGGTGCATTCTTTGATGACATAATAGTTATTCCAAGAATAAACAGGAGCATAGGCGTCACTTGAACATTGTGTTCGAAGAGTTATGCAGTCACAGATTGCTCCTCAACCCTAAGAAAAGTGAATTCGTTTAGAAAGAAATCCCCTTTTTAGGCCACATAGTGTCAAAGGATGGTGTCTGAATGGATCCTGCCAAGGTTGAAGCAATCAAGACATGGCCAGGCTTGAAGATTGTGAATGATTTCCATAGCTTCTTAAGGTTATTTCTTACTACAAAAGGTTCATCTGGAACTTTGCCAAGATCGCTTCACCCTATATGCTTTGCCAAAGAAAGAGGTCACTTTCAAATGGACACAAAGAGAGTTTTTAGATTTTAATCTCTTGAAGGAAAAGATGACTTCGGATCCACTAATTGTTTTGTTAGATCTCAGGATGTCATTTATGGTCCAATGTGATGCGTGTGGCAATGGTATTGGGGCAGTGTTAATGCAAGACGGTCGGGTAGTAGCTTATGAAAGCAAAATCTTGCAAAGGCCAAAAAAGCCTATGCAAATCCATGAGAAAGAGCTACTGGCTGTGATTCATGCGCTTTCAAGTTGGAAACACTACCTGCTATGTGTTTCTTTTGTTCTCCAAACAGATTATCAGGCCTTGCGATACTTCTTGACATAGTCAAAGTTGTCTGAAAAGCATATGGTATGGGCAAACATTCTCTATAAGTTCCACTTTCAAATTGTACATGTGGAAGGTAAGTCTTAAGAAGAATGTGGTGATTGAGGCATTGTCAAGAAAGCCAGAAATTTCAGCTGTGTCAATTCCTTATCATCATGAGCTTGATGACATGAAGGAAGATGTATGCTACTGATGAAGATTTTGCAAGGATCTTTGAATAGTTGCAAGATAGACAATGCCATGAGCACTATCTCCTCAAGGACGGTTTTATGATGATGCATGGCTAGACTATGTGTCACTAGGCCATTGCAACATAAAGTTATGGTAGAAAGTCATCCCCCACCGTATGCAGAGCATCATGGTATAGATGCGACAATGAAAGAGGTTGAGACATTCTTTCATTGGCCTACTTTGAGGAGAGATGTGAATGCCTTTGTGCGAGCATGCGTGATTTGCCAAAAGGTCAAGTTTGACAGGCAAAAGACACCAAGGTTGTTACAACCACAGCCTATTCCAGATAAGAGATGGGAAAGTATTGCTATGGACTTTATCTTTGATCTTCCAAGAACGCCGACAAGGAATGATAGTATATGGACCTTTTTTTACAGGTCAGCAAACAGGCCCATTTTATTCCATTCATGAAGAAGATAAAATTTAATCAGATGGCATAGTTGTTCATGTACAATGTGTTTAAGTAGCATGGTATGCCACAGTCAAATATCAATGATCGTGATCCTCGTATGACAAGCCTGTTTCGCAGAGGCTTGTTTGAAAACATGGGCAATACGCTCAAGTTTTAATCCTTATTTCATCCACGAACTGTTGGACAGTCAGAAGAGGCTAATTCCACTGTCTTAGATCTCCTTAAATGCTGTGTGTCAGATAAGAGGGTAAGTAGGAACAGTATTTACCCATGCTTGAGTATTCATCAACAATACAGTGCATTCGTCAACAGGCAAGGCGCCTTGTGAAATTGTCGAGGGTGGCACACAAAGGATAAGATTTTTCAAGCAGATCGATATGTAGAACACATGGATGAATTGTATAAGAAAATCAAGCTTGCCTTGGAGAAGACTCAGGTGAAGAGAAAAAGGCTACTGATCGTCACCGTCGTGAACTCTTGTTTTCACCTGGTGATTCGGTTCTTTTGCGGTTTGAAAAGACCAAGTTAAAGAAGATGAAGGGCAAGGAAAGGTTGTTTCCCCGAAGCTCAGCATGCCTTACTACGGGCCCTATCAAGTACTTAACAAGATCAGTGATGTTGCTTATAGGCTGAAACTATCTGACACTTGGAAGATTCACAATGCATTTCACGTAAGTCTTCTAAGACCCTTTGTGGGTGATGTGCCAGAAGATATGCTCGATAAAGACCAACATGAAGTTGAGGAACTTGATGAGAAGTTGAGGAACTTGATGAGATCTTAGTACTTGAGCAGATTTTGGCACATAAAGAAAGAAAAGTTAAGGGAAAATTTGCAAGACGTTATTTTTTGAAGTTCAAAAACTCTCTGCCTATGGATGCAAAGTGGATGGAAGAAAGTGAAATGCTAGAGTCACCGAATGTATTGCAGTTTTACCTTGAAGCCTTCGGGTCACAACCTACGTATACCAATTCAACGTGTTCAAAAGAGGGGTGATGATGGAGCTAGTACATCATATGTACATATGGATTCAATGCAGTAGAAGTGTACATTGCTCAACAAGTGTTCAAGGCATGATGCTCACTTCTATCGTAGATAGAAATAATAAAGTATTGAGAATTCATTAAGTCATTTGTATCGATGATTCACGACCTTTCTTGCGGATACATGTGATGATAAAAGGGTGCTAATCACACTCAATCATTCATGGCATGTATATCAGGTATGCAATCGAGGACGTTTGCGATTTCAAGAGGGGGTATGTCACGAGACTGTGACAACCACTAACCTTAGCTCTTAGTTTCTTTCCCTTGATTTTTATTTAGTTTTTGGGACCCTCTTGTTGAAGTCACAAATGGCCGGACATTGTATGGCCAATGTGAAATGGTCAACGGCCGAGAGTTTCACCCCTCGCAGTGAAGGCCAGGTCGGTTGGGCCGATCCCCATTGGAATACAAGTAGTAAAAGGGTCGCTAGACTCAATTAAAGTAATTAGGCAGCAGGACTTTAAGTTGAAGGGTACTAGGAAATTAAACCAAAAGGAGTGGGGCTCCTTCTCGACTTTGAGAAGGCCTATGACAAAGTTGACTAGGATTTGCTGAGGGCACTATGCATAGGATGGGCTTTTCAGATTCATGAATCAGAGGGGTGTCTACTCTCTACAGGTGCGCTCACAATCAGGTGTTGCTAGCAGGAGGTCGAGGGGAACATTTCATGCTTACACGCTCAGTATAGCAGGGCTGCTCTCTTGTCCCCTTCCTGTTTCTTTTCTACACAGAGCAGATTTCTGGCCTCACAAGAGGTTGGTTTGCGTGGCCTACACATTCGAGGAGAGGAGCTTTAGGACGCTGAATTTGCTGATCACTTGGGCATGTTTTTGGAGGGCTGTAAGGCCGATTTGTACAGGTGTGAGCACGTCTTGGAGGTGCTTTGTTTCGCGTAAGGAGGATTGATCAACTGGCAAAACAGAGTGGCTCTCTGGGTTGTTGATGCTCCAGCCTCTCACACCTAACTAGATGCCTGGAGAGGGCTTTCGATGGATCCCTCCAGGGATGCCCGTTCTCTACTTGGGCTGCCGAGTTGGCTTGGACTTGTCACCAGAGCAGCAGACTGCGCCCCTCCTAGCCATCAGGAGGAAGCTGTTGCATTCAAGCTCGACGAGGCTCTCTCTTGCTTGCAAGGCTGTTCTGGCCAACCTGATGCTCTTGGCCACCATGTGGTACATCACATCTTGCTGGATTTTCTCTAGTTCTTGCATCAGCCAGCTTAAGAGACTGATCAGCCTTGGTAACTTTCTATGGACAGGGAGAGAGACATTGTCACAAAGTGATGACATGGCTACCGAGAGCAAAAACCCTAATTCCAGCCAAAAACCCTAAAACCTGCAAACCCTAATCTGCAGAAACCCTCATTTCTGGAAACCCTAACCCTAACTGCTGGCTGAAACCCTAAATGTGGCTGCAAAAATGCCACGTGGCAGCAGTACAGAAATTCCAGATTTTACGGCGGATATTGCGCTGATTTTCAGCCTTCCAAGCGACGCAATTTGCTGCTTTTTCTTCCACGCAAATTGTGTGAGAGGGAGCAAGAGAGAGAAAGATTTTTGCTTTATTTTAATGGAAAGCCCCAAGAGGGCTTGTGAGAGTAACCCTTTTGCTTTTAGCTGGAAGCTTTTGGGGCTCTGCTTTTGGGCATCCCTTGTAAACTTTAAATAAGCGGTAAGGGCTCACTCTGCAGAGCACCTGGACGCAGATTCTAAAAGTGAAACCCTAACCACTCTCTTGTACTTTGACATTGATTAATACATAAAGAAATACGGAAAGGGGCGCCAGTCTTTGGGGCCAATATCTCTAGGCACGAAACTCCGCCGGGCTAGTGCAAGTCTATTGTGATCTGTGAATTGTTTTGAAGTGGTTATTTGGTGCTGGTGTGATTGATTCTTGACTTGGAGTGTCCAAGTCTATTACAGTGGTATCAGAGCACGGCCGATTTCTCTTCTACGGAAAATCCGATCCCCAATTTTTTTCCACGGCACCTATGGCTTCACGCAAGGATCAGTCGACTCCCTCTGCATCTGGAGATGCGGGCAAGGATCACAACGAAGATTCCGGCAGAGAGTATGGCCCACCTCGGCCTACTCAGGCGGAGCAAAGAGAGATGAAGCGTCCTCAATTGATCGGCGATGCAACAAAGATGATGCTCAGTTTTGCGAAGGATCCGAAATTGGCAAAAGAATATGAACGAGACTTCTTTTCAGGACGTGCATGCGCAGTGGCAGAAAACCACTACACCACCCCCAAAACCCGCTCTTAAGAAACCTTCTGATCACAAGCAATATTCAGAGAAGGAAATAAAAGAGGTGGTTGATGCACGGATTGCTCAGCTTTTTGACTCGCAAAAGAAAGCCAAAAAGCACGGCAAAAAGCAGAAGAAAGGCACTGACTTCCCGGGTTATTTGGGTCGTCAGTCGACATTTGACAAAGCAGAGAAACAAAAGAAGCGTGTTCACTTTGAAGGAGTACCCAGTTTTTCTTCTTCTTCTTCTTCTTCTGACAGTTCTTCTAGCTCTTCAGATTCGAGCGAAGAAGACAGAAAAGGCAAAAAGCGAAGCAAGAAACAACGCTTCGGAAAGGGCAAGAAAAAGGCAAAGAAGTATAAATCTCGCCCAGTGACTGACAATTCTACAGAGGACTCGTATACAGAGAGTTCAGACTCCGATGACGGCAACTTTTATGTGAACAAGAAGAATTTTTATAAAGCCAACCAATATGACTTTCTGGAAGATAAAAGCAAGAAAGTCCGAGAGTTTAAGGAAGGTGGACAGTCGATCAAATTTGACAGTTTTTCAAGATACTCAGATGCTTCGAAGGCTTTGTCTTTTATACAACAGTTTGACATCGCTTACGCGGGAGGACGCTACTCAGAGCACTCCAAGATTCGGAGAGCTGCCTCGTACTTTAAGGGGAATGCTCGAACTTGGTGGTCCACGCTTCTTTTAAACAAGACTGCAAGAGTTAAATGGCTGAAATTTAAGAAGCTTTTTATTTCTTCTTGGTTGACGCAAGAGTATGAACGCGATATACGAGCTGCTTGGAACCATCTTCAGATGACCAAGAGAGATACAATAAATGCTTACTGTGAGAGATTCTGGAGCTCTTTTCTACCCGCCTCTTCATTCAAGAAGATCTCGTTCAAAGAACAGATTGAGCGGTTCACCTTGGGTCTACCTACAGAGATCCGAGATCACTGCTTAGAGCAGAAGTCAACTTCTATTCAGGAGTTGATGAGTCGTGTGAAGCGGGGCTTTGCCATTCACTTTGGCAATCTGACCTACCCCACAGATGAGGCCATGACACAACGAGTCGAACAGACTTCTGGGAATGAAAGCAGAAAGCGAAAGAGCAACCCAGAGAAGAAGGATGCACGACCCAACCTTACTCCTCAGGAGCGAGCTCGCTTCATCAAGGAGGGGAAGTGCTTTGGATGCGGGGAACATGGACACATCTCCGCGAAGTGCCCTAAAAAGGCACAGAAAGAACAGAATGATAAGGACAACGACAAGCCTGAGAGTTCGAGAGCAGCTGAGGAATGTGGACGAAAAGACAAGATGAAAACAGGACTCGTTCCAGATTGTGTGGGTACCGATCCCAACACCATGGACGAGAGTACAAAACTTTGCCGAGCTTGGGGCAAAGTGAAAGATCAAGAGGCCCTGATCTTCTTTGATGGAGGAGCCAAGGCCAACTTCATTTCACCGGAATTGGCGGCACAGCTTGAGATCACTCTCAATCGGATGGGACCACTTGCGGAGGCAGTTCTAGCGGCACCCGACAGGGACGTAGCCATTACACCTGTCACATTGGCAAACTTCAATTGCATTGTCAAGGGTATTTGGGGCATGAGGACTTTTCCATAATGCCTTTGGAGGGTTGTGATGTTCTCTTAGGGATTCCCTGGTACCACAAGAAGAACGCCGTGGTCGATTATCGGGTGAGGAAAGCGACATTGACTACAGAGAAGGGCAGAACAATTGTACTTGATATTAAACTGAAGGGCGAGTCTGTCCCTATTGTATCGGCTTCGGCCATTTCTAAATTAAAGAAATCCAATCTGTTTGTTTACTCGATCTTTATGAAAGAATTGAGCGATAATGATAGAACAAATATGTCTAAACTTGATAAAGAACGCCAAGATTTTCTCCACTCTCACGCCGATTGCTTCTCAGAAGGCCTACCAGGCGAGTTACCAGCTGCTCGTCCTGAAGATCATACCATTGATCTGATACCTAAAAGCACACCACCGAACCGGCCACCTTACCGTGTGAGCCGAGCACAAAACTAGAGATTATGAAGCAAGTGAAAGACCTCTTGGAAAAGGATCTTGTCCAGCCTAGTACTTCATCGTATTGCTCTCCAGTGTTGTTGGTTTTGAAGAAAGACAGATCTTGGAGAATGTGCATCGATTATAGAGCTCTCAACAAAATCACCATCAAGAACAGATTTCCGATTTCTAGGATCCATGATATACTCAACAGGTTACAGGGATCCTCGTGCTTTAGCAGGATTGACCTGGAGAGTGGATATCATTAGATCACGATCGCGCCGGGAGACTTCTACAAGACAGCTTTTCGGACGACTTTTGGGTTATTTGAGTTTTTGGTGATGCCTTTTGGCTTAACCAATGCTCCTGCGACATTTAACCGGATAATGGACAGGATTTTCGAGAGTACAGGTTATTTGTTGGCACTTTCTTTGATGACATCATTGTCTTCTCGAAGAATGAGGCAGAACACAGAGATCATCTGCTTCAGGTCTTTCAGGCATTACGAGATCACAAGTTGGTGATTAATGCAAAGAAAAGTGAATTTTTCCTACCAGAGATACACTTTTTGGGACACATTGTCTCAGCAACAGGAGTGCAAATGGATCCGGCCAAGATAGAGACTATCCGTGATTGGCCCGATTTAAAGAATGTCCATGAAAGTTAGAAGCTTCTTGGGACTGTGTTCGTACTACAGGCGGTTCATTCGAAAGTTTGCAGAGGTTGTTTCCCCTTTGCATATCTTGACACAAAAAGGAGTCCCTTTCTCGTGGGGATCCACAGAGGTGACTGCCTTTCAGACATTGAAAGAGAAATTGACTACAGGACCAATTTTGACTTTGCCGGACTTGCAGAAGTCATTTGAAGTATATTGTGATGCTTGTGGTCGTAGTCTGGGTGCGGTCTTAATGCAAGAAGGCCATGTCATTGCTTATTGCTCTAAAGGCCGAAGATGACAGCACAGAGTTATGAGAAAGAGCTTTTTGGCGGTTATCCATGCTCTTACTCAATGGCGGCATTACCTACTTGGAGCGGATTTTACTGTCTTTACAGACCATCAAAGTTTGCGCTACTTCTTGTCACAGAAGCAGCTTTCGGAAAAGCAGATGCGGTGGGCGAACATCTTGTCACAGTTTCACTTCCACATTGTCCATGTGCAAGGACAAAAGAATGTGGTGGCAGATGCTTTGTCTCAGAAGCCGTTGGTTCTGGCTATTTCCGCGATACATCATAGGAGCTTCGAGGATATGGTTGACTAGTATGCCACAGATACAGATTTTGCAGATGTTTTCACACGGATACGGGATGGGGAGACAGTAGCAAGATACTCAATTCGGGAAGGTACTTGATGAGAAAAACCATGTTGTGCGTTACACAGCCGTTGAGGGAAAAGGTTATAACTGAATGCCACTGTCCACCTTTTACGGGTCACTGCGGCATTGCTACCACCATGAAAGGGGTAGAGAGATACTTCTTTTGGCCGAGACTCAAAAAGGATGTGGAAGAGTTTGTGCGCAGTTGCTTAGTATGCCAGAAGGTCAAGTTTGACAAGCATAAGGCACAGGGATTGTTACAGCCTTTACACATACCCACCCGCCCCTGGGAAAGTATTGCAATGGATTTCATTTTTGATCTCCCAAGAACACAGAGTGGTCACGATGGTATCTGGACTGTTATTGACAGATTTAGCAAGCAGGCTCATTCATTCCAGTGAAGAAAACAGTCAAGCCGGATCACTTAACGAGACTGTTTGTGGCCCAGAACTTCAGATTACATGGCATGCCTGAGACGATTGTCTCCGACAGAGACCCCAGATTTACGAGTTTGTTTTGGAAGGAAATTTGGGAGAACATTGGTACGCGGTTGCAGTTCTCGTCATCGTTCCACCCACAGACTGATGGGCAATCTGAGATTGCAAATTCAATGGTTCTAGATTTATGAAAGTCTTATATCTCATATTAGAAGACTCAATGGGAAAAGTACCTACCTTTGGTGGAATTTGCCTACAATAACACAATACATTCTTCGACGGGGAAGGCAGCATTTGAGATTGTTGAAGGTGCTGCGAAGGTTCCACCCTTCCTAAGCACGAAAAATAAGATTTTTGAAGCGGATGAATATACGCGAGACTTAGATACGGCTTTTGCCAAGGTTCGCGAGACTTTGCAGAAGTCTTAAGAACGACAGAAAAAGGCCATCGTCGCGACTTGAAATTGAAGGAGGATGATTGGGTGCTCTTACGTTTTGAGAAGGCACGCCTGAGAAAGAAAAAGGGAAAGGAGAGGCTATTTCCAAAGCTTAGTATGCGATACTACGGACCTTTCCAGATCACTGAAAAGATAAATGATGTCTCCTTCCGATTGAAACTACCAGATAGTTGGAGGATTCACAATGCCTTTCATGTGAGTCTCTTGAAACCTTTTAAGGGTGATGTGCCTGATGATGGGGAGCCTGATGAGCAACTCGAAGTGAAAGAAAACGAGGAGATCCTTATTCTTGAACAGATTTTGGCACATAAGGATACGAAGAATAAAGGTAAAGTCCGAAGGCGGTTCTTGGTTAAGTTCAAAAACTATCCTGCATTGGATGCGAAGTGGATGGAGGAGGAGGACCTAGCAGATACTCCTCAGATTGTGAAACTTTACCTCGATGCTTTTGGTTTAGCATAGTCTACTCCAAATGGAACCCAGAATTCAGCTTGGCCGGAGATCTGGTGCAGTGGGATGCACAAGAGGGGAGACACTCCGCTCCTTTGTCAACAGATGCCTTGATTTAGATACTGGAGTCACTGATGTCTCTTTGAGCTTCAGGGATACTGAAAGCTGACAGTATTCTACAGTATGACTTTATGAAATGGAATTCCTGATTATGATACTGATTTGTTCTTGACTTCTTTTAAGTGCAGGAACTGATAGACGAAATGACTGCAGCATTTTGGTCTAAATTGATCTCGAATAGACATGGTTGCAATAGGGGTTAGTTAATCGGACATCGATGAGGTCCCTATTGGATCTAGATGCGATTGTAGCTACATTGCCGATAAATCATGGTCTAAGATCCGAATAAATGTTGAATGTCATGTGATGTCCTGCGATGTCTAGTGATGTCCTATGATGTTGTGTGATGTGACTGTCGATTGGTACATGTGCTAGATGTGTGTTCCTAGTACGTAGGTACTAATAGTCAGTGTCTGCTAAGACGGTTTATGGCCTCTTTTCTGTGATGTCGTGTGATGTGACTGTCGATTGGTGCATGTGCTAGATGTGTATTCCTAGTACGTAGGTACTAACAGTCAGTGTCTCCTAAGACGGTTTATGGCCTCTGTCTGTTTTGCAAGCGTAATCGAGGGTGATTACAATGCTTTCAAGAGGGGGGTATGTCACAAAGTGATGACGTGGCTACCGAGAGCAAAAACCCTAATTTCTGCCAGAAACCCTAAAACTTGCAAACCCTAATCTGCAGAAACCCTAATTTCTGGAAACCCTAACCCTAACTGCTGGCTGAAACCCTAAATTTGGCGGCAGAAATGCCACGTGGCAGCAGTACGGAAATTCCGGTTTTTACGCCGAATATTGCGCTGATTTTCAGACTTCCAAGCAATGCAATTTGCTGCTTTTTCTTCCACGCAAATTGTGGAGAGGGAGCAAGAGAGAAAGATTTTTGCTTTATTTTAATGGAAAGCCCCAAGAGGGCTTGTGAGAGTAACCCTTTTGCTTTTAACTGGAAGCTTTTGGGGCTCTACTTTTGGGCATCCCTTGTAAACTTTAAATAAGCGGTAAGGGCTCACTCTGCAGAGCACCTAGACGCAGAGTCTGAGAGTGAAACCCTAACCGCTCTCTTGTACTTTGACATTGACTAATACATAAAGAAATACCGAAAGGGGCGCCAGTCTTTGGGGCCAATATCTCTAGGCACGGAACTCCATCGGGCCAGTGGAAGTCTATTGTGATCTGTGAATTGTTTTGAAGTGGTTCTTTGGTGTTGTCGTGATTGATTCTTGACTTGGAGTGTCCAAGTCTGTTACAGACACAATCGGCTCGGGAAAAAGTCTCCTGGCAGGTCATCACCCTACCTTGCTCTCAAGGGGGGCTCAGTATCATCGATCTAGCAAGGCAAAGTAGAGCTCTTCTTGGGAAGCTCATTGTCAGAGGTCGTCTTCCAAGGGATGAGCCCTGGAAGGAATTGTTGCGACACCAGATTAGAGGCGGAGTTCCACAAATGGGTGGCCCCTGGAGTCTCGCCACTCCATGGATTTTCACAAAGATGCGCAGAGTGGGCCTAAGCGAGAGATGAGAGAACCATTCGCACTGACCTTACTTTGGTCTTGGGAGCAGCTGAGGAGGGGACTTCGGCAACATCAGCCCACATACACTAAGGAGCGCTTGAGGCAGCCTCTTACATGGAACTAGTTGGTCAGTACACAGCGAGGTCACATGGTTGGCAGTAGACCCCATGTCTCATGGGGTCCCATGGCAAAGGGTCCAGCCCGCACCCTCCGAGATTCGTGCCAAAGGGTGACTCTCCCAAGCCCAAAGCCTCCAGTGTCCTGTCTCAAGCTATGCCGGGTCAGGATCAAGCAAACAGATCCTCACTCCGATGCCCACAACTCGAATCCGCTGGAAACAGCACTCTTCTACCTCACGTGCCTCACTAGTAACTCTGTGGAGGCGACCTCTTGTTGAACAAGAACATGCAGAGGTCTGAGTCTGAGAAGGCCCCAATTGCGATGAGGACCTCAAGGCGAGTGAAGGTTCCATCCAACCGGGAGCCGCTGGCTCGAGAGGTGTGTGCCACTCTGGTGGTATAGCCTCGACGATGTCCTGACACATGCTTTGAATCCCAATGCAGTGGGACCTTGGGGAGTGATTTCGGTGGGACCCTCTTGCTTCAGCTGATCACCCATGGATCCCTTCCTACCGGTACACGGGCATGACAGGGGCGTCAGATACTGGCTGCTCGGAGAGAGGCCCGCCCTGCTGCAGCAAGCCATTGGCAGGAGGGGGGTCTCACTGTTAAATTCCTGACAAACTTTTGGGAGCGCTCGTGGGATAGCAGACAGCCGAAGAGAGAGTTACCATGTTCTAGTGGCTAGTCACCCATCGAGCTACCGCAGTTGGGAGTTGGTTGGTCTACTATGGCCACCCGGCGGGCTGTGCCGCTTGTGACCACCCACTCAAGTCATAGAGGCACGGTCTATGGGACTGCCCAGTGGCACAGCAGGTTTGGCTTTGGATTCTACAGCTAATGCCAGCCCTATCATCAGCTAGGTAGTACACTTGGGGTGTTGCTGCTTGGTCCACCCTCATAGGCCCAGCACTCCGTTTTGAGCTGTCCTCAGATAGCAGGATGATTGTGATACAGAAGGGTCGGCCTACACTCCAGACTACCATAGCATTGGGAGTGGGGGAGTGATAGAGAGCTTTGTTGGGAGCTTATCTACAACCTGACTCTCTGGCTCATATCAAGAACCCGTTGCGTTCGCATCTTCGAGGCTCACCCCATCCCACCAGTGGAGACTCTACCAGATATATGGAGAGAGCTGATCCATACACTTCAATATTAGTTCAAGAGGCTGCAAAACAGCTCCGAGGGTATGCGAGAGCAACTCGAGGCATTCCTACGGCTTTGGCATCTAGGGCCTTTCTACACCATGGCCAATGGGGTTCCTAGATAGCACTACCGGCGACATGTGTGGTTGTTTCCTCCTCCCATATCCTGGTTTATCCGGCATTGTACATATCTCACTTTTTCATTGGGAGAGTCTCCCCTCATGTTGATGTAGCCCCCTCTTGTCATGGCAATTAGTAGCCCGCTGGGCAGTTTTTATTAACTAATAGAAGGATCTTCTTCATGGAACAAAAAAGTGTGACTGTAAGATGGATGCGCTTGTCATCTATTCTTAGTTGCATCAATTTGCATCTTTCTTTGTCATTGTTACAAAGTCTGATAAAAACAAAGTTCTCTTGGCGCCCATGCATCTCACGAATGATGCTATCACCTCGAAGGATGAGTGGATGGAGAAGAAAGATGACGCCCACAAGGCGGCCCATGCAGAGTCTTTCCTCATTCCCCATCTCCAAGTTACTTAAGAGGAGTTGGAGGAGGATCTAAAGACTCCCTTCTTGCCTCCACAGCACCTGAAGCGCAAGATTGGTTTCAGACTCACTTGGACGCCAAAGGATCGAGAGGACGAAAGTACCAAAACTTCTCTTGGCTTCCATGCACCTCACGAGTGATGCTATCGCCTCGAGGGATGAGTGTATGAAGAAGAAGGATGACGCCCACAAGGTGGTCCATGCGGAGTCTTTCCTCATTCGCCATCTCCAAGTTAGTAAATAGGAGTTGGAGGAGGATCTAAAGACTCGCTTCTTGCCTCCACAGTACCTAAAGCACAAGATTGGTTTCAGACTCACTTGGATGCCAATGGATCAAGAGGACGAAAGTACCAAATTCCACAGAGTGTGGGGCAAAGTATGTGATCAAGAGCTTGTAATTTTCTTCAACAACAAAGGCAAGGCCAACTTTATTTTCACAAAAAATGGCAACTTGACTAGGAGTGAAGCCTAAAGAGATAGAACCACAAATAGATGCAGTTTTAGTGGGACCAGGAAGCATCAATATGCAGTGACACCCTTGATAGGCAAGCTCCTGCTTGCACTACCAAGACTGGACAGAAGGACTTTCATATCATGTCACATGAGGGGTGTGATGTTCTCTTGGGGATGTCTTGGCATCACAAGCACAATGTAATTGTGTACTTTCGGGTAAGGAAACTAATTAATGGCATGGCAACTTTTGTGCTGGGAGCTTTTTGGTGTCAATTACTTGACTTTTGGGTGTAACACTTATGAAAACTGGATGGTTCATGTGCTTTTGAAGCAATAGCAAAAATATCTCTAGATTTTTTAATTCCTTTCTATATAAATCAGGACCAGAGGTTCAGTTGAACACAAATTCAGTAAGTGATCTCACAGAGTGCAGTTGTACCTCGACTGTCGTTATTCGATCAAGAATACCACCAGGGGTGCTCAGCTTAATACTCTCTCAAGGGGAACCACACCTCTTACGTGTCGGCTTAGAATTTGTGTGAAGTTCTTCTTCCATCTTTAAAGTTTGTTCAAATTTTTTTCCCATTGGCATGTGCTGCTGGCTGGTTTCATCAGGGAAGGAGAGTAGTTGCCTAGGATTAAAAAACTCCGAGAATCGTTATAGGAAATCAAGTAACGGTGGATGGAAGTGTATGGCACATGGTGTGGTGTGTCCACTCAAGAAGACAAACAAAAATTAGAATGAGACTAACAGCTTAAAATGAGAAAGTACACGAGCTTTTTATAGGCTGGATAGAGAGAGCATATTTGCTTACATCATGAGAATGATTCTAGAATTATTTGATCCCTACACACCAGTGTGCATGGCTCCACATTGCTATCCACACGAGTCCACACAGATCTGTGTCTACATTCCTGAGGGGGTTCCTATGGGCTTTCATAGGTTGAGGTTGACACTCCAACAAGACTCAACTATAAGAGCACTATATGAGACTCATAAATCCCATAGAAAAGTACTGTGTAGACTCCAAACAAAGACAAGCACCAATGTACAATTTGCAACGAATTTGCGCATTTTTTCTCATAACATGGCAAATCATGCCAAGAAGGCTCCTCAAGGATACAAAAATAATTCTCCACCCTAAGACATCGAGTTCGTATCCACCAAATACTACACCAATAATATGGCACGGGAGCCCGTCTACACCATTTTGTACCGCTCTACATAAGAACTTAGATGAATATTAGAGAGAGAACAAAATTAATGTATAGCAACACATTCCTGGTGACTTAGACAGTAGTGTTTATGGGTCAGTCTAGCATCGGGGAGGGGTGCTAGGCATTAAGTGATGCTGAGTCCTAAACTCTCATGTAAAAAAAGGACTCTTACGAGAGATGAGATGTGGAGGCTGGCGCGGCCTTGTCAAAATGAGTTGAAATTACCTAGAATGAAAGTGTGAGTCATTTTTTTAATGACTGCAGGTCTACTTTTCCCACCTGATCGTTGTCAAGGTCAACAACTTCGGACCCAAACAGTAGAGGAACACAATTTATTCATTGAAAACCAATCCATGTCTCAGATATAGGGCAGTTACCTCAAGTAATCTCATAACACAAGTAGATTAAAAACATGTGTAGGTCTTGGTATACATCTCTTGCCTGGGCAAGGCTCTCAGCTTACTAGTTGTGTATCTACAAATTAGAACTCCCCAGTAGATATATCAGAACCACTCGACTGAACAATAAACATACTGTGCAGAAAGTGGAAATAGGTATCGTCACTGAATGATAAAGGTTCTTGCCTGGCAACATCGCCCATGCAGAATCATCAAAGCTGGGGGTAAGGAAAAGAGGAGGCACACTCTCAGGTTGACTTGCAAGATGGAACTTCCAGTACCCACTAAGGGACAAGACGAATGGGAGGCCATCCACCCAGGACGCTGCAGAAGCTAGTGCTGCATCAACAGCTTTATCTCCCCACACGGCCTGTTGGGCAGCACTCTTATCAACCGAATTTCGCTTTTGCCAGAAGTTGAGAGCTCCTATTCATCCAAATTACAACAAAGAAAACTCTTGAGCATTGTAGCGGGCAGGCGCACTATCACGTTTCTGTGTTCTATCTGCTCATCTGTGAGCATCATGCTGGCACACTTTACCATGCGCAAAGTCTTTACACTTGTGCTTCCAATGTAAGGTGGGTGTACAGGGCAACATGCGCGTGGCAGTGATGAGGGGACACATGAGAGAGCTTCAATGTGTGCTGAATGGACTAGAAATCTTCTCTTACCTTCAACGGAGGCATGACAATGCAAAGGCGAGTGCGCCCTTCTTCTGTAACGCTTCACGACACCGGGATCCTCCCAGTCACGAGACACTATGCCCCTGCTTGCGTCCACCATGACTCTCTCTCTCTCTCTCTCTCTCTCTCTCTCTCACACACACACACACTACAATCGGGTGCACTTGGCAAGTGCAGTATTCTCAACACGTGTAGTATCCCCAAATGTTAGGTTCACTAGGAGTCTCTCAAGCCGGTAGGGGGTACCGGCTGAAAAAAAATCCAACAATAAGGAGAATCAAATGAGATCCCTGTCGCGGAGGCGAATGGCGGGCATCTCAGCAAAGCACAAAGCAATGGCGAATGAGCAGGTGCCGGTGACGTAACGGGCACACGAGCGCACTGCACACCAGAGCTAGAGGACGACAGACACATTTTAAAGTTCCCACTAGGGGGAATCTTGTAAGATACTGCGACGTGCGTGTTAAGCTGAGCTGCAGGAGGGAGAAGGAGACGAGGACGCGCAGGTAGGCTGAGGTGCAGGAGGGAGAGGGCGCGCAAGTAGGTTGAGGTGCAAGACTAGAGGGTTGAAGTTTTTATTTTATAAATAACTCTGGCTTGCAGGCACTGAACGCGGCCAGCTTAAGTGGCTAGACGAGGTGCAATCAAGCCCGCTCTCTGCGTGACTGTGTTCGAACACCCCTGTTGCATTTTTGAAGAAACAAAAGAGCAAGGTGCATTGAAGCAATGGAATCTGTGGAGATTCCGCTAAATAAACCAAGAAGCTACCAGTATGTGCAGCATTTCCATTACATGAGCCATTTGCAACCCTTCCTTAATGGCCACTCGGGATGAAGGTTTTCTCATGGAAGGTGCTATGGGGAGCCATGCCTAGTGGAGTAAAGGTCCTTCCTAGGGAAATTGGTCTAGACAGATGCTCACAATGTAGAATGGCTTGTGAAAACCTCTCTCACCTTTTCAAGGAGTGTCCGATGATCTGTGGTCTAGCAAGCAAGATCTGCAAATGGGTCCAAAAGACCTCGAAAACAGAAATTTTCAAGAACCATCTCTTCTTGGGAGGGAAGGTGTTTAAGAGCCATACACTGCTCATTGCTACACAAATTGTGAGGTACTGCTACTTCAAACACAATTGGAAGGCAAGGAAATGTCGGAGTTTGGAAGTAGCTAAGTTCACGGAGATAGTCCAAGAAAGTAGGGTAACGATCATCGTCTTTGGAACGCGAAGGAACTCAAAGGAGTGGAAAAGGACCCTAGGTGTCGCAATAGCAGACATGCAAAGGTGAAAGTATGGGCTCATCCATAGTCGTGGGGTGGCCTCCCCCATCAGCCAATGTATCTACGATCAGTTGAAGTGGTCATGGCTCGCCACAAGCAAGACAAGATGTGTAATTTTTTTGGATATGTCAATATAATCCACTCACCATTGTGAGTTTTGCAAAAAAAAAAAAAGATTTGCCCTTTTGTTTACGGACAAAACTAGGTGGCTCAACAGGGGAGCTTATGAGCAAGTGTAACAAAGCTACGTAGGTCCTAGAATGGGGAGAGGTTACCAGCAAATTGGTCCCCTTGGCTTTCCAAAGTAGGTGTTGCACTCTCAAACCCATATTGAAGACAAATAGCTAGAAAAGTGAATAACAAAGGTCTTTGACGTTTGGTCCATTTTTGGAATGTCAATCGCAAGAGCTGGAAAGAATCAAACCAACTGGCTATCGAGTATCACTTAAATGACACCAAAAAACTATTGGTGAACATGTGATGCCTATTTGCGAGTCAAACCTCGAGTGGAAAGCCTGGAGATGGCCCAAATGTAGGTAGTTTGGTATCCCGCATACCAAGAGTATATACCACACTTTAATGCTAAAGGTTGATTGGTTCTACCTCCTTAACAAGCAATGGGGCTTGCAATGTCCGAAAACAAAATGGGTGACGGTTACAAATAACATATGGAATGTGCATCGCCATACTCAATGAAGATCTTCTTGTGGAAGGTGTTATAGGGGGCTCGGTCGACAAGAGTGAAGGTCATGGCCAGAGGTATTAGGTGAGATAGGTGTTTGGGGTGTAAAATGGCAAGTGAGGACCTCTCTCACTTGTTCAAGGGATGGGCCTAGCAGGAAAGATATGCAAATGGGTCAAAAGCACCTAGAAGATAGGGTTCTACAAGAACGATATGTTCTTTGGAGGGATTGCGATGAAAAGTCAAGCAATTTTGATCTGCGTACAAACAGCCAAGTTTTGTTTCCTTCAACATTTCTGGAAGTCCAAGAATAGACAAGTCTTTGAAAATGAATGCTCAATTGCGAGCTTCACAGAGATTGTCCAAGAGGTCAGGGAAATGACTTCTACCTTTGAAAAAAGGAGGAACTCGGAAGAGTGGAATCGGGTCATTCCTCCCGCCTTGATGGGTAGGTGATGTTAGATGACAGCTTTCCTAGGGCAGTCCTTGTCATTTGACATGGTTGGTAGATACCTCAAGGCTTGATTCGAGCTTGAGGATGCTTTGTAAATTCTGTGATTCTTAATACAATTCTCACTCACATATTGTGAGTTTTGAAAACAAAACAAGATTTTCCCTTTTGTCTTGTCCAAAGGAGCTAGCTTGGTTTGGTTGAGTACTCGACCTTCGTGACCCGGGTCATGGGTTCGAGTGCGGTCACGAGACCTTGTGCGCTCAGAAGGACGTTTGCTTCGATTTGTTCAAGATTTGTTAGGATTGGAACAAAAACCTTTTGTTCAAAGGAGCTAGCTTGGTTGGTTGGGCACTCGACCTCCGTGACTTGAGTCATAGGTTCGAGTGCGGTCAGGTGACCTCGTGCAACCATAAGGACGTTTGCTTTGACTCACATGAGATTTGTGGGGAAAAAAAAAATTTGCCCTACACACTATCGAGAAAAATTTTGGCCTTTTAGAAGGTCATAGGGAGGTGGTGAAGCAAAGGGTGCACTTTTCCATCCGTTGATGCAAAGCTTGTCGATGGTGGACATGTGTCCTTTTTGGTTGAAAGGAAGGTTCGTGAAGTTACATCTTCTTTTTATATTATGAATGGGTCTTTCCGTCATTGTAATTTGGTCCCTTCATTTGTAACTCACTTCATTCTTTTTTACTGTTTAATTTTTAATTTGTAAATGGATACCTTTATTCAAAGATCTAATGACTTCCTTTTCAACTTTTTGGTTTGCACTATACTTCTTTAATTTTAAATTGTCATTTCATTTACTGATTGAAGAGTTACTTTTCAACCTTTGGTTTCAATATGAAAATGTGAGTATTCACCTTGTTACTTAAGTTCAACATGTATCATCATTAGGGATTAGGTTTATACCTTCCTAATGTACATTGAATTTTTAAGTAACATCTCAAAAGAAAAACTCATATATACATGTCACAAGTAACACTTGACCAAAAGAATGCTGCAAAAAGAAAAATGCCATTAATTAGTACCATCTTCATGAAATATTATTGTTGTTCATTTTAATTTTTGGAACAAAATTACTTAGGTCCATCATTCCGTAGAAACCTTGTTAGCTCTTCCTAAAGATGGTCAAACCACACAAGAAGCCCTTCCTTATCATTGGGTGTTCCAAACACAGCCATGCATAGGGAAGGGTGTTTTTAACAGATTCCTTTCAAGGGAAAATTTTGAAATACTAGGAAGTACATGTGTATAATACTTTATAATATTACTTCAATAAGTATATATCATAGACATAGTGTGTTTTGATGTCTACCATGAGTCTACAATATTATACTGTGAAATAATAAGAAAATCATAGCCCTATTGACAAATACTAATACCTAACAAAGGTGTGTCAATTCATTATTTTGAGTTGCTTTTCTAGCATTAGTTCTTCTCTATTTCTTTTAAGACCAAACTAGCTAAAAGGTTTATTCGGGAGGAGCTAATCAAACTACGCATTTAAACATGTGATAGGTGCACTGTGAAACTTTCCACGTCACTTACACTATCTCATATATGTGTTGTCATAGATGGGCTTAAGTGGCATATTTACCTATATGACCATTATGACAAAATTTTAGATTTCTATGAGTGTGTTGTTGTGAAGCACGAGGTGGTTTAAAATTGTTACATTTCTTTGTCACAATCATTTAGCTTTAGCAAGGTGTGGTTAGTTTTTTTAGTACACATATTTCTTACTACTTTATTCATCTCTATAGACTAAAGTTTCATACAAGCAATTTGAGCAAATTGGAAAGGGTAGCTAAAGTTTGGCATTGCATTTTGATAGGTTAAGCCTTTCCTCGGGGATGGGCAAGAACCTAAGTATCTCTTCATTGGGAAATGCAAGGGTACGAAGGAGGAGAGGAGTAGAAGACATGATGTGTGGGTGGAGCAACCTCCAAGAATGTGAGGAGCTCTTTATTCTTTTGTGTATATGAAGAATAAGGGATGTGTATGTACACAAGACAAAACATGCGGATCATAATCAAAAGCGCATAAACCTTTCCGAGATTAATCCGTCTCAATCACAGATCCACATATGGCAACCATATACCATAAGCATGGCAACCAAGCTCACTCCTACATCAATATTTCTATGGACAACTTCACTTGTCCAAAGCACATGTATACATGTGAACCTATAACTTGTGAGCTATAATAGCTCAACCCGTATCCACATATGCATACATAGCAAAGATGCACCAAATCGTGCTAAAACCACTTTATGGAACGCCCCACACTGTCATACAATGCACATAAACCCGCATCCGGATGTGTAATGTTCCGAAAGTCACATCCCAAAGCATCACTGTCATACGCAAAATAAAGGTGAAATTCCTCTCAAATAGCACTACAGTGTGCCATACATAGCCATAGATGCAAACCGCACAATGCTCTGCAATGTAGGAATCAAACTGTAAAGCTTTGATATATCGAGGTTGTTTGCAAGTTGCAGTAAAAACTTCATTGCTCAAAATTTAAAATTTTTTATAGGACCACTGCATCTCAAATGTGCCAAAACCCCAAGATAGACTCTTGGACCACAAATATCTGAGTCCGGGTGTGAGAGATATGCCAAAAACATCTGTTTTCGGCCTAAAAATGCAGCATAAACTTGTTTTTGTTGCACTTGCTGTAATTCTGGTTAGAATTTCAAAGAATGGACATCACCATCGCATTTGAAATGTGTCAAAGCCTCAACTCAGACTCCCGGATCATATCTATCTGACTCCGTGTGATGGAGATATGCAAAAAGCACTGTTTCGAGTGCCAAAAACAACAAAAACAAACTGTAGCACTTCTTGTTCCTGCTTTTTCTCTACAAAATTCAGCAATGGCCTGCTATAAAAGCTCTATACAATCTGAATATACATGTTTAAGCTTAGATCTGCAACATGGGCTTCTCTTGCACTAAAATGTGCGTGCACACAACGTCGACGTACAAGCTTCCATGTACACGAGCAAAACCGCTCGCAAACTTGTGATGCGCACACACTACCAAACTGCTCCCTTCTCCCTTATCTTGAATTTGTTTCCATCAATACACTTGTCCTTGTGGAGCCAACGACTCGACCATCATATTGTATCCGCGTGTAACTGAAGCTCTGATACCACTTCTGAGAGTGCTAGGTGCAGAAGCGATGCGCGATGCGTGCTGAGTGCGAGGGAGGAGAAGAGTAGAAGACACACTGTTTGGGTGGAGCAACCTCCAAGAATGTTGTGAGAAGCTCTCTATTCTTTTGTGCATATGAAGAATAAAGAATGTGTATATACACACAGTGGGCGGCCGCACACCGGACATCTTGCCCCAAGCAAAGGCACGCCTTTACCCCAACACAAGTGAAGCTTAAAGTCGTTGGGGTGTGTGGTGACTCACTCATAAAGCATTGTGTTTTGGCTAATGAGTCCATGAACTAGTGGGCCCACTCAATGGTGGTGTTAGTATAAACAGAATGCCCAACTTCGGTGGTGCTAAAATACACACAATACCCTGATTTAAGTTTTTCCTACCTTAGTTATGTGTTGCAAATCCTAGAAGATCTTTGGGAGGAGAAGCCATTGGTGCACATGTCTTTGGTGGGATTTCAGCTTGAACATTGATGAGATCTTTTATTGTGACCATGGAATGTATGGAGCCAATCCAGGGTATGGTCCAAGGCAATGCCAAACACCAGCCCTGACTTGAGGTCTGAGGATCCAATAAACAAAAGTTAAAGCCCAAAAAAAACTTTTAAGAAATATTCTTGAAACTTCCTTGAGATAATAGGCAATTTGCATGGCCTACATCTCTAAGATTAATGGGCTACCATTGTTGTGGCCATTTCTTCCAAAGATTTAGTAACAGGATGCATTTGCATACTTCCGATGGCACATTCTAGCATAGGTTTCTTGAGGAGGAATTGCAGGTTAAGACCAACATAGGTGGGGGGGATTTGGCATTCACTACACATGAAACGGGTAGATGGTTCAAAGAAGAAGAAGTTCACTAGTAACTATTGTGGCAAGAAAAGTCAACCACTCAAGGAATGCAAGAAGAAGAGCACCATAAAAGATTCTTAGAAGAAAAAGGATTAAGCCAACAATCTTGAATCATATCTCGAGTTTATGCTCACTCAGCATAAACTCCCATTGGGATGATTCATGGGTTTAAGATAATGGAGCATACTAGCATATGACTAGCAAGATGTTGGTGGCTAGCTACGTAGACTCACCATATCCATGGTAGTGAAGCAAGATCCATAGACACCTAAAATCTCAATCCGTGGGACGTAGCTGACTTGACTAGTGCGTGGAGGCTACAAGAGGTAGTGAACCTCTCAAAAAACCCAGTCTATCTTGTTAATCCACATTGTTGAACTCAAGTGTGCATCAAACATCAAAATCTAATCTACTTTCTTGCAAGTCTCATAAGATGATTTGGACTCCAAATGCACTCAAACTCACTATCTTGATAGGTCATGGCATGACAAACATCTCTATGTTGACAAATACTAGTTTTGACAACCCGACAAAACCACGCTTGTTTTGGACAACCTATTTTCATCGGTTTGATTTGAGCACCCAAAGAACTCAATAGCATCCTCGCAAGATCTCTCTACTTCTATGTTCAAACTTGGTTTAGATGTGCTATTCACATGTTAAGAGCAAAAACAAAATGTAGATAGCCATATTCAAAGTTACATGATACTGTGAGAAACTTACGTCAAATACCTGCAACGGTGTAGCTATGCTCGGAATCACAATGCTACTCTATAGGAATGTTCGCTTTGTCGTACATGTCGAAGGTTAGGAACTTGCGTGTGCACTGTGTGCAAGACTCGAAAGGCTGACACAGCTAGAGAGTCCTAGCAAGCTCAAAGAACAATGGTGTCTCACTCACCTCTGAATGCTTCTGTCGTGAAGGATCATGTGTTGCAAAGAAGAAGGAGTTGTCGTTGATACCGTGCTCTATCGCCTCGCCACCGTCGATGTCACCGCAATGCTCGATCACTCTCTCTCTCTCTCTCTCTCTCTCTCTCTCTCTCTCTCTCTCTAGCATACACACACTCATACACGAAGGAGAAGGAGACAGAGATGGAGCAAGAGCACTTCTTAGCTTACACCTTCCAGAATGAGGATTTTTAGGTCAAATGGACCTTTTATAAGAGTTTAACCCATTCACACATGGGCGCCCATATTGGTTGGTCAAAGTAAAAATAGTATCAAATAAGCTATATGGTGCGCCTCTCATCGGCGATCACCCAAGCACCTATAGGACCGACAAGCCCGGTCCATGACTCAAAACAAGATGATATCCGTGGATGTTAACTGGACCGACACCTATTTGCCAAGGTCAGCACCAAGCGATGGGGAGCGTTGGGCAGTCACCAAGCCTCCTATTCACTCGGTGTTGACTCCACTTTCTTATGTAATGATGGGGAGCTTGGGCAGTCCCCAAGATTCCTATTTGCCCAGTATTGACTCCACTGCATGACTTGTAATCACATCACCAAAAGGGTCTCCATCGTCGGTTACACCAAGGTCAACACAAAGCGATAGGGAGTGTTGGGCAGTCCCCAAGCTTCCTATTTGCCCAGTATTGACTCCATTCTCCCAAGGTCTTCACTGTCGCTTGTAATGGCTTTAACACCAAGGTCTTTATTGTCGCTTGTAATGGCTTTAACACCAAGGTCAACACCAAGCGATAGGGAGCGTTGGGCAGTCCCCAAGCTTTCTATTTGCCCAGTGTTGACTCCACTGTCTGACTTGTCAATTAACCTACCCCCCTTCCCGATGTAGATTCCGCCCTTAGAATCTATTGAGATGAAACCCGTTTGACGAGGTGGAAGAGCATTCGAGATTGAATGTCCTTTGCGTTCTTCAATCACTGCAAAATCAACCAAAATTGGCATAGTAATTGCATTCTCATATACAATAAAAAAGCATATGCAGTTGTAAGCAGACAAAGCACAGAATAATTAAACAATTTGTCAGCAATAAACATTAAACTCTAATATAATCAAACGCATAAACAATTGTAAAGGTCAGAAACTAAACAAGGCTAGGGTTGCTAATTTAACGGTCGAAAGGTGCTAGAGATCAACTATTAATACCATGGGAAAGCTCCTTAATTTTCTCTGGTTAATTAATTTGTTTAATCGCGAGAGCCAAGTATTTCATGTCCGAGGACTGACTAGAGGCTATACCTAGAAGACCTTGTAGTTAAGCTACGATCAAAGGAATTGCTCATGAAATCATTGCCTCACTTATTTCTTTTTCTTTGACTCCCAACGTCTCTTCACATTGATTCAATTTTGATGTGTGTGCTTATTTTGTATGCCTTGGGTTTTTTGCTTTTCAAGGAAAAGCGCCCACACTGGGAACCTCTAGGGCTCTAGTACCATAGGCGATACATGTGAGTGAAGTAGCAAATCAAGCTGGAATGTCTCTTCCAGCTTAAGATTTTACATTATAGCACTTTTGATATTTTTTTGTTTGTTCGTTGTCAATATTTTAATTTTGTAACTTTGGGGGGTCATATAACATTGTTACCCTCCCCAGGCTCATCACACTAGTAAATTCTCTTTATAATACTTAAGCTAAAGGTCAATAGAGATTAAGCCCACTAGAAAGCCCTAGTACATTGCAGACAATGCTGCCTAGATCGGGTTAAGAACCTAAAGTAACCATTGATTATTAGCAAGGCATTCCCCATGGTATTAAGAGAAGATCTCTAACTCCTAACTTGGTCAAACTAGCTTAGTCAGACTGCTTGATTCTGAAACCTAAACAAGGATTATGACAGAAAATTATATAGAATCTAATGTATAATCTAAGCAAATGTGCAGAATATTGTGCTACCAATCACATTTAAAGCAGACAATCATGGATGCAAAAACAAAGACAAGGGACAATTCTAATGGTCAAGAAACACTTGTTGTGTTGATGATCACACTTGATTTGAAGAGTGAACGAGAGAAAGATTTCATGAAGGTCCAAATCCTAACAACAGCAACACATTCCTCTACACACTAGGAAACACAAAGAATACCTCTAGGAGGCACATTAGTGGGAAGAGGCACCAACCCTTATTGAACACAATCAAACAACATAAGGAACCCTAACCTAATTATTTGCACTCCCCCAAGAGAGTCAAGGGAATAGGATATTGTAAAGATTGGGGGGAAACCCTGAGGCTAAACCCCTATCCTTGTCATTATCGAGAAAAACAAAGTCATTATCCGTGAAACCATATGTGCCATCCGTGTACTCATGTAACTCTTCCTCATCATTAGAGGCACTAATGTTCACTAAGAACATCACTAGGCGTCTATAGTCATCTTAGTCAAGAGAGTAAGTTTGTGCAATCCGAGAGACGTCCTCTAGTAAGTATGGATCACTCGTGGTCAAGAGACGTATGAGCCATTCTAACTCCTCGAAATTCTTCTCACATGTTAGCGTATCTACCAAACCCATTCACATGCAAGCACCGGGTAGACTATGTGAAACACATGTTAAAAGTAAAGAGGGTACCTCTCACCCAGGGTATGAGTGGGTGACTCTATCGTACTAGACATATCTATACACACAGATAGATGATGGTTAGAGTGTAAATATTATAAGGGTCTTGTCAAAAGTTTGTGTCTTTGTGCATATGTGTTTTTATGATATTGTGTTATGTATAGAACTCGTAGGTTTCCAAATTTTTGTTTGGTGGCCCTCGCTCTTTTACTATTTTTTGTGAATATAAGGCTTTATATATACATTCCCTAAGATTGGGAGATTGAAAGGTCAGGGAGGAGGGTTAAGAGGGAAGCAAGTGAATGATGGATGTCAGCAAACACTCCCCCCTTCCTTGGGTAGATCATACCTTTTGGAATGATGTCTCCACCCTTTGAGTTCCAAGTTGTTATGGGTGACGGCTTTAACCAATAGTTTTTGACTGCCCTATGCGTTTCATCTAGTTGCAAGGGTGGTAAGGTACTCTCCCATGATTTTATTTACAACGTTGTTGTAGGTGGTGAACTTACAACAGGAGATGCACATTCTTTCTTGTTTGTTGGATATGTACAATGGTAGGTGTCGGTTGTGTCGAAGCTTCTATTTCCGTATAGGAACTATATAAAGAGAAAGAAGCTTTATTTGAATTCCCTGTTCGTGAGCTAAGTGGAACAAATCGTTCTTTCTTCGGTACCCAAACTAGCTCTAGAGCAGGTATGTAGCATTCCATGATTTTTTACTTTCACGATCTTCAATTCGTTTTGGAGCTACAGGATTGGGCTCACATGGGTCATGTGATAGGTAAGAGCACAATTTACGTTTTGGCACCTAGATTTGATCATTTCTTTCATAGTATCCTTTGGTTTCCAATAGTTTTTTTAGGAATCCAACGCAACATTTCTTTACATTTCTTGGGGCGAGTGGGACGTCTCTTACCAGGCTCCTATTTTTTAGCACTAGCAATGGTCGTTAAAGAAGCTTTAGGGATCCACTTGTATGTTTTTTTTGTTATATTAGGATGGGTCTTGTGTGTCTCAAGCTTTATTTGAACTACAGAAGTTGAAGCTCTAGAGAGTTCGGCTATGGGAACGTATGGTCAACCTCTTGGACATGCAATGTTTTAGGTTTTATTTTTCTTAAGAGGCAATATCTCAAGGACTATGGCTTGAGTGGCAGGGCTAAGAGTTGGTTTTTGTGTTGTGATACCCCTAGTTCCCCAATCAATAGTGTATTTGGTGGCTATCATCCACGTGCATCCTAGGTTTATATTACCCTCCATAGTTCCAACAGGCATGACCAAAAAGTCTTGAGCTACAACCCCGTTGTCATAACTGACAAAAGTGTGTCAGATTCCAAAAACCGTTATTTTTTTCTTGTTGACACCCTTGACTTGGATAATAGTCTCAGATAGAGATGGCTTTCCTAGCTGAAACCACACCCCATATGATAGCATATTATACTTAGAACCCGTGTCCAATAAGGCATTATATAGCACTTTTCCATAGACGCTATTTAGCTCAATAGATTATTGTAGAGGTGTGTCAGAGTCCAACCAGTCATCCTCTATTTCAATGTGGAATGCATGTGTAACTCCAAGGTTGGCCTCTCGTTGGCGTCTTATGCGTTGTTGTCGCTCCTTAGCCTCAGCTTGAGCTTGTATCTTCTTCAATTCTATTTGTGCCTTGGTTGTTTTCTTTTTATGGATGGCATGTAGCTCCTCTTGGCTTAAAGGATCATAGTATCTTTTAAATTTGCTCCCATTGAGGAATCCAATGGTTTCAACTCCATCAAGAGTCTCCACATGAATGGTACCTTGTGGGGTGATTTCACATACTCTATATGGTCCTTTTCCCGCATATTTTAACTTTTTATTCTCGTTTCGCACTCCATACATCAGGAGTTTATCACCAACATTGATATCTTTGTTTTAGATGACGGTCAAACCATTTCTTCCTTCTATCTTTCTCCACAAGTGCGTTTTGCATAGCCAATTGCCTTTCTTCATTTAACCTCTCAAGGATATATAAACGCTCAACTAAAGGGTTACAGTCCCAACCTTCTTGTGAATCTACACGTAGACTAGGAATTACAAACTCCCATGGCATAACTGTTTTTTGGTCATATACCATTTTGAATTGTGTACAATTAATAGCCACTTTGTAAGAAGTACGATAAGCCCATAGAGCTGAAGTCACCTTCAAATCCCAATCTGTGCAATGAGCTTCGACTGTTTTGGTCAAGATAAAAATTAAGGTCTTGTTAGTGCTCTTAGCTTGGCCATTTGCTTGTGGAAAATAAGGCATGGACTTATTGTGGGCTATCATGAAGTTTGTTGTGAGTTCCTTTATCACTCCATTTATAAAATGAGTACCATTGTCACTCACAATTTCAAAGGGACAACCAAATCTTGTAGTAATAATGTTTTCAAAGAGAAACTTGGCAGTTGACCTTGCATCAGCCTTACGTATCTCCCTGGCTTCCGCCCACTTTGTCACATAGTCAGTGGCAACGATAATATATCGAGATTGAGTGCTACGAGCTGCTAGACTAATTGGGCCTACAAAGTCTAAACCCCATTTTTCAAATGGTTGAGTCACTTTAACTGGAAGTAAGGACATGTTATCCTTTTGTTGTGTGATCTTGTAAGGTTGGCATTCATTGCATCATTTTGCAAAAAGGGATGCATCCTTGAATAAGATAGGCCACCAATAGCCTACTTGCAACACCTTTCTAGCAGTTCGTTCCCCTGAGAAATGTCCTTCGGGTATACCCATGAGGGCTTCTTGTAGTATGTATAAATACTCATCCTCAAGGGCACAACGTCTAAGAATATCGTCCTTTCCTAGCTTGTAGAGAGTTCCTGCAATGAGAGAATAAGGCTCACATTCTTTTAACAGCTTTTAAGCTATATCCTTACGAAGCTCTTTGGGTGGAAAACCATTAACCAGAGAGTTCCTGCAATGAGAGAATAAGGTTCACATTCTTTTAACAGTTTTTGAGCTATATCCTTACGAAGCTCTTTGGGTGGAAAACCATTAACTAGAAAGTTCACAATCTTCTCACTCCATTTAGGCATGGTCTTGACTAGAAATAAGGAAGTATCGGGCAATTCATCATTGACTCCAGTAGGGGCTTCACCATGGGGTATGCTAGATAAATGATCCACCATGACATGTATTTTACCAGGTCTCACCACAATGGTTAAATCAAACTCAAAGAGAATTAACAACCATCGTGTAATTCTTCCCTTGGAACAAGGTTTATTTACTAGATACAACAAGGTTTGATGATCCACATACAAAAAAAACTTGTTGGCAAGAATGTAGTAGCAAAATTTCTTCACTGCATAAATCATAGCTAAGCCTTCCCGCTCTGTAGAGGTGTAGTTTCTCTCGGCATTATTCAATTGACGATTTGCAAAGCTAATGGGGTAGTCCAATTTATGTTCTCCTGGTTGAGCTAGAACACACCCAATAGCAAAGTTTGATGCATCAATATGCACATGGAAAATTATATTCAAATCGGGCACTTGTAAAATGGGAGTGCTTGTCAAGGTCTTTTTTAATGACTCATAAGCATGGTCACACTCCGTGGTCCAGTGGAACTCAATAAGAAGTTTGTACGATGGACGAGCTATCTCGGCAAAGTTTAAAATAAACCGTCGGTAATAACCAACATGACCCATGAACCTTTGAACTCCTTTATAGTTTGTAGGTGGTGGCAAATCAACAATGGCTTTAATTTTGCCCTCATCTGTGGAAATCCCATTTTTGGACACTATATGCCCTAAAATGACTCCATGTTTAACCCAAAATTGGCATTTGAAAGGGTTCAAGGATATGCGATACAATTTGCACTTCTCAAACACTTTTTGTAAGCATGATAGATGCTCTTTCCAAGAGGAATAAACACAAAAGTCATCTAAGAAATCTTCGCAAAACTCCCTCAAATATTCTCTAAAAACAGTGTTTATTTATCTTTGAAAGGTAGCAAGGGCATTGGTTAAGCCAAAAGCCATAACACGAAATGCGAACACTCCAAATTCGGTTATAAAAGCCATTTTAGCTTGGTCCTCTCGCGCAATTATGATTTGATTGTAGGCAGAGTACCCATCTAAAAAGCTATAAGCTTCCTTCCCTGCAACTCTTTCAAGCACATGTTCTGAATATGGCAAGGGATAATGGTCCCTCCTAGTGGCGGCATTGACCTTCTGAGATCCACACACACTCTGAGTTTCCCATTCTTTTTCGGCACAATAACTATTGGAGACACCCATTCTAAGTGCTCAATAGGGTATATGAATCTGCATTTGACAAGCTTTTCAATCTCTTCTTGAACAATTTTTGCATACTTAGGATTCATTGGGTAGGGTTGTTGCTAAACTCGTTTAGCCATGCTATTCATGGGGATTGTGTGTTGCACTGCGGAAGGTGGAACACCTTTCATAACATGATATGTCCAAGAAAATATATCCTTGAATTTCTTGAGAAGTTCTTTAAGTACATACTCCTCAGTCTCTGTCAGATCTTAGGCAATGAAAACAGGTTTGGACTCTTCTTCTGGGTCTGCTAACTCTATCTCTTAACTAACGTTGGATCGTCATAAGCTCCATTGCTTCCATAGATAGGTTTTCTTTGAGCCTTTGTATACACAACCTTACGTTCCTCTGTGGTGTAGGATTTGAAATGATCGGTTGCAGGGTGTAAGTCTGTGGGGTCTTGTTGTTTTGTGGACTATGATTTCACTTCCGCTTCCTTTTGTTGTTGAGCTAACTCTCGATTTTGTCATCTCCTTACGGTACGGCTGAATTTTGGCTTCTTTGTAGCCTCTAGATGTCCAATGTCAATGGGTTGTGGACTACACCACATAACACTTTGAAGGTATTCACCGCAGTTATCTACCAACCTCCAATGAGCATCACATGCCCCTATATAATTAAGCTGTTTTGCGGTAGATTTCTTTTCATTTATTCTAGCACGCACATTTTCTCGATAACATCGCCTCTTATATCTCTTACTCTTCGTGTCTTTTTTTATCACGGCCGATCTCTAGTGAAGAGTCACTAGATGAATGGCTACTCGTGTCTTCTCCTCTACTGGATAGATTGTCATCTAGGGTACCACTAAGCCCTGAGTGTTTTGTCCCCACATTTGCACCAAGATTTAACTCAGATTCTTTGTCCTCATAATCAATTTCAATTGATGATCCTGACCCCAAATCGTGTGGGCTATAGTCTTGTGAGACGCTACAGGTTTCAATGTCAGTCAAGCCTTCATCTTGTAGGTCAACAGAAGCTATATGCATTGCTTCTATCATATTTAAAGGCACGAGTGGTGGCATTTCATCCCCCTCCGGTATTACCTAGGTCATCCCCCTATTTCCCCAAGTGTCTATGGTTGCTGCTAGGTGGACCCAATTCGCATTCTTAGACAATCATCGCAGGTAGAACATCCATATAAGGAGAATCTTTCCCAACATCAGTGTCCATTTTACATGTGTAATAATACTGAAATGGGGCCGAGTGAACTGCGGTGTCAGATCTATCATTAATTATAAATTTGTTTCCTAGAGGATGTGCTCAACCAGTTACAAGATCCACTCGAATGACAGAGTCTTGGAACTGCAAGTAGACATGGTTTTTATACCAGTCATGCACCATTTTTGCTTCCCTCATGAAAGGACGTCCTAAGATTATCTCAGATGTCATAGTGTGCTTGGAGAAATCCATAACAATGAAGGTATTTCTTATTTTGTGTCCAAAGACCTTGATCTTGAGATCTTCTAGCATCCCAATAGGTTTAACAATAGACCCATTGGCCATCTTTACTACTATGGTTGTGGTCCCAAGGTGAGGTCTTCCCATAGTTTCCCATCAATTTTTAGTCACAATGCTAACCCCAGTGCCACCATCAAGGATTCCCTTCACAGTTAATCCCTTGGTTGTGATTCGTATGGTCGCATTGGATTCATCACCCTCAAAGTATTGTCCCAACTTGTTAACATGTATTTCTACAATAGAGTTCTCATTTAGGTTGGGTTGTGGATCTAAGTGCTCCTCCTCTATTGGCATCTCCCTAGGTCCATCCATCTGTGCAAATTGTGTTAGCCCAACTTTGAGGAAAGCTCGAAGAGCTAAGAATAGCTCGGGGTCTCCATTTAGTTTGGACATGATGGTGATTCTAACTTAGCCATGAAATCCATCAATTTGGCAATATTTAACAGCACCATTTGGGCTTCAGTCCCTTGATGTGGGAAAGATGGGATTTCCATTCTTCGATAGGGTCAGGTAGTCCCTCTGTAAACATTCTTTCCAACAAGAAGTGAATATGCCCACTTTCCCATGACTTTAAGTCACTTTCTTATTGGATGACACTAGGTATGGCTAGGGGTCTATGGATTTTGTGAGGTTGTTGTTGCGTAGGAACACTATGTCTGTAATGTGGATCTGCCTAGGTGCTAGCTCTAGATCCCTTTGGGTATCTTTTACCAAACTCCTTAATTTCTTGACTTGCTCGATCTCCTCTATAGGGTTTGGGTAAGTTCCTATCTTCTTCTTGGGTCTTGGCCATGGTGGCTCATGATAATATTTGTTGTTTGTTTCTTTTCTAATAGTCGTTTTAGTCTCCTTGGATTCACCTAAATCGGAGCTTCTTTTGGAGACACTCCTTTGTAAGGCTTATGTAGGCTCTCATGGAAAACATTGTGCATGAGCCATCAACAACAAAGATCTTCCCATGTACTTTAAGTTGTAAGGGACTTTTGGATCTTCCTTCTTTAGCCTCGAAAGGTGCTTTTTCCCCATAGAAGTATGTACAATGTCATTGTACGCATACTCTATAAGAGGTAGGTAATTCTCTCATTGAGAACATTGATCTACTTCCATGCCATAGGCTTTTAGTAGATTCAAGAATCATTAGATTAGTTATTTCACTTTGGTCATCCATTTGTGGATGATAGGCCAAAAGAAAATTTAATCTACTTCATAAATTCTCAAAGAGACCCTTTTAGAAATTACTAGTCATTCTAAGATCTTTGTCCGACACTATGGATGTTGGCAAGACATGATACTTGAAAATTTAAGATCTGAAGAGGGTTGCCATTTGATGTGCATTAATAGTCTTTTTGACAGGCATAGAGTGTGTTTTCTTGCTAAGCGTGTAGATTGAAACAACCCAAGTCACTTCCCTCAGTCAAATTTCAATTTTTGGTATACCACGCATTTTGAAACATACTCTTGTACGTTTACTTTTCATGGTAGACCAATAGAAATACATTTATACTCCTCGAAAAGTAGATTATGGAATCCCTCTTTGTCCTGCATAAGGATAAGCATGGGATTCATACATGACTTTCTTATTGTATGGGTGAGTAACGGGAAGATAACCATCCTTCAAGGTGAATGGTTCTTTTTACTTCCCTATTGCAAAGGCTTTAATTACGTACTTAAAACCTCGATTGGTAGCATACTCATCTACCATAACAAATAGATCATTGTGAGTTCCTATAGACACCACATTTACCCTTGGCCGTTTGTAAACGTGCATCCACTACTTGATGGTGCTTGCTAACAATGTGAGCAATATGAAATTTAAATTACAAAAGAAAATTTGCCCACCTAATTTGTTTGTCAAACAACTTGGTTCGCGTCATGAAGTTCTTGAGGCTTCGTGATCCATTGAAGATGTGGTTCCATGAAGATAGTGGTCTAGACGATCGCCAACTCCTCCCAACAGGAAATGGTCAACCCATTGTCCTTCTCCTCATCGCTCCGAAAGGGAAGAGAGGAAACAAAGGAAGAAAAGGGCAAGAAAGTGGTCATTCTCTTTGCCTTCTTCTTCACCTTCCTCCTCTTCTGACGAAAGCTATGGCTATTCTCCTAGAGAATACAAGAGGGAGGACATCGCAAAACTTACCCTGCATGGCGAAGGTCACAAAAGCTCAAGAAGTTCAAAGAGCGAGGAAAGAGTATGTCTTTTCTCACTATGATGGCACCTTTTGTGCTCCCATTTGGTCCCTTGCTGAGATAGGTTTAGAAGCACTTATTACACATTGCTCTTTGGTAGACCATCTCCTTTTGGACCCCTATTAAGATGCAACCATCTCTCCTTTTGGTCCCCTGCTGAGAAAAGTCTAGAAGCACATGTCTCTATTCTAACTCTTGTTCTCATTTATTCTCCTACATTAAATGATCAGTTTAATATGAGAAAATCATTTGGTAAAGTTAGATATTATATTTTTTGACATGTTGCCTAATGCTATTGCAAAAATGGATACCTAACTAATCTAGCATAGAGAGGTTACCTAATACTAATGTGGATACCTAAAACTCTTCCTAATCAAGCAACTCTCTCTCTCTCTCTCTCTCTCTCTCCAAATTAATGAAAAATCTAAAATTTGCAACCAAGCACAATAAATTTAGAATGTATGTTTTCATATTACTCACATTTGGGGATAACTTTATAATTATGCTATTGTAAGAGGCCAGAGATTGGCTTTGGGAGAGTCTACTAAGCTAAGACCCCTCTAAGATTTTACAAATTGAAGAGAAGGGACTTAGGAAATACAACGAGATGGCTTTCACACCTGGTAGACCAAATTGAAAGGATCATTAATCAAAAGGGGTTGTGGAAAATAGTCAAGCCGACAATTAGTGAGCCCTCTGGAGCACAAATGTACAAAGGCTATGAGTGCACACAACCAAACTAAGGATGAGCAAGCACTAGGCATCATACTCACTTTATTACATGGCAATTATGTACATTTCATTGATGATTGTGATATCTCATTAGCGGCATGGGAAACTATAAAGAAAAATGTTGGAGCTAGAAGAAAGAAAAGTAGGGTGAGGTTAAGGAAAAATCTATAGAAACTAAAAATGGAGCTTGTCAAGGATATTGCAAATTTTGTAAATTGCCTTAAAATCATGACCACATAGCTCGCCTTTGTGAATTGTGCAGTACCAAAGGAGGACAAAATTGCAGTTCTACTAGGAGTCTTGCCTTCTAGCTTTGACCAACCAATGACCATGATCGAAGAGAAGGATGCGACGCTCGACTTGCAAGACATGATCAACTCTTTACAGTGCAAGAAGAAGAAGCAGAGAGGGAATTTTACTTCAAGGGGAGGAGCATTTGCACTTAGTTTTATAATTAAAACTTGTAAAGATTGCCTAGCATCAAAGACTTGTAGCATTTGTGGGTAGAAGGTCCATCCTCCTTCCAAGTGCTTCAAGTATAAGGGAAGTATGTGCCACTTCCCCCAACTTTCCAGCCCCGTTTTCCAGTGATTACTCGCGTCCCTTGTATTCGGCACTTTCTTATGATATTGATCATTCGTTCGCGTCCCTCATTCTCGTGTCCCTCTTGCGTTCAGTTTTCAAGTTGCGTTCTTGTACGTGCGTTTGCTTGCCTGCAGGTCCCGTTTGCATCGCAGGTGAGCCGGCGCGGCCCCGTTTCAGCGACGCCCCGAACGAGGGCGTCACACTTGGTATCAGAGCTTCGGCTCGAGTCCCCGCCGACCCGACGTCGGCCCACGGCCCGTGGTTGTCACCACGTTTTCGGCCCGTTCTGCCTCGTTTTTCCACGTTTGCTCCGCGTTCTCGGCCCGTGTGGCCCCGTTTTGACCCGTTTCACCACGTTCCTTGCGTGATTGCCCCGTTTTGCCCCGTTCCGCGCGTTTTCTCCACGTTTCTCACAGTTTTTCACCGTTTTGCCTCGTTTAACCCGCATTTCGCCCCGTTTTCACCGCGTTCTTCGCATTCTTGGCCCGTTTTGCCCCGTTTTTCAGCGTTTTTACCTCGTTTTGCCCCGTCTTACACCATTTGGGACCGTTTTTCACCGTTTTTGTGAGCAGTTTTTCGCAGTTTTCGCCGTTTTGGACCCAGTTTCGCACTGTTTCATAGTTCTTCAACGTTTTCAAGCCGTTTTCGCACAGTTTGTCAGTTTTCGACATTTTTGAGTTTTTCTTTTCGATTTCGGCCACAAAAGTACAGGAATGGCTGGAGATCAAGAATATGATGACGGATACAGAACCGAGCCTGATCTAAATAAGAAGAAGAAGAAAGAAACAAAGACACGACAAGATGCACAAGACACAATAGAAAGAAGACTCGAGGCCCGCATCATGGCCTCCGTGGAACAACAAATCAACCTGATGTCGGCTAACCTGGGTGAATTGATTCAAACACAGCTAGGCCAAAGATACGAAGACCAACCAGGTCCCAGCAATGTCAACACGCGGCGTAACACCCAAAGACGACCATGACCCGAAGACGAAGATGATCAGGATGATCGAAGTGAAAGACGCTACTACAGCCCGGACCGACATCTAGAAGACGAAAACAGACTGGGAAAATTCAAACCCAGTCCCCCAGAGAAATACAAAGGCAACCGCTCCTCACTGGAACTTAACAAGTGGTTCAGCGAGGTAGAAGACTACATGCAGTGGAACAGCATAGGCAGACGCAGATATGTGCAAGTGGCCAAAACCTTTCTGGCCGACGACGCCTATGTCTGGTTCCTCACTGAACAGCAATCAAAGCACTGGGAGGACTGGGAGGATCTACAAAAAGACATGCTCAGCTACTTTGTCCCAGAAAATGAGCGCAACAAAGTCAGGGATTCGTGGCGCGATCTACACCAAGACGGCCACATATCAGACTACATTGTCAAGTACCGGCGACTCATGCTCCAACTCCCATTGATGCACACAGCAGACAGGCTGCATGGTTTCCTGTACGGCCTTAAGCACTGGGCCCGCCGAGAGGTAGAGAGACAAAGTCCCAACACCTGGGAAGTGGCCGCCAACATGGCAGAAAAGCTCCGTGACACAAACACCACACCAGGTTTGCCTCCAAACAACCGTCCCAACAATTTTGCACCCAACCACTGGCCTAACCCACCCGTCGGGCAAGGTCGCGGATTTGTACAGAATAACAGAAGCAATGTTACCCGCCTCTCACCGCCCAATCTCAACCCGGGACTAGGCCGCGGAAATGGCGCCTTAGTCCCACGCAGCATTTTTGCAAGTAACTCCTACAATCCCACACCCAACAGTTTTGCCTCCCAGAACTACAACGGCAATAATAACAACCTGTTCCCTGACCGCGTGTGGTGCAACGACTGCAAGAAGGATCATGGTCCCTACTACGCTTGTGTACGCAAGCGCAATTACGCCTCAACATCATATGGCAGAGCCAACACCATACAAATCGAAGAACCACCCTCCCCCCCCCAACGAAGAATCGAAGAAATGGGTGACGCTAGTGCTGACCAACAACTTCGGATTGGAGCCGTAGCCCTCCACCCTCAATGCATGGCAGCATCAATCACGGACATTCAGAACTTGTATGTCCAGACAACGATTGGGACCCAGCAACAATGGATCATGGTAGACTCAGGCGCTACACACAATTTCCTATCCCCTCAGTGCGCCGCTCGCCTGGGCCTATGCCTCACCACCGTCAATGAAACTACCGTCAAATTTGCCCAAGGAAAGGATAACAACGTAAAGGCAGCACGTCAAGTCAGGGTCGAGATGGGTGAATTCACATGTCGCCTTGACTTCATAGTGGTCCCAATGGACGACTTTGAGACCATCATTGGTCTGTCCTTCAACGACAAGTATCTCATTGCACTCCTCGGCATGAAGGTGGATCAATTACTGCTGAATAATCAAGGCAAAGCAGTGACAGTGCAAGGCGCCAGACTCACAACGAAGCAAGCATTCACCCGTCAGGCGCATACCCAACCTAAAGCCCCCCCCATCAACCGCCAAGACCCTGCACAGTTAGCAGCGATGAAAGGAAAACAGAAACTCCCAGAATACTCGTCCCCCAAACTCAACCTCATGAGTGCAAAGAAAGCAGAGAGGGCTCTCAAGAAAGGAGCTCAGGTTCATCTCTGCATCATGCAAGCAAAGGAGCAACCCACAGCAAGGCTCAACTCCATCACCATCGAGCAAGCCAAAGTGGGCGACCCCACCCTTACCCCCATCCTCCAGAAGTACAAGGATGTCATGCCCCCAGAACTCCCCCCCGGCCTACCCCCCCCTCGGCAAATTCAACATGAAATTGACCTCATCCCAGGAAGCACACCCCCGGCAAAGGCCCCCTACCGCATGAACGACACCGAGCTCAAAGAGCTCAAAAAGCAACTCCAAGAGTTAGAAGACCAAGGGTTCATCCGACCAAGCAGCTCCCCTTTTGGCGCCCCAGTCTTGTTCGTCAAGAAGAAAGACGGTTCGATGCGACTCTGCGTGGATTACCGGGCCCTGAACAAGATCACTATCAAGAACAGGTACCCAGTCCCCCTCATGGAAGATCTGCTGGATAGACTACAGGGTGCCCAATACTTTACTCGCATCGACCTCCGATCAGGCTACCACCAAGTCCGCATCGCCTCTAAAGACATCCCGAAGACTGCCTTCCGCACCCGCTACGGCTCCTGGGAATGGATGGTCCTGGGGTTCGGTCTCACCGGCGGTTCGGGTACTTTCTGCAGAATCATCCATGACAGTTTTCGTGACATGATTGACGACTACCTCATCACTTACATCGATGATCTACTCATTTACAGCAAAACCTTAGAAGAGCACCAGAAGCATGTCGCTGCAGTACTCCAGCGCCTCCGGGAACAACAACTTTATGCCAAGCTGGAGAAGTGTGAGTTCGCTATCCAGAAGATCGAGTTCCTTGGCTTCATTGTCACCTCCGAAGGGATTATGATGGACCCCAAGAAAGTCGACGCTGTCATCAAGTGGGCCCCACCGACATCCATCAAAGAAGTTCGAGAGTTCGTGGGTTTCTGTCAGTACACCCGCCGCTTCATCCGCGACTTCAGCAAGATTGCGGCGCCACTGACAGAGATAACCAAAGGCCACAAACCCTTTCAGTGGACCTCTAAAGAAGAAGAAGCATTTGAGAACCTGAAGATAGCCATGTGCAGTACCCCTGTCCTTCGACTACCCGGCTTCACTAAACCCTTTGAAGTCCACACCGATGCCTCCGATGGTGCCATTGGCGGTGTCCTCATGCAAGAACATCAACCCATCGCCTACGAGTCCCACAAGTTCACAGATGTGGAGACCAGATGGACCACCCATGAGAAGGAAATGCTCGCTGTCGTCCACTGCCTCCGAAAGTGGCGACACTATGTCCAAGACAAACACACCAAGGTATACACTGACAACATCTCCCTCAAGTACTTCTAGACACAACCCAAACTCACCCCCAAGCAAGCTAGATGGCAAGATACTCTCACAGAATACGACATCGACATCATACACAAACCAGGTACTACAAATGTCATGCCAGAGCCTCTCAGCCGAATGCCCACCCTCACGGCTATCTCCACAGCAACCAGCACTTTACGCCAACGGATCCTCGACGCCCAAAAAGCTGATCCTGCTGTCCTCCGCATGCTCAACGACCACATCTCTGGGAGAGCGGCAGTGGGTCTTTTTGAAGTCAAAGATAACCTCTTCTACGCACATGGAAAAATCTACATCCCCAATGATCCAGAGTTAAAGAAAGACCTCATGTGGGAGGCTCATGACTGCAAGCTAGCTGGACATGGGGGCCAGAAGAGGTCTTATGACAAACTCCATCAACACTACATGTGGCCAAAAATGAAGGACGACGTAATCGACTACGTGCGTACCTGCCCAACCTGCCAACTGGTCAAAGCTCAAAGAGTCAAGCCTGCTGGCATCCTCCACCCAATGCCAACACCCTCGCGGCCTTGGGACATGGTAAGCATGGACTTCATCGTCGACCTCCCCCCCTCCCACGGCCACACCACCATCATCGTGGTCGTCGACTACTTCACCAAGCAAGCTCACTTCATACCTGCAAAGCCTCCCGTCACAGCCTACCAAGTAGCCAAACACTTCTTCGCCAAAGTATTCAAATACCACGGCCTCCCCTTAGCCATAGTTTCTGATCGCGACACCCGCTTCCTCAGCGACCTCTGGCGCAGCTCTTCAAGCTGCTAGGAACCCAGCTCCGCTTCTCCTCCGCCTACCACCCAGAAACCGATGGCCAAACAGAAAGAGTCAACCAAGGCATTGAAGACTACATCCGCAACTACGTCAAAGCAGATCAAAAGGATTGGTCCGAATACATGGACATCATGGAATTCCACTACAACAACTCCATCCATAGCAGCACTGGCTACACCCCCTTCGAGCTCTCCACAAGTAAAGAAGTCATCACCCCTCTTGCACTGGCAACCGGCGACGTGCATGCCCAGGATCTGGAATGTGAAGAGTTTTTGCAGCAATGGCAAACACGCATGCAACGCGCAAAGAAGAGTCTCGAGCAAAGCAAGGTACGCATAGCCAAATACACCAACCAAAAGAGAAGACCGGCCGAGCTGTTCCAAGAAGGTGACTTGGTACTGGTAAGCTCCCAAAATATCAACCTCCCTCAAGGCCTCTCCCCGAAGTTCAACCACCGATTCTACGGGCCATACAAGGTGCTCAAGAGCTACAACAACATCACCTACAAGCTGGAGCTACCCCCACAAATCAACATCCACAACGCTTTCCATGTAAGTCTCCTCAAGAGGTTTGCACCGGATAGCACCTATGGTCGGAATGTCCCCGAATATGTAAAGGATGGCCCGCCAAATGAGCCGGAGGCCATCCTAAAGTCGCGCTTTGGGCGTCGGGGACAACTATTCTATGTCAAGTGGCGCAACCGACCCATGACGGAATGCACTTGGGTACCTGAAGAAATCATGCTCCGTCTCGGATGACCCCTTGTGCTCCGATTCTACAACATGCCCACTGAAGAGGAGGACATTGATCAACATGACACCACATAGAATAGTCCTCACCCCCCCTTGTAAATAGCACCACCCTAGGTAGCTAGACATTTTTGAGCAACACCAAACTCTCATCTTTGTAAATATCCACCCCTCAACCTCGGCAACAAATTTTGTATCGGCACGCCTCAAACCCCGGCTTGACGTGGGTGTCAAGCTCTCTCAACCCGGGGGAGTATATAAGGGAAGTATGTGCCACTTCCCCCAACTTTCCAGCCCCGTTTTCCAGTGATTACTCGCGTCCCTTGTATTCGGCACTTTCTTATGATATTGATCATTCGTTCGCGTCCCTCATTCTCGTGTCCCTCTTGCGTTCAGTTTTCAAGTTGCGTTCTTGTACGTGCGTTTGCTTGCCTGCAGGTCCCGTTTGCATCGCAGGTGAGCCGGCGCGGCCCCGTTTCAGCGACGCCCCGAACGAGGGCGTCACACAAGAAAGACAAAGGCAACCACAACAATAGCAATCTGAAGCCCAAAAGATCAATCTATTTGGCGAAAGAAGACAAAAAGGAATATGAAGCAGAAGACGATGACAACTTCCTAGTCTCTTGTGACTATGACTATGACGACATTCTCCAATTTTTGTTCTTTGTCTTTATCTCATTGTATTTTATTGGAAATAGCTTGGATTAGCTTAGTCTCGGTCTTTTTACATCTGATCGAGGAGAGGTGTGCAGTGTCTCTTGAATTACAGATGGTTTCTCTCCTAGATTGGAGATGTGATGTTGCTCATGGATTAAAGTGTGTCAGATTTATTATCTTTCATTATCTAAACCCCAAGGGGAGGTTGTAGGATTATGGGATTTATCATATCCATGTGTAATGCCCATGTAACACCTCTTGTCTATTGGGATGCATAGGTGGTATGAAACCATATGGTAGCATGTGGAAAAGACACCTAAGGGGTGTAGATATGAAATGGACACTCTCATTCCTGGTATCAGGATATTTGATGAGCAACTTATTTTTGCATGCGAAGTCATTTTTGACAGCTCCCTTGTGCAAATTGTTCTTGATGCTTTGCCAGATTCTTACCATCAGACGTTTGCTAGTACTTGGAGACTTATGACCCAAGGAAATCCTGATGTTGTCAAGTTTGTACATTGTTGTTGCAATAGTCACTTTCAAGAAAGAATAGGGCTAAACAACGTGCAATTGAGCAGGCTTTTATTGCTGCTCAAAGAAAAGGTGGTAATGGCAATGTAGCCACTTCTCATGGTCCTTCAATGAGTGGCAAATCACTTGTTCCTAATGCTTATACTCGTAGCACTTCATCTGGGAAGTCTAGTGAAAAAGGCAAGAAGAAGATGTGTTGCCATTATTGTAAAGCTAATGATCACTTGGTTAAGCAATGTTCAAAATTCAAGGCAAAAGAGGCTAACAAGAAAGAGGTTGTTTCCACTATAAGCGCAACAATTGTAGAATCTTTTGTGAAAGGAGATTGTGATGCTGATGTAGGTGCAGAATGGGCTTTAAGTGGAGAGTGAACTTATGATCCTTCCATCCATGATGCATGTCTATCAATTGTTGTTGCAGATTCACATGTGTGGTACTTTGATAGTGGTGCTACAAAGCACATTACCTCTCATCGTGATTTATTTACCTCTCTTGAGGTTGTCCCTCATGGGATACAGTCACTTGTGCCAACAATGCCTCTTATCATGTCCAAGGAGTTGGAAAGATTGCATTGACTGTTGCGAATGGTAGTTCTTTCACACTTGTTGATGCACTTTATGTACCTAGGATCAAGAAGAACCGTTTGTCTCTATCTGCACTTTCTAGACTTGGTCTTGTGAAATTTGTTGATGAGAGATGTGCAGTTCTTGATCTTAGTTCTGGTGATGAAATTGTTGCATCTTGCATTTTGTGTCATGGGCTGTATCAGATCACTTTGTATGACAAGTGTGGGCAAAATTTTGCAAACGTAGTTGTGGATTCAAAAACTATTTTAGATGCAAAACTTTGGCATGCACATTTTGGGCATCTAAATTTTGCCAGTTTGTTGCGTTTGCAAAAATACAATATGGTTGCTTCTTTACTGCCTCTTGAAGCACCTATGAAGCATGTTTGTGAAAGCTCTATTTTGGGTAAGATGTAGCGCTAAAATTTTACAAAGGATGGTTTAGTTAGGGCTACATACAAGTTGCAACTTATGAATAGTGATGTTTGTGGGCCAATTCAAACTCCGTCCTTAGACAAATACCTATAATTTGTGAGTTTTATTGATGATTACTTGAGGCATGCATGGGTGTATCTGATTAAAGCTAATTTTGAAGTGTTTATGTTGTTGCCTACCAAAAGGTTCTTCACGCACATTGTGCACCCAAAAATAGAATTAATTTTCATTTTATACATGCTAAGGAGTACACATGCCTAACGTTGACATCATACTATCGAGGTGATATAGTGTTATGTATACCAAATATTTTCAAAGAAAAGAAGAACGAGGTGGATTGAGTCAAATCAAGTATGAAAGAGTTGTACATAAAAGAAGACAAAGAGCAGGGGGGGTGTTTCAACACATCAAAGAAGCAAGGAAGGATATGGGTGATCCTGAGCCTCATCACTGGATAGAGGTGATCCTCGGCTTCATTATTGCTAATAGAGGATATGGGTGATTCTCGGACTCATCATTGGACTCTTTTAATAGATTTCGAGGGAAGAGATCGTTATTCTTTGTGATATCATGGTCCTTTGAGGCATTGTATAGCCTTTATTGCATAGAATATGGTCTTTATGTAGTTGGTCATTGGTCTAAAACCCAAGGGGAGGTTTTTGGGGGTGTGGGTTTTGTTTCATGAAACCGGCTACTTTATGCAAGAACCTTACTTTTGTTTCATGACACCGGCTACTTTATGCAAGAACCTTACCTTGTGTTAGGCATTGTATCCTGGTGTGTGTACCATTCCTTGTCTAATCATAGCCAGTGTGGAATATCCCTTGTGATATTCCATGTGATAGCCTATCTTCTCTCTCATGAGTCTATCCACAAATATGTGGAAAATTTTTGGGATTTACATCTCAAGGCTACTATCTTTCGAAAGATAAGACTTTGTCGAGCAAAAGCAACAATTCTGTGCGGGATTACCCAAAGAGATGGCCGAGTATGTCAACTCTCAACGGCTTGGTTCTATCACCAAAGTAATACGCCACACCATGGTTGCTTCATGCATCAATTTCCAACAAGGGGCTAGATGGAATGTCGAGCCCATGGAAAATAAAGACAAAAGTGATGCCAAGAGGAAAACTAATGCCCAAAATTCTTACCAAGGTTATTCCAACAGCAACAACAATCGGTCCAAGGAGAAGGGAGTTTACAAAAGTAAATATAAAATCTCTCCTAAAGAGCTAGAAGCTTTTTGTAAGGACCACAAATGTTTTAAGTGTGGGGAGCAAGGCCATGGTTATTGCCCTTGCCCCAAGAGAATTTACCTGCAATGAGACGCCTAGAGCCTCTATGTTTGAAGCTCCAAAAGAGGATGCTCATTGCCAAGGATTTCTCCTTTCCTATGCTTGGGAAAAGATGCAAGAGCATGATGGATTTATTTTATTTGACCTGGTTTAACTCAGAACTCCATATCATGGAGTTGACCACTAAGCTAGGCATACAAGCCCAGGAGATGGGAGATGCATTGAAAGCCAATGGAGCTATCAAGGGAAAAGACGTCTCTGTGACTTCCTTAATTGAAAATTTAAGGCTTCATTTCCAAAGCTATGTGGACAAAAAGGATTTCTTCATCTCCCCTCTCAAACATGAGAATGTTATCGTTGGGGCACCATGGTTTAACCGCATGGCTTCCAACATGAAGTTCCCTGAAAGCAGAATCTACTTCACCTATAGGGATGAGAGCATGTACATAGATGCTAATGAGTTGGGGATCACCATATCCTTGCAATAAAGGGAATCAAGAGGAAATAAAGTTGTCTAATTTCCTACATGGATCCCAAGATGTTTTCATTGATGACATCCCTAGTGAGCTACCTCTACAATGAGGGATGACGACCATGTAATTGAGCTCCTACCAAGAAGCTCACTGCCTAACAAGCCTCCTTATCGAGTTTCACTTCAAGAGAGAGGTAATGTCATAAAATATAATATCTAGCTTTACCAAATGATTTTCTCATATTAAACTGATAATTTAATGTGGGAGAACAAACGGGGACAAGAGTTAGAATAGAGACATGTGCTTCTAGACCTATCTCAACACAAGACCAAAAGGAGAGATGGTTGCATCTCAATAGGGGTCCAAAAGGAGATGGTCTATCAAAGAAAAATGTGCAATAAGTGCTTCTAGACTTACCTCAATAGGGGACCAAGAGGAGAGATGGTTATATCTCAATAGGGGTCCAAAAGGAGATAGTCTATCAAAGAGCAATGTGCATCTAATGGAGCTTAAAGGACCTTAGGGTTAGCTTCATTAAAGACCTCCAATGGTTAGTGTTAAAAGTCCTTTGACCTAGGCAAGCTAGGGCTAGCTTGAGGTGGGAACCCGACCTAAGCTTGAGGTGCTTGATGACTAAGGTGCTTGAGGTGCTTTTCGTGCATGATGAATGAGGTGCTTGAGGTGCTTGTCGTGCTTGATGACTAAGGTGCTTGAGGTGCTTTTCATGCTTGATGACTAAGGTACTTGAGGTGCTTGTCATACTTAATGAGGAAGGTGCTTGAGAAGCTTCCCATGCATGGGAGGTAAGGTGCTTGAGTCAAAGAGACCCTACAAACTTAATGAGGAAGGTGCTTGAGAAGCTTCTCATGCATGGGGAGTAAGGTGCTTGAGTAAACAAGAGACCCTACAAAGGAGGGGGAAAGTCCCATAGTTAGGGGAATCTTTGACTTAACATTCCACTCACCCAAATGGCACATGGGACACATGTCAGACTCTCCCTATGCTTAACCACATGGTGTGCTTGAATGCTATTGGTTGGGCTAAATAGGGGTCCAATGAGATTTTAGTTCCATCCAACAAATATCTAGATATTTTCAAGCTCTCTCTCTCTACGGGGTAAGGAGGACATTTGTCCAAAGACTACCCATGTACTTGAATGCATGCTGCATGATTGGCTAGGGTGGAGAGGGGTCCAATGAGCTTGAAACATGTGTAAAAGCTACAACTCACCCCAAGCAAGCAAGGGGGGTGCTGGGGGGATATACACCTCACACACACTCATTTTGTGAATTCATTCTCACTTGGTGAAAGTTGAGGAACTCCACCTCCTTCTCCAAGCTTGTGAGAAGTGAGATCCTACACCAACACTCTTGGCTATGGAATACAAATCCAACCAAGAGTCACGCTTCAATGCTTAAGCTTGCCATCTTCTCCATCTTCATTACTATGCTATTATGTATGCTAGCAAGAAGAGTGATGATAAGTGAGGAATTATTTCTTTCTCCTATGGAATGTTTCTTCTTCCTCTTCCCTATCCTCATTCCCCGCTAGCTCTCTCCACCTTCGAAGGTATTTGAGGCCTTGGGACTGAGGCTTGGGATAGTTAATGCTTTCTACAAGTTTATGTTATGCTTGTGATGCATGAAGCTTTCCATCTTCATTGCATCACCTAGGTCAAAACGAACACAAAGATTGTATTGTACGAAGTCTCTCTTGATGGGAGAAACTATAATACAAATGCCTATTGGAGGGGGGACTAGATCCGTATGAATTCGGTCCTCAATTACTGTCATGTTCTCTAAAATCTCTCTCTTGCAAAAGTATTGTTCATGCCAAGTTAACTCAGTACCATGTTTATGTTGCTACCATCAATTAAGTTCACCCACTATGCTCACAAAGTAATCTCACAAAAGTGCTTCATCTAATTTTCTAATTCCGCTACTCTCAAAGTTCATAGGCCATTCCCATTACACACTAAGTAACACACTCTCTGTTGTGTGCCTTGAGCTTCCTTTGTCTTCTCCAAGCTGTGGGGGTTTTCCTGCAACCCTAATTCCAACACATCATGGAAGCAAGCATACTACAAGGGAGTTCCAGTACACCTTTGGAACCTTGGAGCAATTTATTTAGAACATCATATCAATCATGAATGCTCTCTTACATACGCTCAATTTTTACAATCACAACTTCCTACACAATGATTTGCATGCTCATAAAATATTAATACACTTTTGCAAAAAGGGTGTATATGATAGCATCACTGATTGGGGATCAAGCACTATCTCAAACGTTAAGGAGATATTTCCCCACTTATAACAACTATCCCTAGAAGCAAGAGCACAACAAGAGAAAATTATGCATGGGTAGCTCTTGAAAACATAAGCACAAACCCCCTCCCTTGACTAAAGTCTTTGATGTATATAGCCTTTGTTGGCATATAACTAGCCAACCAAAGAGAGACCCAAAATCATTGCGTGCTCATTATGGGATAGTGGAAGTTACTAATTTTGGATTGAAGCACAAACTAACGAGATATGGTGTAGAGTTTGATCCCTTGGGAGAGGATATATTGGAAACATGTTCGAGCAGCTCCAGGGGATCATATGAATTTTGTCTATCAGACATCATGGGAGATTATGCCCAAGACCTAAACTAGATTTTGTTGATGTAAAGGCCTCTTTTTGTAACAGCTCCTTTTTGCAAAGCCCACTCTTTGTAATAACTACATCAATGAATTTTTTGTAACCAACAATTGAGAGAGAGAGAGAGAGAGAGAGAGAGAGAGAGAGAGAGAGAGAGAGAGAGAGAGAGAGAGAGAGAAGAAGAAGAAGAAGAAGAAGAGAGTTTTAACGTCGTAGGAAACTATCCCAAGAGACCTTAAAGATCTAGCCGAGGAGGAGTTAAACTCAACACCTGTTATTCAAGAGGGAAATGGCATAACCAATCTACCACACTTGGGTGATAGAAAAGTTATACCATTTTCATCTTTTTATTAGCACACACACCCACACCCACACACATACCCGAGAAGAAGAGAGTTTTAACGTCGTAGGAAACTATCCCAAGAGACCTTAAAGATCTAGCCGACGAGGACTTGAACTCAAGACCTTTTATTGAAAGAGGGAAATGGCATAACCAATCTACCACACTTGGGTAATAGAAATTTTATAACATTTTCCTTTTCTTATTAGCACACACACCCACACCCACACCCAGACCCACACACATCACTACCACATATGTATGGTAACAAATCCCCCCTAGGAGTGATGCGATGAACAAGTGCTGGCACATAGAGTATAGGGAAGTGCCATGCCCTGAGGACATGATCAGTCCACAAAGGGGAGTAAACCCAAAGCTTTGCGAAAAGCTTCGAACTTCTCACAAGACAATGCCTTTTGAAAATATCTGCAAGGTTGTCCCATGTTGGCACATAAGCCACCTGATCTCTCATGTTGAGATTCTCTCTTTAACATAGTGGTAATGCACCTCAATGTGCTTTGTGTGAGCATGCAAAATTGGGTTCCTCCCAACTGCCAATGCGCTCTGACTGTGAGTGTAGATGTTGGCAGTGTCCTCTCCAACACCCAAATCAGCCATAAGGCCTCTAGTTCATACACACTCAACCATAACTGTGAAGACTTCCCTCCACTCAGACTCACAACTAGAAGTGGCCACAATAGGTTGCTTTTTGCTCAACCATGATATGCATGAACTATCAAGCACGAAACGGAAACCACTCATGCACACTCATGTGTCATAACAACCAGCCCAATCTGAGTGCGAAAAAGCATGTAAATTTGGCAGCAATGATCCCCCTTGAGATAAAACAACCCAAGATGTAAAGTTCCACTCAAGTAGTGAAAGATCCTCTTGACAGCCTGCTAATGCTTATACCTTGGGCTATGCATAAATATGTTGACCTGTGAGACGGCACATTGAATATATGGCCTTGTTTTGCATACCTAAATAAGGCATCCAACGACAGTCTAATAAAGAGTGACATCGGCAAGATCACCAGCATCATGAAGACTCAACTTCAATCCTGTTTCCATGGGAATAGCAATAGGCTTTCAATCCTCAAGTCCAAACTTACATAGTAACGATTTTATGTAGCTTGTTTAACACAAGGCAATACCACCATCAGTAATGATGCAGCAGTCCCATATCTTTCATCTTGAAAGTAGCATACAAATCAGCATTAAATTTAGCAATGTGTGTCTCATTCGGACAAGTGATCAACAAATCATCCACATATAGAATAAGAATGAGAAGTGTATCACCCTCACACTTTACATACAAAAAGCTTTATGTTGGATTGTTACCAAAGCCTCGTTTAATCAAATGAGTGTCAACTTTCTCATACCAAGCATGAGGAGACTACTTCAACCCATACAAAGCTTTCTTACATTTGCACACTTTATCCGATTGTCATTTCTTGACAAAACCATGAGGTTGCATTACATAAACTTCCTCAAATATGTCACCATTCAACAAACCGGTAATAATGTTTGATTGATATATTTGCACACTTTATCCTCTTGTCCTTTCTTGACAAAACCATGAGGTTGCATTATGTAAACTTCCTCAAATGTGTCATCATTCAAGAAAGCAATAACAATGTTTGTTTGATATATATCCATCCAAAATGAGCTGCGTAACCTTTTGCAACAAGCCAAGCCTTATATAGCAATCAATTTCACCATCCGATTTGCGTTTCAACTTGTAAACCCACTGCGCACCAATGGCCTTTTTGCTAGGAGTCAAATCACATAAAGTCCATATATCATTTTCTATAAGTGCATCATATTCTGATTGTATGGCATCCATCCACTCGGGGGGTGCACTATGTAATCATGTTAATGTATAACGTGAGTTTGAAAGGAGAGGTTTTAAAATGCAAAAAAATTAGGCAATTTAACAGAGATACATTGAAATAAGGGGTTTTTATATTCAATTTTGAAAAAAAAAATCCTAAATTAAGGGGTCATTTTATTAATTTAGACATCTTAAAAGAGGGTTTTTTTTAATACCCCGCGAACGCACGTTATATAGGGGTGTACTGAACGGTGAACCCTCCGAGGCCATCCAATTTTTTGAATTTTGTGCTTCATCAAAATACATAGGTTCCTCCACATCACATAAACTAGAAATAGCCAAAGGATAGTAATTGTATGCATAAGATGCATAGCGAGAACCTGAACGAGTATGACTAGACAAAGGTGCATCCAATTTACTATCACACAAAGTACGCACTAGCCATTTTGGCATACCTCTAGCCTACTCATTCTCATCCCTTTCCACATCAAATACATCATGCACATCTGTATCAGAAATACCATGACCCGTAGCATTTTCAGAAACCCCCATAGGCTGTACATTTTCCTCGTTGGAATTTACACTTAAGTTTCCACCAGCGAAAAGAGGCAACAAACTGTCATAAATGTCCCGTGAGCTTACAATATTATCTCTGATACTTACATGACAACAAAGATTGAACCGAATCTTCCACAAACACAACGTCATGAAAACAAGATACACTTTGTTTGCAGATGATATAACCTGCAACCTTTGCTTTCACTAATGTAATCAACAAAAATGCATTTGACGGCCTTATCATCCAATTTTTTGCTCTTCGTTTATGGCACCAAAGCATAAGCTAAATAACCAAAAATGCACATGTGATCAATAGATAATCTACAACAACAATTGACATACATGCATCATGGATGGAAGGATCATAAGTGCACTCTGCACTCAACCCCTTCTGCATCTACATCAGCATCACAATCTCCTTTCACAAAAGATTCTACAATTGTTGCACTTATAGTGGAGCCAACCTCTTTCTTCTTAGCCTCTTTTGCCTTCAATTTTAGACACTACTTGATCAAGTGATGTCATAAAATCCAATATCTAACCAGCCTATATTAAACTGATCATTTAATGTGGGAGAATAAGCGGGAACAAGGGTTAGAATAGAAACATGTGCTTACGGGTCTATCTCAACACGGGGCCAATGGTAAACGGGTCCAAATGAGAGAGATATGTCAAAGATCAAGGCTAGTTAATGGAGTGTAAAGACCTCAGGCTTAGCTTCATTAAAGACCTCTTAAGGTTAGTGTTAAAAGTCCTTTGATCTTAGGTCCTCTAGGGCTATGCTTGAGGTGGGAACCCGGCCCAAGCTTGAGGTGCTTCTTGTGCTTGCTGACTAAGGTGCTTGAGGTGCTTAATGAGTAAGGTGCTAAGGTGCTCCATGACTAAGGTGCTTGATGGGGTAAGGGTTCAGAAAGTCAATGCATGATCCCTACTCATGAGGGGGCAAGCCCTCTTTGTAGGGGCTAGAGAGAGAGCACATACACCCTCACACAAGGTATCCTTGGTACAAAGAAAGTAGCGGGGACACTTGTCAGCCTCCTCTTCATGTTGCCTTCATAATGTGCCTAAAACCTATTGGTTAGCCTCCCAAGGGGTCCAATGATAATTTAGTTGATTTAATTAATTGTTTTTGCATTTATCAAGTCCTCTCTCTCAAAGGGAAAAGGGGGACACTTGTCCCAGGGCTACCCTTGTTGCTAGCTATGCATCAAGCCTGTGATTGTCCAAGCTTGAGGAGGTCCAATCAGGTGCCATAGAGTGCTAGAAGAGGGGGTCGACCAAAGCAAGAAGGGGGCTATCTTGGGGGGTATACTCCCCCCCCCCCCCCCCCCCCCCCCCACACACACACACACACATTGTGTGAAGTGAAAAGTGCAAGAGCTCCATCTCCTTCTCCAAGCTAGTAGAGAAGTTGAGAGCCTACACCAACACTCTTAGCTATGGAATGCAAATCCAACCAAGAGCCATGCTTCAATGCTTAAGCTTGCCATCTTCTCCATCTTCGTTACTATGCTATTATGTATGCTAGCAAGAAGAGTGATGATAAGTGAGTAACTATTTCTTTCTCCTATGAATGTTTCTTCTTCCTCTTCCCTACCCTCATTCCCTACTAGTTCTCTCCACCTTTGAAGGTGTTTGAGGCCTTGGGACCGAGGCTGGGGATAGTTAATGCTTTTTATAAAGCCTATCTTATGATCATGATGCTTGAAGCTTTCCATCTTTATTGCATCACCTAGGTCACAAAAGGAAAGGGAAGAGAGGAAACAAAGGAAGAAAAGGGCAAGAAAGAGGCCACCCTCTTCTCCTTCTTCTTCACCTTCCTCGTCTTCTGACAAAAGCTATGGCTATTCTCCTAGAGAATGCAAGAGGGGAGGACATCGAAAATCTTACCTTGCATGGTGAGGGTCACAAAAGCTCAAGAAGTTCAAAGAGGGAGGAAAGAGTATCTCTTTTCTCACCTATGATAACACCTTTGGTGCTACTGACAAAGTATTGGATTTCATCCAGCAATTTGATGCGACCTTTGGAGATGAAGGCTTCACGGAGTCCTCCAGGCTACACCATGTAGCTATGCACTTTTAGAAATCGTCTCGTCAATGGTGGGCTAGCCTTTGTGGCAACGACAAAGCCCCAAAGACATGGAAAACTCTACGAGTTTCTATCATGAAGCAATTCCTTGCAAGCGATACAAAGGACAAACTGCTTACCGAATGGCGTAGTCTGAAGCTTCTCTCTCATGAATCTATCCACAAATATTTAGACAAGTTTTGGGATTTACATCTCAAGGCTACTGTCATTCAAAAGATAGACTTCACCGAGCAAAAGTAACAATTCTGTGTGGGATTACCTGAAGAGATGGCCGAGTACGTCAACTCTCAACGGCCTGGTTCTATCACCGAAGTAATCCACCACACCATGAATGCTTCGCGCATCAGTTTTCAACAAGGGGCTAGATGGCATGTCAAGCCCATGGAAAACAAAGATAAAAGTGATGCAAAAGGGAAAACCAATGCCCAAAATTCTTCCTAAGGCAATTCCAACAACAACAACGACGACAACAACAATCGGTCCAAGGAGAAGGGAGTTTACAAAGGTAAAAACAAACTCTCTCCTGAAGAGCTTGAAGCTTTTTGCAACGACCACAAATTTTTTAAGTGTGGGGAGCAAGGACATGGCTATCATCCTCGCCCCAAGAGAAATGCCCGCAATGAGACTCCTAGAGATTCCACCATCGAAGCTCCAAAAGAAGATTCTCATTGCAAAGGATCGCCTCTCTCCTATGCTTGGGGAAATGTAAGGGAGCATGATGCCTTCATCTTGTTCCACCCTGGCTCTACTCACAACTTCATATCAGCGGAGTTTTCCACCAAGTTGGGCATTCAAGATTTTGAGATGGGAGACACTGTAACTGCCGATACGGATTTCAAGGGACAGCAAGCCTCCATTACTCCCTTGATTGGGAAGTTGAGGCTTCATGTCCAAAGCTATGTTGACAAAGAAGATTTTTTTATCTCTTCTATCCAACATGAGAATGCTATCCTAGGGGCACCATGGTTCAACCGCATGGCTGCCAACATGAAGTTTCCTAAAAGGAGAATCTAGTTCACCTACAGGGAAAAGAGAATGTATATAGATGCTAGTGGGTCTAGTCGTACTATACCACTTGTAAATCCTTCTGCTTTTGATAAATCAATGAAGAGCTCAATTTCTGCATACATGATTTTTGTCAAAGAGTCCCTAAAAGGTCCTAATGTTTCATCAAATGTAAATGGTAGGAATCAAGAAGAGTTAGACTTGTCTGATTTTCTAAAAGGATCCCAAGATGTGTTCATCGATGATATCCATATGGACTTACCTCCAAAACGAGGGGATGATGACCATCAAATTGAGCTCCTACCAGGAAGCTCACCGCTAACAAGCCTCCTTATCAAGTTTCCCAAGCTCAAGAAGAGGAGATCATGAGGCAAGTACAAGAATTGGTAGACAAAGGGATGGCGAGGCCTAGCTCCTCCCCCTTTTGTTCTCCAATCCTTTTAGTGCAAAAGAAGATGGTACAAACCGCATGTGTGTGGAATCTCGAGCACTAAAACATATCACTATCAAAAATAGATTTCTCGTACCTCGGGTAGAAGATCTATTTGATAAGCTACAAGGCTCTACCTACTTCAGTAGGATTGACCTTAAAAGTGGATATCATCAAATAAGGATAGTGGATGAAGATATACTAAAGACTATGTTTCGTACAATGTTTGGTCTTTATGGATATCTAGTATGCCTTTTGGCTTGACTAATGCACTAGCTGTTAGGAAATAAGATGTAGCTAAATAGATAATTGCGTAGATTACTTAATGGAGAGAGACAGATTTATATACACGAGATTATAGAGTAGAGAGAGAGAGAGAGAGAGAGTACACACGATATACGTGGTTCACCCAATGTGGGCTACGTCCACGGGAAAGCAGCCACTCAATGGCTTTAGTACTTCAAAATAAGAAGTAGTTTACAAAGGGATTATACCCTTAATGGAGCTCCCGCCTTGCTTCACTCTCACCACCTCACACTCACCTTGTTGCATCAACTTCACACTATATGAAATGTGTGTAGAAATGGCCTCCTTTTATAGGCCAAAAGGGCTGCCCTCTCTTATAAGAGAAAGCCATGTGTAGCCGCCCTTGTGCGAATAAGTCCAAATTGGACTCTCCAATCCGCCCATGTGTGGCCGCCCTTGAGAAGACAAGTCCGCTTTTGAATTCGGCCACCGGCCACCGGCCATTGACTTCCGACCACCGGCCATCGGCAGTGACTACCGGCCACCGGCCAACCGACCGGTTGTTTTCCGACCACTTTCCGGCCGTCGTCCGGCCATAATATTCGACGAAAAAGAATATTCCGGCAAAAAAAAAGTATCGGGGGCCTCCGCCCCCGAGGCCTTTAAAGTTGCCCCTGATTCTTGTCCGTGAAAATTTTGGTTTCCGGTGAGTGATTTTCCTTCACGCACGATATCTTCTCCTCATAATGGGGGCCTTACAAATGTGCGCTTTTACCACAGAAAATTACAAGGGTAAATCAGGCTCCATACTTAACAATCTCCCACTTGGAGACTGATCTCCAAACCAAACTTGTGACTGCTTTCTTGTGAATCCGAGTTGCATCTTGTGAATCCATGATCCAACATCCATCGATCAAACTTCAAGTACCATTGTCTTGATGCTTGCTTTAAACCATACAAGCTCTTCTTTAATCTGCAAACCATTTTCTCCTTACCTTTTACTTCATACCCCTTTGGTTGAAGCATGTAGATTTCCTCCTCTAAGTCACCGTGAGGGAATGCCGTATTTACATCCATTTGCTCGAGATTTAGATCATGAGCAGCCACAAGGCTTAAGACAAGCCTAATTGAGTTCAGTTTTACAAAAGGAGAAAATATTTCATTGAAGTCAATACCTTTCTTTTGAGAAAAACGTTTTACCACAAGCCTAGACTTGTACCTTTTCTTCCCACCTTCTTCTTCCTTTAGCTTGTACACCCATTTGTTTTGAAGTGCTCGCTTACCTTTAGGCAACTCAACCAACTCCCATGTTTGGTTGCGATGTAGTGAGTCCATCTCCACTTGCATGCTCTTCGTCCATTCTTCTTTGGATTCATGTTGCATAGCTTCTTCGTATGATTCCGGCTCTCCAGAATCTGAGATCAAGAGATGGTTAAAGGAAGGAACAAACCTTTCTGGAGGTCTACTTGCTCTTGTAGATCTTCGGGGAATAGGTTGAGGCTCCTCATTTGGTTGAGGTTGTTGTACATTGTCACCGTTTGCAGTCCTTGAGTCTTCACCGTTCTCAAGCTCCATGTACTCATCACCTGTTTCTTTTGTTTGTTTTCTTTCCAAGTAATCTTTGTACATATTTTGTTCGTTAAAAATTACATCCCTAATCCTTAAGATTTTACCATCTTCAGGATTCCATAGACGATACCCAAAGTCTCCTTCTCCATAGCCAATGAAGAAACACTTTTTGGACTTTGCATCTAGCTTTGATCTTAGGCTTCTATCTATGTGCATGAAAGCCTCACACCCAAACACTTTGAGAAATGCATAATTCACCGGTTTACCTATCCATGCCTCTTCTAGAACTCCCCCATCCAATGCCGTTGAGGGTGACCGATTGATTAAGTACACAGACGTACTTATAGCTTCCGCCCAAAGCTCAAGCGGTAGGACTGCATGTAGCCGCATGCTTCGTGCTCGTTCCATGATTGTCCTGTTCATCCTTTCCGAAATCCCATTTTCTTGAGGTGTCCTTGGGGTTGTTCTTTGCCTCCAAATGCCATTGCTAGCACAAAAGCTTTCAAAAGCTTGGCTGCAATATTCGCCTCCATTGTCGGATCTGAGGCATTTAACCTTGGTACCTGTTTCATTCTCCACAAAGGCTTTCCACCTTTGAAATATGGAAAATACATCGGATTTATTCTTCATGACATAAACCCATGTTTTTCTAGTCGCATCGTCTATGAATGTTACATAGTACAATGAGCCACCAAGTGATGGTGTACTTACAGGACCCCAAACATCAGAATGAACCAACTCAAGTTTTTTATTTTTTCTTTCATTTCCTGATTTTTGAAATTTTATCCTCTTTTGTTTACCATAAACACAATCTTCACAGAAATCTAAGTCCACTTCTTTCAAACCTGGTAGAAGCTTCTTTGTTTGAAAAATTTGCATTCCTTTGGCACTCATATGCCCAAGTCGGTAGTGCCACACCGCACTCTCAACTTCTGTAGTTGCTGTACAAGCTGAAGGTTGCGTGCTAACAGTACACAAGTAAAGTGTACCGACTTTTTCACCCTTGGCAACCACCAAAGATCCCTTTGAGATCTTCCACCGTTTGTTTTCGAATGCAATGTTGTGACCTTCATCGTCCAATTGTCCTATAGAGATCAAATTTTTGCGAAGAGAAGGAACATGCCTAACATCTTTAAGCTTCCATTCATTTCCGTTAGCAGTTTTGACAGAAACTGTACCTTTGCCGACAATCTCACAAGCTTCATCATCTCCCAAGTATACATACCCAAAATTACCTTTGGTGTAGTCTTGGAAATGTTGCTTGTGTGGTGTCGCATGGAATGAAGCCCCGGAATCTACTATCCAGGAATTAGACACATTGTCTAATGAGAGAATTAGAGCATCTTGCTCTACTTTACCTGCCACATTGGCCTCCGATGTTGGCTTGTTGTCTTGAGACTCTGTCTCCTTCTTCTTCTTGGACCAGCAATCCTTCTTGACGTGGCCCTTCTTGCCGCAGTTCCAACATTCAAGAACTGACTTTGTGCGTGACTTGCTCTGCCTTGAGCGATCACGACCCTTTTGGTTTTTGAACCTCTCCTTAGGCCTTCCTCTTGTTTCCACTGATAGTGCAGCACTTGATGATTCTCCTGTGCTTCTCCTTCGCATTTCCTCGCTTAGGAGAACACCCACAACATCATCAAACTTAAGAGTACTTGTGCCAGAGATAGAATTACTTACAGCCATCACAAGGCTGTCCCAACTATCCGGTAGAGATGATAGTATAAGGAGAGCTCGCACTTCGTCATCGAAATTTATTTTCACTGATCGAAGTTGACTTATGTTTGTGTTAAAGTCATTTAGGTGTTCTGCAACTGAACCATTCTCTGCCATCTTTAGATTGAACAAGCGCTTCATAAGAAATACCTTATTGGATGCCGATGGTTTCTCGTAGAAGTTGTCAAGTGACTTCATCAAGTCCTCCGTGGCCTTCATCTCCGAAACATTGAAGGCCACCGTTGACGCCAAGCTTAATCGGATTGTTCCCAGTGCCTTTCGATCAAGGACAATCCATGCTTCATCTGCCATTGTTGCGGGCTTCTTCGCAAGACCGCCTAGTGGCAAATAGAGGTCCTTCTGGTAGAGATAGTCTTCAATCTGCATCTTCCAATGTTGGTAGTTTTTGCCGTTGAACTTCTCAATCTTGAGCTTCCCTTCCTCCGCCATAACTCCCACTCAATTCAAGGAATCCTTTCCTTGAGATAATTTAGCTACGAGCAAACCTTGCTCTGATACCAGTTGTTAGGAAATAAGACGTAGCTAAATAGATAATTGAGTAGATTACTTAATGGAGAGAGACAAATTTATATACACGAGATTATAGAGTAGAGAGAGACAGAGAGAGAGTACACACGATATACGTGGTTCACCCAATGTGGGCTACGTCCACGGGAAAGCAGCCACTCAATGGCTTTAGTACTTCAAAACAAGAAGTAGTTTACAAAGGGATTATACCCTTAATGGAGCTCCCGCCTTGCTTCACTCTCACCACCTCACACTCACCTTGTTGCATCAACTTCACACTATATGAAATGTGTGTAGAAATGGCCTCCTTTTATAGGCCAAAAGGGCTGCCCTCTCTTATGAGAGACAGCCATGTGTAGCCGCCCTTGTGCGATGAGTCCAAATCGGACCCTCCAATCCGCCCATGTGTGGCCGCCCTTGAGAAGACAAGTCCGCTTTTGAATTCGGCCACCGGCCATTGAATTCGGCCACCGGCCACCGGCCATTGACTTCCGACCACCGGCCACCGGCCATTGACTTCCAACCATCGGCCATCGGCCATTGACTACCGGCCAACCGACCGGTTGTTTTCCGACCACTTTCCGACCGCCGTCCGACCATAATATTCCGACGAAAAAGAATATTCCGACAAAAAGAAAGTCTCGGGGGCCTCCGTCCCCAAGGCCTTTAAAGTTGCCCATGATTCTTGTCCGTGAAAATTTTGGTTTCCGGTGAGTGATTTTCCTTCACGCACGATGGCTTCTCCTCATAATGGGGGCCTTACAAATGTGCGCTTTTACCACAGAAAATTACAAGGGTAAATCAAGCTCCATACTTAACACTAGCCACGTTCAATCATTCAATGGAGAAAATCTTTAGACCCTACCACAAATTCATAAGAGTGTTTTTTGATGATATCATCATCTACTCCAAGTCTTTGGAGGAACACGAGCAACATCTCCATGTGATTTTTCAAGCATTGAGGGAGAACAAGATTTTTATCAATCAAAAGAAAAGCGAATTTTTCCTTCAAGAGATTCAATGCTTAAGTCATATTATCTCTCAAGATGGTTTCTGTATGGATCCATCGAAGTTAGAGGTAATAAAAGCATGGCCTAATCCAAGGAATCTACATGAGCTAAGAAGCTTTATTGGTATGTGTGCATACTATAGATGCTTCATAGCAAAATTCTCTCAAATAGCAGGACCATTACATGACTTAACAGAGAAGAACGTTAAGTATTCATGGACTGCTAAGGAGAAAAATGCTTTTGACAAGCTCAAAGAGAAACTTACCTCCCAACCAATCCTTATGTTTCCAGATCTCTCAAAGCCATTTGAGGTCCAATGGAATGCTTGTGGTGATTGCCTTTTGGAGCAGTCCTTGTTCAAAAAGGGCATGCCATAGCATATGAGAGCCGATGGCTCAATACGAATGAACGGGTCTTAGGCATTTATGAGAAAGAGCTTTTAGCTATTCTACATGCCCTAGACACATGGAAGCACTATCTATTGGGGACTCCATTTATTTTGTGAACTGACCACCAAAGTTTCAAGTACTTCATGACACAAACCAAGCTTTCCAACAAACAAATGAGGTGGGCAAATTTTCTTTCATAATTTTATTTTCATATTGCTCACATTGCTGGTAAGCACAATCAAGTGGTTGATTCACTTTCATGCGACGACCAAAAGTTAATGCAGTGTCTATAGCTACTCACAATGATTAATCTTCTATGATAGATGAGTATGCTACTGACCCTAACTTTAAAGACATAATGTCAGTCCTTGCTTTGGGGAAGAAAGAGGAACCATTCACTTTGCAGGATTGTTCTCTTGTCCATGGCAATAGGCTATGTGTTACTCACTCCCTTTGTGGTGAGAAAGTCATGTATGAATCCCATGCTCCTCCCAATGCGAGGCATAGAGGCATTCAACCTACTCTCCGAGGAGTAGAGACATATTTCTATTGGCCTACCAAGAAAGTGGACATACAAGAGTATGTTTCAAAATGTCTAGTATGCCAAAAGACTAAGTATGATATACGGAAACAACCTGGATTACTCCAGCCATTTCCAATCCCTAATTCACCATGGGAGAGTATATCCACGGATTTTATCTTTGGATTACCCAAGTCTATCCATGGGAATACGAGAATATGGACAATAGTCGACGGGTTTAGCAAGCAAGCACACTTTATTCCTATCAAAAAGACTATTCAGGCACACATGGCAACTCTCTTCATATCTCAAATTTTCAAACAGCATGGATTGCCAGCATCCATCATGTCATATAGAGATCCTAGAATGACCAGTCTGGAAAGGTCTCTTTGAAAATCTAGGTACAAGATTGAATTTCTCTTCGGCCTATCACCCACAAACGAATAGCCAAAGTGAGATAGCCAATCTTACGATACTCGATCTACTAAAGACTTATGTTACAAAAGTATATCAATGATCACAATGGGAAACGTACTTACCTCTTGTAGAGTATGCATACAATAACACCGCACCTTTTGAAATCATAGAGGGAAGACCTAAAAGTCCCTTGCTACTTAAAGTACATGGGAAGATATTTGTTGTCAATGAGTATAGCTGTGACCTACAAGAATTTTTTCAAAAGATTAAGGAGGCTATATCCATCTCTCAAAAACGGCAAAAAGTTGCTACTAACAAGCACACAAGGGCCTTAACATTTATAGAAAATGAGTGGGTCTTACTTAAGTTTCCTAAGGCTAGATTGAGGCATGCAAAAATCCTACAGGCCATCAAAATTATTATGCTAAATTAGCAAAAAGATACTATGGTCTTTTTCAAATTTTGAAGCCAATAAAAAATGAGATGGCTGATCAACTCAAGTTTCCCAACCATTGGCTCGTACACAATGATTTTCATGTGATCCTACTTAAGCCCTACAAAGGAGAGCCACCAAGTGAACCCATTATTGAAGACCCTCCCACAATCGAAGACCAAGAGGTGCTACAACCCAAAGCTATCCTTCGGCATGAAGACAAGGTACTACGACATGGTAAGATTATCCGACGGTATCTTATTAAATTCAAAATTTATCCTTTTGAAGATGCTAGATGGATGGAAGGAATACAGCTTAAGGATAGTATGAGCCTTGTCAATGCTTACAATGCTATATTAGATTAAGCAAATGTACAAATTTCTTTTAAATGAACAATGTTTTTGTCTTATAAGACTAATTCTTTTTTTATTGTGCACCAAATTTAAGTAGTATGCATGCTTAGAATCATGTTTGTGATGATGACGTCTCTCAAACACCAAGTAAAATTTGTCACTCTACTTGGGAGAATCAAATGGACTAAAGAGTAGACATGCTTGCGGCAGCTTCGTCTCCCAAGCACCAAATGGATTAGTCATCCATCTTGGAATGATGTCGTAGGGTAAAAAGGGATCCTCTACCTGCTAAGACACATTGACTAATGACTAAGGCTTTATCTCTTCTACCTCATAGTCGAGGATGACTATGATTTCAAGAGAGAGGTAATGTCATAAAATCTAATATCTAACCAACCCAAATAATTTTCTCATATTAAACTAATGATTTAATGTGGGAGAATAGACGGGAACAATGGTTAGAATATAAACATGTGCTTACGGGTCTATCTCAACACGGGGCCAATGGTAAAGGGGTCCAAATGAGAGATGATCTATCAAAGAGAAAGGCTAGCTAATGGAGCTTAAAGACCTTAGGGTTAGCTTTATTAAAGATCTCCAAAGGTTAGTGTTAAAAGTCTTTTGACCTTAGGTAAGCTAGAGTTGTGCTTGAGGTGGGAACCCGGCCCAAGCTTGCGGCCCAAGCTTGAGGTGCTTGTTGTGCTTGCTGACTAAGGTGCTTGAGGTGCTTGTAGTGCGTGCTGACTAAGGTGCTTGAGGTGCTTAATGACTAAGGTGCTAAGGTGCTCCATGACTAAGGTGCTTGAAGGGGTAAGGGTTCAAAAAGTCAATGCATGATCCCTACTCATGAGAGGGTGAGCCCTCTTTGTAGGGGCTAGAGAGAGAACACATACACCCTCACACAAGGCATCCTTGGTACAAAGAAAGCAACGGGGACACTTGTCAACCTCCTCTTCATGTTTCCCTCATAATGTGCCTAAAGCCTATTGGTTAGCCTCCAAAGGGGTCCAATGATAATTTAGTTGATTTAATTAATTGTTTTTGCATTTATCAAGTCCTCTTTCTCGAAGGGGAAAGGGGACACTTGTCCCAGGGCTTAACTTGTTGCTTGATATGCACTAATCCTGTGATTGGCCAAGTTTGAGGAGGTCCAATCAGGTGCCAAAGAGTGCTAGAAGAGGGGTTCGTCGACCAAAGCAAGAAGGGGGCTAGATTTGGGGGGTATACTCTCCTCTACACACACACACACACACACACACACACACACACACACACACACACACACACACACACACACATTGTGTGAAGTGAAAAGTGCAAGAGCTCCATCTCCTTCTCCAAGCTAGTAGAGAAGTTGAGAGCCTACACGAACACTCTTGGCTATGGAATGCAAATCCAACCAAGAGCCATGCTTCAATGCTTAAGCTTGCCATCTTCTCCATCTTCATTACTATGCTATTACGTATGCTAGCAACAAGAAGAGTGATGATAAGTGAGAAACTATTTTTTTCTCATGTGAATGTTGCTTCTTCCTCTTCCCTACCCTCATTCCCCGCTAGCTCTCTCCACCTTTGAAGGTTTTTGAGGCCTTGGGACTGAGGCTGGGGATAGTTAATTCTTTTTACAAAGTCTATGTTATGATCGGGATGCATGAATCTTTCCATCTTTATTGCATCACCTAGGTCACAAGGAACACAAATATTATATTGTACCAAGTATCTCTTGATGGGAGAACCTATAATACAAAAGCCTATTGGAGGGGGGACCGGATCCACATAAATCCGGTCCTCAATTGTTGTGAGGTTCTCTAAACTCTCTCTCTTGCAAAACTATTGTTCATGCCAAGTTAATTAAGTACTATGGTTATGTTGCTACCGTCAATTAAGTTCACCTTCTATGCTCTCAAAGTAGTCTCACAAAAACGTTCTCTCTAATTCTCTTAATTCCGCTAGTCTTAAAGTACATAGGCCATTTCCATTACAAGTGATCATTAGCTTTACAATAATGGCAACACATCTTCTTCTTGCCTTTTTCACTAGACTTCCCAGATGAAGTTCTTTGCCACACTTAAAACAAGTTTTAATTTTAAAACTAAGTGCAAATGCTCCTCCCTTTTAAGTACAATTCCCTTTGTGCTTCTTCTTCTTGCACTGTAAAGAGTTGATCATGTCTTGCAAGTCGAGCATCTCATCCTTCTCTTTGATGATGGTCATTATTTGGTCAAAGCTAGAAGGCAAGACTCCTAGTAGAACTGTCATTTTATCCTCCTTTGGTACTGCACGATTCACAAAGGCAAGCTATGTGGTCATGAATTTGAGGAGATTTATAAAACTTGCAATATCCTTGACAAGCTCCATTTTTAGTTTTTATAGATTTTTCTTTAACCTCACTCTACTTTTCTTTCTTCTAGCTCCAAAATTTTTCTTTACAGTGATAGCCATTTTTTGGCTATTCAAAATTGCCATAGTGAGCTACCTCACCCTATGAAATCACTCAAACACTGTGGTTATCCTCACCCTTTCACTGTACATAGGCGTGTGTGAGTTATGGGACTTTCCCCATATCTCCTTAAAAACCCTCAATTAGCTAATCAACGGGCTGGTTGAGCCAAAAAAAAAAACAATGATAAAAAATGTATATTATGGCCTCTTGTGTGTAAATATTTCATTGTATATAGGGCCTACATATAGGGATTTTTTTATTTATTTTGGTAATTTTATTTAGATATTTATACATAGATATGTGTTTTATTAAGCTATGTATGCCTTCTTTTATCTTCTTGCACCATAAGTATATTTTTTGTTGCCAATGTGTACATTCTCTAATCTCATTTTTTTTTCTTTTATACAAATCACCTTCACATTTTTATCCTCACCCTTGTGAAAACAAAAAACCGGCTCCTACTCCCTTAGTAAATTTTATTATACACCCAAATTAATACAAAAGAGGGACCATATCATATGGTTCCAATATCATTTTTCATATCTATAATTTTTTCATATTTTTTCATTATGTACTCATTATTCTAACACCATGTGCTCATTGAGCTAATATCCATGAATAGTGCATGCACTAGTCTCACCATGTATATATTTCTTTATTCACCAATAATCCTCCTCCATGCATATGTAAAGATAACTTGGATGTTTTGTATCATGATATGACAAATGAGGGGCTCACTCTTGGATGCATTGTGCAAATTCAACAAAGGAGGGGGCCACTAAAAAACTTTTGCAGGCATAAAAATAGGTTTTTTGGTGAGATTTTTTGCGCATATTTTCGCTCAAAATTTGAAGGAGTAATCAACAAACAAAATGTAGCCCACAAGCTAAATAATTATCTCAATTTTTTGCATAACTTTTGGAGCTACCATCGGTGAGATATGAATTTTTGAGTGGACCCTAGTCTGCCCATTTTTCTCACAATGTAACCCATAGTCTTCTCTCACCTCCTTTCCTACTTCCACACACACACACACACACTCATTCCTCTCCATCCCTCACTCAAACCTGCAACTTTTATGGCTTATTTCATCTTCTTCACCGTTCCCATCTCTCCCTTACTCCATAGCTCAAAATTATCATCTCTACACACATATAGCTCAATTTCTCTCTCTAGAATCAAATACATATTACCGTAACCTCTTCATGCTTTCACAAAAAGAGAAAAAATTAGCAGCTCAAGCTTTGTAAAAGGAGGAGTTTGATCATGGAAAATTCAACTTTCCCATGTGTTGGGATGCAAACAAACTGCCGAACATCCCACTTACTACTAACCCATCTACTAACTTAACCCATGTATACACTTATTCTTTATTACAACAGAATAAAAACCTGCAAACGGGATAACGTTGTTGTGCGCTCCACCCAACAGTAGGTCTCTCTCTCTCTGTTGTCACACTCATACACGCTTCCCGCGGCACTTTCAATTGGTATCAGAGCGAGGTTTGTGCTCGTTCTTGCGTCCGTGCGCGCGCTTTCAAAATTGCAAACAGGTTTCCGATTTCGGCATCGGCAAATTCAGCGTTCCGAGAGCGTTTCCATTAGGTGTCCTGGGGTTTAACCCCCCTTTTGAAGCTGTTCGTACAGTCGAAATCTTCATCCAAGCTACGCCTCAGAAGTTGTATTTTTCAACTCCACCTTTGCTACAGCTACAGCTACAGGTATAGGATACAGGTACAGGTTGTTCAAAGACTATTTTGGGATGATATATAGCAGTTTTATGGCTATTATGTGTTATTGAGATGGTTTTTATAGACTGATCAGGAGCACTTTTCGGCATTGACATTGTCTCGGATTTTTCAAGCATCCATCTCCTCACAGGTTCTTGAATACATATAGAACATCCAGGTTTCTTACAGGTTGCAGTGTTTTGCATCAGCACAGATTTCAATAGGAGTACTTGATGTGCATATGCATTGTTTCGCACTTTTGATAGTGCTTCAGCTCTTTTGATTGTTTACTGCTTGCACATTTTTTTTGGCGCCTGTTTGAGCGCGTATACTGCACCTTGTAGTATTGTTGACAGTGGATGTACGTTGAGTTGCGAAAACAACCATATGTACCTTTTGTAGAGCCGATTTGGTTTGTTTCTGGCAGTCCCAACCGTTTTGAGACTCGGTTTGGAGGCCCTTTATGAGACTAAGCTGGTTTCTTGTCTGTGTAACCTTTTGTGAGGGTCGATAGCGTGAGGTTTTTTTGAGCTCGGGGATTCTCGAATGTTGAGATCCTTTTGGTGATATAGGTTGCTAGAGTGCCCCTTTTTCATGGCCTTGCCATAGATCATGTATAGAGAGGGCTAGGTGCATTTGACTCGTGTTGGCAGTCTTCGGGTCATCTTTTGACTTTTTATGCACAGTTAGTGGTTGATCCGCGTGTCTTATGTTTTGAGAGCATTACTTTTGATGCATTACTGATCTCTTGTGACAGTTTTGGATTGAGATTCTGTCAGTTTTTCTGGGGAAACTCTGTTGAATTTTTCCCAGAATTACCACTGTTTATCGCCATATTATCTTTAGCTTGCATCCATGTCATCTAGTGGTGAAAAGAATATCTACAATATCCAAAAATTTGATGGGACGAATTTTGCTTTCAGGAAAGAGCAGATTCAAGATGTTCTTATACAAAAAGGCCAGCTGGATCCTATCATGGAGCATCCAAAGGGTGAGTATATAGATGTTGAGTAGGAGAGACTTGATGCTAAGGCCAAATCTACCCTCCGTTTGCATTTGGCCGAATCTATGTACTTTACTATAGTTGGAGAAAGGAATGTTAGAGATATATGGGATAAGTTGTGTTCCAGTTATGAGAATAAAAGTGCCACTAATAAGGTTTTCTTGATGAAGAAGCTGTTTGCCTTTGTATGAAGGAAGAGGGCACTATTTCTACTCACATTAATGAGTTCAATATCATTTCACTCAGTTGACCACTCAGAGTTTGGTCTTCGATGAGGAAATCTTGCTATGCAGTTTACCCTCGTCTTGGAATACGTTCTGTACTGCAATTAGCAACTCAGCACCTGGTACCAGTCTAGTGTACAATGACGTCCTTGGGAGTCTGTTTACCGAGGAGATTCGCAGGAAATCTCTCGAAGGCAAGAAGGATGGTGATGTGTATGTTGCTAGTGATAGACAGAGGGGTCGCACTCAAAGTCGTGCCAAAAGCAAGAAACGTGGGGGATCATGCAGTAAGTCTCGGGGTTCTATGCGTAATGTCAAGTGCTATCACTACCATAAAAAAGGGCATGTGAAGAAGGATTGCAGGAAATGGCAGCAAAGCAAGAAGGATAGACAATCTAGTGATACTTCTAAGTCTGATGATTCAAACAAGGGCAAAGCAAAGTTAGAGGAGATCAATGTGTTAGAGTCTTCAAATGCTCCTATTGTAGCGACTCTTCCAAAGATTGTTATGCCACTTACCTCAATATGGTCTTCACAACAGATCTACCTGTCGAGGCTCTTGTTATTACAGAAGATGCACAGTATGTACAGAATTGGATAGTAGATTCTGGTGCGAGTTTCCATGTGACACTACATAGAGAGTGGGTCTCTATTTATTCTCACTCTTGTGGAAAAGTGATACTTGATGATGCTTATGAACTAGACATTGAGGGTGTCGGAAACGTCAAATTGCATCTAAGAAATGGCACGCATTTTACTTCATGTAATGTCAGACATGTGCCCAAGTTGACTAAAAGCTTGATTTTTGTTGGTCAGCTTGATGATTTGGGCTACAACACCACATTTGGAAATGGTTCCTAGATAGTACGCAAAGGTAATCTTGTTGGCCTTCAAGTGGGAGTTTGTTGGGATTCGGGCCAACTGGCCAAACATCCCACTTACTACTAACCCATATACTAACTTAACCCATGTATACACTTATTCTTTAATACAACAAAATAAGGAGCTGCAACAACAGGATAACGTTGTTGTGCACTCCACCCAACAGTAGGTCTCTCTCTTTGCTCTCGCACTTGCACTCACACATGCTTCCCACGGCACCTTCACCATGGTCACAAAAACTACACTGACAAAGTTCTACAACCGCTTCGTTCACTGGAGGAAATAGGTGGAAAATTCCCTTTCCATCTTGTGGTTTCCATCAAATTGTGTAGATTCTCATCCTTCTCTTAATTTTTATCATTTTATAAATCATGTAATGCACCTTGAGTGCATATGCCATGTAATTTTACCCTATCCTACTAACCACTAACATACTAACACAAAATAGCCATTGACCTAACCATAAAAGACACCTCACCTCAAGCCTACATGTGCATAGTAACTCCCTCTCTCTCTCTCTCTCTCTCTCTCTCTCTCTCTCTCTCTCTCTCTCTCTCTCCTTCCTTAAAACTCTACTTTCACCTTATCTACCATCAATAACGCTCTCTTTTGAGCCCATATCCATGACTCAAGCAGACAAAAAGGCCCGCAATGTTTTGATATTCAGAAAAAATCATAATCTTGATTTGCTAGCTTGTAAATTAGGATTTCCAATAATCTTAATGAGAGGTCTCCAACCTATAAATACGCCCCTCTCCTTCTTGTAAATCATCCCCAATATCTCACATAGCACCCCAACACTCTATGTGTGAGGAGAGATTTAGGTGTAGCAACCACTTTCTGAGCTTCATTTTTGGTGTGAGAGAAGCTTCCAAGCTACGAATTGCAAGTGAGAGAGCGTAAGTTCAAAATCTTAAACCCTCTATTGTATATGTTCCTCCGTCATCAATAAATTGAGGTTTGGTGCATCAAAGACGTGATTCGACGTTCAAATCTTCGTCCTTCCACTTGTGTAATACGGTTTGGTGAATTCAAGGTGACTTGTGTATTTTAAGTTTTTTTCATTTGATCTTGGTTGGGAAAGTGTTTTAGTGTGTTTTTATTGCCAATTTTGTGTCCATTGTAAGAGGGTATTGTGGTGAGAGATCTCCCACACCCTAAGACAATGTGTGTGTGTTGGTAATGTTTAGCATTCACTAAGCATGAGCTAGTTTTGTACAAGCTCTACAATAGCATCATAACGAACCATCTCCATTTGCAAGTCACAAACAAGATATTAGTGAAGTTCCATTCCTCTGTCTCTCTTCCCTTTGCTCTAGATCTCTCTGCTCCATTTGGTGTGTCTTGGTGTGAGATTGCTTGTGTGTGTTTTGTGGAACATCTTCTTGGATATGAAAAAATCTCTCTTGCGTCCTAGTTCGCATACCTTAACTAAGTGGTGCCCCTTCACTTGTTTGGCCGTGGGTTTGTTGTTGTTGTTCCTTGCTTGTGGTTGCCGCAGATCCGATTGAGCAGCACGGGAGCCTTGAGAGAGAGGGGTGTTTAGAGATTGCCTCTCTTGTTGCCCACCCCGACCGTCTCAATTTTGGTGCCCCCATCGAGGAGGGCGTGTGTATGTTTTGTGTAGGTTCAACATGTAGCATAGTGAAGTAGTTTGTATAAATCACGAGAACTTGTATTACCCGTTCATTCCCATTGCAAGGCAAAAGGTACATATAATTGTTAGTACTAAGTTGCAACTTCAACGAGTAATTCGTAGAATTTTGGGACCCCTTAGGTTGGTCGAGATAAACGCTTTGATAAATCCTTTTATTTTTCCTCTTATTAGGTACGATCTTAGTTTAGACGTTTATATTTTTGTTTTGTTTTAAGCATTATATCATGCATAGACCATGCATAATGGCCCAAGAATAGAGGTTTTTCCCTTCCATTTCACTCCACACATTAGAACAAACATTGTAATTAGTAGAAAGATCCATTTTCAACAACATATGGTGTTCATGTTTGGTGCTCAAAGAGTAGGAGAAATTCTCGCGTCACCAAACCCTGTCATCCTACCTCTTGTTGACTATCATAGATCATTTGATGTGCATGTTTTTTTTTTGTTATAGAATAGATTGCAATTTAGAAAACAATATTGTGTAAATTTTTAATTTAAAAAATGTATTATCACTTTGAAATCGATTCAATGGAGACCCAACGCCAAATGTCAGGATATCCTCTCTTTTTTAGAGAGCCTGGTAAGGATGCCGAGCTATTTCTCGCAAATTTCAAAATGCTTGCTACATAAAAAGAGTGATAGGAGATGAGGAACACTTAGAAATGTTTGAGATAGTTCTGAGGAAGGACGCTAGCAATTGGTTTGACTCTCTATCTCAAGAGGTTAAGGAAAACTATAACGAAGTCGTTGATAATTTCAAGCGATACTTCTTTGACCCTCAAAACACTCAAAAGCTATGGAAAGATATTGTTTCTCACAAGCAAAAAGACTTAGATGACTACTACATGGTTAAACAAGAGTTTCTACGTCTTTGGGCTATATCCGTGAGAAATGTTGCTAACCCTGGTGATGGTCCAGAGTTCCTAAAGAAGGAGAGGTTCATAGCCAGTCTCTTTCCCACACTCAAGATAAAAGTTGAGGCGGGTGCTCCTGCTACCTTTGATGCAGCTGAAACTAGGGCTATTGAGAAGTATAGTAAACTCAATTAACTAAAAGGAGAGGTTCCAATAGAGGGTCCTAGACCAAAGGGGAAATTGCAAGCATCAACATCGAGAGAGATTCCTGAGGTAACAGCTGAGGTGATTGAGAAGCTAATTGAATCCTTAAGCAACTTGTCAATCCACCTTCCACAAGCTGTAGGTCCCAAGGGACAAACAAAGAAAGCCGAGGAGCGAGAACCACAACCTAGGAGAGTCTTGCAATGTTGGAATTGCGAAGAGTCTGGACATGGGATGTATAATTGTCCTTGGCCCAGTGGGGAGCCAGGGAGACCTCACTTGAATTACCCAATGATGAATGCAGGTGAAGGAACTAGTCAACAACCAAAGCTTCTACAAAGGCAAAATGAAGCAAGACCACCTCCACGAGGAGTGGAAGGAGTTCCACCTTTTCCAGACCGAAATGTGCATGTGGCAGAGGTGACAAATTCAAAAGAGGTTGACATGGAAGCAAATGGCATTAATCGTGGCCAAGAGAAAGGTAAGGAGAAAGAAGGAGTTACATCACAAAGTGACCATGGACGAGAAAAGAAGGCAAAGGAGACCAAGGAAGCTAAGAGGACTTGATGTCGTATCAATCTCCAAGACTTTCCTCTTGGACATGGTATGGCTCCATACAACTTGTTGGAAGACATGAGAGGTAAGGGTCTTGATATCTCGGGGAGGGCTAATGACAACCATTTTAGGGCTATTTAAAATTTCCATAGTGAGCTACCTCATCCTATTAAATCACTCAAACACTGTCGTTATCCTCACCCTTTCACTGTACATAGGCGTGTGTGAGTTAGGGGACTTTTCCCATATCTCCTTAAAAACCCTCAATTAGCTAGTCACTGGCCTGGTTGAGCCAAATAAATAAATAAAATTTAAAAAAAAGCATATTATGGCCTCTTTGTGTGTAAATATTTCATTGTATAGGACCTAATATAGGGATTTTTATAATTATTTTGGTATTTTATTTAAATATTTATACCTAGGTGTGTGTTTTATTAAGCTATGTATGCCTTCTTTTATCCTCTTGCACCATAAGCATATTTTTTGTTGCCAACGTGTACATTGTCTAATCTCATAAATTTTTATTTTACTTTATACAAATCACCTCCACATTTTTATCCTCATCCTTGTGAAAACAAAAAAACAGGCTCCTACTCCCTTAGTCACTTTTATTATATAATTCTCATTTACTTGCATACTTTTTCTTTTTTCACCCAAAATAATACAAAAGAGGGACCATATCATATGATTCCAATATCTTTTTTCATATTTTTTATTATGTACTCAAATTCTAACACCATGTGCTCATTGAGTTAAAATCCATGAATAGTCCATACACTAGTCCCACCACATGTATATATTTCTTTATTCACCAAAAATCCTCCTCCATGCATGTGTAAAGATAACTTGGATCCTTTGTATCATGATATGACAAATGAGGGGCTCACTTTTGGATGCATTGTGCAAATTCAACAAAGGAGGGGGCCACTAAAAAACTTTGCAGGCATAAAAATAGGTTTTTTGGTGAGATTTGTTGCGCATATTTTCGCTCAAAATTTGAAGAAGTTATCAACAAACAAAATATAGCCCACGAGTTGAATAATTACCTCCATTTTTTGCATATTTTTTTGAGCTACCATCGGTGAGATATAAATTTTTGAGTGAACCCCAGTCTGTCCACTTTTCTCACAAAGTAACCCATAGTCTTCTCTCACCTCCTTTCCTACTTCCACACACACACACAATCATTCCTCTCCATCCCTCACTCAAACCTATAGCTTTCATGGCTTCTTTCATCTTCTTCACCATTCCCATCTCTCCCTCACTCCATAGCTCAAAATTATCATCTCTACACACATATAGCTCAATTTCTCTCTCTAAAATCAAATACATATTACCATAAACTCTTCATGCTTTCACAAAAAGAGAAAAAATCAGCAAATAACCAAGCTTAAGCTCTGCAAAAGGAGGAGTTTGATCATGGAAAATTCAACTTTCCCATGGTCACAAAAACTACACCGGCAAAGTTCTACAACCGCTTCGTTCACTGGAGGAAATAGGTGGAAAATTCCCTTTCCATCTTGTGGTTTTCATCAAATTGTGTAGATTCTCATCCTTATCTTATTTCTTATCATTTTAAAAATCATGTAATGCACCTTGAGTGCATATGCCATGTAATTTTATCCCATCCTACTAACCACTAACATACTAACACAAAATAGCCATTGGCCTAACCATAAAAGACACCTCACCTCAAGCCTACATGTGCATAGTAACTCCCTCTCTCTCTCTCTCTCTCCTTCCTTAAAAATCTACTTTCACCTTATCTACCATCAATAATGCTCTCTTTTGAACCCACATCCATGACTCAAGCAGACAAAAGGCCCGCAATATTTTGATATTAAAAAAAAATCATAATTCTGATTTGCTAGCTTGTAAATTAGGATTTCCAATAATCTTAATGAGAGGTCTCCAACCTATAAATACGCCCCTCTCCTTCTTGTAAATCATCCCCAATATCTCACATAGCACCCCAACACTTTATGTGTGAGGAGAGATTTAGGTGTAGCAACCGCTTTGTGAGCTTCACTTTTGGTGTGAGAGAAGCTTTCAAGCTACGAATTGCAAGTGAGAGAGCGTGAGTTCAAAATCTCAAACCCACTATTGTATATGTTCCTCCATCATCAATAAATTGAGGTTTGGTGCATCAAAGACGTGATTCAACGTTCAAATCTTCGTCCTTCCACTTGTGCAATACGGTTTGGTGAATTCAAGATGACGTGTATTTTAAGTTTTTTTCATTGAATCTTGGTTGAGAAAGTGTTTTAGTGTGTTTTTATTGCCCATTTTGTGTCCATTGTAAGAGGGTATTGTGGTGAGAGGTCTTCCACACCCTAAGACAGTGTGTGTATGTTGGCAATGTTTGTCCTTCACTAAGCATGAGTTAGTTTTGTACAAGCTCTACGATAGCATCATAACGAACCATCTCCATTTGCAAGTCACAAACAAGGTATTAGGGAATTTCCATTTCTCTATCTATCTTCCCTTTGTTCTAGCTCTCTCTGCTCCATTTGGTGTGTCTTGGTGTGATATTGCTTGTGTGTGGTTTGTGGCACATCTTCTTTGGTGTGACAAAATCTCTCTTGCATCCTAGTTTGCATACCTTAACGAGGTGGTGCCCCTTCACTTTGTTTGGCCGTGGGTTTGTTGTTGTTGTTGTTCCTTGCTTGTGGTTTCCCCAGCCCCGATTGAGCAGCACGAGAGCCTTAAGGGGTGTTTAGAGGTCGCATCTCTTGTGGCCCGCCCCGGATCGCCTCAACAGCTTCCCATGCAGATGATGAGATATCACAATCATCAATGAAATGTACATAATTTCCATGTAATGTAGTGATTATGATGCCTAGTGATTGCTTATCCTTAGTCTGGTTGTGTGCACTTATAGCCTTTGTACATTTGTGCTCCATCACTAGATGAGGGGTCACTAATTGTCGGCTTGACTATTTTCCACAACCCCTTTTTCATTAATTATCCTTTTAATTTGGTCTACCATGCGTGAAAGCCATCCCGCTGTATTTCCTAAGTCCCTTCTCTTCAATTTTTAAAAACTTAGAAGGGTCTTAGCTTAGGAGACTCTCCCAAAGCCAATGTCTAGCCTCTTACATTAGCACAACCATGAAGTTATCCCCAAATGTGAGTAATATCAAAACATACATTCTAAATTTATTGTGCTTGGTTGAAAATTTTAGATTTTTCATTAATTTGAGAGAGAGAGAGAGAGAGAGAGAGAGAGAGAGAGAGAGAGAGAGAGAGAAAATTCTTCATTTGATCTCCATTGTGAAGTGCCTCTTCACTCAAAGGTGAAGTTACTCTTTACACTAAAAGGAGAGTGAGAGCACCACCTTTCCCTTTGCTTTGCTTCAAGTCCCTTTGAAGCTCCTTTAGTTGATGATAAGATAGAGGGTCTAAACTTATCCAAATGATGCAATTAGGGGCACAAGTTGAATCTCTTTGAGGAGTTTGCTGCATATTAATTTCTCACATGAATAAGATTTAATCGAGCTAAGTTGTAGCTCAATCAAATGAACTCTTTGAGATCTTAACACATAATACATGAAAGTGCTAGCTCTTTAGTTTGAGAGCAATGGAGAGGGCACCTATGCAAGAAATCAACATCAATGCAACCTATAATGTTGTGAATTATGGTTTGATTAAGTGGGAGAAAGAGAGATATTTTCCATCTAATCTAGCATAGAGAGGTTGCCTAATACTAATAGAGAAATGGATACCTAACTAATATAGCATAGAGAGGTTACCTAATACTAATGTGGATACCTAAAAATCTTCCTAATCAAGCCTACCAAACCAAAGCCTCATGTAGTTATAGAACAAGCTCCCACAAGTTGTTCATCAGTGATCAATATTTTGCAAATAAGTACCTGTTGTTGCCTACCAAGAGGCTCTTCACACACATTGTGCACCCAAAAATAGAATTAATTTGCATTTTATATATGCTATGGAGTACACATGCACAACCTTGAAATCATACTATTGAGGTGACATAGTGTTATGTATACCAAATATTTTCAAAGAAAAGAAGAACGAGGTGGATTGAGTCAAATCAAGTATGAAAGGGTTTGAGAGTAGTTGAACAGAAAAGAAGACAAAGACAGGGGGGTGTTACAACACATTAACTAAGCAAGCAAGTATATGGGTGATTCTCAATCTCATCATTGGATAGGGGTGATCATCGGTCTCATTATGCTAATAGAGGATATGTAGTGATCATCTTCCTCATCATTGGAATCTTTTGAGGATAGCTTGAATAGCTTTCAAGGGAAGAGATCTTTATTCTTTGCGCTATCATGGTCCATTGAGGCAATGTATAGTCTCTATTGCATAGAATATGATCTTTATGTAGTTGTTCATCGGTCTAAACCTCAGGGGAGGTTTGTTGGGGGTGTGGGATTTGTTTCATGACACCAACTACTTTATGCAAGAACCTTACCTTATGTTATGCATTGTATTTTGGTGTGTGTACCATCCCTTGTCTACTCATAGCCAATGTGGAAGATCCCTTGTGATATTCCATGTGATAGCCTATGTACCTTTCCACTTAGGTTGATGATGTATATGGTGAGATTTCAGCTCACAATGTCACCGTCTATGAATGCCTATATAAGAGGCTTGTAATCTCTATTTTCTAGTGTATATCAAGAGTTCATTTTAGAGTCTACATTGTGTCTCTATCTCTCTATGATTACACATGCACACCATGAATGTTACTCTAACTAATCCACCCTAATCTTATAGGCCAAGACCCTATCTCTATTTCTCCTACTCTCTCTCTCTCTCTCTCTCTCTCTCTCTCTCTCTCTCTCTCTCTCTCTCTCTCTCTCTCTCTCTCTCTCTCTCTCTCTCTCTCTCTCTAAAAAGGGGGCTTGTACCTGTTGCATTCCATAAAATTTGAACATAGGTAAATATACAAGAAATATTAGAAAACCCCTAAAAGATATATAATGAAATCATGGGTCTAAACAAGGCTGTTTTGCTTCCCTCCATGATCTCAAGCTCTAAAAAGATTTCAAATAAAATCAACACCAACCAAAAAAGTTTAGGCACCATGTCTTTTTGGTGGCCACACTCAGTGCCAGATATGACCCCTCATACATGAATTGAGTTGTACAAACCTACCACAAATCTTTCTGCTAGCCAACTTAGTAGTATATGCCCATCAAAATATCCTATCGTATCCCCATCGTATCCAATCCCTCCTAAATGACCACAACGGAGTTGGCCCCCATATACCTTCCCTTTCTTGTTATGTAGTGTAGATTGCTAGGTCAACTTAGCAATGTATTCCCATCAAAGTATCCTACCATAGCCAATCCCTCCTAAATGAACACAACAAAGCCAACCCCCATACACCTCCCCTTTCTTGTTATATAGTGTAAATTGCTAGGTGGTTAAACATAGGTGGGTATCCAAAGATGCTACATATTAACATAAACATGAGTCCTCTTTATGCAACCACGATATGCATCAAATAGTTACCATGAACCATAAACCATACATATGGCTCTCACAACTCATAACATCACACCTTGGCCACGCGTAAGAGACAAAAACAACAACTATAATCCAATCGATGAACCATAATCTCAACACAGCACATGAGTGAGCATCCCACCCTCTTTGGGTGATGCCCAACCATCCTTACAAAAACCATTTTAGTACATCATATGGCTGCAAAATGACAACATTGGGATACCACAACCATATAATCAAGAGCCACATTTGCTATCACAACTATAACCATAAGGATAAGGGGAACTTTTTCCCTTAACCATGAACCAAAAATCATCCGTGAAAACATAACTCCCTGCACAATTTTACCAAGGGAGCATGTTAAGAGTGTAGTCAAAGTGTATAGTGAGAGCACATGTGAGTTCCCTCCCTCTTGATCACACCCCCTAGGTCTTGACATTAGCCTTAAACAAAGATGGGAATGGACCACTGCCCATTTTGAAGCCAACATGAATTGGTGAGACAGGTACATCTTCCCCTTTTTAGCACATCAAGAAATGGATGACAACTCCTCCATTTCTATATCTCTTGGTGAAGATCTCCCAAATTAGTCGTGCATCACATCGTTCGGATGTGTAGGAATCCTTAGGGATTTCCGAAGTTAGTTGGGAATATAACTTACTTCCCAAGGACAAAGCAGGTTGGGGGACTATTAACATCTCTGCTACAACCAATAAACTAATAGCCAAATGAATGGAGAGTTCATTTTTAAACTCACTAGTGATTGGGCATGACTCATCCACCATGGAATTTGTCACTTTTCAATTATAGAAACAAAAGCTTCCTCCATTTGGCATTTTTGTCACCCCATTTAAAAGTAAATAAAAAAGTACATGACTATTCAAGGGCTTATAGGATGCCAAACCTTCTCTTCCTTTTCATTTACATAGGAGAACTATGAGGCCTAAGGTAGGACTGGGGTGGGCACCACCCAATCTGCACATGCATAGTTCATACGGCTTGTAAAAAAGGGACTAGGGTTCTATTTAGGGCAAGGTTGGGTGGAGACGAGCATGCCGTAGTTTCTCCGACCTCACATTGGTATCAGAGCTTGGAAGAGAGGGGCGGTAGGAAGGGGAGACATGGAGGTCATGGCCTTGCATGACTATGCATGCGCTCTCTCTCTCTCTCTCTCTCTCTCTCTCTCTCTCTCTCTCTCTCTCTCTCTCTCTCTCTCTCTCTCTCTCTCTCTCTCTCTCTTATGGTGGGCTTGACAAAAAGGAGGAGAAGTTGAAGGTGCAACGCAAGAATCAGCCCTAAGGAGGGCAGTGAGCCAAGATGGAGCATTGCAAAATCTTGAGCAGATGGCATCTGTGAATTTGCACCACCATGCAGGGTGGAATTTGTTTTAGGCGCAACTCATTTCGAGTAGCATGTGGGCCACTGCAAGCAGTTTTTCCCCCCCTCTATACTATCGTCTCCATTAAGCTTCCAAAGCATTTTTTTTTCCGTCATGATTTCATATGGGGCACCCTAAGGGACAACCACCATGCAGAATCCAGCTTGCAAGCAGAAGTCTTCCATGTGAGATATACTATCGAAGCGCATGAAAAGCAGGCAAGGTGCCGGCATGGAATACAAGCAGGGGATGCAGCAAAAGCATGCAAGGCATGCAAAGTGCACAAAAAAAAGCGGTCAATTTGTAGCAGGCTTCAAAATTTACCATCAAGCTCAAAGCATGGCTTGATGCTCGATGTGTTCCTCACGACTTAATGCGAGTGTGTTCAAATCATCTTGGCATCGCAATTCCTACTAGAAAATCGACTCTTGGAAGTATCGCGATGACCTATAGCAATTGATGATCTTCTCTTCAAGGGAGTAGTACCATGCACTTTTCTATACCGGTAAGTACTTTCAAAATACACTTTCATTTTTGCATTTGGTTCAATTTTCCAGGTTGAATGGGCACAACTATTTAACAACGGCGGTAGCATCCAAAGTTGGAGCTCAATCCGAGTTGTGTCATCCAAAGGCGAGAACGGTTAGCTAAGCTTCTGGATATTCCTCGCAAAACTTCCAGTGTAAGTCATTCCATTGTAGTAAGCCCACTTAAGACAAGGTGTGTGGCTTGTTAGGCAAATCTCTTTTTAGCATACCTTTGCTCGACAAAGGCGGCAAAGGTATTCGACGCTTTTGACTAGCTATGGCAATTAAGGAAGATGACAGACATCTTTCGCTCCAATTCAAGTTTTTAATTTGCTAGGGCATGGCTTCTAGGCAAGTTTTTGTAAATAGACATGATCTCAACCCATGGTCGGCGCGACAGATCTCGACGTGTTTTCTAGGGTGAATGCAAGCAGTATTGACCAAGTCAGGTACGCTTTGCCTGTGCAATCACTGTAGATATTTTTTTCCTTCCCACACGGTATCCTACTCAACGAGGTTGATTCGCAATAGGGTACATTGATCATGTTTTAACTACGGAGAAAGGTTGTGTACAACAAGGCTTCCAAGGGCATGGTTCCCTATCTACATATATATGCATTGGGTGCATGGTCATTCCAAAGCATATTCAGCTTGTGGGGGGTAGGCAAAAATTCCTAGCATGAGTTGAATCCAACGTCAACCATATTAAAGGGTGCTCCAAATTCCAGTACCAAGAGGAGAAATTCAAGCACGATGGTAAGCAAGTTACACTCTCCAATTTTGAAATGATCTTGCAGAAGTTTTTACCATGCCAACTTGACAAGCAAAGGTTGCTTCAATCAAGCAGAGTCTGACAATTAAATGAAATTTGATAGCTACGCTTCTTGCACTATCTCTTTCAATATTGGGCAATTTAAGGATTCTTGATAAGACGTACGATTTGATAAGGTCGAGTCTTTACGAAAGCTCGACAAGGTCAATTTTCTTTTGCATTGACATCTATTTGTCAATAGAAGAAACTGTTAGCTATGAGAACGTGCTCCATCCTAACTTATATTTTTCATGTATTTATGAGAAGCAAGGCTTCAATTTAGGTCATTTTGCATAGAAGTTCCCAAAGTTTGGAATATGTTATTAGCATACAAACTTGCAAAAACTTTGCAGCATGTTTGTATGCTTTTTCACTTGAAATTGGAATGAACCAAGCCAAGAGAGCATGAAAGGGACATACGAGAACTCTAAATTTAACAGCATACATGGTTATGAGCCAGATTTGAGCAATGGCAAGTCATCTGAGAGGGACGACAAGGTTATTAAATTGCAGGTTATGCTTGGCTTTCTATAATTTAACCTTTCATTTGGAAGATATTTCCTTGTTGTACAAATCAAAGTGCTTTGACAGACTTAACAAAAAGCAAGGCTTCCTTGGTTTGAATTAAGATCAAAGGTAATGACACACAAGGTTGCAGGTGTATTGGAAATAAGAGGGTACAAGGTCTTATTTTATCTTTAGCATCAACAAACTGTGATTTATCTATGCGACTACAAATGGCACATACGACATTGGATCACATTGTTGAGACCATCATTGAAGCCAAGGGCTTATCACTTTATTTTTCTAATATACATACATGACGTGCTAGTATGGGGGATTCGTTCCACCATATCATTGTTTATGCTTCCGCTATAACATCAACTACTCTGTTAAGGAAGAATTCAGACTGATAGATTGGCTTGTGATTGTTGTATATGTGAGCACTTTCCATCATTGGCTCTATGCACAAAGTACAACCAACATAAATGATGCTTTTTGTGGTAGCAAGTAGGCATGGCCTAGCTATCAAACAAATAATTCATGAGTTGTCATGAATCAAAGAGAGGTTCAAAGGAGGGGATCTCTTCTTTAAAGACCAAAAAAAATTAGTATGACTACCTTATTTGGAATGTTAGACATTTTTCTATTATGTTCATGGAGAGATAAGATTCTTTCATGGTCCAATTGAGATTCTAACTTGAGAAGATCTGTTGCTTACTTGCAACATTGATTGCAAATCTAGGAGTGGTAATTCAGGGGTATGACCCAGCTAATACACAATCACTCCGTAGGTGTTGAGGGTCACAATTTGATCTCATCACATTTGTACTTTCAAGGAAAGAGGTCTACAATCTACCAAGGGGTAGTGGACAAGTTCAACTTTCCAAGGTGATTCCAATTATTATTAGACACGGTAGACTGTGTTGATCACCATTGACTACTAGTTTGAGCAGTTTACATGCAAAGTCTAACCAAGAAGTTTGAAATTGCTGAGTCCAACAAAGGGGTTTAGATTGCCAAGACAACACCCAGGGTTACTAGTTCATACTACTTGATTTTCATTAATGTTTCATTTAGTGCTCAAGAGGTCAATGACGTACTAGCTTATTAAGGCTAGCTTTTTGGAATGGGACCTTTCAAGTTGTATCTTTCAGGTTTGCAAAGTGCACTTGACTATGGGTAAATGAACGCTATGTTCAACCTCTAGGTATGCATATGATTTGGTCTTATTCCATTCTCTATATTCTTTGATTGAGTTTTTCAAGTAAGATATATAAGCTAGAATGCTTTCATTTATTTTGCTCTCCAAACACATGTAGGAGTAGGAATTTTAGGATAGCATTGTACTCGATACATTTCTACACCTTGCAGTTATAGACCTACATGGTAGGTTTTGTTTGGTACATGTTCTCACAAGGGGAGCAACATGGTCTATGAACTCATGGGTGGAGTTCGGCTTAGCCAATGTGAAGCATGGTTAATCGGGGTCCCTCTCACTCATGTCATTGGTGTTTTCAGTTACTTCCACACACAAGTACATCTCGTACTTGAAGGATGTCATTTTTTTGGACCTTCTTATTTGAGACATACTCTACATGTGGAGAATACAAGTCTCTGGAACTAACATTGACGCTTGTTATAATTTCAATTATGTGCAAAAGTCTCTAGGTTCTGGTCAAATTCGTTTTGAGCACGTACTATTTCAGTGGCTGAAAATTGTGGAGTACTTGAAACAACTTCTTAAGGATACAAGTGCTGCTAAACAACATTAATGGATGGTTGTTTATGCATATAGCAAGACTATGTATTGTTAATGAAAATGTTTCATTGTTTGTACCTAGATGTGATTTATCTTTCACATTTTGTTATGGTATAAATGTTTTAGCAAGACTTGCAAGTGATTGCAGTAGGAAGTATTTAGTTTCTTCTCAAAACTATTTACTCTTCTCTTTGGTGTGTGCTATGAGCATCACATTTGCCATACATATTGGCAATTATAGTCATGAAAATGCAAATTTGGATTATTTTTGCTAAATGCATGCACACTAAGTGTTATGGGCCCTAGTGTTTAGCAAAAGATGATTTGGTGCGGCATGCAAATTTATGAAATTGATAGCTTATGAATATTAGTAAACAACCCCACCATAACTGGTAATCGAGGTTGAGAACCTGATTTAAGCATGAAGGGACTATACTTAGTCGTAACACACTTTGCCTCATGTAAGCAAACTTCAACTAGAGATATAATATTTCTAATTGGATTGCTTGTTGCTAACGTACTCTTGTAGCATATCCTTCAACACAAGATTAACACTTATAAATTGCCTTTCCACCTCTAGATGTACTGACAATACCGAGTTGTGTTTCCCAACCGTTTACAAGCAGTCTCAAAAAATGACTAGTAAACATGGGTCACAATTCCATGCAACATTGTTGACTAATCAACAATGTTATGAATAACCAACTTGTTTAATTGTACAAAGTTTAGTCACTAATCTACCAACATCCAAACCAAGCCATGAGCTCTATTGGTGATTAGTAAACCTACAACTAAGCTCATAGAGATACTGGACCTAAAGCGCAAAAGAAGAATGATCAAAGGAATTAATCTTTGCCGATGAGTTATGTTAGCATATTAATTTCATGAAAAGTGAAAAGAGGTTTACTTTTATACACCTCTTAGTTGTGGAAACTTGTTTAGCATACTCTAGTGAGTTATAAGTGGAGTTTACACATTATGTTAAATATAGTCCAATTATACAGCATGGTTGCAAAGGGATGACAATGTTGAAAATCAAGATGTTATTCTTGTTTCATTGAACCTCCTATTGAACCATGTTTCACGGAAAACTGGATCCATGAAGGATAGCACCGTGGAAAACATTAGCGTTCTTATGAAGATATTATCTCTTTTGTTTTCGAGGAAGAAACGCTTCTCCAAGAGGGGAGTAATGTTAGGCCTAAGGTAGGATTGGGGTGGGCACGGACCAATCTATGCATGCATAGTTCAAGGGGCTCCTAAAAAAGGGACCAAGGGTCTATTTAGGGCAAGGTTGGGTGGAGACGAGCATGCGGTAGTTCCTTTAACCTCATAAGAATGTTTGGATGTCATCAATACAACTCAATTTGGTGGTTGGTTGTGTTGTGAATATGTCCTTGAATTCCATCAAGGACTCGATGAAAACACATAAACATTACAAAGTAGGATTTTGATGTTGGCAAGTTATGTGGGAATCTAAGTGACTAAAATGTATACAGACGCTGAGCTGTGTGAGGTTTTTGGTTTGGCGGCTAGCAACACTACTCTCATTTTATTGAGAATGGATGATTTCCAACTGATGATAGTTGGAGAAAACTGATTATTGTGGTTCTTTGTCATTCTACTAGCTAGTGAAGAGAGGGACATCCCGTTAGAAAATTGTCTTAGCTTCTTACTTCCCCCTCGTAATTGGTCCATAGTAGGATTGTAAGGTCTCTACTTTCAAATTGCACACAAGTTCTATTACGCATTTGTATTTTTTTGAACCATCACTCCTTATTTAAGATATTCGAGTTCAAATTATGAATCGTAGGTTGAGAAAACCTAGAAATTAAAATTTACGCTACAAAATTCTGACATGTTTAGCTATATGAATCACTAACTAACTTATTGTAAGACTTATTTACTGATTGTAGAATTTTCTTTTAGTACTGTAAAGTTAATATAAGACTGTAAAGTTTAATTTAAAAATGTAAAGTAAATTATCATTAAGGAAATAAATAAAATAATTATAAAGACAAAAGAATACACAGGGATGACAAATGAAGGCACATGGACTCACATAAGAGGGGACAAAGTGGAACACACTGTCACATGAAAAAGGAGAGGCTACTCTTGACTAATCTTAATGAGGGGGGGCATGTGTGGCTTTATCTTTTGATGATAATGACAAAGTGGTCAAACTCATGGGTACACAAGGGTACCAAAAACGCGGGTATGATTTTTGGGGGAAAAAAAAGTTGGACGTTTTCTTTTTTGCTATAAATAGAGCATCCATGCTCACACTTTAGACATAGAGATTGCCTCTATAGTGCTCACGAAGTGCTGCCACTTCTTTCTAAGAGAAGGCGTCCACAAACCACTAAGAGAGCAAAAAATCTAGTGGACTAATAAGGTGCGTATTAATTGAGCATTCAATTAGTTTTAAGAAGGATATACTCTAATCTCTCTAATAGATTAGTAAGATTCAATTAGTTATGTGTGTGTGTGCTATCTATAACTCTAATCTCTAATGGAGTAGTAAGATTCATTTAGCTATGTGCGTGTGTGCTATCTCTTACTCTAATCTCTCTAATAGATTAGTAAGATTCAATTAGTTATGTGTGTGTGTGTGTGTGCTATCTATTACTCTAATCTCTAATGGATTAATAAGATTCAATTAGCTATGTGTGTGTGTGTGCTATCTCTTACTCTAATCTCTCTAATAGATTAGTAAGATTCAATTAGCTCTGTGTGTGTGTGCGCTATCTTTTACTCTAATCTTTTAATAGATTAGTAAGATTCAATTAGCTTTAAGAAGGATATGTGTGTGTGTGTGCTATCTTTTACTCTAATCTTTCTAATGGATAGTAAGATTCAATTAACTTTAGAAAATATGTGTGTGTATGTTTTTTCTTACTCTAATCTCTCTAAGTATACCTACTCTCTCTAGTTAGTACATCTTCACTATTAACTTATACATTGTTAATTGAAAGTTAATACATAAGAGAACTCATCATATTCTTATTATACATGATGAAATTCTCATTCACCAATTTTATTGTCAATTAGATTAAGTAGAATTTTGAATAATACTAAAATTCAAGATAGAATCGATAACAAAGGTATGAGCTTGTTTTGCTTGAAAATTTTGTGGAAGGCACGTTGGATAATGTTTAAGTGGCTGTTACCATATGGAAATTGGGAAGCAGGGCATGCGAAAAGCTGTGGAAACTCTGGAAAACGGTGGCAGTATTGAAGATGTAAAGGCGACATGTTTCCCCGATTTCATAAAATTTATTGAATTGTGCAAGGTATTTTCTACATGAGTGTAGAAAAGGAGATTACTTAGAAGTGTCAAGTGTCAGTTATTCTTAATGGTTGTACTGTCACATTGATTTGCAAAAAGACTTGCATGTCTATCTTTCTCCATTTCTCTATGGCACGAGGTGATCATGATGAATCGTGATTTCGATACCTTCTTAGATTGTGACCAGACTTGGTAGGATAGTGCCCCCAGGTGTTTGAAGTATAGAAATGGAAGTTAGAATTAGATTAGAAATGTCATGCATAAAAGTAATGCAGTCCTAAACTTACACTCGTAGTTTACACACTTAAATTTTGATCAATTCCAATTAGCAAATATTTGATGTATAAAAATTAGATGTAGAAAAACAACACTAAGTGTGAATCCGAGTTGACGAGGGTTCAAATTACAGACTCTCTTTGGAAACAAGGAGATTACTAGGGAAATTGACCAATTTAAAGTTCTAAGTGTATAATATAAGTGTAGTACAAAAAAAAATGGGTCCAAAGCGTGCTCGAACCCAAGGCGCTAATGATCATGAAACTGGTACAAGTAACGATGGAATCCCTGCGAAAAATGCTATGTCTCCACCAATCGAACCAATCGGAGCTATGGTACAGGTTAGTATTGCAGTTTCAAGTTATGCATCATTGCATATGCGAGACCATAGGAATATATTATTTACCTTATGAAAAGAAAACACGGACCGAAACCACGGGGCTTAACCCCAAGAAACTCGTCATATGTTTGACAAGTAGGAAAGATTGTCTGGTTAAACTGATTGCTATAGGAAAGAATGTTTGTCCAAAACCTTCGGTATGGTTTCTCTCAAGTATCTCTACTTATTAGCGTTGGTATTATGTGGCAGTTGCCGAGGCGTGAGATGACGCCAAGGATGGCACCGCTGATGCTGTGGTGGGAGTACACCCAGATTAGCCCAGCTGGATACTGCGGTTTTGTTTTGCCGTGGCGTGAGGATGACGCCCAGATTGGCACTTTTGTTGCTGTGACGAGAGTACGTTCAGATTAGCACAACGAATACTTGTCGAGCAGTATGGGACGCTCATGAGGACAAGGGTTTTTATAAATAATGTATATACTGATCGGACATAATAGCGTCAGTAGAGATTCTTGAGTGAACTTAATCCAAAGGTTGTTGGTTTAAAATTGGACGACTTCTTGTTTGACTATTGTTTGTAATACTGTTTGAAGGGCTGTTTTAACGAACCAGTATCATAAATAAAGTAAAAGAACATGTATGTTTAAACAGTGTGGTAGTAATTAGATAACAAAAGAAGGGTGAGTGTGGTGTGGAAAGTGGGAGAATGATATCCCGACGGTATCATTCTATGGACGGGTGGACCCGATGAGTCGGGTAACTTTCCAACGCTAGAATTTTTTTTTAGTCATAAATCTTAAAAGAGACAAACCTTGGCGGTTGTGCTTCTGAAACATGGAGAAAAAAGCGCACAGGTTGGTCACTCTAAGATTTATACTTTTAGGTATAATTGATTATAGATAGTTTTTAGATAGGGTTATGGTGGTCACGCTCCGCCATAGCGAGATAGGACCAATCCTTCACTAACGGTTCATGCCCGTGGCTACGTAGTAGCTAAGGCAATGTCCGTTGGTTTTTCCTTATCAGGATTGGAGATCTATCAAAGGTACTCCGCTCCTCTCGACAAGGGGCAGGGACCTCACAAGGATTTACAAGAAGTGGGTGGTTTAGAAAGATAAACGCCAGTAAAATTGAAAATTGATGGAACTCATAGTACGTCCCATGTATATAAAAAAACCTTTTCTGATGCACTAATGTTGCACAAAATCACACAGATTATTGTTAAAAGCTATTAAAATGTGTATCCAAAGATGCCAGGTTGCTCAAGAAGACATTTCATTTATTATTTTTGGTGATAATAATAGGAATGAGTTGGAAATTATTGCAAAAGTAGCATCCATTAATTACTCATACTTGAAATGGAAGCACATTCTTTTGGGAAATTTTATGGAATTTCTCACCACATTGTGGGACGTAATAATAGCAGAATATATGTTTCATGTTTGCTAGTTAGAAATGAATGGTTCCACAATTATCTTTGTAGATGGCCAATTTGAAGCACATGTTTCACAATTCGTAGAGCCTCACTCACCTACATCACTTAGGGAAATGTGTGAAATAGGAGGAGACAAAAGGCTTCAATGATGTGGGCTAAAATGTAGAGGCCTTCCTCAAACTTTTTATGACTCGATTTTATGCAGACATGCCTCCACCTCACATGCAACAATACATTGATTGACAATTCAAAATCAAGAGTGATACAAGCCCTAGAAAAAAGTCAAAGTCGACAAGTATCTATTAATTGATGAAGGTGCAATAGCATGGTGCTTCTTCAACCGTCTTCTTCAACTGTAACATAACATAATAAGCTTAAGAGACAAGAACCCTAAATGTTGTGAATGACTTAATATTGGCGGTTAACTGTGAACACAAATCATCTAAAAGTATGTGAGAGGAAGGACATGAACTCACTAGCTTTTTGATTTTGCTTTGTATTAAGAGCCACTTAAGCATACTATCATTGAATTTTGACTTTAAGAGATTGTTTCTTTTTTTGAAAGTGATAAGCGTTGGATCTTTTAAAATTTGTCTCATTTAAAGAAAGTTTCCCATAGAATGAATGCGTTTATTTTGTACTGGGGCTACTAAGATCAATCCTGGAAACTTTTAAAAAGGCTAAAATTCCGAATGCGGTGAAAGCATGTTATTGGATGATACAAATATCATTTCAAGGTGGCATATATGCATACACACATATTGATACATGGAATATGCGCACCATGGGTTATCGTGCTCCACCACTAGCATCATTGGAAGTCTAAATGTCCATGAATGTGTCTGTAAGCACCAATGGATGTCTATTTTGAAATGCAGTTTTCTAATCACTTACAATTTTTGCGAGTTTCAATCCAACCTACTTGCACATTCATAGGTCTAGAGGCAATTCATGTGAGTCTTAGGTTTTCAGCTAGTTGCAAACCAATCGAGAACTAACTTGGTTTCCATGAGGAAGACGTGAAATTGATTGTTACGAAGCTCTCCACGGTGAGAGGGTGGATTGAGCAAAAAATCTAAGAAAAAAACTAAGCAAGCGCTAACTTTTTTAGTTTGGAAATGAAAAAGGCTTAGTTGAAATAATTTCATTGGTGGGGAAGGTCTTCACATGAACTTCAACGGTGTGGTATACCATTTGTGCACAATTACACCTAAGTGAAGCCAACCTTCCTAAAACTAAGAGCGCCTTCAATGTACATTTTCAAAAGTTTGCATAATATGATGTGTGAAGGAATTTCCATCCGCCCTTAATAGGAAATCTTTTTTTTCCCCATTTATATAATGCAGTGGTCACATGATGCATTGATATCAGTCACATTGATATCAATCACTTTCCGAAACAAATGTGCCTTGTGCATGGTCAGACGTTACCATTTATTTTGCCTTATATTCACCTATGCAAGGCTTTTTGTAACTATGCCTATTTTGACATAGTTGAATCTAGAAGATCTTATTTGATAATTGGTGCACACACGACCACATCCTAAGTTGTGTGAGAATGCAATATTGAACTTTTTTTTTTTTTTTTTGGTAGGAACTTGAAATATTGAACATTTTTGGCGAGTTTCCTAGTGAACTAAGGACGGATGGATGTCCTTGGAGGACAGAAAAAGCATCCAATAGGAGTTCACCATGCTTGAATGGGAGTCTGGAGCTGCTTCACACTCAATGATCAAGGGCGCACGCTGGCGTAGACATGCCAATCTAGTCACGAATGTGCAGGCGTTTCCAATGGGCAACCTCGCCCCCCTTGCCCAAGGGATGGGAGTCCCCATAAACAATAATTGGGCCAACAGACTCGAACTCACGCCACGTGTGGATGTCTTCTATGGGCTAACCAACCTAGCCAATCACCTTTGTTGTCCAAAAGGTGAAAAATAAACTATATGTCCATTGGCTTGTGAATGCATCTGTGCCCAACTACAAAATGTGCTCACTTGGGACCCAAGAACTTTGACACAAGGGTCTTGCTCTACCCTAACCTGGCTGGGATGACTCACCTTAAGAGTCGGGTTGCCTCCACCTACGAGGGTTGGGTGTGTGTGTTGTAATTTCAAGTTTTACTCTCTCTGAAAAAAATAATAAAAAAAATGTGCTCACTTTTTGAACCCCCATGTAGGGCCCATGTAAAGGATGGGCGACGCCCGATTGTGAAGCCGCCCAAGGGTTGGGTCCAAAATGTTGTCCGCACCCAATGATAGTGAGCACTTGTGAGGGCACGCTTGTCTTCAGTGGCCATGCTGACTTACTACCAAGAGGGCTGCTCGCAGCTCGATGTTCCGACTTGCCCACCCTGCACACAACTTGTGCTGCACTGCTCCAACCAATCAAATGCCACTGCACTTTCCAGCTGCTTCGTCTTCTGCTTGTGTGTGACCGACACACCGGTGACCGGACACTCTAAACGTTGAAAGGATTGAAGCAAGGCCTAAAAGTAGCCACGTCTCTTTGACTTCGGCCGAGAGGTCGTACCAGGCGTTGCATGGCCAGTATATTGATGCCACGTCAGTTGCAGGTTTTGGCAGATCACGCGATGGCTCTGAGGTGGCCGTTTTGGGCGCCACCAAGCATCAATGGCACAAGTGCATGCAGCAGAATTCGAAAGCAGCAGAAGGCTAGCCCTCTCATTTTCAGCTCCCCCTCCTTTCCAGTGCTCTCTCATTGCGTGCCCACTCAACGCCTGTCCACCACCGTCTCGGCCCTGCTCGATCTTCGTGTAGTCAATACTTCTCTGAGTGCCTCCTCTAACTTGATTGCTCTCTGCGGTACGTAAGTTCATAAGAGGGAGGGAGGGAGGGAGTGAGTTCTATTAACGGCCTGTGATGCCCAAGTCTACCTACAGCACTTAACAAGTTAACAGATACGTCTTCTATCACATTCCACTCCGGGTACAGTGCAGTAAGAGGCACTTAAAATAAAAAATATGCCAGTTGTGACATACAGAGTGGAGTGTGACTCCGAGGAGGAGGTTCCTAGCTTGTCGCCACGAGTTCTCTCTGTTGCTCCCAGTATATATGGTTCGTGATGCCTACGCGTGGCTCTTGCCTGATGGTACGCGGCCCTTGCGTGACCATGTTTCATGGCTGATACTTGAAAGGGATAAGTAGCCAATAATCTTCTTTGGGTCCATGCGAGCACCTTCTGTAGGTATAATATGCCCAGGGTAGTGGATTTGTTGCATAAATAATTCACTTTTCTTGTGGCTGATGGTTGAATGTGGCTGGTGCATTTGTCACTCCAAAGGAGTATGAACAATAATCTTTTGTAGTTGTGGAGGCTTAATGTGAACTTAATGGTATCCAATCTTTGTGTCAATGCAACTAAAGCAAGATCTTTAGTCGATTTTAACAGGAAGCCATCGTCTGCCTACTGAAAAGAACAGATTGGAACACACTTTTAGCACTTCAAAACAATTGGGGAGAGAGAGAGAGAGAGAGAGAGAGAGAGAGAGAGGAGTTCCTCTCTTAGAGAGCATTGGTCCCAAAACCTTGGCGTCCCTTTTGGTGTTTCTTTTATATTGCTTCAACGAGGTACAATAGTCAGGGCTTTGCTTCTTGAACATTGGAATGCCAAAAAGACCCCTAGTTCATACTATTTCATATTTAAAGACCCTTGGCCTTGAAAAGCAACCCTGATGAAAAGCTGCACAACCAAAAGCGCTTAATCCAAAAGTTGGCGCCCCACTCGGCCGTAGTTGTTAATGGCCTCACGCCACCAACTTGTGACATATCCCCCTCTTGAAAGAAGAGTAATCGTCCGCGATTGGATGTGTGAAACTCAATCCGATTCTTTGGCGGACACTGCCTTTATGCATACATGCTAATGCCCATCATATACTAGACAACACACTCTCTAGCATGCATTGCACTATACAATTCCACAACCAGATTGCCATCAAGTCATTGCATCCGCATCAGAGCTCTTCTTGATATTTTGGCATAGCAATGTTAGCCACCACACTGTTGTTTAAAGGGGTGTCTCGATGCACTAAGATCACATACCCATGCAATCTCATCCGAATTAAAAATATTGATTCACCATATTCATATGCTTCACAAAATGCTCTATAGATGACAGAGAGTTCACATGTACAAATATCTAACATAAAACATCCAAATTTAACTAAACACTCCCCAAACCAAAGTTTACGTCGTTCAGAGGGTTCCCAAGTATAACTAAGTGCTCCCTAGACGAAGTTAACATTGTTCAGAGGTCATATACAACCAAATGCTAGTCACACTGCAGCCTACGTGGCTCGCTCGAAGGTTTTCAGCTACATTTAAACGCTTTCTAGACTGTAGAATGCGTTGTTTAGCGGACCAAATATAACTAGACGCTCCCCAAACTGCAGTTTGCGTCATCTAGAGGTCTATCCTTGATTGGTGACAAGAAGAGCATCAATGAGTGGTACAACTTTACCTTGTATCTAGTTCGACCTCAATGGCTCTAGCAAACTGATTGTACTCAAAGTCCATCTGCTTGAGGAACTCTGGGTGGATTAAATTCTCGGTGGCTCCCATATCAAAGAAGATAAGGGCTTTGTGGTCACTCGCGAGTATCTTTAGAGTTTATACATTGTTGTTGAGGATTCTGATTGTTTGTTGGTTAATCATCTATAGTAATTTTAATCTTTCTTTTATAAGTTTGTAGCCGACTGTAGCATGGTCCATAGGCTCTTGGATTGTCGAAACTTGCTTGAACAAATAGCGGTCCTATGGCATAGCGCTCACACTGGTCCTCCAACGTTATGAGACACCGGAAGGTAGATATCTAGAAACCTCTGGTTATCGTCTTTCATAGTATCGGGGACAAGCATTTTGAAGTTGCCCCATTCTTCTAGAAGCTGCAATTGTGGGAAGAAATATTCTTGAAAGCGTGTCCCGTCCTTGCAACGTGAGTCTTGGTAGCTCTAAAACTCTTACCACTGCATCACATTGTCTATAAGATAAGGAGCAGCTTGAGAGATGTTTGATTCTTTGGTGTAGTTCCCTAGGCATAAATATTGTCAAATTGCTGCAAGAATTGTAAAGTTTTCTTCCCATCTTTCATTCTCGAAAAGGTGAAAATTTTACTATAGATATGCCATCCTTGAAGTCCTTGGGCTGATGTAGTGCAAGGCTTGGAGGTGGATAATAGGGGTAGGCATACTGGCGTCAACTGTTATACCCAGGTGGGGATGCGGGAGGTGGTGGCAAAGGAGGTTGCACCGGGTAAAAGTTGGATGGTTGCACCATGTTTTTGAAAACTCTCCCAATCGGAATAGAGTGTAGGTTGTCGAGAAGAGGCCTTTGTACTTTTTGGTGCCGGAGGCGGTAACATGTAGTTCAGAAACTGTTGGAAGCTTTGCAGAATCAGGAGGTTCTACTAAGGGTGCTTCGAGAGCATGTCCCTGTCACGTGACACATCCCAACCCTATGTGTCCGTGAACAATCTACACCATAGCAGGGTTCAGTCAGTTCAGTCAAGTCTAGATTAGCAGTGATCTAGCACTTTTGTGAGTCTATTCGTAGACCGTGCATGCCCAGTCACTTAGCATAGATGGATATCCTCTGGCTGCACACAGCATGACCATCGGAATTCTCATCAGAATCCATTAGCATCAGTTAGGGGAATTTTCCAGTGCATTTAGCCTATTTTCCTATTTATTGGGATTTTCACTTATTATTTTTAAGTGACTTTCCAACAAAAGTAGGTAGGGAAATTTTGCTAAGTTAATATATAAGCAAACCCAAGTTAGCACTCCACAGCAGAAGAGGCAGCAGGAGCACCTTGCTCAACAGGCAACTTCTCAGCAAGACAACCCCCGTGACTACTCTGGCGTTTTCTCCACAGAAGACCTAGCGTTTTTGCATCAGATCAACCTTAGCGATTTGTGCACAGCAGATCAGCCCCGGCGTCATCACGACACAGCAGATCAGCCTAGCGTTTTTGCATTTGCAGAACCCCGGCGACAGAAGGACCAATTTCAGTCCCTGGCATTTATGGATTTCAGCAGCAAATTAAGACCGGCATTATTCACCTAAAGTGTAGCAGATTCAGCCCGTAAAGACCATCAGTTTTCAGCCCTAAGAAACCTCATTTTTTAGCCAAGAAAACGCAGCCAAAACAGTCATTTTCAGCCACCGAAACAGTCCCGAAATTCAGCGATTAGAAGATCTCAGATTTCAGCCACCGTCGTCGTCATCGGCATAGACCAAGTTGCATAGTCCATTGCATACGCATTGTACACCTTCGTGCAATCAAAGAATAGACCACTCTCGCCAACGAGAGTGGGGCCTTCGGAGGAGGGTTTTACAACCTCTCGGTGTTGTATCTCTTCTCTCTCCTTCTCTCAGTCTCATTCACTTGCACGCACAATATCCACTCACTTTGTTCGTGACCTCAACACTCTACAAGACGGAAAGCTCTCTCTTTCCCTAAAGAACTAAAAGGAACCTTGAGCAATAAAGATCACTTATCTTGAGAAAATACAACATTCATTCCGCTGCACCTAACATTGGTATCAGAGCTTTGGAAGTGTTCTGCATTACTCAAGGAAAGAACCACAAGAACCACAAGAATTTTTTTTGCTTGTTGCGATCGCACGAACCCAAGTTTACTTGGGCGTGGCGATTCCTAATCGTGTTTTGTTGAAGAGTGACAGGAATCCCAAGAAAGAAGGGCTTGTCTAGCCTCCCCTTGTGTCTCTTTTCACTCATTGAGAGCGAGCCGTGCACTTAGCGACCGGCCAATCGACGTGAGGTGGGAAAAAGCAACCTTGGTGTGAGCGCAAGGCCGCCAAGGGGTGCGCCCGCAGAAAAGGGTAGAACTCGGGTGAAGAGAAGATGCTTCTCCAACGCGGTTTGCAAGCGAAAGAAAACCTCAAGAACCTCAAGAACCCAAGATTCTCACGAATCAAGGACCTCAAGAACCTCAAGACCCTCAAGAACCCAAGTTCCACCCAAGTTCCTCGTGAACTTAAGAACCCAAGACCCCCAAGATCCCACAAGAACCCACGATTGCAGAATGGTCATCACTCGAAGCGGAATGCATGAGAGAGGCGAAGAAGAATTTTTCTCACCGGGAGGTTTTTCCAACCCTTCCCCATCTACGACAAAGATTGCACGAACTCCTATGGAGGAGTTAGACCAAGAAAGAGAAGCAGAAAGAAAAGCCTACGAAGAAGACATTGCAGCCATAGAGCGCCAGTACCAAGAAAGAATGGCAGCCATAGCGCGTGAGAGCGAGCAAGCACGCTTGGAAGCCAAAGCAAGAGAAGCAGAATTTGATCGAGAGAACAATGAAATGCAAGCCAAGTTTGATCGCGAGAACAAAGCAATAAGGCAAGAGATGTTGCGACTCAGGCACAACTGCAACAAGATCGGGAAAAGGAGACTCTCTCAGTCTCTTCTTCTCCCAAGCATGACACACAAGATTTGCATGATTGTGTGAAGCATGATGATGATTTGATTGACAATGACTTGCATGATGATTTGAATGACAAGGATAAGCATGATGATTTGGATGCCAATGATTTGCATAATGATTTGGATGACAATGACCAGCATGATGATTTGCATGATAAAGATGTGATTTCTCACAAGCATTATGATTTGCATGATCAAGATGTGATTTCTCACAAGCATGATGAGTTGCGTAAAGATGATGTGATTGTTCACAGGGATGATGTGTTAGTGGATGCTTTTTCTAGCGAAGCTAACCTCGTTGTAGATTCGATCAATCACCAAGAATCGATCTTGGCTTTCGAGTCGAGGTCCAAAGAACCCCCACAAGACGATTCGATCATTCAAGAAGAAGGGATCTTGGCTCTTGAGCCTTGGTCCAAAGAACCCTCACAGGAAGTATTATGTGTTCGCATGATTGATACGCACGCATTGTTCGAGTGTTTCATTCGTGAAGGTTTCCTGTATTTTAGTCAGCATCGTTATGTGATCCCTTTTACTAGGTATGACATATTGTATGTTGAACACATTTCTCTCATGGGTGAGCACGAATGTATGCGGATTGTGCATGAAAAGCTGAAAAGTTTGTATGTCAGGAAGTCACATTCCATGTCTCTTCCTTGGCATGACAGAGTTTCCGAAAGAGCACATGATAGTATGAGCACCAAGCATGGGCATTTCCATTGTGATTTGCCACGGTTGATTGATTTCGATCAAACAGAAATGATTCGATCGCATTGTTTGCATGTGTTTGATGAATGGGTTGTCACTCCGTCTCTAGGTTCATCGACATTGCATACACAGTCTTTAGAGAAGACAAGATTGTTTTCCTTCACTTTACATGGAATAGGTATGTTCATGGTTTTGTGTTGGAGATTGTTTCAGGAATTTTCAGCCATGGAGATTCTTGACGACGAAAGAAGCAGGACTCTAGACGAAGTTGAAGCAAGAAAGGAGATTCAAAAGATTTTGTCGCTTTCGGCGCGGCCCAAAGAAGCAAGCGTTGCAGACCTTTATGAAGTTCAAGTACCGCTCGACCCACACAGCAGAGTGGCCCGACAAAGAGTCCCTTCCAGGATTCCGGATGCTGTTGGCGATCTCCCTCGACGCCATACAGTTCGGTACCAGTACCTCACTTTGAAAAGGAGGGGATGTCACGTGACACATCCCAACCCTATGTGTCCGTGGACAAGCTACACCACAGCAGGGTTCAGTCAGTTCAGTCAAGTCTAGATTAGCAGTGATCTGGCACTTTTGTGAGTCTATTCGTAGACCGTGCGTGCCCAGTCACTTAGCATAGATGGATATCCTCCGGTTGCACACAGCATGACCATCGGAATTCCCATCAGAATCCATTAGCATCAGTTAGGGGAATTTTCCAGTGCATTTAGCCTATTTTTATTATTTTTTAAGTGACTTTCCAACAAAAGTAGGTAGGGAAATTTTGCTAAGTTAATATATAAGCAAACCCAAGTTAGCACTCCACAGCAGAAGAGGCAGCAGGAGCACCTTGCTCAACAAGCAACTTCTCAGCAAGACCAACCCCCGCGACTACTCTGGCGTTTTCTCCACAGAAGACCTAGTGTTTTTGCATCAGATCAGGCTTGGCGATTTGTGCACAGCAGATCAGCCCCGGCGTCATCACGACACAGCAGATCAGCCTAGCGTTTTTGCATTTGAAGAACCCTGGCGACAGAAGGACCAATTTCAGCCCTTGGCGTTTTTGGATTTCAGCAGCAAATTAAGACCGGCATTATTCACCTAAAGTGTAGCAGATTCAGCCCGTAAAGACCATCAGTTTTCAGCCCTAAGAAACCTCATTTTTCAGCCAAGAAAACGCAGCCAAAACAGTCATTTTCAGCCACCGAAACAGTCCCGAAATTCAGCGATTAGAAGATCTCAGATTTCAGCCATCGTCGTCGTCGTCGTCAACGTCATCGTCACCGTCGTCGTCATCGGCATAGACCAAGTTGCATAGTCCATTGCATACGCATTGTACACCTTTGTGCAATCAAAGAATAGACCACTCTCGCCAACGAGAGTGGGGCCTTCGGAGGAGGGTTTTACAACCTCTCGGTGTCGTATCTCTTCTCTCTCCTTCTCTCAGTCTCATTCACTTGCACGCACAATATCCACTCACTTTGTTCGTGACCACAACACTCTATAAGACGGAAAGCTCTCTCTTTCCCTAAAGAACTAAAAGGAACCTTGAGCAATAAAGATCACTAATCTTGAGAAAATACAACATTCATTCCGCTGCACCTAATAGTCCCGGAGTTTGGCGAGGAGAAACTGTAGGTACTTTGTAGAATCAAGAAGCGCTATCTTGTTCTGTGTGTTCTGGATGGGATAAATGTGCTCTTAGAAGAGCAGACGCTTGAAGCTCTGATACCATTGTAATAGGAAGTCACCACGTGCCAACTGAAAAGAATAGATTGGAACAAACTCTTAGCACCTCAAAACAACTGAACAAAGGAGGAGGAGGAGGAGGAGGAGGAGGAGGAGAAGAAGAAGAAGAGAATTTTAATGTCATAGGAAACCATCCCAAGAGACCTTAAAGATCTATCTGACGAGGAGAGTTGAACTTAAGACCTGTTATTCAAGAGGGAAATGACATAATCAATCTACCACACTTGGGTGATAGAAAGGTTATACCATTTTCCTCTTTTTATTAGCACACACATACACCGGAGAAGAAGAGAATTTTAACGCCGTAGAAAACCATCCTAAGAGACCTTAAAGATCTATCCAATGAGGAGATTTGAATTCAAAACCTGTTATTCAAGAGGGAAATGGCATATCCAATCCACGTTAGAGACATGGACTGGCGGAGTTCCACTCCTAGAGAGCACTAGCCCCAAAACCTTGGTGCCCCTCTCGGTATTTCTTTTATATTGCTTCAAGGAGGTGCAACAGTCGGGGCTCTGGTTTGCTTCTTGAACATTGGAATGCTAGAGAGTACCCCCAGTTCATATTTAAAGGCCCTTGGCCTTGAAAAGAACTCTGATGAAAAGCTGCACATTGAAAAGCTGGCATCCTCTAGGCTGTTTTGCAAATGCACCCTTCTTTTGGTCACTGGCACCCCTTGTATTGGGATGTCATGTCTGGGCAGCTTGAAGGCCATATTCCGGGATGTCCATTCACTTCGTCCCTTGTTGCAGATTGGAAGTCTGTTACCTCGCATATGTCCTGGCATGGTCGCCTTTCCCCTCAAGGTAATTTCCTTTGGTTTGAGAGCTTTCATTGGAGTAAAGGGTGCTCTTTCACCTTGGTTCAACGCTCTCCTCGACAAGCATACTTTCTTTCGCAAAAAGGGGTATGCTAGGTTGATCAAGTGGTGGATGACTTTGGGCCGGTTCTTTCATGTTCTACTCTCGCTCTTCGTTATGAGTTGAAATCCCATTATCGACATTTGTGGCAGCAAATTCATCAATTGCTTGCTGATGTTTCCCCAATGCCTCCATTACCTGCATATTCCTGGCTTTCAGATTGGAATTTTGACCATACTAGTTTGGACTGCATATTTGCTGGGTCAGTTTACGCTTTATTGCAGTCTCAGGAGGTGATCTAGATTTGCTATTCCCGTGCTTTCTTGGTAACTTGGTTGGTTCCCAGATGTTGCTAGAGGTCTCATGTTCAAGAGTAGACGGCAGGAGCAATCTCTATTAAGTGTACCTCGGGTATAGCCATTCAGCATGTCACATCTATGCAGGACCACCCTTGGTCACTTAAGTGTATGAGCAGCTGCTATCAACATGGAGCACCTTTCCCAAATCTCTCTTTCTTTCTGTCTCATTCTTAGATGTCCTTTCTCTTGCTACCTGCGTGATCTCTCTTCTCCATAGGTGCCTTGTTCATGTATATGGCGTTGCAGGTTTTCTAGATTAGAGTCGAGGTGTCCACCGGATTGGGAGCGAGTTCTTGTCTTCATTGCATCATCCGCTGCCTACTTTGATATGGTATTAGAGCCCTAGGTGACACGACCACGTTGCTATGTGGTCTCTATTCAATCATTGATTGAGGATACACCATCTTGTAGTGTCCATGCAGTAGTTGGCCCAACTGTACCACCTAGCCTGGAACAAGTGTCCAGGTCATGGAGGCTAATGACTCAGATGCTCCTACACTGGAAGCCCTTGAGCTTGGTGAACCTCTAAAGGACCATAAAAGAAGAAAGGAATCTCCTCTACATGAGTTCTCCCAGCCCCCAACCTCCTTTGTGTCTACTAACACTCCGATCAAAGCTAAGGAAACCTGTGTGTCTGATGACTTACCCTTCGAAGAGTTTCCCCAAGGCTGGTTACAAGAAACTTACGCCGACCTCAATATTGCTCAAACAAGTGGCTTTCTCTTCACCTCTAGATACATCCTCAACAATACCCTCTCTTGACCTAGTGAAGAAAGTCAACCTGGGCGACTACGACAAGAGGTCTATCCGTCAAGGGCATGTCACATCTATGCTGGAGCACCCTTGTGCACTTGGAAAGCCTTTCCCAAATCTCTTTGGCTTTATCATTCTCAGATGTCCTCTCTCTCTTCCTACCTCAGTGATCTCTCTTCTCTAGATGTGCCTTGTTTATGTATGTGGCATTGTAGGCATTTGTGAGTGTCGAAGGATCCTAGGGCAGTAGGTGTTGATCTATGGGTCGGCCTGATTGATGGCTACAAAAATGCAGATGCCTATCTGGATTTTGATGGGTCTCTGGCCGGCCCTAAAGGCCTGTTAATTAGGCGGGCAAGAGTGCCTATGGCTAGAATTTTAGTGGCTGACCTAGCAACACCAAATCGAAGTATGTGAGACAACAATGCAGCAGCAATAGGGTACTTTATGGTGAGCTAAGGCGTGTGTTGGGCTGCTCCTCACCGACTGCCTGATATGTGTAGCATTTCCTCTTCTCTTCCTTTTGCCTCCCTTGAAATAGCCAACACTGGCTGCAAAATGTTGTATACGCCATTTGTAGAGTCTATGGCTGAGCAATGCCTCCTATACATACCTTTTCTATGGCCTAGAAAGGTGTAGCCCCTAAGTGAAGGGTGTAGCCCTACATGACCATTCAGTTTTGATATACTTTTTTCTAGTTGCATGCCATCTCTACGCTCTATGCGTTGAGTTATGGCCTACTCACTGTTCGTCACCTTCATTGGCAGACTTTCCTCTTCTTGAAGTTTCCCTCCAGTAACATAGAGTAATCCACAAAATGTGTATATGTTCCCTATGTTTGAGTAAAAAGGTCCTGCAACTTGAGCATTTAGGGGTGGACTTGTACTGCTTTACTCTAAATGTGTTATCAGGAGTGGGACATCATATAGTTGAGCAATTGTCCCCATCATGAATGCAGGTTTCATTATATTGATGCAGAAGTGTGGGCATCTTACATCAGAAACTGCACCCGTATTGAGTCAGGTTAGTTAATGTGCTATTCTAACATGAATGTCCTAACATGGGTTACATTGAAGCTTTATTTATCATTTTCACACTTCTGATCTTGGTAAGTTTTTGGGTTGACTAGGTTTCATTCAAGCTGGTGATTCCCTGCTTTTTGATGTCAAAGGTACTCATTTCGTGTTTTTTGTTTGGAACAATGGTTTTACAATCTGTTGAAACCTAATCCCGGAATTCTTTTATGTCTAAATTTGGTTAAATGTGTAGGTTAGAAACATGTTTATAAAATCTGCTAAAACCTCAGCTGGAGTCTTTTATTTCCTTTGTTCTCGGCAACCTTATTTGACAAGATAACTAGGTAGCTCTAAGCTTATCTTGCAAGCCGCTATTTGTTCCCTTGGATGGATGACCTCCTTGATGGACTCTTGGGTGCCCGATATTTATCCAAGATTGATGTTTGGTCCGGATACCATCAGATACAAATACACCCAAAAACCGCGTTTGTACACAGTATGGACATTATCATGTCGTGGTTCTACCTTTTGGATTGAGCAATGCTCCTGCAACATTCCAATAGATGCTATTCCTTTCGGAAAAGTGGGTTCCAGTGTTCCTTGACGACATACTTACTTATCGTCAGACACTCGATGAGCATTTGCAGCACCGTCCCCTCGTCTTATGTATTTTAAGGCCTGAAGTGGTACGAAAAGCAATCGAAGTGCGAAGTTTTTCGCCCGGAGCTGTTGTATCTTGGTCATGTCATCTTAGTAGATGGCATTTGAACTGACCCCAAAAAGGTACGAGTGGTCCTACTCTGGCCTATCTTATGATCCATATGGCAAGTAAAATCTTTTCTAGGTTTCACCCATTTTTCAGGAAGTTCATGAAGGCCTACACTAAGATTGCTGAACCGTTTATGCGCTTGCTAAAGGGCTTCCGATGCAAAAGGCATCGTGTGGACCCATGAGCTCAACCAATGTTTTCAAACATGGAAACGATTCGTTACATTTGCATCAATGTTGCAGATAATGGATCCAAATAATTTCTCTGTGGTCGAAACAGATGGCAGTGACAACGCTATTGATGCTGTTTTCTATCAAGATGGCTGACGAGTAGCATTTGAGAGTGGCAAGCTCACCGACATGCAAATATGGTACTCTAGACAGGTTAAGGAATTATTGGTGGTCATTCATGCTCAAAAAATTTGGTGCCACTATCTTTTTGGTGCTTGCTTTGTAGTTTGGATTGACCACCACTCTTTGAAATATCTCTATGATCACTCTGACCTTCGAGGTCGCAAGGCAAGGTGGGCAAAAATCATGCATGTAGCTGGGCTACAGTGTCACTTGCACGGGAAAGGCAGTTACAGTTGGTCGTGGGTTCACACTGGCTGGACTCGCATAGATAGTGACATGTGACAAGAGTGGTGGTCTAGAGGACACTGTGGCCAGTTCATCCTTGCCACAATTTGGAGATAGGTGCAGCTGGATTGTCAGGGGTATTTGAGTTATCCATTGGCTACCCTTTATGGTTGTACATATGCTCAACTTGCTTTAGTCATTGTATGCTTTTCTAGATGTTCTAAGTCTTGAGTCTAGAGTCGTGTGCTCACTCTAGCACCACACAATTGCACTCTCTGTACACAGTTGGAGCCTCGACACCCCCATTGTACCTGTGAGTGTGGGCTTTGAGCTGAGTGTGCTACCAGTGAGAGTCGAGTCTGTACTGGTTCCATGAGTTAGTCGAGTTCCATTGAGTTTGGAGTTTACTGTTGTGTCTTTGGTTTTGCTTGGTTCATTGCTCTATTGCATTGTGTTTCCATTCTGTTTGAGTGAGGCTTCTTGCACATTGCATTGAGGAGCACCCACACAGTAGAGAGCATGACACTCTTTTCTTGCTACAGGTGCTCTCAGTTTTGGCACTTCCGGTGGGACCTTAATTAAAGTCTCACTCCGATGATTGAACGTGGTTGATGATCTAACTGGTTAGTCTCCTTCCTGGTCTCGTGCACCTTCGCCTTCGTCGAGCTTGGTCTAGCTGGTCTTCGCCCTTCACCTAGCTTGTCGAATTAGTTTGGCCTAGCCCCTCGCCCTGGTCTGGTATGTTAGTCTAACTGGTTTGGGCTAGTACCTCACCCTGGTCTAGTCAGCAAGTCTAACTGGTTGGTCTAGCTCTTGAGTACAGTTGGCATTCGTCTCCCATGTCTCTCCTGGTCTGTTGCTACTGCATGACACATACAAGGTAGTCTAAATATTAACAAATCCCTCTACGGAGCCTCCTACCGTACTACCACAGAAAGCGTCAGCCTTTCTTACCAAGTAGAAGCCCTCAACCCCCACTTCCACTACCCTCTTTTTCCTCTACCTCGACCAGCCCCTCACCACCACCCTTATCACCTCCCCCAATACACTTTTCACCAAGTGTGCTACAACTAGCTTCTGAGCAGCCTACAATGGAGGAGCTGACAAGCATTCTGGCTAAGGTGAACAAAAAGTTTCCCACCTTCAAAGGACTCTCCACAGAGGATGCAGAGGACAATGCTAGAAGGTTTGTATCCCTTTGTAGAGGTCAGGCCTTATCTAGTGCTCTTTCCATCCACCTTGGATGTCTTAGCAGATAAATAGTACAATCAATTTGTTGAGAACCACTTTACAACTTGGGCAACTCTAAGGCAAAAGTTCTCTGAAGCTTTCAGACCAAGTGATTTTCAAGAAAAAGTCTTGCAGGAGTTGGAAAACTTGGTGCTCCAACCCGATGAGACATTTGCAGAACTCATGACAAGAACCACGTCTGTGGTGGCCAACCTTCCCCAACAACTAGGAGAATTCATGGAGAAGTCTTGTAGTTGGTTAGCAGCAGTGTCGAGATCAACTCGTTGACAAAGTGACTGCCTCAATCACTGGGGATCTCAAGGGGGTACTCAGGCCTACAAAATATATTCTCATACAAGAACTTTGCCACAACGTTGCCTGTGCAATACCTCTGCCCTCTTGGTGACATAATATGTAGCGACGAGGAGATACTTGTGATTGCGTGGTCGAGCTGGGGGAGAAATTGAACCAACAAAATATAAACCCCATCATTCAAAGGGCAACCTTGCCATTGAAATTTGTGAAGGATGATTGTACTGCCTACTAGGTTTAGGTGCACAACACTAACAGACATCACAAACGTTCACATGAGAAATTCAATCCCTAAACACATAAGGGCCGCCACAACACACTCTGTAGAACTTTCTGTGCGGTGATGTGACCAAGGTAATAGCCACCAATGTGGCATCCTCTAAAATATGCTTGACTTCATGTGGGGAGATACATCATCTTAGAACACCATTTGGTCAAGATTTATAGAGCTTATCTAGAGTGAATGGTCCAAACTTTAGCAATAGTCTTCTCTTTTGCAAAGGAGATGCATTCTTTGGGTACAATCCAATAGACAACAAATACAACACATCTCCATATCATTCCGCTTTAAAGAGACTGCTTGCTGGGAAGTCATCAGAAATCCCTATAGCTTCTTCACCTATTGATATGTGAGAGAGTGGTCGGCCATGACGTGATGCTTGCCTAGATGAAGGACCACCTCGAAATCAAATGCCTGGAATAGAAGTAGCCACCGCCAAACCAAACTTGCAACTTGTGGCTTATTCAACAAATAACGCAGAGCATGATGATCAGTAATAATGGTAAAGTGGATCCTTAATAAATAGTGTCAGAAGTTTTGCAAGGCCTAACCTTCTCTTACTGTTGTGTTGTAGTTGCGCTCAACTTTAATGAGCAGGCGACTTGCATAGTGAATGGGGCGATCAAGGTTTGAATTCCTTGCTAGGTTGAGTCAGATTAGCATCCATAGTAGTTTGACTAGCATCCATATGCACATGAAAAGTGAGACTAATTTGGTGCAACTAGAATAGGTTCCTTAGTTAGGCGCTTTTTGAGGTAAGCAAAAGGGTGGGCCTCAGCCTTGGACCATTGGAAGGGTATAGCCGCACTAGTTAGGGGGGTTAGGGGTTGGGCAACCGCAGCATATGTTCGAATGAACCTGCAATGATACCCTTTAGGTTGTGTGGCCTACAAATCTATGAACACCTTTGGGGTTGATTGGGGAAGGCAACCACAGAATGGCTACTATCTTATTAGTGTAAAGAGCTAAACCTTTAGCAAGACACCACATGACCCAAAAGCGTACCTTGATTGATGCTCCTCCAAATTCTTGAGTAAGGTGGAACATTGAGCGTCACAGAATGTTGAAAAATCATACATGAAGATGCAAAGATTATCAGTGAATAGGGGTCAAAAGATGAGATAGACTATATGATTGAAAGAACATGAAGTGTTTTTCAGCCCAAAAGACATTTTTGTGTAAATAAAAATACCTCATGGAGCCACAAAAGCAGTTTTGATTGGTGAAGAGGATGAATACCCAATTGATTGTAGCCTCTCAAACCACCCATGAAAGTGTAGAGAATGTGTTCACATCTGCCAACACTTGTTCGATGAAAGGGGTTGGGAAGCCATCTGGAATGTCACCTTATTTAGAGCGCGGTAGTCGACGCAGACACATATTTTATTGGATTGCTTTTTGGGAGCTATGACCATGGGTGACAACCACTTGGAGTGCTCCGCGAGCACGATGATACTTACTTCTTGTATTCTCTCGAGCTCCAGTTTGACAGCTTCTGCATACTTCGGGTTGAGCTTGTACTCTAATTGGCTTAGCCCACTCAACCAAAGGGATGGCGTGGATGCCTAGTTTCGGTGGGGTTTCTTCCAAATCTTTGTAAGACCTGGCAAAAACATCTTTGAAAGAGTGCATAAAAGAAACTACCTGGTCAAGCAGCGCTGGGTGATCCCATAGCCAAGTGGCTAAAAGAATGGGTTGAGGGTTGTCAGGGTCTCTAAGGATGACTTGCTTCACCGGTTGGCTAGTCACATCACCAACCACTGTCACTCCAACTACTATTAGTGTTACTATAGTGGCGCTGGCATTAAAAGATAATCCCTTGGTTTCACAGGGCACAAAGAGGCCGACACCTATAGAGTCTGTACATCTTGTGTCTGCTTCATCTGAGTTTGGGAGACCATTGGTCACCTCGTTCTCCCAGCCACCCTCGTCACATTATGCTTTGTTTTGTCACAAACTGATGACTTGTCAAAGCCCTGATGAAGGAAGCCAACTTGCAGATGTCGGCCGAGGGGCCTAAACCCTAAGAAGAACAAGTAACAGAAGAAGAAGTCCTACCAACTTATGGGGACCCCGTTCGATGGGGCCCCAAGTGACAAAGGAAATAAAGCAAGACACACACACACGCACACAAGAAATTGCGTAGCTGTTGATGACGTGGCAGATTTCCAAAAATTACGATGGTTGATGACATGGCAGGCTGTACAGATTTTCGCGTTTTGCGCTGGCTGATGACGTGACAGGTTGTACGGATTTCCATAAATTACACTGGAAGCTTTTTGGCATTGCTTTTGGGACCAAAAGCTTTTGAGTTTGAAGGCTTTTTACTCTAAACTGCTTTTGAGGCCTAGGGCCTTTAAATATGAGGTTAGGGCTGATTCTGTGGCATGCTTCCTGGAGAAGGTGCAAAGTCTGGAGTACCGGCTTGTACTGTGTTGATGCAATATAAAGAAACACCGAAAGGGGCGCCAAGGTTCCAAGGTTTGGGGCCAATACTCTGTGGGGTGGAATTCCTCTACTCCGTGTCGCGTGTCGTCTCTCTCTTTCAGTGCAATTGTTATTGAAGTGCTAAAAGTCTTTTCAGTCTGTTCTTCTCTATTGGCACATGGTGTCCGTTTTGTGACAGTGGTATCAGAGCATCAGGCGTGTGCTTTTCTGAAAGCATACCGGTCCTACCTGAGAGCAGACAGAGCTATTGGAATTTTACTTGAGGTATCTTCGTGTTAGGTGCAGCGGAATGATTGTTTGCGCTTTGCTCAAGATGAGTGCTCCGAATTGTGCTCAAGGTTCCTTTTAGTTCTTATGGAAGGGAGAGCCTTCCGTTCTTAATGGAAAGTGCTATGCTCACAAACAAAGTGAATGGATACTGTGCGTGGAAGTGTATGAGACTGAGAGATAGAGAGAGAAGAGAGATACGACACCAGAGACGACGTAAAACCCTCCTCCGAAGGCCCCACTCTCGTCGGCGAGAGTGGTCTACTTATTGATTGCACAAAGTGGTACAATGCGGATGCAATGGACTGATGCAACTTGGGACTATGCCGATGACGACGACGGTGATGATGACGACGACTTTAGGGCTGAAATCTGTGAGTTCTATCTGCTGAATTTGGGGACTGGTTCGGTGGCTGAAATGACTGTTTTGGCTGCGTTTTTATGGCTGAAAATGGAGATCTTCTGTAACCAACTAGGGCTGAATCTGCTGCTGTCCAACAGGGCTGAAAAACGCTGACCATCTGATGCGGCAATGGCTGAAAACGAAAAACGCTGATCTGCCTGCTGAGCGTTAGTGAAAACGCTAGGCTGTTCTGGGTCTGCTGCTGGCGATTATGGCTGAAAACGCCAGGGGATCTGGTACTGCTGATGGTATGCAAAAACGCTATGCAATCCGGTGACGATGGCGATGATGCAACTGAAAAATGCTGGGGCTGATGTGTGGCGAGGATGGGGGAACCAAAAACGCCAAGGGTACTGTTGAGAAGGTGCCTGTTGAGCATGTGCTCCTGCTGCCTCTTCTGCCATTGAGTGCTAACTTGGGTTTGCTTATATACAAACTTAGCAAAATTGCCCTACCTACTTTTGTTGGAAAGTCACTTAAAAATAATAAGTGAAAATACAAAAAATAGGGAAAATGGGCTAAATGCACTGGAAAATTTCCTTGACTGAATCTGATGGATTCTGAAGGGAATACTGATGATCATGCTGTGTGCAACCAGAGGATATTAAGTGATTGGGCATGCACGATCTACGAATAGACTCACAAAAGTGCCATATCACTGCTAATCTAAACTTGACTCGATTGGCTGAACCCTGATCGTGCTGTAGCTTGTCCACGGACACATAGGGTTGGGATGTGTCACGTGACACTTCGGCCCCTGACCCCGGACTTATTAGCCACTCCCACCCTTCATCGCCCATCAGGCGTGCTCCCGTCTTCATCGCTTTGTCTTGCAAGGCATAAGCCATAAAGAACCCAAGACTTGGAATTCATGGATTTAGCAGAATGTTTGCAGTTTTTGCTCAACGAACTTCACGACATTGTTTCGCGGCATCCTGAGCAGAATCTTCCTATGCTGCAAAGTTTTTAACAATTTTTGAACTACATGTTACCCCCTCTGATGTCCCAGGTGGTACCTCCTCCGGCATCAGAAAGTACGAGAGCTTCCAACCGGCAACCTTCTCAGCCGTCTGTTCCAATCGGGGGAGTTTTCAAGAATATGGTGCAGCCATTTGACCTGATCCAGTGCAACCGCCTTTGCCACCGCCATTGCCCTCACCTCCACCACCACCACCGCCACTAGGCTACAATGGTTGGAGCCCATATGGATACCCTTATTATCCATACTCGGGATTTCAAAGATGGCGGCACGACAATCAAATTTTTCACTTTTTCTGGGGTGAAAGATCGCAAGAAAGCATTACAGTTCCTACATCAATTTGACAACATCTATGCTTTAGGGAACTATATAGAAGAATCCAAGATTTCTCGAGCAGCAGGATTTCTTAAAGATAATGCTATGCAATGGTGGAGTTCAATCGCGACACAACCGCATGCTCCAAGGACCTGGCAAGCTTTCAAGACAGTTTTTGTACGTAATTACATGACTTCTATGTTTGAAGTCCGGATTTTGGCACAGTGGGGCAACTTGAAAATGCTTGCCACCGAAACCATGGACGAATATAACCAAAGGTTTCTCGACGTGTAACTTCCGGTGTCCTTCTTTAGATCTGTCCCCTTGGAGGCCCAATGCGAGCGATACACCGTTGGACTACCATCACCATTGCAGGAATATTGTCTATCCAAGCAAGTCTCCACCGTGCAAGAACTTATGGACCATGCCGCAATCGGCTACGAACTGATGAAGGGAAAGCTAGAGTTACCATAGAAGAATCTTCGGCCATTAACCACAACTCTCGCCAACAAAGAACAAATTCTCGAGAGTTTCGTTAAAGTCAACCACAAAGGCCTCGTTTGACACTTCAACAACGAGACACCTTACTATAAGAAGGCCGATGTTTTGGATGCTTTCAAACAGGACATAACTAGTTTGGTTGTCCCCAACGCACTGACAGACCTGCGGAGTCGACTCTTGCGTCGACGGTCGACAGAAACCTAGGACCATCTCCAGCCAAAAAAGCTAAACTGGCTATTGGATTAGTACTTGACATCTATGGCATACGCTTGAAAGTACAAATAAATTGTGTCGAGCATATGGCAAAGTCAATGGCTTCAAAGCCCTTATTTTCTTTGACCCCAGAGCTACGGAGAACTTTATCCATCACGAATCCTTAAAGCAGATGCACTTTGATTATGATGCAGAGGGTGGTGAAATTGAAGCTGAGCTAGCCACGGGGCAAACTCAGAAAGTGGTACCGCTCATTGGTGCTCTTCCAATGACTATTCAAGATTATCATGGAAAAGCTGATTTCTACATCATGAAGTTGGGCAATTGTGACGTTCTATAAGGCATGCCTTGGCATGGCAAGAATGATGCGACTCTCCAGGTTCGGAATTGAACCATCATCGTGATGCAGAAGGGCAAGCCAATCGTCCTCAAAGTTCGATTGTCCGAAAAAAACCCTGAATGAACTCTCTAGTTGTTTTACAGTTAGATACTTTTGAACTTTGTTTGAGAAAGTATTGTTTGAATCTTTGTTTGAAATGGATGGTATATGTTTTGAACCTATCTTGGTGCCGATTTGAATGTTTGACTCTGGTTTTAATACTGGTTTCAATGATTGGTGATTTTACTCCCGGGTGGAGGGTGAGAAATGATGTTTGAGAATGCTTGTTCATACTCATGGCCCGGCCCTTGTGGTTATTTACGGGGAAAGTATTAAGAAGTCTGAGTAGTGGTTACTCTCAGCACCTCCAAACAACGCAGGCTGCGGTCTGGGGGCGTTTGGTTGTAAAAGGCCTCTATATCTCATGGTCCGAACCTGTTTAGGTTACTTGCGAGAGGAGTGATAAGGGAGTCGTTGAACAGCTCATGGCCCGGACCTGGATGGTTATTTGCGGGGGGAGTGTTCATCAGCGGCTTTATGTTTCTATGTCTTGTAACATGCATATGTGAGCATTTGTGCTGCATTGTGATGTGCCAACCACTGAATATTCCTAATTGGATGAGATTGCTTGGGTATGTAATTTTAGTGCATCAAGACACCCGTGGAAGATCTGTACGGTCTGGGTGTGATGGCTAATTTTACTACGCCGGAATATCAAGAGTTCTGATATGGACGAAAGGAGAAGTTAACTCCTTGTTCAAAAGAGCCGAAAGGAGAAGCTAACTCCTCAACAAAAAGAGCAAACCGATCATCCCTCAGAATGACCCTCGAAAATTTTTGATCTAACTTGAGTTGATTTGCAGATATGCTGTAATCGCGGACGATTACTCTCTTTCAAGAAGGGGAGATGCCACAAACTGATGACGTGTCAAAGCCCCGATGAAGGGAGCCAACTTGTAGATGTTGGTTGAGGGGCCTAAACCCTAAGAAGAACAAGTAACAGAAGAAGAAGTCCTACCAACTTATGGGGACCCCGTCCGATGGGGCCCCAAGTGACATAAAGGAATTAAAGCAGGACACACACACACACACACACACACACAAGAATTGCGTAGCTGCTGATGATGTGGCATGTTTTAGAAAATTACGCTTGCTGATGGCGTGGCAGGTTGTACCGGTTTCCGCGTTTTTCACTGGTTGATGACGTGGTAGGCTGTACGGATTTTCGTAAATTACGTTGATAGCTTTTTGGCTTTTCTTTTGGGACCAGAAGCTTTTGAGTTTGAAGGCTTTTTACTGTAAACTGCTTTTGGGGCCCATGGCCTAGGGCCTTTAAATATGAGGTTAGGGCTCAATTCTCTGGCATGCTTCCTGGAGAAGGCGCAGAGTCTGGAGTACCGGTTTGTACTGTGTTGATGCAATATAAAGGAATACCGAAAGGGGCGCCAAGGTTCTAAGGTTTGGGGCCAATACTCTCTGGGGTGGAATTCTGCCACTCCGTGGCGCGTGTCGTCTCACTCTTTCAGTTCAGTTGTTATTGAAGTGCTAATAGTCTGTTCAGTCTGTTCTTCTCTATTGGCACGTGGTGCCCGTTTTGTGACAATTTTATGGTGGTTTTCCAGGCTATCTGCCATCCGTTACACCTACTCCTCACACTCCTCCACCTGCTGCTCCTCATGGGGCCACTATGCCATATCCGATGTACCATCATCCAGGATATGGCGAGTACTCTCTACAATACCCATGGCCATTGTGCCATATATGATGTACCCTCATCGAGGATATGGCTAGTATCCTCCACCATTCCATGGCTTTCATCCCCCTACTTGCTATTCTATCCTCCCGACCATCGTTAGAACACCAATAGATAGCAGCCTCTTAGCTTCTTCACCCTCTCCAGTGTACATACCCACAATTGTGATGGAAATGGCCTATGAACATTGAGAATAGCAGAATTAAGAGAAATATAGTGAGCATTTTTATGAGACTACTTTGAGAACATCGAGGGTGTCACATGACACATCCAACCCTATGTGTCCGTGGACAAGCTACAGCATGATCAGGGTTCAATTCAGATAGTCTAGTCAGTCTAGATTTAGAAGTAATCTGGCACTTTTGTGAGTGTGTTCGCAGACCGTGCATGTCCAGACACTTAGTGTAGATGCATATCCTCTGGTTGCACACAGCATGATCATAAGCATTCCCATCAGAATCCATTAGAATCCTTTAGGGAAATTTTCCAGTGCATTTAGCCTATTTTCCATATTTTTGACATTTTTCACTTATTATTTTTAAGTGACTTTTGTTGGAAAGTAGGTAGGGCAAATTGAGTAAGTTTGTATACAAGCAAACCTAGACTACCACTATTTGGCACCAGGAGCGCCAACGCTCAACAGGCAACTTCTCAACAAGAATCCCCTTGGTGGCGTTTTTCTCCTCCAAGCAAGAACCTCAGTCCCTAGCGTTTTTCATCATAGATTGCATCGCCAGGACAACCTCAGCCCTAGCGTTTTCATCAAGGCATCATCGCCATACCACCTCAGCCTCTAGCGTTTTCCAAGACCCCTAAGTCGCCCCCATTTGCATGGCGTTTTCAGCAGATAAAGCACCAACAGATTTCAGCCTTAGACCACCTAAAGACCAGCAGATTTCAGCCCGCAAGGACTTGCCCCCATCAGCGTTTTTGGTTCCAGACATTTTCAGCCATTAGCTTTTTTGGGTCAGCAGCAGTTTTGCATCAGATTTCAGCTAGTAGCGTTTTTGGATAGCAGTACAAGAACATCAGATTTCAACCCTTAGATCGGTCTTGCCATCCCCATCGTCGTCATCGATCTAGCCTAGACTTGCATCGGTCACATGCATCCACTTTGTACCAGTTTGTGCAATCAATCGTAGACCACTCTCGCCAATGAGAGTGGGGCCTTCGGAGGAGGGTTTTACAACGTCTCTGGTGTCGTATTCGTTTCTCTATCTCTCTCTCAGTCTCATACACTTGCACACACAGTGTCCATTCACTTTGTTCTTGATCATTGCACTCTCTGATTAAGGACGGAGGGCTCTCCCTTCCATAAGAACAAAAAGGAACCTTGAGCACACTACGGAGCACTTATCTTGAGCAAAGTTCAAACATTCATTTTGCTGCACCTAACATTGGTATTAGAGCTTTGGTAGTGTTGTGTATCACTCAAAGAAAGAAACACAAGATTTTTTTTTTGCTTGTTGCGGTTGTACGAACCCAGGTTCACTTGGGTGTGTCAATTCCTAATCGTGTTTTTGAAGAGTGTCAAGAATCCCAAGAAAGAAGGGCTTGTCCAACCTCCCCTTTGCCTCTTTTCACTCATTGAGAGCGGACCGTGCACTTAGCGGCTGGCCAATCGACGTGAGGTGGGAAAAGCAACCTTGGTGTGAGTGCAAGGCCGCCAAGGGGCGTGCCCGCGGAAAAGAGCAGAACTCGGGTGAAGAGAAGATCCTTCTCTAACATAGATTGCAAGCGAAAGAAGAACCTCAAGAACCTGAAGACCCGCAAGAACCCAAGTTCCTCGTGGACTTAAGAAGCCAAGACCACAAGAACCCACAAGAACCCACGAGTTCAGAATGGTCATCACTCGAAGCGGAATGGATACTTCGCTTGGAGATGATGAGCATGAGAGAGGTGAAGAAGAATTTTCCCCACCAAGAGGTTTTTTCGACCCTCCCCCTTCCCCATCTACGTCAAGGATTGCACTAACTCCTATGGAGGCTTTGGACCAAATGTTTATGGAAAGGAGGTTAGAACGCGAAGCAAGAAGAGCAGAAATGGAGTGCGAACACCAAGGAAGAAGGGCAGCCATAGCGCGTGAGAGCGAGCAAGCACGCTTGGAAGCCAAAGAAAGACAAGCCGAATTTGATCGCGAAAAGAAAGCAAGAAAGGCAATGAACGACCGACACATGGAAGAGATGTTGCGACTTTTTTCTCAAGTGCAGACGCACTTTGCACAGAATCAGGAGAAGGAGACTCTCTCAGTCTCTTCTTGTCCAAAGCAAGACACACATGATTTGCATGATGATAAGCATGATGATTAGCATGATCAAGATGTGATTTCTCACAAGTATGATGATTTGCATGAAGATGATGTGATTGTTCACAAGGATGATGTGTTAGTTGATACTTCCTCCAGTGAAGCTAATCTCATTGCAGATTCGATCAATCACGAAGAACCGATCTTGGCTCTCGAGCCTAGGTCTAAAGAACCCTCATAGGAAGTATTATGTGTTCGCATGATTAGTCAGCACGCATTGATCGAGTGTTTCATTGGTGATTGTTTCCTGTATTTTAGTCAGCGTCTTTATGTGATCCCTTTTCCTAGGCATGACATATTGTACGTTGAACACGTTTTACTCATGAATGAGCACGAATTTATGCGGATTATTCATGAAAAGCTGAAAAGTATGCATTCAAGGAAGTCACATTCCATGTCTCTTCCTTAGCACGACACAATTGTAGAAAGAGCACATGAAAGTATGAGCACCAAGCATGGGCATTTCCATTGTGTTTTGCCACAGTTGATTGATTTAGATCAGCACGACAAGATTCGATCTCATTGTTTGCGTGTGTGTAGTGAACGGGTTAGCACTCGGTCTCTTTGTTCATCTACATTGCATGCACAGTCTTTGAGGACGACATGATTTTTTCCACTTACTTTCCATGGAATAGGTATGTTCATGTTTTTGTGTTGGAAATGGTTTCCGGAATTTTCATCCATGGAGATTCTTGAAGAAGAAAGAAGCATGACTCTCGACGAAGTTGAAGCATCGAAGGAGCCACAATAAACTTTGTCTCGCTTTCGGCCCGGCCCAAAGAAGCAAGCGTTGCAGACCTTTATGAAGTTCAAGTACCGCACGACCCACACATAAGAGTGGGCCGGCGAAGAGTCCCTTCCAGAATTCTGGATGCTATTGGCGATCTCCCTCGATGCCATATAGTTCGGTACCAGTACCTCACTTTGAAAAGGAGGGGATGTCACGTGACACATCCAACCCTATGTGTCCGTGGACAAGCTACAACATGATCACGGTTCAGTTCAGTCAGTCCAGTTAGTCTAGATTTAGAAGTGATCTGGCACTTTTGTGAGTCTGTTCGCAGACTGGCATGTCCAGACTCTTAGTGTAGATGCATATCCTCTGGTTGCACACAGCATGATCATAAGCATTCCCATCAGAATCCTTCAGGGGAATTTTCTAGTGCATTTAGCCTATTTTCCCTATTTTTGATATTTTTCACTTATTATTTTTAAGTGACTTTTGTTGGAAAGTAGATAGGGAAAATTGAGTAAGTTTGTATATAAGCAAACCTAGACTAGCACTATTTGGCAGAAGAGGCAGCAGGAGCACCATCGCTCAACAGACAACTTCTCAACAAGAACCCCCTTGGTGGCGTTTTTCTCCTCCGAGCAAGAACCTCAGTCCCTAGCGTTTTTCATCATAGATTACATCGCCAGGACAACCTCAGCCCTAGCGTTTTCATCAAGGCATCATCGCCATACCACCTCAGCCTCTGGTGTTTTCCAAGACCCCCAAGTCGCCCCCATTTGCATGGCGTTTTTAACAGATAAAGCACCAACAGATTTCAGCCTTCGACCACCTAAAGACCAGCAAATTTCAGCCCGCAAGGACCAGCCCTCATCAGCGTTTTTGGTTCTAGACATTTTCAGCCATTAGCGTTTTTGGGACAGCAGTAGTTTTGCATCAGATTTCAGCCAATAGCGTTTTTGGACAGCAGTACAAGAACAACAGATTTCAGCCCTTAGATAGGTCTCGCCATCCCCGTCGTCGTCATCGATCTAGCCTAGACTTGCTTCGGTCACATGCATCCACTTTGTACCAGTTTGTGCAATCAATCGTAGACCACTCTCGCCAACGAGAGTGGGGCCTTCGAAGGAGGGTTTTACAACGTCTCTGGTGTCGTATTCTCTTCTCTATCTATCTCTCAGTTTCATACACTTGAACGCACAATGTCCATTCACTTTGTTCGTGATCATTGCACTCTCTTTAAGGACGGAAGGCTCTCCCTGCCATAAGAACAAAAAGGAACCTTGAGCACACTACGGAGCACTCATCTTGAGCAAAGTTCAAACATTCTTTCCGCTGCACCTTACAGAGGGTGAATCTAATTAGCGGTAGCAACATAACTATTATACTTAATTAACTTGGCATGAACAATACTTTTGCTAGAGAGAGAATAAGAGAACATGAGAACAGTTTTGGACCGGATTTACTTGGAGCGGGTCCCCCCTCCAATAGGCTTTTGTATTATAGATTCTCCCATAAAGAGAGACTTGGTACAATACAATCTTTGTGTTCCTTGTGACCTAGGTGATGTAATGAAGATGGAAAGCTTCATGCACACGAGCATAATATAAACTTGGTAAAAACATTAACCATCCCCAGCTTCAGTCCCAAGGCCTCAAACATCTTCGAAGGTGGAGAGCTAGCGGGGAATGAGGGTAGGGAAGAGGAAGAAGAAGTAACATATGAGAAAGAGATAGTTCCTCACTTATTATTACTCTTCTTGCATAGCATAGCATAATAGCATAATAATGATGATGAAGAAGATGGAAAGCTTAAGCATTGAAGCATGGCTCTTGGTTGGATTTGCATTTTATAGCGAAGAGTGTTGCTGTAGGATCTTAACTTCTCAACAAGTTTGAAGAAGGAGATGGAGCTCTTGCACTTTGCACTTCACACATTGAGAGTGTGTGTGTGTGTGGGAGAGTATACCTTGCAAGCAAGCCCCTAGCTTCCTTGGTCGATTCCTCATTGTAGCTCAAGCTTCAAATTGATTTGACCCGTAGAAGCTTAGCCAATGACATGCAGAGTGCATATCAAACAACCATGCTAGCCTTAGGGCAAGTGTCCCCCTTTCTCCTTTGAGAGAGAGGACTTTATAAATGCATAAAAAATTAATTTAATTACCTAAATTATCATTGGACCCCTTGAGAGGCCAACCAATAGGCTTTAGGCACGCCATGAGGGCAACATGGAGAGGAACTTGACATGTGTCCTTGTTGCTTCTATAGACTAGGCTTGCCTTGTGTGAGGGGGCGTGTATGCTCTCTCATGCACCTACAATGAGGGCTCGCCCCCCATGAGTAGGGATGTTGGTTGACTTTGGGAACACCTTAAGCCCCTCAAGCACCTTAGTCATGGAGTACCTTAGGCACCTTAGTCATAAAGCACTGGGTTCCCACCTCAGGCACAACCCTAGCTTGCCTAAGATCTAAGGACTTCTATACTAACCATTGGAGGTCTTTAATGAAGCTAACCCTAAGGTCTTTCAAGCTCCATTAGCTAGCATTGCTCTTTGACAAACCATCTCTTATTTGGACCCTTTTAACTTTGGTCCCGTGTTAAGAGAGATCCGTAAGCACATGTCTATACTCTAACCCTTGTTACCGTTTATTCTCCCACATTAAATGATTAGTTTAACATGAGAAAATCATTTGGGTTGGTTAGATATTAGATTTTATGACGTTACCTCTCTCTTGAAATCATAGTCGTCCTCGACTATGAGGTAGAAGAGATAAAGCCTTAGTCATTAGTCGATGTTTCCTAGTAGGTAGAGGATCCCTTTTTACCCTACGACATCATTCCAAGATGGATGATTAATCCATTTGGGGCTTGGGAGACTTTGCTGCCGCAAGCATGTCTGCTCTTTAGTCCATATCATAGTTCCAAAGTAGAGTGACAGTTTCTACTTAGTGTTTGAGAGACATCGTCAACACAAACATGATTCTAAGCATGCATACTTCTTAAATTTGTGCACAAGAAAAAGAGAATTGGTCCTTTAAGACAAAAACATTGATCAATTAAAAGAAACATGTACATTTGCTTACTCTAATGTAGCATTGTAAGCATTGACAAGGTTCATACTATCCTTAAGCTGCATTCCTTGCATCCATCTAGCATCTTCAAAAGGATAATTTTTGAACTTAATAAGATACCGTCGGATAATCTTACCATGTGGTAGTACCTTGTCTTCATGCCGAAGGATAGCTTCGGATTGTAGCACCTCTTCTTGGTCTTCAATTTCTAGGGGGTCTTCAATAATTAGTTCGCTTGGTGGCGCTCCTTTCTAGAGCTTAAGTAGGCTCACATGAAAAGCATTGTGTATGAGCCAATGGTTTGGCAACTTGAGTTGATAAGCCATGTCATTGATTGGCTTCAAGATTTGAAAAGGACCATAGTATCTTTTTGCTAGTTTAGCATAAAAATTTTGATGGCCTCTAGGATTTTTGCCCGTTGTTTGCCTTAATCGAGCCTTGGGAAACTTGAGTAAGATCCAATCATTTTCTTTGAAAGTTAAGGCCCTTTTGTGCTTATCAACAACAGTCTTTTGCCTTTGTTGAGAGATGGATATAGCCTGCTTAATCTTTTGGAAAGATTCTTGTAGGTCACGGCTATACTCATTAGCAGCGAAGATCTTCCCATGTACTTTAAGTAGCAAGGGACTTTTAGGTCTTCCCTCTATGATCTCAAAAGGTGCTTTTCCCGTTGTAGTATTATAGCAGGGCTACATTGTGTCCCCTGGCACAAGACAAGCAATAAGTTGGAGTTGGGCTAGAGTTCACACTGGACGGACTCTCGCCTGGGCAGTGACACGTGGCAAGTGATACAGATGGTGGTCCAGTGGACATCGTGGCTAGTATCGAGTCCCGAGTCTAGAGTTCTGCATGCACTGGCACTCTCCCTGCACATGGGAGCCCTGACACCCCCATTGTACCTTGAGTCCTGAGCTTGGAGCTGTGTGCTGTCAGCAAGAGTTGCATGGTTCTTTGAGCTTGTCGAGTTCCTTTGTGTTGAGTCTGCAGTTGTGTTTTGAGTCGTATCATGTCTTGAGTCATATTCCACACCTGTGTTTGAGTCATGTTCCTGTGTGATGTTTCTTCTGTTGGAGTGAGGTTTCATGCATACTACACTGAGGAGCACCCACTCTAGAGAGCACGACCTTTTCCTCGCTACAGGTGCTCTCATTTTTGGCACGCCCGGTGGGACCTCAATTGAAATCTCACTCCGTGTAGAGAGCAGAGTCAAGTCGAGGAGCTGCTGGGTTTCAGCTCTCTACCTATCTTGCTCTATGGGGTTCGACTGGGTCGGCTTAGTCCTAGTTCTAGACTTGCTGGTCTAGTCTCTCTGGTCCAGGTCCACCCAAGTGGTCCAGTCACTCGCCTTGGTCTAGTCTCTCTCGTCTAGGACCCGCCAAGTGGTTCGATCTCTCTTTCCCCTTCGTGGGTAGTGGCGATTGGACCAGTTTTCAGCAAGTTAAAGGTCTTTGTGCCCAGAGCTTGGGTGGGCTTTTGGTTACTGCATGATACATACAAGGCAGTCAAAAGAGAGACAAAGCCCACTATTAAGTCCTCTGAAGTATTACCACAGGAAGCGTCAACCCTTCGTGCCAAATAGAAGTCCACCAGCCCCATTACCCCTACCTTCCCTTGCAGCTACCTCCATTCCCCCAACCAGTTCTACACCTCCCTAGTCACCTCCATCAATAAACTTCTCATCCCCTGTGTTACAACAAGCTCCAGTGCAAGCTCCTGCACAGACAGCCATGGAGGAGCTCACAAGCGTTCTAGCAAGCTTTTACCTTTCGACAAATGGTGCACTGTGTGACATAACGAAACACATCCGCATTTTTGGCAAATAAAAGAATCTTTCTATTTTTTCCAAAGTGGTGTTCATTCTCTTGTGCCCACCCGTGAGAGAGTGATGAGTATCGTGCAATATGGCTGTCCTGAGAGAGGGCAACACACATAGACGGTGACAGAAATACAACAAATATTCACGAATGAGATAGTTGCTAGGCCCTTGGGAAGCAAGAGCGTGGAACCATTGCTTACCAAACTCGGAATCTGCATACTGGTCTTCATGCTGTTGAAAGACACACCCTAAAGAGAAACTGTGGATCTTGACTCAAGAGCAAGGATGTGTTCTTTACGACTTAACGCATCTGCAACAGGGTTAGCTTTAGCAGACACATACTCAATCAAACCTTGTAATTGCTCAAAAAATTGTGACCACCGTGCTTAGCGATCACTCCAATGTGCACTAGGCATAGACTGGAGCCACTTGAGGGCTTGGTGATCTGTGCGAACTGTGAACTCTCTACCATACAAGAAATGCTTCCGATGCTTGAGAGTGTGAATGATAGACATAATTTCTTTGTCATAAATTGAATAGTTCTTTTCTACACTATTTAACTTCCGACCAAGGAATGCAACTGGACGGCCATGCTGCTGAAGCACAGCGCCTATGGCGACACTGCTCGCATCCATCCATACCTCAAAGGGGTCATCCCAAGAGGCAAGGATGAGACGCGACGCTTTTGTCACCGCAACCGAGTTGCGAAAGCCTCAATGGCTGCTTCGGGCAAACCAACACGCTGTCGGTGAATCTTTACCCCTTTCAAAACATATGTCATGGGTACAACAATGCGTGCAAAATTCTCTATGTGCGAACTCTATTCTTGACATAAACCAAGAAAAGAACGCACATCATATGCAGTTTTGGGCAAATCCCAATTACGAACCTTTTCTACCTTCGCGGATTCTAGCTTGACGCCTTATGTAGAAATGATATAACCCAGATAAGTAACTGCAGTGAGGGAAAAACTTAGATTTCTTAGCTTCAATGTACAACTGACACTCATCCAAACGGGTTAAAACCCTTTCTACATCCTTTTCATGTTGTTCCCATGATGTAGAAAAAATGAGAATATTATCAAGAAAGATGAACACATACATGTCAACCATATCGCCAAAACGGCCTACCATGAGACGGTTAAATGTACTCACGGTATCTGTAAATCCAAAAGGCGTAACCACATACTCCCATTGCCCTCGCTCTGTGCGAAAAGCGGCCTTGTATATGTCTCCTTTGAATACCCTTACCTGATGGTATCCACTTTTGAGATCAACCTTATTGAAAACCTTTGCCCCATTGAGCCTATTGAGGGTATACTCAATGCGAGGCATCGAAAACTTGTTCTCGACGGTCATCTTGTTCGATGCCCTGCAATCAACACACAAACAAGACGAACCATCCTTCTTGCGGACAAATAAGATGGGAGCAACAAAAGGACTTACACTAGGACGTATTAATCCTCTGGCCACCAACTCCGTGAGTTGTCGCTCTAACTCTTCTTCCCGAGTCTTGTTGAAACGGTATATTGACTGGCTGTGCCCCCTCCGTGAGTTCAATGCGACGGTCCTTCCGCAGCTTGGGAGGGAGATGGGGTGGAAGATCATCCTGCAAAAAGAGGTGCTTATACTTGGTAAACAAAGTTGAATACCTGTGTGAAGCCTTAATGCTCTTGGTGACTGGAGAGGCATAGATGAATGCCGCCTGTGCTCCTCGTCATAATTCATGCTTCGCCTGCATATGAGAAATGAGAGGTAAAGAATGGAGACCCTCCTCATCACGAATGATCATGGGAGAGTCACTTTTGGCATTTAGAGTGAGAGTATTGTCCGCCCAATCAATGAGAGTGTTATGCTCACGAAGCCATCTAATGCCCAAAATCATATCACATCCTGAGAGAGGAGACGCGGCAAATTTTCTACGGAAGGAAGCTTGTTGAACAATGAATAAAGCATGAGGCACTCTTGCGTAATGAGAGAGTCCATACCGGGAGCGAAGCCCGATACCTCGAGAGAAGTTGTTTGGCTAACCTCTAGGCGGGCTCTCTCTACAAGAGAGTTACCAATCACATCATGCATGAATCAAACAATATGACAAAAGACTGACCCTTCACATGACCATAACATTTAAAGAGAGACTCATCAATGTGTGCGTCAGAAACATATGGAGACTCAGATTGGTTTACTAAAGTGCTTGTGGTAGCTGTTGGTGCTTTGGGTTCTTTAGTTGGGGCTGTCTTAGGACAAGCCTTCTTAATATGACCCTTGACGTGACATTGATAACATCGACCTTCCTTAGCATAAATGACTTGTTCTTTTGGCGTTATGTATCCTCCTAAAATTCCTTGTGTGGCTTTTTCATCCAGGGTTAGCTTAGGTTTAGTAGGTGTTTTAGCTTTACCCTTAGATTCATTTTGAGAGTTCTTTTCCGAAGGATTAGAGGAAGATTGGCTAGAAGAGTTACCGTTCTTATCATTCTTACCGTTCTTATTGTTCTGTGGGTTCTGAGGAGTGTGAGAGGTACTTTGAGAAGACTTGTTCTCCTTAGGCTTTCCTTTGTTGTGCTTCATCTCTTGTGCGAGAGCAATGGCTACTGCCTTGTTGAGATCTACGGGGTCTAGGACTTTGACATCGAAGTGATATACTTGTCCAACCCGAAAATAAAAGCCTCTTTGCGCTTCACATCCGATTTGCGTAATTGGGTGCCAAGCTGCAAAACACGGTCAGAAAAGGACATGACTGGGGTACCATTTTGCTTGAGATTGCGCCAATCTTCCTTTAACTGCGCTAGGTACTGAGGTGGTATAAACCGCGCCTTGAGATTGTCTTGGAAGTTGGCCCAATTGAAAGAAAGGGGCACGCCCTCCTCGGCTTCCTCTAGGTGCAGGGCCAACTGTGGCTCTTGCCACGCTTGATACCAATTAATGGCATCACCAGCAAGATACATGGCTGCTGTCAAAACTTTTCTATTTCCTATTTTCGTAGTTGTCGCAAAGTAAGCATTAAATTGATGCAACCGAGAATGAATAACATTAGCATCCATCTTATCGTCATACTTACTGAACGTCAACTTCTCACTGACGGGGTTGTTGGAATCCGCTCCTCGACTTGTGCTATCTAATGAATCGTCCACGTCTTTGAGTGGCTTGGGTTTCGAGGTGAGAACGTGTAGGACCAACTCTTGCGTGCGTTGGCCTCTCTGCGCCTCACGTTCTAATTTCCTAGCTGCTCGCTTTTCTTCGGCTGCGATGCGTAGAGCTTCGCATGCTTTCTCGGCCGCTGAGCGTGCTTGCTCATGCTCACGCTCCAAGGCTGCCTTTATTTCTTCGGTTGCCAAGCGTGCTTGCTCATGCTTACGGTCCAAGGCTGCCTTTATTTCTTCAGTTGCCAAGCATGCTTGCTCATGCTCACGCTCCAAGGCTGCCTTTCTTTCTTCACGGTCGTGATCCAAGGCGGCGCGTTGCCCCTCTTGTTGTAGCATCATGTCTATCATCAACTTGACCAAAGCCTCCATAGGATTTGGTACATACCCCCCTCTTGAAAGAATTGTTATTGTCCTCGATTACGTCTGCAAAAACAGACAGAGGCCATAAATTGTCTTAGTGGACACTGGCTGTTAGTACCGATGCACTAGACATAACACATCTAGCACATGTACCAATCGACAGTCACATCACCGGACATCACAGGACATCACTTGACATCACATACAAATTCATTCCAAATCTCAGACCATGATTAATCGACAACATATTTAGTAATCGCATCTAGATCCAGTCGGGACCTCACAGATGCCCTATTAACTAATTCTTATTGCAATCATGTCTATAGAGATTTATGAGAGCGAAATGCTGCAGTCATTTCGTCTTTCCGTTCCTGCACTCAAACAAGTCAAGTACAAATCAATCAGTATCATTTTCATTTACGGGAATTCTAGTTGATAAAATCATATAGCAGAATACTGTCAGCCCAGCAGTATCCCTAAAACCCAATGGGACATTAGTGACTCTATATCAAAAATCGGGATAATCCGAGGAGCGGAGCAACTCCCCTCTTGTGCAAGCCCGTTGCACTAGATTCACCCATGCTGAAATGGAGGTTCTATCGGAGTAGACTATGCTAAACCGAATGCTTCAAGGTAAAGTTCCAAAATCTGAGGAGTATCTGCTAGGTCCTCCTTCTCCATCACTTCGCATCCAATGTAGGATAGCTCTTGAATTTTACTAAGAACCGCCGCCTAATCACTTTACCTTTAATCTTTCTATCTTTATGTGCCAATATTTGTTCTAGAACGAGTATCTCCTCGCTTTCCTCCACTTTGGGTTGCTCATGTGGCTCCCCATCATCGGGCACATCGCCTTTAAAAGGCTTAAAGAGACTCACATGAAAAGCATTGTGAATCCTCCAAGTATCGGGAGCAGCTTAGTCTAAAGGAGACATCATTTATCTTTTCTTTTATCTAGAAAGGTCCATAGTATCTCATGCTAAGCTTTGAAAAAAGTTGCTCCTTTCCCTTTTTCTTTCTTAGGCGTGCCTTCTCAAAACGTAAGAGCACCCAATTGTCTTCCTTTAATTTCAAATCGCAACGGTGTCGATCTGCTGCCTTCTTGTGTCTTTCTCGAGATTTTGCTAAAGCCTTCCGGACCTTGGCAAAAGCAGTGTCGAAGTCCCTCGTGTACTGGTCGGCTTCAAAAATCTTATCTTTTGTGCTAAGAAAGGGTGGAACCTTCGTAGCACCCTCAATAATCTCAAATGGCGCCTTCCCCGTCAAAGAGTGGATCGTGTTATTGTAGGTAAATTCCACCAAGTTCAATTTTTTTTCCCATTGAGTCTTCTGATCAGAAATGTAAGACTTCAATAAATCCAGTACGATTGAATTTGCAATCTCAGATTGCCCATCTGTCTGCGGGTGGAAAGATGACGAGAACTGCAATCGTGTACCAATGTTCTCCCAAATAGCCTTCCAAAACAAACTCATGAATCGGGGATCTCTGTCAGAGACTATTGTCTCAGGCATGCCATGTAATCTGAAAATCTGTGAAATGGACAGTCTCGCTAAATGATCCGGCTTGACTGTTTTCTTCTCTGGAACGAAGTGAGCTTGCTTGCTAAATGTGTCGATGACAGTCCAAATGCCATCATGTCCACTCTGAGTCTTCAAGAGATAAAAAATGAAATCCATAGCAATACTTTCCCAGGGGCGAGTGGGAATGGGTAAAGGCTGTAACAATCCCTATGCTTTATGATTGTCAAACTTGACCTTTTGGCATACCAAGCAACTGCGTCCACGTCCTTGAGTCTCGACCAAAAAAAGTAATGCTCCACACCTTTCAAGGTGGTGTCAATGCCGCGGTGACCCGTAAAAGGTGGACAATGGCATTCAGTTAGAACTTTTTTCCTCACTGGCTGTGTAACACACAACATCGTTTGCTTCATTAAGTAGTCATCCCGTATGGAATGTCCCCCTACTACTTCCCCATTCTGTATTCGAGTGAATACATCAGAAAAATCTAGATCTGTGTTGTACTGATCGACCATGTCCCCGAAGCTTCTATGGTGAATCACGGAAATAGCCAAGACTAATGGCTTCCGGGACAAAGCATCTGCCACCAAGTTCTTCTCTCCGTGTACATGGACAATCTGGAAGTGTGTAACAGACTTGGACACTCCAGGTCGAGAATCTACCATGACACCACAAATAAACACTTTAAAACAGTTCACAGTTCACAATTGATTCAACACTGGCCCGGCGGAGTTCCGTGCCTAGAGATATTGGCCCCAAAAATTGGCGCCCCTTTCGGTATTTCTTTTTGTATTAATCTACAACTCAAAGTACAAGCGAGTCTTTGGACTCACTCTCAGACTCTGCGTCCAGTTGGTCTGAGAAGTGAGAGCCCAGAGACTCTTAAATAAGTTTACAAGGGATGCCAAAAGCAGAGCCCCAAAAGCTGTCCATAAAAAGCTTCCAGTTAAAAGCAAAATAGGTTTCTCTCTCTCAAGCCATAGCTTGGCAAAAAATAAAGCAAGCCTTTAAAAATAAAAGCCCTCTCTCCTCTTGCGTAGAGTCTAGCCTTTCAAAAATAAAAGCCCTCTCTCATCTTGTGTAGAGTCCAGCCTTTACGTAAAAGCCTTACGTAGAAGAAAGAGCTGGCCCATAAATCTGCCCGCTGCTTTTGCGTAGGCTTTTCCGTATACTCAGCCACGTCATCAAATTCAGCGCCGTACAGGCCATTTCCCTTCAGCAGCTACATCGTGGAATGCGGGGGTTCCTGCACCTGCAAAACAGGGTGTGTGTGTGTGTGTACACTGGGCAGCCATGTCACATTCATGCACCTGCAAAACAGGGGGTGTGTGTGTACACTGGGCAGCCACGTCACCAGTTTGTGACATACCTCCCTCTTGAAAGCATTGTAATTGCCCTCGATTACCCTTGCAAAACAGACAGAAGCCATAAACTGTCTTAGCAGACATTGACTGTTAGTATCGACGCACTAGAAACACACATCTAGCACATGTACCAATCGACAATCACATCACACGACATCATAGGACATCACATGACAAATCATATTCAACATTCCTTCGGATCTCAGCCCATGATTTATTGGCAATACAATTATCAATCGCATCTAGATCCACTCCGGACCTCATAGATGCCCGATTGACTAATCCCTATTGCAACCATGTCTATCGAGATCATTCAGACCAAAATGCTGTAGTCATTTCGTCTATCAGTTCCTACAGTTAAACAAGTCAAGAACAAATCAGTTTCATATAATCCGGAATTCGATTTCATAAAGTCATACAATAGAATACTGTCAGCTCTCAGTATCCCTGAAGCTCAAAGAGACATCAGCGACTCTAGTTTTCAAAAATCAAGGCATCTGTTGACAAAGGAGCGGAGTAACTCCCCTCTTGTGCAAACCCACTGCACCAGATCTCCGGCCAAGCTGAATTCGGGGTTCCATTTGGAGTAGACTATGCTAAACCAATAGCTTCAAAGTAAAGTTTCACAATCTGAGGAGTATCTGCTAGGTCCTCCTCCTCCATCCACTTCGCATCTAATGCAAGATAGTTCTTGAATTTAACCGAGAATCGCCTTCTCACTTTACCCTTATTCTTTGTGTCCTTATGTGCCAATATCTGTTCAGGAACAAGGATCTCCTCGTTTTCTTCCACTTCGGGTTGCTCATCAGGCTCCCCGTCTTCAGGCACATCATCTTTAAAAGGTTTCAAGCGACACATGAAATGCATTGTGAATCCTCCAAGTGTCAGGCAGTTTCAGTCGGAAGGAGACATCATTGATCTTTCTGGAGAACTGGAAAGGTCCATAGTACCGCATGCTAAGCTTTGGAAAAAGCCTCTCCTTTCCCTTTTTCTTTCTTAGGAGTGCCTTCTCAAAACGTAAGAGCACCCAATCATCCTCCTTCAATTTCAAATCGCGATGATGGCGATCCGCTGCCTTTTTTAGTCTATCCCGAGATTTCTGCAAATCCTCGTGGACCTTGGCAAAAGCCATGTCTAAGTCGCGCGTGTACTCATTAGCTTCAAAAATCTTATCTTTTGTGCTTAGGAAGGGTGGAACCTTCGCAGCACCTTCAATAATCTCAAATGGCGCCTTCCCTGTCGAAGAGTGTATTGTGTTGTTGTAGGCAAATTCCACCAAAGGTAGATACTTTTCCCATTGAGTCTTCTGATTTGAGATATAAGACTTCTATAAATCTAAAACCACTGAATTGGCAATCTCAGATTGCCCGTCAGTCTACGGGTGGAAAGATGATGAGAACTGCAACCGCGTGCCAATGTTCTCCCAAATTGCCTTCCAAAACAAACTTGTAAATCTGGGTCCCTGTCGGAGACAATCGTCTCGGGCATGCCATGAAATCTGAAAATCTGGGCCACAAACAGTCTCACTAAATGATCTGGCTTGAATGTTTTCTTCACTGGAATGAAATGAGCTTGCTTGCTAAACCTGTCAATAACAGTCCAGATACCATCGTGACCCCTCTGTGGTCTCGGGAGATCAAAAATGAAATCCATTGCAATACTTTCCCTGGGGCGGGTGGGTATGGGTAAAGGTTGTAACAATCCCTGTGCCTTACGCCTGTCAAACTTGACCTTCTGGCATACCAAGCGATTGCGCACAAACTCGTCCACATCCTTCTTGAGTCTCGGCCAAAAGAAGTATCTCTCTACCCCTTTCAAGGTGGTAGCAATTTCGCGGTGACCCGTAAAAGGCGGACAGCGGCATTCAGTCATAACCTTTTCCCTCCCGGCTGTGTAGCGCAAAACATGGTCTTCTTCATCAAGTAGCCATCCTGAATGGAATATCCTGCTACTGTCTCCCCATCCCGGATCCGTGTAAAGATATCTGCAAAATCTGTATCTGTGGCATACTGATTGACCATATCCTCGAAGCTCCTATGATGTATCGTGGAAATAGCCTGAACCAACGGCTTCCGAGACAAAGCATATGCCACCACATTCTTCTGTCCCTGCACATGGACAATCTGGAAGTGAAACTGTGACAAGATGTTTGCCCACCGCATCTGTTTTTCCGATAGTTGCTTTTGTGACAAGAAGTAGCGTAAACTTTGATGGTTTGTAAAGACAGTAAAATCCGCTCCGAGTAGATAATGCTGCCATTGAGTAAGAGCATGGATAACCGCCAAAAGCTCTTTCTCATAAATCTGCGCTCTCATCTCCGGCCTTGAGAACAATCGGCTCTCGTAAGCAAAGACACGGCCTTCTTGCATTAAGCTCGCACCTAGACTACGACCACAAGCATCACAATATACTTCAAAAGACTTCTGCAAGTCCGGCAAAGTCAAAACTGGTCCTGTAGTCAATTCTCTTTCAAAGTTTGAAAGACAGTCACCTTTGTGGGTCACCACAAGTGTCAAGATATGCAAAGGGGAAGCAACCTCTGCAAACTTTCTAATGAACCGCCTGTAGTACGAACACAATCCCAAAAAGATTCTAACTTCATGGACGTTCTTCAAATCGGGCCAATCACGGATAGTCGCTATCTTGGCCGGATCCATTTGCACTCCTGCTGCTGACACAATGTGTCCCAAAAAGTGTATCTCTGGGAGGAAAAATTCACTTTTCTTTGCATTAATCACCAACTTGTGATCTCGTAATGCCTGAAAAACTTGAAGCAGATGTTCTCTATGTTCTGCCTTATCCTTGGAGAAAACAATGATGCCGTCAAAGAAAGTGCCAACAAATAGTCTGTACTCTCGAAAAATCCTGTCCATCATCCGGTTAAATGTCGTAGGAGCATTGGTTAGGCCAAACGACATCACAAAAAACTCAAATAACCCAAAAGTCGTTCGAAAGGCTGTCTTGTAGACATCTCCCGGCGCGATTCGATCTGATTATAACCACTTTTCAAGTCGATCCTGCTAAAGCATGAGGATCCCTGAAGTCGGTCAAGTATATCATCAATTCTAGGAATCAGAAATCTGTTCTTGATGGTGATTTTGTTGAGAGCTCTATAATCGGTGCACATTCTCCAAGATCCGTCTTTCTTCAAAACTAACAACACTGGAGAGCAGTACAGTGAAGTGCTAGGCTGGACAAGACCCTTTTCCAGGAGGTCTTTCACTTGGTTCATAATCTCTTCGTTCTAGGCTCGGCTCACACGATAAGGTGGCCGGTTCGGTGGTGTGCTTCCAGGTATTAGATCAATGGTATGATCTTCAGGACGAGTGGGTGGTAACTCGCCTGGCATGCCCTGTGAGAAGCAATTGGCATGAAACTGGAGAAAATCTTGGCGTTCTTTATCAAGTTCAGACATATTTGTCCTATCCTCATCACTCAACTCTTTCAAAAAGATCGAGTAAACAAAAAGACTGGGTTTCAATAATTTGGAAATGGCCGAAGCTGATACAATAGGGACAGGCTCGCCCTTAAGTTTTACATCGAGTACAACGGTTCTGCTTTTCTCTGTGGTCAATGTCGCTTTCCTCGCCCGATAGTCGACCACGGCGTTGTTCTTGTGGTACCAGGGAATTCCCAAGAGGACATCACAACCTTCCAAAGGCATTATGTAAAAGTCCTCATGCCCAAAATACCCCTGACAATGCAACCGAAGTTTGCCAATGACAGGTGTAATGGCTACGTCCCTACTGGGTGCCGCTAGAACTACCTCTGTAAGTGGTCCCATCCGATCGGGAGTGATCGCGAGTCGCGCCGCCAATTCTGGTAAAATGAAGTTGGCCTTGACTCCTCCGTCAAAGAAGATCAAGGCTTCTTGGTCTTTCACTTTGCCCCAAGCTCGGCAAAGTTCTGTACTCTTGTCCATCGTGCTGGGATCAGTACCCACGCAATCTGGAACCAGCCCTGTTTTCATCTTGCCTTTTTCTTCCAAGATCCTCATCTGCTTTCGAACTCTCAGGCCTCTCGTCGTCCTTGTCATTCCGCTCTTTCGGTTTTTAGGGTACTTCGTGCAGGTATGCCCAGTTTCCCCACATCCAAAGCACTTCCCCTCCTTTATGTAGCGAGCCCTCTCTTGAGCAGTAAGTTTGGGTCGTGCATCTTTTTCTTTCTGTTCTGGGTTTCTCTTTTTCTTTTTACTTTCATTTTTCGAAGTTTGTTCGGCTCTTTGCATCATGATCTCATTTGTGGGGTAGGTCAGATTGCCAGAGTGAATGGAAAAACCCCGTTTTGCATGACTCATCAACTCTTGAACGGAAGCTGACGTTTGTTCTAAGCAGTGATCTCGCATCTCTGTAGGAAGACCCAAGGGAAACTGCTCAATCTGTTCCTTGAACGAGATCTTCTTAAATGAAGAGGCAGGTAGAAACGAGCTCCAGAATCTCTCGCAATAAGCGTCCAGTGTATCCGTCTTGGTCATCCGAAGATGGTTCCAAGCAGTTCGTATATCGCGTTCATACTCTCGAGTCAGCCAAGAAGAATTAAAAAGCCTTTTGAATTTCAGCCATTGAATTAGCGCTGTCTTGTTTAATAGAAGTGTGGACCACCAAGTTCAAGCTTTCCCCTTAAAGTAAGAGGAAGCTCTCCGAATCTTAGAGTGCTCTGAGTAACATTCTCCTGAGAAAGCTATGTCAAACTGCTGTATAAAAGACAAAGCCTTCGAAGCATCTCTATAACCGGAAAACGTGTCAAATTTAATTGACTGTCCACCTTCCTTAAACTCTCGAACTTTCTTGCTTTTGTCTTCCAGAGAGTCATATTGGTTGGCTTTATAAAAACTCTTCTTCTTTGTGTAAAAGATGCTGTCATCAAAGTTCGAACTATCGGAAGACGATCAACCACGGGGCGAGATTTAGGCTTCTTTGCCTTTTTCTTGCCCTTTCCAAAGCGTTGCTTTTTGCTTCACTTTTTGCCTTTTCTGTCTTCCTTGCTCGAGTCAGAGGAGCAAGAAGAACTCTCAGAAGAAGAAGAAGAAGAAGAACTGGGTACTCCTTCAAATTGAACACGCTTCTTCTGCTTTCTTGCCTTATCAAATGTAGACTGACGACCCAAATAACCCGGGAAGTGAGCGCCTTTCTTCTGCTTTTTGTCGTGCTTTTTAGCTTTGTTCTGTGTGTTAAAAAGCTGAGCAATTTGTGCATCAACCTTCTCTTCTAATTCTTGCTTTGTGTACATCCTCGGGGTAGGAGGTTCCTTCAAGGCCGATTTGAGGGGTGGCTCTGTGGTCTGCCGCCACTGTGTGTGCACCTCATCAAAAGAAGTATCACTCATATATTTTGCAAATTTTGGGTTCTTCGCAAAATTGAGCATCATCTTTGCCGATCAATCTTTGACGCTCCATCTCTTTGAGCTCCACCTGAGTAGGGCGAGGTGGGCCATACTCCTCGCGTGAATCTTCGTTGTGATCTCTTCCCGCATCGCCGGATGCAGAGGAAGTCGACTGATCTTTTTCTGAAACCATAGGTGCCGCTAAAAAGGGATCGGATTTCCCATAGAAGAGAAATCGGTCGTGCTCTGATACCACTGTAACAGACTTGGACACTCCAAGTCGAGAATCTACTGCGACACCACAAATGAACACTTAAAAACAGTTCACAGTTCACAATTGATTCGACACTGGCCCGGCGGAGTTCCGTGCCTAGAGATATTGGCCCCAAAGACTAGCGCCCCTTTCGGTATTTCTTTTTGTAGTAACTTGCAAAACATGGTTTGTGTGTGTACACTGGGCAGCCACGTCATATTACTAAACCTGCAAAAAATGGTAATGACGGCAATGACGGCAGGGAGCGGACCCTTCGGGCAAGGGGTATTTGCTTTGGTAATGATCATATTCCCTGCATGTGTAGCACAACATGGGTCGATTCAATGGGCTCCTGGTGCATGGAGTTGGAGGTGGATGCATAGAAGCTCTGAGGTGATGAGGGAGCATGGGTATGATAAAAGCTTTGAGAGGGAAAAGTGCTCTGCATACCTTGCATAGGAGGGGCTATCAGCAAAGGTGGCATGTGATTTGGATGGCCATAGGGGAAACCATGTTGGATGCAGGTGGTGGCCTTTGTTGAAGAGTAGGACCGAGACTTTGTTGTATCTGTCGTAATCCCTTGATATAGTAGCAATCCTTGTCTTCATGCGCACACTTTTTGCAGAAGTGACAATAAGCACGAAGGGGACAGTCTTGTGGAGGGTGTCTTGGAGAGCGGCATGAGCTGCACCATACCATAGCCTTAGTCTCGTGCTAAGACCTAAGCTGTTCTAGCTCCCTCTTGATTTGATCCAAAGCCTTGTGATGTGGGAGCTTCTCCTGTCTAAGAAATTGGTTTCTCCTCTAGAAGAGCGCGTTGTAGTTTTAGGGCTTCAAGTTCCCTACGTAAAGAAGTCAGTCGCCAGAACTCTTTGTTTTGTCGGTCGCTCTGTTCTTGTATTGCTTTTCTTTCTGCTTTGTTTTCTGTGTGTCTGCATTTCATTTCTGCCATTCTTTCTGCAGCTCTTGCTGCGCGTTCTAAATTCTGTTTCAGAAACAATTGCTCCAAAGCCTCCATAGGAGTTAGTGCAATCCTTGACGTAGACGGGGAAGGGTCAGAAAAACCTCCTGGTGGGGAAAATTCTTCTTCGTCTCTCTCATGCTCATCACCTTCAAGCAAAGTATCCATCCCACTTCGAGTGATGACCATTCTGAAGTCGTGGGTTCTTGTGGGTTCTTCGGTTCTTGGGTTCTTGAGGGTCTTGAGGTTTTCTTTCGCTTGCAAACCGTGTTCGAGAAGGATCTTCTCTTCACCCGAGTTCTGCTCTTTTCCGCGGGCGCACCCCTTGGCGGCCTTGCGCTCACACCAAGGTTGCTTTTTCCCACCTCACGTCGATTGGCCGGCCGCTAAGTGCACGGTTTGCTCTCAATGAGTGAAAAGAGACACAAGGGGAGGTTGGACAAGCCCTTCTTTCCTGGGATTCCTGTCACTCTTCAAAAACACGATTAGGAATCGACACGCGCAAGCGAACTTGGGTTCGTGCGACCTCAACAAGAAAAAAATAATAATTCTTGTGATTCTTGTGGTTCTTTCCTTGAGTGATACAGAACATTGCCAAAGCTCTGATACCAATGTTAGGTGCAACGGAATGATTGTTTGCGCTTTGCTCAAGATGACTGTTTTGGCTGCATTTTCGAGGGTTGAAAATGGGGGTCTTCTGCAATGCTTCTAGGGCTGAATCTGCTACTGTGTCTAATGCTGAAAACGCTGCTGTTCTGATGCTGATTGGCTGAAAATACAAAACGCTGGGCTGCCTCTGCTGCGGATTGGCTGAAAACCAAAAACGCTACCTGGCTTTTCTAGCGTTAGTGAAATCTGCTGGCTATCTGGGGAAGCTGGCGATCATGGCTGAAAACGCCAGGGTGCTGAAGTTGTTGGTGATGACTGCAAGGGAAAACGCCAAGAAATTGTGGGGTCTTGATGGTGATGGGAACTGGAAACGCTAGGCTTGGGGAGGGAGGTCGCCAAGGCCTTGCGGGTGCTGAGGGTACTGCGGGTTCTGCTGAGAAGTTACCTGTTGAGCGGGAAGTTCCTGCTGCCTCTTCTGTCAAATAGTGCTAGCTCTAGTTTGCTTATATACAAACTTAGCAAAATTGCCCTACCTACTTTTGTTGGAAAGTCACTTAAAAATAATAAGTGAAAATACAAAAAATTAGGGAAAATAGGCTAAATGCAGATGGACTCTCCAAAAGTACAGAGGCAGTCTCTACCTTAGAAGAGTCGGTAAACAGCTTCCTTGCTCCCTCTATCCTAGTAGCAGCCACGATAAACTCCTCTAGAGTGGCGTCAGGTCGAAGACTCTCTTAGAGTTTTTGCTGGGAAGTTTTGGGAAGAGCCTTCTCCACCCACTTCTTAACCATAAATTTACCCGGTTGTTGAGGAAGTGTGGCCACCAGAGACTTTGTTTTGGTCATGAGCTTTGCAAAAGTCTGATTTGGCTGGAGCATCAGGTTTGCCAACTCATCCAAGAGCTTCTCCTGAAAGTCCCTTGGTCTGAAAGCTTCACAGAACTGTTGTCGTAAAGTGGCCCAAGTCACAAAGTGGTTCTCTGCAAACTGCTAGTACCACTTGTCTGCTAAGCCATCCAAGGTAGATGGGAAGAGTACTAAGTAGGCATCTTCTCGGTTGAGGCCACGACCTCTGCAGAGAGAAACAAACCTCACGGCATGGTCATCAGCATCCTCTGTGGAGAGACCCTTGAAAGTCGAAAACTTAATATTCACCTTAGCGAAAACGCTTGTGAGCTCCTCCATGGCTGTCTGTGCAAGAGCTTGCTGTAACATAGGGGATGAGAAGTTTATGGATGGGGGTGACTAGGGAGGTGTAGAAGTGGTTGAGGGACTGGATGTAGTTGCAGGGGAAGATCAGGAAGGTAGGGGTAATGGGGCTGGTGGACTTCTACTTGGCACGAAGGGTTGATGCTTCCTGTGGTAATACTTCAGAGGACTTAATAGTGGGCTTTGTCGCTCTTTTGACTGCCTTGTATTTGTCATGCAGTAACCAAAAGCCCACCCAAGCTTTGGGCACGAAGACCTTTAACTTGCTGAAAACTGGTCCAATCGCCACTAGACCAAGGCCAGAGAGAGACTATACCACTTGGCTGGACCTGGACAAGAGAGACTAGACCAAGGCGAGTCATTGGACCACTTGGGTGTACCTGGACCAGAGAGACTAGACCCGGACTAGATCCGGACGAGAGAGGACTAGACCCAGCTGCTAGACCAAGACGAGAGACTAGATAAGCACGTTGAAAACTAAGCAGGTTGAGGGAAAACCAGACGGGACCAAGCTCAGACCTGTGCGAACAAACTGAGTGATATAGACAATTGAAACCAGGTAGCTCCTCGACTCGACTTTTGGAGTGAGACTTCTGCTAAGGTCCCATCGGGCGTGCCAAAAATGAGAGCACCTGTAGCGGAGATAATGTGTCGTTCCCTCTATAGTGGGTGCTCCTCAGTGCAATGTGCGTGACATCTCACTCCACAGAATGAAAACACAGAAGACAAAGAACAACTGAGCAACAACAGTACGACTCAGTAGAGGAACAACACGAACATCGACAGACTTTGGCATGGCAGCACACTCAGCTCCAGCCCAGATCTCATAGGTACAGTGGGGGTGTCGAGGCTCAATTGTGTAGGGATGGTGCAGACGTGCTGTGTACAACTCTGATAAGAGACTCGATGACTGACCACACAAAAGTAGATGATGCGTCCCGACAATTGGAACCAACCACTCATATGTATCTCCTAAGTGTCACCAACAGTTGGCAGATATCCCAATCCAGCTAAGCCTATCTCCTAACTGAGGTAGTGGTGATATGGCCACGGTGTCCACTAGACCACCATCGTAACAGTTGCCACGTGTCACTGCCCAGGCGAGAGTCCGCTCAGTGTGAACTCAAGCCCAACTACAACTATTGAACTAACTGTTTGTCCTGCACCCATGACACTGTAGCCCTGCTATAAAGAGAGTTGTGGAGGATATGTGTGGTTCCTATCTTCATGGGAGGGAGTCTGATCCTCACCACGTAAAATACCAAGCTCCTCCTAACCTCTAAAATATAAGTCCAAAGCTCTAGAAAAAGAATTTGTAATATGACAATCACAGTGCGACCCTTGCCTAGGCTAGACCTGCCGATGCCCTGTCTCTATCTATAGAAGTAGCAGAAGGCTTTACTCCAATCCAAAGTGCTGTATACGAGAACTTCATTTGCTTGGTCTGGTGTCAAGTCAATCTCTGAAGCAACCTCTCCCCCATCTTTATCCACAATCCTAATGTGGGCCTAGAGATAGTCTCTAAGCTCTAAGTTGGAGAGCCAAAACCAAAGAGGTTGCATGTGGGCAACCATGTATTCAAATAAAACCATGTGTTCAAACAAAACCATGTCCAAAAGGTGAGATCCATATAATCAAGTGTGGAGTGACCATAAGCAGTACAAACTCTTGTGAGCTCACACATTGTAGTCCGTGATCATCGTCATGTCGAAATTAGGCAACAAAGAGGCCTTTCGCAAGCTTGTGACAATGAATACCAAGAATATAAATACCTCCATGCATTTGTGGTGAATACACTTAAGTTCTCCTTAGCATATGCCAACCCTTGCAATTAGATTTGGTTTGCCACAAACATTCTATGGCTTTGGACGTAAAGTGGTCAATGCGCTTTGCAGTCCAACCCAATGATGGCAGATGAAACTATATGTAAGCCATGATGAGAAACGACATTCAAGGCAAATACAAGCATAATGAGAAAATACAAGCATAATGAGAAATGACAAAATTGATATATAAACAAAGGAGCAAGACTGTATAGTGACAATGATTGTTTATAGATCGTGGATCAAAGTTTGTTGGAAAAGAACGAATCATTAGCATAAGCCACAACCACAAAATATGAGCCAATATACATGGAAAGGTTTCGTGAGTTTTTCCAGATATAACAACATAGGATGTGTTGAAGTGGCACAACTAATGCATTACGTGAACAATCTTGACGCACTAAGCATCCCAACTCCAAGACTTTGAAAGCTCTGATGTGCTATCCCACTTTCATAAATCCAATAGGTAACATAAAGGTTGAAAGACAAGCCTTGTCATTAGCCGCAATAAATTCCCAATGGATCGTATCAATGGCCTTAACAACCTCAAGTTGCACGATCGAAACATCTTCCTTGGTGGATTTTGCATATTCAATCCTCATATTTGTAGAGGTCTCCAATCACTCAACACCACAAAGAATTGTTTCTTATGTAGCAATTTCAACAAACCATGTCAACCATGATCAATGATGTGAAGAAAAGGAACTTTAAGATCATCCAAGAATACATGAAACTTCATAGTGAGACCATCCCAACATAGTGATCTTCATTTACCCAAAGTATGAAGTGTTGCGTTCAATTTTGTTATAGTAAATGAATTTTCTAAAGCTTGAGCTTCAGTTGGGGAAATGATAGGGCGGATTTCCATAAGGGATACATCACATACATGTGGACATATGAGGTAGGCGGTGAAGGAGTAGCACATGAATCTTGATAATAAGAGATTTAGCATCCATAAAGTTTCATATTCTTCTGTGTCAATGATCTAAGATGATTAAGTTTAGTATGGGCTTGCAGCAAATGTTTCGTAGCCGCCACAATTTTTCTAAGATGCCCTAAATACCCTATACCATACTCACACATGATCACATGAACGAAAAAGGAGCACCTGGCAAAATCAAATACCTCATATATTAGTAAGAGCAAGGGGTGCATAACCAAACGAATTTTTGCTACAAAAGAATGATGGTGCAAATAACTATTGTTTAGAAGTAGCTATCACTTATGGGGCAATGGCAAATACTAGTGGTTATGCCAAAATGTAACAAGAGCCATAGAGAAGTGTGATCCAAGAAATATAATGAATGGTCAATCTATACCGGACAAGACTAAGCATCATATTGGTGTGCATTTAGAAAATACCATGGATCTAAGCAAGCAAACTTCAAAGTAATCATGTTGTGCATTGCGACGAAAGAAAAAACTAGGAAGACTAGGCAGAAATGTCTTGCATGCAAAACCAAAAGCAAACAATTCCAATTTATGCGTTCCTATGCAAGCATGTCTGAGCAATGCGAACAATTGAACTTGATGATGCGAAGACTGAGAAGCGTACATACTGGCAAATGTGTTAATCTCTCCCTCAATAAGACTGGACTACCTTTTATACCACTAAGGATCATTATAAGAAACACATGGCTGCAATCCACAGCGTATCATGAAAAAAGACATAGAAAAGGCTCCTCGTTTAGCATAATAAATCTGATACCTTGCAAATTAGCCAGTTTGAATAGCAAACCATTTTCATACCGAATGAAGCTAGATAGTCTTTTGCATATCATGGTTGCAATTCCCTACACATATAGCTCCACACTTAGTAGAGTTAGAGAACCATTAAACAACATTCCTCATTTTATTGTCAAATCCCAAGTGGGCCATAGTCATAGCAGTGAAATCCCAATGTATTGTACAAATGATTTCTAAATATACACGCGCAGTGAAATCCAAATGTATTGTACAAATGATTTTTAAATATACACGCGCAATGTAAGACGCTTTGTAGATGATCTTTTTGTTCCTGACGTTCCTTCTTTTCAAGGGTTTATGTACTTCAATTCGAGTTCTGTAGGTGGAGGAATTTATTTCAAGGAGTTTTGTGAACTTAATTGTACCACAAATAGTGATTGTTGTGCCTTTTTAGACCTTAAGATTTTTCAGACTCCCTTAGGATTAGAAGTAGATATCTATGATAAGCGCTTTGAACCAGAATATGCCAATCTAAAAATCATCCGTATGCCTCACATTTCTTCGAACATTTCTCTTTTAGCTAAGTACGGTGTCATTTGCTCTCAACTATTTAGATTTTCTCGTCTTTGTTCTAGTAAATCTACTTTTGTTGTTCAATCTTGCCATCTTATTTCTTTACTAGTTGAAAAAGGATATTCATTCAAAAGAATCATGAAAAATGTTTGTTCATTTTTGCATCGTAGTAAGTTTATTTTTAATGTTTCTTCCTTTGGAATGTTCAAGATAATCAGTAGTAAATTCAATAGAAGTGGGGAGCTAAAAAGCCCACTTATTGTTTGACTTAATAACACCTTATGTTGTTGTTTTGATCTTTAGCGCTTCTAGTATTTTTACTATAGCTTGATAAATGCTAGCCTTTATCATGGTTGAGTATGCTCATCACCTCCGGAGGGTGATAGAAACTCAGCTCGTTGGTTTTGTAGAGTACGTTCAAAGCATGAATGACCTCTATATAAACCTGCACCTACTCTTGGGCACTGGCGACGTGAGTAGGGATGTCATAGCTGTTGTCCAAATTATGCATGATAAAGGTGATAATCTTATTCTTCCTGTTTGGACCAGCAGCGAAGTTGAGATCACATATTGTCAAGTTTGGTTCTTTGCTCTTCGTAGGTTTGTCGTAGTATTCATTTTTCGATTTCGTATTTAGCTTACCTGAGGACTCAAGAATGTGTTCCGTTAGAAGTTGTTGTGTGAAGTTTGATTTCTAGGATTAAGTTTTTAAGATGTCTTATCCTTTTTTTGCTTAAAGTTGAGTACTTGTTTTAAGCCAAGTAAGTTGCGTCACCTTATTTTACACATGCCTTTTCTAAAAACATTCTTTAAGTTAATAATGTTTTGTTTTATCTAGTTTTGTTTCGTAGCAAACAAAGTGATTTAGTTTGTTTGTGTGTTTGTTTTTGTTTTTCTTTTCTTTTCTTGTGTCCCTTGCTTTTATAGTTTTATGAGTGCTTTATTCCCTCTTATAATTTGTGAGTTTAGACTACTCTGAACTTATGAAGGTATATATATAAGACATCTTGCTTTTTGAATTTTGCATATTCAATACTCAGATATGCATTAACAACATTATTTGTCCTTTGGGTACAAAAACATATTATGCGATTTGCAAGCTAGAATATAGACTTATCTTCAAGCAATTGATTAACATTTTTGCCATCAATTTATAGATGACTAGAAAATAAGCTATGCCTCTATTGACCAAAAGATTCACGTAAAGATTGTTTTGGTAAGAGTTTGACTAATCCTTCCTACCATGATGTAGGCATACATTGAGTTTGCATACATGGTTCATCGTGATAAGCAATGAATCTCTTAACAAGTCCCAAAATTGTACAAAAAAGTCCAGTGTTAAACCATTCTATCTAGGAGATTTCCAACGGCCCCCCAAATCTTTAAGACTTTGATCGTATCCTTCTAATGAAAAGGGAATAGGTTGAACATGAGCCATCAACATTTACCTTGCATGTAAGACATCTTGGTTTGGGATTGAAGGAGCCTTGAATAAAGCTCTCTTGTGGGCTAAGAATGCTTCTGAAAGCTAACTCTTATTACACGTCACTCTCGAGATTCTAGCTTGGCTCGCTTAATTGATTGATTTTGTTTGGAATGACATAATTTTTTTTGGAGGAACATCCTTTATCCATGAACGCAACTTGTCTTGCTCGAATCTGCCATTTCCTTAGCTTGTGATGATCATTAATCATAAATAGGATTTTGCATGACACAAGGGTTGTAATTCTCCCTCAGTGAGTGGCGTTAAATTTGCTACATGAATGCTTTGCTGCTATAAGTTGCCCTTGTTGCTTGTGCATGAACCACTTTCCAAAATCTTCAATAACAGATTGCATCCACATTACAAAGCGAAACAAGGCAGTATTTGCCTCAAGACTTATTTGATTTACTAAAGGAGGTTGTTTGAAAGCTTCATGTGATAAATAAGCTTGATTTACATGTAATAGCCTTTTCCTTTGGAGAGGTGAATTATGCACGGGCATACCAAAATAGAGACCCAGTCATAGAGATATGATATGATAACTACAATGAGTCACCCGCCCACGTCTTGCAACATAATTATCATATTGGGATGCATTTAACATATACCAACAATTTAATCTTGCTCTGTAAGAAGTAATTCCCGTATGCAAAGACGTGAATCCTGAGACGTGGCTTTGTATTCATCCATAAATGAAAGATGGTATCACAGATGTGAAATTGTTCGATGCTACTCTTTTCTTCTAGCAAGCATATGCGAGTGTTATCATCAGGTAATGGAGCATTAATAAAATCTTTTATGAAAAGAGCATTGTACGACCAAGGGTAGTGCATAAGATCTTTCCAAAGCTGAGCTCTTTGCATATAAGCTATATAAGCATAAATCCCAGCAAATTTGTAGACTTCGCCTTGAATGAGACATGGTATTATCATTCATCGATTCGTTGGTTTCGTTGAAAGCGATGATGGAATTTAAATCCTGTCTCACTAATATTGCAACTCTGGAGTACCTTGAACAACCGCAGACATAATTTTAACCGCAAAGTGAGAAGATTTGCTAGAAAATTCCTGTTGGTTATGCTTTTGTAAGATAACTATGTCTGCTTTGTGTGTGTGTGCGTAATACTATGTGCGCTTCCATTTATCGTGGTTGCATAATCTCGCACATTGTATGTCATGCACTCTAGGAGATGATGCAAATGGATATAAACATAGACAGGGCAATAAGAAGAATCCAATTTTCCAGCTGTGCCCATGGGCACATCACCATCAGCTACAACGTTTCGAGAAGAAAAGGGTTCCATACAAACATCTACATCAAATTGTGCAAAAGCATCATATCCTTCTATGAGTTTGCAATCACTTATGTACAACTGCATTTGAGATTGCTGTTGACTTTCCTTCAGAAGCAAGTGGTAGGAAGTTTCTGAAATTGTAGGTCCTTGAATTTTAAAGGGCTATTTGGGCTGTTTCCATGTTTGAAAGACTCAATTTGTAATCATTTACCTTTAGAATGGAAGTTGGAGTGAGGATCTTGGGATTGCTTGCTTCTACCTTTGTCAACCAGTGGCTTAGATTTGATGGAAGATCCTTGCTTTATCTGAGGCTAATCCATCAGTGGGAACACAAGAAGCACCATTATTTGTCATAACACCAGATCAAGTTTTGAACACATAGATTGCATATGTCCAAATTTTCCACATCTGAAACATGATTCTACAAAATTTCTTCAGTTGAGCTTGAATCGTCTTTTACCAATAATAGGATCACCTGAGTTCAACATTATGCCTTCAAGAGTGGATTTATCAGTATCCCACAATATACATACTCTGTTGGTGTTTGCATCCAATTTGGGAGGACATATAACCTTTCCCGATGTTGCAACAATAACAAGCAATAAGTCCAAGTTCTAGCAAAGTCTTGAATTCCTACAGACATAGGGAATTGGTGCCTTATCAAACTCTTATAATCTTTTGTTAGTGACCAAGGCAAGACATGAACCATTTGCGTGCTATAGAAACAGGCAACATTTCTAGAAAGGAGGATCTCATAGTATCCTCTGGCACCAAAGAAAACATCTTGCATTGTTTGTCGTTTAAGATGATAATTGATCCAATGTGTGAAAGGCATTTTTTCAAGGAAGAATAAAATTAAGCGCGTTGAGCATATTGACCGAAGGGATCCATGAGATCTTTCGCAGGAATCAAGATTTTAGTGGAAGGAAAAGGACCTTCCCAAGATTCATGGCATGTGTGAAATACTCTATCAAAGCATTGATGCAGAACATGAGATTCTTTAGGACGCTTGACAGCCATGTTTGTCCTGCGTTTATAGACCTTGTCAAAATTTAAAAGTGAAAAGTCTCAATTCTATGCTGACTTTAAAGCTCCGTATAACGGAATTGCAATGAAAGCACTGTAAAACTGTGCACTTGCTCACGTGCACACACCTACACTAGTTCTTGCCTGTACAACTATTACTCATGCGACACACTTTTTTTTTTGTAAATCAATTTGATTTAACTAGTTGTGGGAAACCTCATAGAGAGGAAAACCCACCAAAAATATGTACAAGGAAAGGAACACAACAGGGTTCAGCTTTATAAAATATCTAAAAGCATTCATAAGAAAGCTGATGTATCTCCGCCGTGATATCACCAACTTCCAAGGCAAACCGCAGAGACTGCTGAAGGGAAATCCTGAAGAAAGGTAGAGGATCCGCATGAATGCTATGGAACATATAGCCATTACGCTGTCGCCACAGGCCCAAAATGCCCAAAACCTGACCCACATGAAGAAGACTGCAAAGCACTGCAACGCCGGCGAGAAGATACCAAAAACCCAAAACCGCTTATGGAAGACCGTCGAGGGAAAACGTAGCCGCATACACGCAGATACCTGACGAAGGAAATCTCGAGTGACACAGCAATCCCACAAGAGGTGACAAACATCCTCCTCGGCAGATAAGCAACGGACACATGATGAGGGGCGGACACGGCGCTTCCGAAGAAAGGTACCCACTGGGAGCACACCAAGTAAACACCGCCAAAGAAACAACCGCTCTTTCAACGGCAAACGGCTTTCCCATATTGCAGATATATCTTGCGCCACCAAATGTCTAATTTATGCATGTGCCAAATAGCGTTGCAATGATCAGCAATCCATGGACGAGGCAGAAGAAGAGCATATGCCCGGCCAACAGAAATATCTTGAAATGGCATTTCCCCAAGCTTCCAGTCAGACATTCGATCACCATCAGCCATAGGTGAAACGGGCAAAAAACCTTTCAACATTTGTTGTAATTCTCTCCAAACTGGCGATAATGCATGCCCAATCCAATGCGGCGAGCGGAAAATGGAAACTCGAAAGTAAAACCAGCTGCATCCACTACATCCTCAACCACTCGAATGCCACAGCAAGAGATAAAATACGCCTGGCGAGGCGAGCGGTCGACCAAAGTAAGAGAAAAAACCCGACTCCAATGAAGGCTCTCCGCACGAAGTGAGTTTCCTTCCCTCCGAGCATTCCATGAGAGATGAGTCGTAACGTGTTTCCATGCAGAAAGCATGGTGGAAGAAAGCGGGCATCCAGGAATATGACCATCCATCTTACCAAATACTGCCTCCTTCATGGATGATTGCCAGTGACCAAATGAGGATGTAACCACATGCTGACTCAAGTGTGCAAACATAAGAGTCCAAGGCTGAGATTGATGCACAAGTGTAGGCAAAAGCATAGCCTTCCTAGCAATGACATGCCTACGCAGGTCCAAAATATTCAAACCACCAAAGCACTTTGGTGTACAAAGTTTTGCCATCGATATCAAGCGCAAACCTTTCTTGTCAGCACGCGCTTGCCAGAAATGAGACAAAATGGCTTACATGAGAGAGTCAAGACAATGCCGGGGCTAATGCAACAATGGCAAAAAGAACTGAACATATGCCATGAGGATACTCTGAACAATTCGTAGGTGAACATGTAGCGGCCAGGTAGAAAGCTTCTTGTAATGCAATTTAACATTCAAGCGATTCATAACCCAATCCACTTTCTGCATGTGAGTAACATTCCATCCAATTGGATAACCCAAATGCCTAGTGATTACAGTTGGAAGAACAATCTCTCCTGGCCACAACAGAGCATGCCAATCACAAGAACGAAGCGGCAGAAGCTTTGATTTACGGAAATTGACTTTACCAGCTGCAAGCGCAAACAATTCCAAAGCGTTCATAATCTCTTGAACATCCTTTTGCTGATTGCGGGGCATAAATAGGGAGTCATCTGCATAAGCGTGCCCAATAAAAGTATGACCCCGAAGGTAGCTGCAAACCATGAAGACGCTGCGCAGAGGTCAAGTGATCAAGATACATCAACAAAGGATGAGAAGCAATTGCATATAGCAAAGCACTAATAGGGCAACCTTGCCGAACCGAACAACCAAGCGGCCACGATTCTATCACTTCCCCTTCCAGAATTCCCGAAGACGTACTACAATCATCCAAGAAATAAACCACATTGGCCAACCTAGGACCAAACCCGAGACTTCTCATTGTGGCAGCAATGAAGTCCCAATGCATAGTGTCAAAGGTCTTTTCAATATCAACTTGCATGACCAGCACATCTTGTTGCGTTTACTTAGCATATTCCATGCCTATCATAAGATTGGCCAAATTATCCACGATTTGACGCCGAGGAATGAAACCATACTGAGCCTGATGAAGTCCTGTCAACAAATAGTCCTTGATGTGATGGACCAACATTTTAGCCAAAATCTTGTACATCACCGGCATCAGAGTTATGGGCCGCCAATGAGAAAACTGCTCGCAAAGCGCTTGCTTGGGCAACAACTTAAGTAAGCCCTCTTTCCATGAAATTGGTAGATCCTGTTTTTCCCATGCCACATTTATCATGAAGATCAGGGGTTGCTTAAGAGCATCCCAAAATGAGAGGAAAAATTCCACAGTAAGTCCGTCCCATAGGAGATCTCCACCGACCCAATGCAAGCAAGGCAACATGTAATTTGGCGACAGAGAAAGGATCCTCAAGGCAGTGTGCCTCCTGCAAAGATAGGATCGGACGAACATAAGAAAGCAACAATTCACGCGCTCGACAAGCTGCCGAAGACGGTTGAGATGGAGCAACAAACACCTTACAGTAATGTGAAACCATAACCTCAGCAAGTTCCCTCTTCGAAGAAGTCCAAGCACCCGAGGGAAGCATAACCCGTTTAATCGACTGTGAGACTCTTGAATGATGCAAATGCTTAAAAAATTTCTTCGAAGCACAACCTTTATCCATAAAGGCGTGTTGATGTGCACGCGTCTGCCACTTAGCAAGCTTTCGCTTATCATTTTGCTGAATACACACTTTAGCTTCACATAACTCTGTCATTTCAGAGTCAGACAATGGGCGGAAATCAGCCAATTGTTGTAATCGTTGACTAACCTATTTCGCATCACCGACATTCTCCCGAATGCGTTGCATATGCTGCCTACCATAGTCAGAAATCACACTTTGTACTCTCATGACAAAACGATACCAAGCAGCATCCAAATCAATATGCATTTTAGCTAACAGCGGAGGAATAATATCGGCAACCATGTGACGAAAAGCTTCATGAGTAAGATAGGCATTATTAACATGCAACAAACGTTTCCTGTGAAGAGGCCGATCACAAATAGATTGTCCAAAATACAACGACAGCAAAAGAGGATAATGATCCGATAGCTGCAGAGCATAATCTATCCTCATGTCACATACAAATTCTTCATACTGTTGCCCATTAAGCAAATACCAACGATCCAATCGTGCTCTATAAGAGGAGTGAGCAGCATGTTGAAAGGTGAAACCGGAGGCATCAGGATGCAAAGAACGCCATATATCAATCATTTGAGCAGAGGCAACAAAATGATCCCAGCTGTGTTTCTCCGCAAGCAGCATATGCGAAGTTCCTATGGTACTGTCAAGCAAACCAGGAGTATTATTGAAATCTCCACACAGAAAGGCATTCGATGTCCATGGGCGAGAGGAGATTTCCCGCCACAAAGCAGCTCTTTGCCCAGAGGCGGTAAATGCATATGTACCTCCAAATTCATGAACTCGACCATTCAACAAACACTCTACAACCATTCACTGACCATGCGGATCATTGTATAACAAAATAGGCTGAAGCTCATGTTGAATCAACATCAATACATCAGAGAAATCTTGCGAGCAAGCATACGCAATCCTATATCCGGCAAAATAGGAGCATTGACCAGCAAACTCGTGCTGATTATGCTCTTGCAATACAACTATGTCTGCCCTACATGTATGTACATAGTGCCAGGTCAGCCACCATTTGTCAAGGTTGCATAACCCACACATTGTATGAGATGCATTTAATATGACTTTGCATTGAAAACATATGTACAAAAGCAACGAGTATCAAAATCAAGTGGAGGTGCCCATAGACACGTCTCCATCCACTGCATCCGTACGAGGACCCATCCTCTGAGTCAGGGCTGGAAACGTGTCCACAGTGTGCACATGCGAATGGAAGCCTCACTAAGGAGTACATCTTTGTAAGAGTGCATCGCTTTGTCCCATGCATCAATTAGCGTGCGATTGTCATTACATGGAAGTTGCTTAAACGATGCATTCTTGTTAGCATTAACCGAAGGAACGTAATTATGAGAAGAAAGTGGCGTGCGAATCTTCAGTACTTTTTTCGGCACCACCCATGTGTTGACATCAGCAGGTCCAACATTTTTGCCTTTAGCAGCAGTCCCAGTCCCAAGATAAGTAACTTGCTGTACCTTGCCTTTCCCTGTGTCCACATTCGAAGTCACTTTAGCAGTAGAAACTCCACTTTTCTTAGCTTCACTTGTGGGTTTTCCAGTAGGGATAGAGGTGGACAAAGGAACAGCAGATGGAGGGGGTTGCAAGACTGGCTCTGGACATTCGGATTGCATATGACCAAACTTGCCGCATCGAAAACATGAATTCGCAAATTTTTCCCATTTAAGTTTAAAGGGGCGCTTGCCTACCCATGGATCACCTGAGTCAACCATAATATCATCAGGGGTAATCTTGTCCGTGTCCCATAGAATACAAAACCTGTTGGTATTCGCATCCAATTTTGGAGGGTAGATAACCTTTCCAAGCTACGCAGCCAACAATGGCAGGAAATGTCTCCACGTGCGGGGGAAATCAACAATTTCCACCCACACCGGGCATTTGTGACGAATAAGACTCTGGTAGTCTTTAGTGAGCGCCCATGGGAGAACATGTGTCATCTGCGTATTAAAAAAGAGAGGGGACATCTCAAGCAAAAGATTTCGAGCTTCCATATCTGCGAGCTAAACTTCATAAAAGCCACGCGCCCTGAAGTAGACACCACGGACAGCTTGTCGCATAAGGAGAAAATCGACCCATTGGCCGACATCTTGCGCAGTAGGCATTTTCCCCGGGAAAAACAGAATAACTGCGTTCATAGCGTACTGTGCAACTGGGTCCATGAGGTCCTATACGGAATGCGCACCTCAAGAGCAAGCGCCTGACCATTCCATGCCTGTCGAGCCTCCTCAAAGTCCTCATACAAGCATGCCTTGATCTCAGAAGCTGCCTCCAACGTTGGTTCCATCACTTTCCGACGCTTAAAGACGCACAGTGAGTCAAACATAATTTAAAAGAAACCCCTACTTCAAACAAAATTGATTGGCGAGACAATTCCACAATCTACTGTGAAGAAAACCTTTGCAAATAACTGACTAACCACAGCTCTGTACATACTTCACATAAGGCAACAACCAAAACCCACAGGAATATACATCTGTTGAATTCTGCCCAAAGAATTGGAGCTTGATTGAGACTCTTAACCTGTATACAAACTGTCCTGCTAGTCCTGCACAGCTAGTCCCAACAGAACAGCACCGGCCACTAGTAGGCGTGCAAAACCCGCGGCACTGTCACTGATAAACTGGCTGGGCAATACTGCACTTTGCAGCAGCGACGAGTAAGAGGGCACGATAGGTAAAGGACGTGCAGGAGCACTCACGTAGGCAATAATCACGGGCTGCTGCTGCGTGCAGCTTGCAGGAAATTCCACGACAGGGGCAGATTCGCGTGCAGAGGAGCTGTCCCACACACACTCACACACACCCAGAGGTGCTGGCACAGCACGCTGTGGCAGCGCGCAGGAGAAAACTGCGACAGAACAGCAGTAGGGTTCGCGCGCGCGCAGGCTCCCAGAGCTCCCGTCCGTCACACAGTTACACACTCTCTCTCTCTCTCTCTCTCTCACACACACACACACACACACTCATGCGACACACACACACACACACACACACACACACACACACCCCTGTACCTGGTCATGTGCACACACTTGGCTCACGCGCTCACACAATTTTTTTTTAAACCTTTTTTGATTAATTTACAAATGGGAAACCTCAAAGTGAAGAAAACCCATCAAAAAGATCAGATACAACAAAGGGAAAGAACACGGAAGTGTTCCTACTTCCGTAAAGTGAAGGCTCTAAAAGAAAACATATGAGAGCTGTAGGATATCGAGGGTCCCCAACATCAAGGGCAAAATGTAAGGATCGCCTAAGTGAAGTCTTGAACAAAGGAAAGAGATCCACATGATACCACATCATGCTGATGGAACATGTGAAAATTGAGTTGGCGCTTCAAACACCATAGAGACCAGAATCTGACCCATGTGAAGAAGAACGGCAGTTATCGGCAAATGGTTTTGGGTTTTTGGCTTTCTCCCAACTTCCCTTCAACAATTTGGGAGGGAAATCAGTCAAGAAAGGCCTTGGTGAAACAACAATCCCAAAGTAGGTGTCTGACAGTCTCATCCCAAGCTGAACATCTGACACAACGAGAAGAGCTGATGTGACGCACACTAAGGAGAGCTCCAACAAGAGAACTCCCAGCAAGCAACACCATAGAAACAGACGTTTCTTTAGAACTGATGTGATGCGCACTAAGGAGAGTTCCAACTCAACTGAGAGAACTCTCAGCAAGCAACATCATAGAAACAGATGTTTCTTCAGAGGCAAATGGCTCTTCCAAATTGCAGTAAAAGCCTTTCTCCACTATTGATCAGATTTAAGCAAAGACCATAGCGCATTACAATGGTCAGCCAGCCAAGACTCATGCACGAGAGAAGCATAAATGTTGCGGGCAGAAATGGAAGCAAAAGTGTTTCCTAGAAAGTCCAATCTGACGTACGACATTCATTGGCCAGTGGCGGAATGGCCAGGAAAACAGTCAGCATGTGCTCAAGCGCTCCAAATCTGACGATAATGCATGCCTAAACCAAACTGTGCAGCTGCTTGAGAAAACTGAAGCATATTCCCAAAGGTGACAACCACATCATCCACCGTGCGTATGCCTCAACAAGAAAGGAAGTATGCCTGGCTTGGCGACTGTTCAACAAGAGTAAGAGAGAATGCCCTACTCTAGTGAATGCTTTCCACGTGTTGCTCACACACACAAGCACATACATGCGCTGTCGCGTGCACGCGCACGCACACTGTCCTGGGCTTCCAACATATTATACATGACCGTGTGAGAATTCTGATCCTAAGATAAAAAATGTATGACCCTCTCTTGGATACTGGTGGCAATTGTCAATCTTGCTTTACACCATTCAGGTGGTTCTTGGTTCTTGGCTCTTGGCCCTTGGCCCCTGCGACTTGATGTCAGCAAAACATTCCTAGGCTGCATTTGCATGCAGGTCAGATTGGGAAGCATTCCTGTTCACCAAAAGTTTTCGAAATCTTTGAAAAGAGACTTAGGCTGGGTTAAGCCAGACAGGCACATTTTTGCTCCCTGGACAGTGGTTCACACACACTGTTTTCTTTCTGCAATTTTGGCATGCGTGGTGTGCTGACTCGTGGAACACTTGCAAGAAAAGCATTCATGCAGGCCACAGGGAGGAGATCTGACATGCTACAAGTGAGAAAGGAGAGTGTGTCTGCAAGTGTAGGTTTCTGTGGATTGAATCTCTACCCAAGCTTCTCTTCCACAGAGCTTTGGGTGGAAAAAGGTAGCATTTCCTTCAAGGAGATGTGTCCCTTAATGGTCAATACATTTTCACATTTAATTGCCAATTAAACAAGAAAAACCATGATCTTGGGGTTTGCAAGGATATTGGCAGCGTCCTGTGTGATATATCGATATGCTTCTTTAACTCCCATTTGTTTCAGTATAGTGCAATGTGCTGAATCAATAGATTATGTTTTCTAACCAAAGGCATGTTCAAAATTTTTTCAATTGACTTTTGTGGTTATGAATCTTATTGGAATGAACAAGTTTCACTCCAATGAAATTGTGGCAACTCCCTTCCTGTTTGACTTCCCACAAATATCACACACCATCGCTGATAGTGGTTATGGATCAAGTCTTTAAAAGATGATGGGACTCCCATCGTACAAAAGAGGATTGAACCTCCATTTTACCTTTTTTCATTATGGTTTAAGCTAATTCAAAGCATCTTGAAGGTGAAGGTTTAAGGAGCCCGGGGTGTCAGTTTGATTTTTTATTCGTTACTCTCTGCTTTTTGAGCTGTTTTCATCTTAAGTATGTAGCTTACTCATGTAGAGTGTGCTAAATAACAAAAGAAGCCTTTCAGATTTTGAAGCTTTGTGTCAGGTGTCTAGTACTGTTTCAACACATCAAGACTGGAGATTTTTAGCCTTTCCACTTATGGCTTTGATTCAGGTAACCCTTTAGGTTAATTTGGCAGCATGACAAGCCTGCTGCTTCAACAACATAACTTTTTCAATTATGTAAAGTCTCCAGATAACCCTTGGAAGCATTTTAGGGAAATTGGCAGGCTTTTTGTTGTATCAAAATTCAACCTTGAATACTGAAGTAAAAAATGATGGTATTTTCAGAACTATACTTCCCCCAGACACCTCTGATCTCTGATTGAAGCACTTATTAGAAAATTTGTGATCAGCAGATTTAACCAAAAAGGCACTGCTTACAGCGGCATCTGCATTTGGAAATACAATTACATTGCCTCTGGTAATTTTACCATCTGCATAGACTTCAAGTTCCTATCTTGCTATTTGGAGAAGAGGCCATCTCTGTTTCTGTGCAATGTTCAAATCTGAGCAGTTTTAAGGCACTGTTAAGAGGCTAATTTCAGTATTTATTGGTTGATCGTTTGCTAGGTGTTTCTAAGTGGCATGTTGTCACAAAGTGACTACAGCACAGCAGCAGGGTAATATTATGCTATTTTCAATTCTGATAAAAAAGTGTCACTTTGGAGAAATCAATTAATTCTTATTTGGCAGGTATCTTGCTCTCTACACGGTGGGCTGGTCTCCTTGCTTGTGGACCTTGGGATATCTAATTTTAAGCTCAACATCTGGGCCCTCTGAACCTGTTGGAAGTGATCAATGCCTCTCTTTGCATAATCTCATTGTTTGGGGCAAACGCTTTATGAATCCCCCCTTGTATGGAGTGAGTTCTAATTAAAGTTTTGTGTTTTTTGCCGATTGATTTAGAGCACAGTCTACTTTTTCTCTGATGAGTTTCTTGCTTGAGACAATACCATCATTTCTCAGTGAAAAAAATTATCTGATGACAGGTTCTTATAGGGCTGTTAATTGGTGCAACTCCTTTATCTTACCTTTGTATCCCCGCAAAGCATAAATTGCTGTTGTTGAATGCCAGTCAGTCCAGCAACCCTCTCGTTTCATTCTACAGCATGATTGCAACCATCTTACAGCCCATTTTAGAGGTCAGTTGGTAGCAGGATTTGGCATCTAGGCATCATTTCTTGTATTTTTTGTCATTTAAGAAGTGGTTCAACATGTCTGCTTTTGTACCAGGGGGCAAGACTGCTGGGATCAGCTACAGTCCCACTACAAACAATTGTTTTAGCTTCCACTTTGGCATCTACAATTGGCAGTGATCACGATAGAACAGAGCGACTTGTCCCAACAGAGAGTGAAACAACAGCAGCCATGCTCGAAAGATCTACAACGAAAAGGACAATGCTGGATGAAAAGGCTTTCTGGGCCTTATCTATTATAAGGCTTTTGATTATGCCTTGTATTAGCCTCACTCTTCTGAAAGTAAACTTTTGCCAAGAAACCTATTGAATTCTTTTGTTGAATTCACTTTATCAAGAAAACAAGATGTTTTGTATGTGTACAGGCTATTCAGCACCACAGATGGCTTCCTACTGATGCTTTGAGCAGTCTTGTTCTCTTGGTATGTTGACATGGTCATGCAACTGGATGTTACTACTTTGAAGAGAACATACTGCGACAAATTACTTCTTACATGTAGGTTTTGTCTGCAATGCCAACAGCTCAGAACCTTGTTGTCATGGCACAGGTAAGGGTTATCAAAATCTTTTCTGTTTCGATAGTGCATGTGCAGCATGCAATCACTTGAACATTTATGCTCATTGTTTGTGTATGACAATATGCATACTTATACGTTTTGCTTTTCTTGTGTCAATGCACATGCTGGAGAGGACCAAAGATGTTAAAAGCTCCTCCACTGTACTCCCCCCCTTCTCTTTCCTCCATTCTTTCATCTCCGTTGCGAATACAGAGCGGCGTTTGTTGCCACAAATGTGGTCGCTTTGCTTGCCATGGGGGAAGCCACTTTGCTCGTCAAGGAGGCCATGGGAGGAGAGGAAGACTTTCAAAACAACCCGAGAGCCACAAAGAGCCTCAATGAGACTCAGAGGAGGGAGCCTCCGTGGTGGCTATGTGTGAGCAATGTGTGTGTGTGGGGGTGTGTATGTGTATGTGAGTGTGTGCATGTGTTTGGAGAGGGGGGTGGAATTGCAAGCTTGGATAGATCTTATTGCATGTATACAGATGTTGGATTTGTGGAGCCTTTTGCATCCGAATGTTTCTGGATACACTCCTTGTATTGTGCACGATCAGATCGGTGGTATATCCTCTATGATGAGTTTGTATGCGAGATGAGCATAGACCGCACCTTGTTGTTGTATGATCATGCCCTTGCATTGCAATAATGCTTATTTTTTGCATGAGGCGTTTCGTGAGATTATTCATGATGCTATTCCCCCACTGGTTGCTCAAATGCATCTTGATATTGATATTGCTTGGTATCGTTTCATCATGCACACGCAATGTGTGATTCAAGATTATGGAAAACACTTCTTGATTCAGTAAGGAGGGGATGTTGAGGATGCCAAGCATGTTTAGCAAGAGCTCCAACTTTTGGCTGAGACAGACTTATTATCTGAATGTGAATCGACAACGCTTTGTGAGGCTTGAGTGTGTCTACAACATAATGATAAATGCAAACTAGATAAATGGAAAACCCATGCTCGACATCGAGTGTTTGTGGATAAAGGAAGTTCCTCGAAATAGTTTTTTAAGCACCTACACCATTCAAGGGGCTCTCAAACCATCAAGAGGGTTTTGCTTCAATCAGACTATTGGACAGCCTCAAAACGTGAGCTTGTTGATGCCTTGGCTTCACACTTTGAGAATGTTTTTGCTACTCCTCTTCCAACTTCTGCTGAAAGTCAACATGCATGCCAACTTTTGTTATCTACGGTGCATCCAATCCTCTCGCCTCAAGATTCACAAGCAATGGAGGTGGATTTTACTGAGAATGAATTGCACTCAGCGTTACTTGCTCTCAGCCAATGGCGTTCCCCTGGTTGGGATGGGCTCAATGTGTAATTGTGATTTCCTCTTGGGAGCCCTTAAAAGAGCCTTTACTACACATGATGAATGTTGCATGGACTAAGGAGAATTTGGTATTATCTTGGCAAGAGGCGTGCTGAAATTATTAACCAAACAAGCGCTTTGTGAGTAGTTTTCTCATTGGTGGCCTATCACTCTTCTGCTGGTCATATACAAAATATTGGCTAAGATGATTGTACATTGCATCAAGAAGCCTCTTCTTGTGGATATTCATCCGGCTCAATATGGATTTATCCCTCATTGTCAAAACGATGGATAATTTGGCTAATGATTTAATTGGAATGGATTATGCCAAGTATACCCAACAATATGTATCCGTGATGCAGGTAGACATTGAGAAAGCCTTTGATATGGTACATTGAGATTTCATTGCTAACACAATGCGGGCCCTTGGATTCGGGCCTAAATTAGTCAATGTTGTGTATTTCGTGTATGCCCAAAGTACCTCTTTCGGCTTTCTTGAAGGTGAGTTGACCGACCCTTTGGCCACTTGGGTGCTCTGTCAGGCTAGTTTGCCCCCTCAACGCATTATCGTATGCCATTTCCACTCACCCCTTGTTGTATTTGGATCACTTGACTTCGCTTGGTCGTCTACATGGGCTGTAATTATCCTCTTGAAATGACTGTATTGAGCAGGCTTATACCGATGACTCATTGTTTATGCCTCACATTAACTAGGATGACATGCAAGAGATTATCTAGGCATTGGATACATTTGAGCGTGCGGCCGACCTTAATGCCACTTCTATCTCTTAATGCATGTGACAGGCATCATCTTTTGTGGCCCGGAGATATTTTTGATCCGCATGTGATTTTGGGATACTTGGGCTATCCTATTGGTTGAAAGGTAACCAATTCTTAGTAAGTGGATTGGGTTATGCAATGCTTGAATGTCAAATTGCAATGCTTGAAATTGTCTACATAGCCATTACATGTCGGCTCTATAATTGTCCAGAGCATCGTGATGGCATATGTTCAATTCTACTTGCCAATGTTGCATTGGCCTCGTTCTTGCCTCACATTTCTTATGTCTTATATATTATCTCGCTTGTGGCGCACTAATTCTCGAAAGAAAGGGCTCCGTTTGTTAATTGATAGAGAAGCTTTGCACTCCGAAGCGCTTTGGGTGGCTGAATATTTTGGACCTTCGCCGCCACGCTCTTGTGAGGAAGGCCATGTTATCACCTACCCCTGCACAACAATCTCCGTCATAAACAGTCATGATTACCTCATTATGTCAGTAGTCACTGACAAACCTTCCTCTGGGAGATTGTGTTGGGCAAGATGGTTGGTCACATTCTAGGTTGCTTGATTGTCTCTAGTTTACTCATTGCGTCAAAATATTCCTTTTCGCCGGAATATTAAGTGACCAGGAAACGGCCGATCAGTGATCGATTGGCCAGTAGCCGGAAGTCTATGGCCGGTGGTTGTAAGAGCCCCGTTCAAGTAAGAGTGCTTATTTGTGATTCAATACTTCAAGAACTTGACAAAATATTAATCACATGGTTGATGATGGACAACCCCCCTCCGAAGGAAATATATTTTTGCTCAATCCAGTACTTGAGGATTGGGCTCAATTACAATCAACCCGAGAGTGAGTTTAAGTAGATTCACACTCGTAGATCATGCAAGATATCATGTGCACGTGCATAAAAGCAAACTTGAACATAAGTAAACTTCTCAAACATATGTACAAAGAGAAAATTAAGCTGCTTCTTGGGGTAGAACAGTAGTCCATCTTCTTGGTTGCATTCATGGTAAGAGAAAGAGGTGGAACATTCAAGATTATAAATGAATTTTTTGATTTACAGGTTTGTTGCCCTGAAAATCAGCAAGCTAGCAAGAGAGAGAGAGAGAGAGAGAGAGAGAGAGAGAGAGAGAGAGAGAGAGAGAGAGAGAGAGGAGTGAAATGAAATGAAATGAAATGTTATATTAACGTCTTCAAAAGGCCAAAGTGACCTATGAGACCAGAAAGTTACAATGCGGTGTATCTGATACAAAGTCAGATTAACAAAATAAATTAAAGTAGGATAACAAAATATAAATACTGCGGGATCCTAAACTAAGCAGGACAATGTGAAGACAATATTGGAGGGGAGCAGAGATCCATCTTCATCTGCACTCTGGACGATGAAAGAGTATGGCTTGAATCCTTTGCTGTAGCCTCCTTCGAAACTGTGTAGCTCCTCCTCTCCATCGGGGTCGTCTAGATCTCCCTAGCTCCAATGCTCGGTCTATGAGAATGCCAGTAGTGCGGGTAGACCTCTCCACCGTTGGATGCTCCTCTGTCTGTTCTTCTGGGTGTACAATATATAGTGTAAAGAAATCTGTGATCTGTCTCTGGGGATGTCTCTCTTCAGCTCTGCTCAATAAAGTTTCTCTATGCTTGTGTAACTCAAGTAGATAAAGCCCAAGATATCTTTGATCCTCATAACTCATGACCCTAGATAGAGGCCCAAAACCTTCTCTGAATAGACAATGAAAACGGCCTCATATCTCATAGTAGACTGTGCAATGACATATGTAATGTACTTCTGTCTCTGGCTCTAGATGGCATAAGCGGCATATCCTGCTATCTGCTGGTGTCCCTCTGAATCTGCTAGTCTCAATCTCGAGCTGATGTGAGGACGTGCGTATCTAGCCAATGGCACAACGCAAACCATGCGAAAGATGCGTGTTTATATAGCTGGGTCGAATCACAAACCCATCCCCCGTGAGGTGGAGAAGATGCTCTCTATAGAAAGCCATCTTCATGCCCAACTCCTGTAACAGCTCTATCCATGTCCTCCTCGTGTCCAACTGAATCAGATCCTGACGAATTAGTCTATTAATCTCTACCCCTGTCAGAGACCTCAAGGGTGCCTGTAGAGAGTATTGAAAAGGAGGCAACCTGTCCATGGTGAAACCATGTGTCTGAAACCATGATGCCATCTGTGCATACCAGCATGATGTATCCCCATTAAGAGCTAATTGTCTGGAGGACTCTAGAGCCACCCTGGCATATCTGTCTCTGGTAGTATCCCACAGACTGTGTACAAAGGAGACTGATCTGGTAAGCGCCTCAATCTCCATAGGAGGAGCAGCTAATTCCGCTCGAATAATATCATGCGGTACGGAAACCTTGGCTCTAATCAGCCGAGAGATCATAGATACCAGGGGCTTCTCCATACGCCTCCAACCATCTTGGCCTATAGAAGGTCCCCAAACCTGCACCCCATTGCGAGAACCTCCATTAGCATATCCCTTGCATGAATAAAGTGCTCCGCTACTAGACCGTCGTGATCATATGCCTTCCCGGTCCTCATCCTGCCGATGGCCCTTTGTACCATCTCAGGTGTAAAGAAAGTGCTCGTAGCTGGGCAAGGCTTGGTAGGGTCTGGAAGGGGTTCCTGTCCAGGAACGGTATATAATGATGTCGCATATTGGCCCCACACATTAGGTGAAGTAATCACTGGGGGAGGGGAGTGCTCATGGAAGAGCCGCCATGTCTCTCCTGAACCCTACTCAAGAACATCTGATATAAGTCTTGCTCCATCTCAGCCACGTAAGCTCGCTTCTTCCGTCGCACAAGGCGTCGGAAAGCAATCCGAGACTGTCTGTAAGTGATGACTCCTAAAAGAAGATCCCTCTGAAGCTGGGCTCTCATCTCTCTGTACTCCTCATCATACCAACTATTCTGGGGCATGCTCCCAGAATGTCGTCTCTTACCCGGCTGAGTGTGTGGGTATGCCACTGATGCAACCCCATGCAGTGTCTCAGTCAGTAGAGTGGTGCACTCCTGCACTGAGAGGCTTGTACCATTTGTGCCAGTTGTACCTTCCAATAGACGGTCCCAGATCTCCTCCGTATAAACGAAATCAGTCTATGGTGTAAATTTATAGCGGGTGTGACTTGCCCCCTGGTGTCTGGGTTGTACTATACTGAAATTTAACGCACAGTGTCAAGAGAGCATGATCTACTGCTATGCCCACTGGCCTGGCTCCCACTGTGAAATCCTGAATGCAGGGGACAAAGCTCGGTTGTGTCATAACATAATCCACTGTACTGGCCCCATGTCTGTGTGGAAAGCATGTAAAACCGGCTGCTTCGGGAAATCGCTGTAAGCCATTAAGTATGGCTAATCCATGTGTAGTCGTCATTGCCATGAGTTATCTCCCATACTCCGTCTGCTCTATGTCATCTGAGCATCTGTCAAGTCCCAACTCACCCACATCTAGCTCTCTAAGCATCTCATTTGAAGTGTCGTAGAAGACTGTCTGCGAGTTGCCCGTTCGGGCATTGAAGTCCCCCAGGAGAATGATATCACCATCCCTAGTAAACTCCCATATGTCATCATCTAGAATAGAGAAAGGCGACTGTCCTCTGGATGCAGCATACACGGATGTACTGGGAGGAAAGTAACATATGGCAATATATAGAAATTGACCTGTGTCAGCTCTCCGTCTCACCCACATATATCTAACATGATCATCTCTTCTTACAATATGCAGTAATGGTTGTAGTTCCTCTCTGAATAGCACTGCTACTCCTCCTGAACCTCTACTCCCATGCTCAGATCTCGCATTTGTCCTGTGAGCTGTCTCCCATCTGTATCCCATCACATGTGGCATTACCTGTCCAGGGGCTTGACGAGTCTCTAAGAAGAATACAATATCCTTGTCTTTGAAACTGTCCTCAAATGCACCCACGTCCAACCTCATAGACCCATTACAATTCCAGGTAGCCATCTTCAGTGTGGTCCCATAGGTCTCTCACCGTCATGCAGTGCGCCGCTCTAAAATCACCACCCGTCCATCTCTGTAAAAGGCTATCTTTCCCTTCTCCCTTGCCACTGTAATCTCTGGCATTACCTCTCTCATATGTGCGAGCTATGAGAGAGTCAGGTCATCCTCGAGGAAAATACCTGTCTTTTTGAGAGTAGGCCTCTTCCTCAAGAATTCCTTCTCTTCCAACGAGGGGAAGCGTAGTATGAGGGCTCTCCCCTTTGAAGACTCTCCCGTGCGTCACTTTTCTTACCTACCCTCCATGCCTTTGTGTGCAAAGGCTTCTCCATCCCCATCATGGAGGTAAGGCTTGTGACCTCTTTCTCCACATTGTTTATGTCCTTGAGACCGGTCACTCTCACATGTAGTGCTCGCATCTGCCTCCTATGTGCCTCTACGAGGGTCATGTTGATAAGCATCGGTGTACAAGGGGTTTCTTGACCTTTCCCTTTCTTGGTGACCTCAATCCATTTTTCAGCCTCGTCCGCCTTTTTCTGTGTCCTTGTTATCCTCTCCGCCCATGAAGATGTCTTTGCCACACTTAGTTTCTATTCCTCTGTGATCATCCTAACCTGTTCCTTGATTTCCTTGATTTCATCTATTACCGAGGGCTGAAATTCGCCTTCCTCTAGCCCACTGCTTACTCTATCCGCAAGCTCCTGTTTAAGGGCAGAGACTTCTTTTTTGAGTGTTCGTATCTTGGCGTTTGGGTTCTCCTGTTTGAGGGCTGAGACTTCTTCTTTGAGTGTCTGTATTTCAGATTTCTGCGTTAAGGCTCTCTTTCTCCTTCTTCCATTGTGCACCTTCATTGAAGACTGTATGAAGGAGGTTGGCCTTCTCCTTCCACCATCCTTCCATCTTTGTTTTCCACTCCTTCATTTCCCTCTCCATCTACGCCATCCGCTTATTTGTGTGTGTGTGTGTGAGAGAGAGAGAGAGAGAGAGAGAGAGAGAGAGAGAGAGAGAGAGAGAGAGAGAGAATTGTCTAGAATTGTCTACTTAGAGAGAATTTGAGGATAGATATGGAGGGAGATGATGGTTGTAGCGTAGAGGCTTCTTGGGCTAATGATAGAGTGAAAATTTAGCAAGTAGATGATCCTCACATGAGGGTGGAAGAGGCTGAATTTATAGGTGGAGTTGCTGTATGTACAAAAAGGATAAGCTAGGTAGCATGGGGACAAGTGTCCAGCTACATGTCAAAAAGGTTGATGCATGTGTGACAAGTGTCCCAGCTATCGAAAAGCTTTACAACAAGTGTCCTTTCAACGGTCAAAAAGAGTGGACAAGTGCCCGAACTTTTGGAAGCTTTGCAATGAAGGTCCTTCTACTTGTCCTTCTAAAATCCTCCTCCTAGAATCTTCTATTTTCTTTGGAAAACTGATAACAAAAAGAAATATCAATATGGGTATTAAATGAAAGCTCTTTTCGTGTAGATCGTGATTCTAGCTTTAAAACATAAATTCAAGATGCTTGTGAAAACGTAGAAGCATTCAAAACATTCAACCCACATATACACAATGAGCAATCTTTCATGATCATGCAATCTTATTGATTGTGACTGTCTTTTCTGGCGGATCTAGCCCACACTCCAAAACATTAATGCTTTCTATGTGCAAGTATGACCTTGATATGCAAGAGTTACAAGTCACAGGCGCCCCATTTCGGCTAGCTAGGTGGGAGTGTACATTATCTATGCTCTAATCCACTGCGTGGCTCCACCATAACCTGTGCCCACCCACTCATCAATGGCCTACTCAAATGCACTATTCAAAAAGCATTCAAAAGATTCAATCCACATATGCACAATGAGCAATCTTTCATGATCGTGCAATTTTATTGATTGTAATTGTCTTTTTTGGCGGATCTAGCCCACACTCCCAAGACATTAATGCTTTCTGTGTGCAAGTACGACTCTGATATGCAAGAGTTACAAGTCACAAGCGCCCCATTTCGGCCAACTAGGTGAGAGTGTGCATTATCTATGCTCTAACCCACTGCGTGGGTCCACCATAACGTGTCCACTCGTCATTGGCCTACTCAAATGCACCATGCAGCTATCTTTCAAAGAGGAAAACAATTTGCAAATGAAAAATTAAGTATTATCACAAGAAGGAAACAAGATCTTTGTGTATTGAGTTGTGACAATGTCCAATTTCAATGGCCGGTGACCGATTATTAGGTGGACTTGTCTACCCCAGGGCGGCTACACATGGGTGCATAGGGGAGTTCTACTTGAACTTGTCTACACAAGGGCGGCTACACACGGCCGACTTTTATGAGAGAGGACAACCCATTTTGGCCTATGAAAAGAGACCTCTTTTATACACAAAAGAGTTGAATGGCAGATAGTGTGTAAGGTGGTGTAAGAGAGTATCCCTTTGTAACTTTTTTTTTTCCCGGGAAAAAGATCCTTTATTAGTTACTGAAACTGCCTATGGGGCTACAATCACCTCGTCTAGAGAGGGCTACAACAAACATACGGAGGAGACTCTCCCAATGAAAAACAACATATGTACAAAGAGGCTGAATCAAGAGATGGGAGGAGGGAAAAGCCACACAGGTGGGCGGTAGTGCCATCTTAGCACACCCTGGACCATGGTGAAGAAAGGCCCTGGGCGCCAGAGTCGAAGGAAAGCCTCTCTACGCTCTCGCATGCGGTCGGAGCTTCCTTGGAGTCTCTCAAACTGTTCTCTGAGAGTGTGGATCAGCTCTAGCCAAAGATCTTGAACAGTCTCTGCTGGTGGTACAGGGTGAGCCTCAAAGATGCGGAAGCAGTGGGCCCACCAGATGAACTAGAGTGTCATGCCGTAGATGAGCTCCCAACACTCTTTTCTCTCACTGCACCACTCCTGTGGAGTAAGCTCTGTAGCAGGCTGGAGTGTAGGTCGACCCCCCTGCATCACTATCATCCTGCTGGTTGAGGATAGTTCAAATTGAAGTGCCGGGCCCGTGAGAGTGGACCAAGCAGCTGCCCCCCAAGTGTATTGCCGTGCCGTGGAAAGAGTTGGCATCAGCCGAAGGGCACGAAGCCAAACCTGCTGTGCCAAAGGACAGTCCCAAAGACAATGGCGCTGACTCTCCTCAGAATGGTCACAAGTTGCGCATGCTGTCGAGAGACGACTACGTACTAGCTAGCTCCCAACTGCTGTAGCTCGATGTGCAACCAGCCACTGGAACAAAGTGACTCGCCGCGGCTGTCTGGAGTCCCACAACCTCTCTCAAAAAGCTGACAAGAACTCAGCTGTGAAACCCTCCTCCTGCCAATGAGGTGCTGCAACAGGATGAGACTCTCTTCGCGCTGCCAGTATGTGACGTCCCAGTCGAACAATGTACTGAAAGAAAGGGACACCTAGATGGTCGACTGAGGAGAAAGGGTCCCTCCAAAACCACTCTCCGGGATCCTACTGAAAGAAAGGGACACCTAGATGGTCGACTGAGGAGAAAGGGTCCCTCCAAAACCACTCTCCAGGATCCCACTGCACTCATGCCAATGGGAAGCACTCCCAAGCCCACAGCCTGCAGTGGCTAGTCTCAAGAGCTGCAGGGTTAGGATCTATGGCACAAGTTCTCCCACAGATGCTACAACTTGGATCCTCTGAAAACAACACTCTGCCAATTGTGGGGCCTCTACTGAAACTCGGTGTAAGCGACCCTTACCCTATAGCTCGAAAAACAGGTAGGGTACAGTCTCTGAGCAAGCCGAAACTGCGATGAGAACCTTCGGTCGCGTGAAGGTCCCCATCCATCTGGGTGCTGCTGACTCGAGAGGTGTGAGCCACTCAGCAGGTACTGCCTCTGTGATGTCCTGACACATGCTCTGCACCCCTCTCATGCCCTGTAGCTGGATGCTTTGAAGCTCCTCTGACAAACCTGAAAACTGTAACCAATCACCTAAAGTGCATGCTGGACCCTCTGCCATGGGACCCCAAGAAACATGAGGCCTACTACCAACTAAGTGGCCTCTCTGATGCTAACTATGGGGTTCCAAACCAGGGGCTGTCTCAGGCGCTCCTCCGTGCAAGTAGGCTGATGCTGCTCCAGGCCTCTCCGTAGCTCCTCCCAGGAACAGAGAAGACTCACAGCGAAACGGTCTTCCAGTCTCCTGCTCAGGCCAACTCTGCGCATCTTTGTGAAAATTCATTTGGTCGAAGGTCGCAAGGGGCCTCCAGCCTAAGGTACTGTAGCACTAAGCCGCTGCAGCAAAAACTCCTCCTAGGGCTCCTCCCTTGGAAGTAATCCTTTGACAACAAACTTCCGAAGAAGGGCTCTACTCTGTTGTGCTGGGTCTATGATCCCCAACCCTCCCTGAGAACAAGGTAGAGTGATGACCTGCCAGGCCACTTTGGCTCGGGCTATCTGACTGTCACTTTGGCCCGGGCTATCTGATCAGTCTCTCTACCTGGCTGATGCAGAAACTCGAAAAGATCCAACAAGAATTGATGTTCCACATAGTAGCCAACAACACCTGGTTGGCCACTACAACTCTGTCTGCTAGAGAAAGATGTGCGGAACTCCAATGTAACAACTTCCTCTTGATGGATAGGAGGAGGGGAGCAATCTGCTGCGCAGGAGACAAGTCCAAGCCAACCTGACAGCCCAAGTATTGAACTGCAATCCCTAGGGGAATCCATCTGAAGCCCTCACCTGGTAGCTAATCAGGCGTAGGAGCACTACCAACCGAGAAAACCACAGTCTTTCTCCACTTGATCCGTGCATGTGATGCACAACAAAAGGTCTCAAGAGCCTGCTCACACCTGTGAAGGCTGGCCTCCTGGCTCTCCAAGTACAACGCTGAGTCGTCTGCAAACTCAGCATCCAGTAGCTTGTCTCCCCTAATAGGGAGCGCTAAGCCACGAAGATCAACCTGCTGTGAAGCCAAAAACCTGCTCATTGCCTCAACATAGAACAGAAAGAGGAGGGGGCAAGAGGGCAGCCCTGTCTGACTGAACGTATGAGCATGAAACAATCTCCTCTACCACCTGCCAAAAGTACCTGATTGTGTGCCCGTTTGTAAAGAGCTGACACACCTCTGATCCATGCATCTGAGAAGCGCATCCTGCGTAAAGTGCCCTCCAAAAAGTCCCAGTCAACTCTATCGTAGGCCTTCTCAAAATCAAGAAGAAGTATCACCAGATCCTCACCACGGAGGCGCGCGAGGGCAAAAGCCTCCCAGAAAGTGAAGATGTTGTCAAGGATACTAAGCTCCTTGACAAAACCTGTCTGTGTCCCATGTATGATGCTCTCTAGAAGTGGTCGAATCCTCAAACTCAAAGCCTTGGCGAGAATTTTCTAGGCTGAGTTGAGGATGGTGATGGACCGCCACTGTCAAATCTCATCCAAGGAGCCACCCTCCTTGGGAATGCGGTAAATCAGGCCCTCACTCAAGCTGTCAGGCATCTCTCCTGTGTGTAGAATGTACTGAAAAGCGCTGCAAAGATCTGAGCCAAGCAAGTCCGAGTACTCTAAGAAGAAGCTGGGAGTCAAACCATCCTCACCTGGACAGCTACCACGGGGAAGTGCTTTGAGGGCCGCGTGGAGCTCCTCTGACCGAAGAGGCAACTCAAGCCTCTGGCGCATCTCCTCTGTCACAAGACAAGGCATCTGCGCCCACACCTGCACTCTACATGCATCCTGACGCTCTGACTGAGGCTCTACTGAGGCCCTTCTGCCAGCAGGTCACAGTAAAAGTCGGTGGCAACTGCATGCATGTCCTCTTGCTCTGAAGCCACTGACCAGTCAGGCCTCCTCAACTGGGTGACCCTGGCATGCGCATGTCGGGGCCCCACTGTTTCAAAGAAAGCCCCTGTCACTCTGTCACCCACCTGGGTCCACTGAGATGCCCGTCGATGAAAAGCAAACTCCTGGCGCCTCTCCTCTATGCTGGCAAGCTCCTAGCAAGCCTGCTGCAACTGCTCCTCCAACCAAGGACTGTATAGATGCTGCTCCTACATGCTTTGCAAGGAAGCAATGCCCCATCGGAGACACTTCTCCTCCTCTCTCGTTGCAGCCAGGCGGGCCGTAGATTCCTAGACAAATAGCCGACTAAGCTGAGCAAGCCCAGAGGCCACTCTGGTAGCAGTAGCGTCCTGTAAGTCTAAGCCCTCTGTCCAAAGAGCCACCACTCGCTCTATGAGCGCAGAGTCCAGCAAGACCCTCTCAGGAATGCGAAGCATCTTGCTCCCCCTCCTCTGTCTATCAGTCATTGTGAGGATCACTGGTGCATGGTCCAAAAAGGAGGTCCCAGCCAGAATGCAAAGTGACCCACCCAAGTCATAGAAAAGGTCACTAGTGTAGAAGCGATCTCTCCGAGATAGATTCACTCCTCCCACTCTGCGGTCCTAACGAGAAATGGCCAAGCTGTCTGGAGTCCTCACAAAGCTAGAGTGCCGCCACACATCAGAAACCCGCAGAGTCATACATAACCTCTCCCAACCTGCCAACTCAACTCCATGCACAATAGTATGGCTACCTCCAATTCTGTTAGAGGGGTCCTCCAACATGTTGAAGTCACCCCCAATGCACCATTGCTTTTCTTGCGGCAGAGACTCTACAATATGGGACCAAAACTCTGCACGTGCACTCACCACATTATGCGCATAGATGTTCAGGAAGCCCATGAGGCAACCCTGAACCTGCATAGTAATCCACTGAGCCCTGCTTGGCACAATAATCCCTCTGTCGACATGGCCTGCTGCAAAGAATCCGCAATAGTCATACATATCCCACCCTGGATGCCTCCAGGTCCAAATGCAGCGGACCAAAACGTCTCATAGCGACCACACAAAATCTGACCACACCGTCTAATGCGACTCTCACAAAGATGATGCTCCTGTAGCATTAGAATGTCAATCTCACCACCCACAAGGCATCTCTGAAGCTCCTGACACATTCAACCCCGCTGACACTGAAACTCGGGCCCTCCTAATCCCTGCACATTCCATGAGATGATCTTCATGGAGTCGGTGGGAGAAAACAGTTGCTGCCACATCATCTAACCTCGCTATCTTTGAGGCCAGTTTGGATGAGGAGTAATCCGCATCCGAACGACCTCTAGACAAGCGCGAAAGAAGTGATTTGTCCCGCCCAGGCCCAAGCCGAGCGTACAGCCTGGAGGGCTACATCCCCTGCCTAAGAATCCTTATATACAAATACATAACAAGGAGGGCTTTGAGTGTTAGCAAACAAGTGCACCACAATGTGCCTGCAACCCACTGCATCCGGAGACGTCACGCTGAACTTGGCCTGAGGCCAAAGTGTCTGCACTAAATTTGTCACCCCTAAGTCCCCTATGTGGTGTGAGAACTCAGTAGGGTGAGTCTGGAGCTAGTCAAGAACTGTGTGCTGGGTCCACTCTGTGTGATCCCTACCGCACAACGGGAAGGAGAAACCCACTGTTGTGTCCAAAGCCTCACTGCCTCTAGCTGTAAGAAAGAGGACATGGACTCGAAAGCAAGCCTCCTCCAGGTCAGTCACCCAAAAACCGAGAAACTCTAGTCGAAAAAGTCCCAGCGTCTGCGAATGTCAAAGCTAGTCAAACCTCTAGGGACTGCTGTAAAAGGAGAAGTCTGCACCAAAAAAGGCGGCCTCAGGTGGGACTGTCCCTTTCGAGCCACACGGCTCGTAGCGAAAGTACTACCAAGAGATTGCCTCGCGGCAGACGCGTGTCCAGTCCCCTGCGTCTGAGGAGTGGTGGAGGGGTTGGGAGATGAGGGTGAGGGCCCCACCGAGGAGAAAGGGGGGACGTGAGGCGGGGGTGGAGGTGGAGGTGGGGGAGGAGGAGTGGTAGCGTCTGAGGGAGGAGGAGGTGGAGGTGGAGGAACTGAAGTGGACGGGGCCTCCTCAGGCGGGTCCTGTTGAAGGGGGTCAAAACGGTTCCCTGTCTGAACCTCGTGCTGCTGAGCTGTAGAAGGTCGACCATCAGGGGGAGTAGTGGGGCGAGCCCCTCCCCTGTTGTTGGCGGCGGCTAGGAACCTGCTGCCAACCGTCAGCTGTCTCATCGCTGGTCTTAGTCGAGGTACCAGCCTGTGCGTCCTATGTGCCTAGCTGCTGGGCATGCTCAGCCTTGGTAGGCTGCACCTACGCTGTAGGTCAAGGTCTCCCGCGAGGACAGGCCTTAGCCAAATGGCTCATCTGTGTGCAAATGAAACACTGATTCGGGAGGCCGGAATACTCAACGCTCTGACAGAACCAAGCCCCACTTACCCTAGGGAGTAGGATGACCTTCGGGAGAGAGTGGGTGTTTCGAACGAGAATACATATGGTGGGGATGCCGGCCGCCTTGGCAGCTACAGAGGCTGCCGTGCGAGGTGTCTCCAGGACAATCCCAATCTCTGAGCCTATCTTGGACAAAAGTGACAAGTACTCCCTCCTCAAACCAGGAAAGCAGACGGAGATGGGTAGGTCTGCCTCCTCTACCAGAACATCTTTAGCTGGATCGAAACCATGCCTCCACTGTCGAAAGTGGGCTCGAACTGCTCTGATGGCCAAGGGACTCATCGCGATGACCTTGGACGCCATCTCGGAGGTCTCGAACTCTATTTGATAGTAGCCGCGTCCGAGGAACTGAACATCCAAGATCTTGCCTACCTCTGCGAGGAGGTAGGCCTGGAGAAGATCGAGCACCTCTCCTCTGCTGGGTCTGGTGCCGAGAATCTTGCAAATGACGGAAGTCGCCTGCAGGCGTTCCACCTCTGCTGCTATGCTCACTTGCTCTGTCGGCGAGAGAGCAAGTCGGATGGTGGGCTCTGCGGGGTCGGGCAAGGGGGCTTCTTGAGAGTCCCTTTAAGGTGGAGCATGATCCTCCATCTGTGTCTGCTGCTGTGATGGAATGGGATCGAGTGAAGACCACCCTCTCAGAAGCTACAACGGTAATGGCACCGAAACGTTACTGCCGTTTGCAAAACACCTAATTGACTTCAATTGAACATAAGTCAGCTTCGATCGGTGAAGGTCAACTTCGATGATGAAGTGCGAGCTCTCCTATTACTATTGTCTTTGTCGGATAGTAAGAGCCTTGTGATGATTGTAAGTAATTCAATTTTTGTTTCAAACACTCTCGAGTTCGATGATGTTATGGGTGTTCTCTTAAGCGAGGAAATGCGAAGGAGAAGCACAAGTAAATCATCAAGTGCTACATTGTCAGTGGAAACGAGAGAGAGACCGAAGCAGAGGTTCAAGAACCAAAGAAGTCGTGATTGCTCAAGGCGGAGCAAGTCACATACAAAGTCAGTTCTTGAGTATTGGAACTGCGAGAAGAAGGGCCATGTCAAGAAGCATTGCTAGTTCAAGGAGGAGTCGGAGTCTAAAGACAACAAGCCAACATCGAAGGCCAATGTGGTAGGTAAAGTGGAGCAAGACGCTCTGATTCTTTCATTAGACAATGTGTCCAATTCTTGGATAGTAGATTCCCGAGCTTCATTCCATGAGACACCCCTCAAGATGTATTTTCGGAGATTACACGAAAGGTAATTTTAGGTAGCTATACTTTGGGAGATGATGAAGTTTGTGAAATTGTTGGCAAAGGCAGAGTTTCTGTCAAAACTGCAAAAGGAAATGAATGGAAGTTAAAAATTTTAGGTATGTTCCCTCTCTTTGCAGAAACCTAATTTCTACAAGTCAATTGGATGATGAAGGTCACAATGCTGCATTTGGAAACAAACGTTGGATGTCTTAAAAGGATCTTTGGTGGTTGCAAAAAGAGGAAACTTCGGTACACTCTACTTGTGTACGGTGAGGGTGCAATCTTCAATTTGTGCAACATTTACGAAAGTTGATGGTGCGCTGGTGTGGCATTATCATCTTGGACTTATGAGTGTCAAAAGAATGCAGACGAGGGAGAGAGAAGGGGGGGGGCGAGGGGTAAGTAGGGGGACAAGAAATAGAGAGGGGGCGAGGGGTGGGTAGGGAAGGGTGAGGGAGAGAGAGGGGGGTGAGGGGTGGGTAGGGAAGGGTGAGGGAGAGAGAGGGGGCGAGGGGTGGGTAGGGGGGGTGAGGGAGAGAGGAGGGGACGAGGGGTAGGTAGGGGGCGAGGGTGAGTGGGCAGGGGGTAGTGAGGGGAGATGGCACTCCAGCAAATACATATCATGATCAGGGACATCATCAAGCTTGGAATCAATATTGTTTTTGTTGTATCCCGTCTTGAGGAAGCTTTGTGAAGGGAGTTCACTAGACACAGAGGAGAGCTTTGTTCTGGTCGGAGAAGCAGACACCGATGTGGTTGATGTTGATGGGGTTGATGGGGTTGATGTTGAAGGTTGGTGAACTCCTGTAGAGGGGATTTCTTTCCGCTGCTATGATTCTTCATAGGCTCATCAAATCCAAAGGCTACCACCAAGGGCGCACGGGGAGTAGCTTCTGTGACCTTCAACCTTTGTGCTGGCTCAGGTGGGGGTGTACCTCGAGGCAAAGAGTGAATAGAGACTCCATAACAAGGCATAGGTTTGGTAGCGTCCAACCACTCCAACAGATCTTCGTCTGACCTTTCAGGTGTAGTAGGTTGTTCTTGTTCAGGGTTGGTTTCCATTGACAAAGAAACTTGCTGCACAACGGGATCCATGCCTCCTTCTAAGCGAATGGGTTACATCTGGGAGCCAGGAGTATGTATCCACATGGCTGTCGCAGCCATGGTCTACCAATGAGCAAGGAAAATTCGCCCTCAACTTGGGCAAGACGAACCACAACAAAAGCCAAGTTAAAAGTAAAGTCTTGTACGTGCAGAGGCACATTGTCCACTACGCCCACTGGGTAGACTGTCTGCTGGTCGGCCAATGTAACTGTGAAGGGAGCAGGGCGAGTAGGCTGTAGACCTAGAGCTAACATAGTGAACTCGGGCATCAGGTTGATGCCAGACCACCATCCAGTATCACTCCTCCTGAGAATTGCCGACCCAAGACAGACACTGCCAGGCGAGGGCTTCTATAATCAGTGATGGCAGCAGCGGGATTGGATATCATATAGGACTCTAATGGTGGCACTGGGAGGTGCCCACCACTAGGACTTGCTCCCGGGTAAAGGGATTGAATAGCTGCAAGGGTGTCACTTCTGAAACTCGCATCTAGCCGCAACATGTCATAGGAGGAACACTTGTTGGAAAGTGTTCTTCAAGACTGTCTTTGCTGTAAGCTTTTCTTGTTCTACCAATGGTTTCTCTGGTACCTTGATCTTCTGTAGATCGGAAGCTGCTTCCAAGAAAGCTTCATCAATATCGGAGAGCAAAGATTTGGATTCTTTCTTGGCACTGGGGATGGCTTGTCAACAACTGAAGGCATGGTATCCACTGTCGTGAGAATGTGTGGGGAAGTTGAACTTGCTGGAATGCTAAGACCGAGAGCAGCTTTCTGGGCCTGAGTGACGACACCCGATGGCTCTTCTACCAACTGCAACTTATTTTGAGTGGTAACCACGTGGGTAGAAGGGGGCGGTTGAGGAACGATGCTAACTGCTATGAGATTGAGCTTGGGAAAGGTAAACTCATTCTGGCCTTGACTTGGGTTTGAAGCCGTGGATGCACGTAGTTTAGGGAAATCCTTATTGTAGTGATCCTTTGTTTTAGGGCAATGACGGCAGCGAGGGTACGAAACTCCCTTGTAATAACAACACTTCCTTGGTTGAGGCTTGGGATAAGGTTATTTGTTTCTACAAGGAATTAGTTACAGGGGAACCCTCTGCATTGCAAGGTGCCCGTGTCTTGAGTACTCCTAGTCAAGGTTGTGCTACGTCTCCTCATGTGCCCACTGTAGATGAGGATGTGCAAATGGGCACTAGAGCTTGAGTCTCTTTTTCTTGTTTCCTCGCCACTATATATAGTGTACAGGATGCATAGTTCTTTAAATTACATCTCATATAATGTGCGTGGGTTATAGAATCACGACAAGTGGTGGCTCACTTGGCACTATGTACATACATGTAATGCGGACACAGTTGTTCTTTAAGAGCATAACCAACATCATTTTGCGGGACAAATTTCTTATTTAGCGGGTTATTGGATAGCTTATGCAAGATCAGCTGGCTTTTCTAGAGTGCTTATGCTTGTTCGGCATGAGCTCTTCCCGAATTTGGTCTTCAATGACCCGAGGAGATGGATGTCTATCCAATGTATTGTTAATGGGGAAGTATTTGAATTTGGTGATTATATGCATACACTGTAGGGCACGATTGTGGAGTGTTGTTTCCTTGTATCCTTGGCGATCCAATGCATTTCTCTGTGGGAATTTTAATAATGCTCCAAATCTCGCAGACAATACTATTGGGCAGTCTCACATGTTTCTTGTGGAACGCCAATCATGGGACCATTTTATGCTGACTTGTCATGGTTTGGATTTATGCCCCTTCTGAGTCCGGATGATCCAGGATTCACCTTCCAACATAATGCTCAATCTATGTATCGCACTTGACTAGATCGTTGATATCTTTTCAATATGCAGCAGTATAATGACTTTGTATGTGATATGAGGATTGATTATACCTTGTGCCTCTTGGATCATGCTTCCATTTGCTTGAAACTGCACTTTGGCTCCTTTTCAGCTGATGACTCCCTTCCTAGGAAGCCTCTTTTGCATGTCAATACTGCTCATCTTAAGCGTGACCTTTTTCACTCTATGATTGGGGATATTATCCCGCCTTTGGCTTCTCAAATGCATCTTGATATGGATACAGCTTGTTTCACTTTGTTATGCTTGTTCAATCTATTGTCCAAGGTTACGGAAGGTTTTATTTTGTCACAATTGCGAGACTAGGTTAAGCAGGCAAAAGATACTTGCCAAAGGTTGATGCACTTGGCCAACACTTCCTCTCTTACTGAGACTTAGTTCATTGAGTTACTATCTGCTCGCATTATGTTGCAACAGAATGATGAGAGAAAATTGGCCAAATGGCACACTCGTGCTCGCCAACAGGTTTTTACAAATAAAGGTTAGGCTTTGAAGCAATTCTTCCAGCACTTGCCTCATTCTCGGCAAGATTAAGCTATCAAGAGAACTAAACTGCCATCCGGGGAGTGGACCTCTTTATTAGAGTTGGCACAAGCTCTGCATTCTCATTATGGCAAGATCTTCGAACCTCTACCTCCCACATAAGAAGCTCAACAAGCGCGTCAATTGTTTCTATCGCATGTTACTCCCATTCTCTCACTGTAGCAGGCTGAAGACTTGGAAGCTGTTTGCATTGAGTCAGAATTGTATGCCAGCTTGCTTGACTTGGTTCGTTGGAAAGCTCCTAGTTGGGATGGGCTTACTGTCGAATTCTTTCTGTCATTTTGGGATGATCTAAAGGTGCCCTTGTTGATAATGATGAATATGGCATGGGAGTAGCATGCACTGTCCTCCTCTTGGAAAGAACGCTTTCTCAAGTTGATACGTAAGAATGTGCTGTGTGAAGAGTTCTCTCATTGGAGGCCAATTACGCTCATGCCTGTGGTCTATAAATTGATGGCTAAAATGCTTGTTAATCGACTCAAGGGCTTTCTGTATGATGGCTTGCATCAATCTCAATATGGCTTCATTCCTCGTCGTCAAATTACTGATAACCTGGCGAACGTCATCAGTGGCATGGAATATGCAAAATACACTCGGTAGGATGTATTGTTCATGCAAGTTGACATTGAAAAGGCCTTTGATATTGTTCTTTGGGATTACATTTCAGACACCATGCGCAAGTTGGGATTTCGGCCTAAGCGTTCCCGTGTAGTGTTTTTCTTAAATGCACAAAGTACTTCGGGAGGTTTGTTGGATGGATTTCTCGCAAACTCTTGGCCTCTGGGGCGGTCTGTTAGGCAAGGATGTCCTCTTAGTGCTTTGCTTTATGCAATGGTCACTCACCCCTTGCTTATGTATTTGGATTTTCTAACTTCCACTGGTAGACTACATGGCCTGGCATTACCATCCAGGCAACACTTTGTTGGTCAGGCTTATGCGGATGACTCTTTATTCTGGCACTTTTCACAGACGGTTTTGGCTTTTTGGGATGCTTCAATCGCCGCAGTCTTAGTTTGCAGTCTTTCTTGCTTGGGTCAGATTTTGGGTTTTGTAAACCATCTGGCGCCATCGCAACTTCTTGATGTTTCAAGGCACTGAGGTTGACCTGTTTCCCTACTTTAAACTGTTGCTTGGCCAAGCGGATGTTGGGGACATTGCTCTTGATGCATATAGGATTTACTTTGACTGTCTGTGTGTGTGTGTGTGTGTGTGAGAGAGAGAGAGAGAGAGAGAGAGAGAGAGACTCTGTTCCAGTTAAGGTCCACCACAAGGCCATTTGCTGGAGTTCTGGCAAACATTCTTGCGAGGCAGGTAAGACAATTAGAGTCTGTTTTGCAGGCATTTTATTGTTTTAAAGTGGCTACTCTTTAAATGGTTTGTTGTTGGAATTTGTGCTGCAGTACCTACTCGCAGTAGTATCATTGACAATCTGGATACCAGTATTTTTTGCATTTATGGGAATGCACTGAGGTAAAGCTCTCTCTCTCTCTCTTGGGATTGTTTCTTGGACATTAAAAAATTTTCTTCTTCTTCTTCTTCTCTCTCTCTCTCTCTCTCTCTCTCTCTCTCTCTCTCTCAATGATGGCATTGGGTGCAGGCACCACTTGAGGCAATACCTCAAACTACTTTGGTAGTGCCCATTTTATGATTTTATTCCCCTTCCAAAGCTTTCTCACAGAGCTTACGCATGGTTACAAATTCTTTTGGAAAGGACTTTGTTCAACAACAGTTGAACTCCCCTGTCATGTAATTGAACGGCAGAAATGGGGTGATCTGGGATTGTGTAATTGGCAACCTGCAGCGGCATATTGATGTATAATTTGGGAAATTTTGCATTTGTAGTCAGGTTTAGGATCATAACTCTTCACACTCTATCATACTCAGTCAGCTAACGCTCTTTGTCTTGAAGCTTATTTGCACCTCTATTGTTGTGAAGATGGTCTTTTAGAGTTATACTATTCACCCCCTTTTTTTGTTTGGGGGGGGGGGGGGGGTTTGCTGCCTTTTCTTTTCAATATCACATTTGTGTGTGTTCTCCATGTTGGGTGTGTGAATTGGTGAGTGCATGTGTTGCGGGGGTTCGGTGAACGCTGCTTACAAGCATTTTTGTTTTGTGGATGTTTCTTCTGTTTGTCTCTGTTGCCCCTCGTTGTAGAAGCAAACCATGCACTTAGATGCCTCTGCATAAAGTGGTTGTAAGTAGCAATGGAGTGAAACTCAACACACTTTTTTTAAGTAAATCTGTTTTGATTAATTTACCTATGGGAAACCTCAAAGCGAGGAAAACCCACCAAAAAGATCGGATACAAAGGGAAGAACACAGAAGCGTTCTGTGATGCGAAAGCGCTAAAAGCAAACATAGAAGAGTTGCAAGATTTCTAGGGATATGTCTCCAATGTCAAAGGCGAAATGTAACGATTGCCTCAACGAAATCTTGAACGATTGAAAAGGATCTGCATCATGCTGGTGAAACATGCGGAGATTGCGATAGTGCCACAAAGACCATAGCGTATAAATCTGACCCTTGCGAAGAAGATGGCAAATCGTTGGAGGGAAGTCGGAAAAATGCCAAAAAGTTAGAATCATTTGTGGAAAACTGGCGAGGGAAATTGAAGGCGCATACAAGCAGAAACGCGGTTGAAGGAAAACCCTAGTGCAGCGACACTCCCAAAGCAGATGTTTGACAGTCTCATCATTAGCGGAGCAACTGACGCAACGAGAGGAGCTAATGTGACGCGCTGCAAGGAGAGTTCCAACTGGAAAAACTCCCAGCAAACAACACCAAAGAAGCAGATGCTCCTTAAGAGCCTGTCTCCACCATTGATCAGATTTGTGTAAATCCCAGAGAGCATTGCAATGATCAGCTAGCCAAGAGTCGTGCATGAAAGAAGCTTACATATGGCAGGCAGAAACCGCATCCAAAGGAGTGTCCCATAAATTCCAATCCTGCATTCGACATCCACTGGCCATCGGTGGAATGGGGAGGAAAACATCCAGCATATGCTGAAGCAGACTTCAAATCTGATGATAATGCAGGCCCAACCCAAAGCGTGCTGCCACTTGAGAAAAGGTAAGTAGATTTCCATATGAATCTACCACATCATCCATCATGTGTATGCCATGACTAGAGAGCAAGTAGGCTTGATGAGGGGACCGATCAACCAGGGTAAAAGATAACACCGTGCTCTAGTGAATGCTTTCCAAACGCAAGGAATTCCCATCTAGTTGTTGCCTGCCATGCCAAGAGAGATGATGTGTAACAACTTTCGAAGCGGAGAGCAAGCCAGAGGTGATCAAGCAACTAGGAATATTACCGACCATCTTGCCAAACACAAAGGGAAGTCTGCCAATGATCGAAAGTAGGAGTAGTAGCATGCCGACATAGATCAGCAACCATAATTGTCCATGACTGAGGTTGCAGTGCAAGAGTAGGCAATAACATAGCCTTCATTGCCACTGCATGGCGAAAAAGATCCAAAATATTCAGTCCCCCCAAGACGCTTTGGAGTGCAAAGTTTCTCCATTGCTAACAAACGGAGGCCTTTCTTTTTTTTTTCCAAGAAAAAGATCCTTCTATTAGTTAATGAAACTGCCCAGAGGGTTACAACCACCTCTTCAAGAGAGGGCTACAACAACCATGATGGGAAGACTCTCCCAATGAAAAAACAGCATATGTACAATGGGGCTAAACCAAGAAATGGGAGGAGGGAAAAGCCACACAGGTGGACGGTAGTGCCATATGAGTACACCCTAGACCATGGTGAAAAAAGGCCGAGACGCCCGAGTTGAAGGAAGGCCTCTGAGCGCTCCCGCATGGGGTCGGAGCTGCCCTGGAGTCTCTCGAGCTGTCCTCTAAGAGTGTGGATCAGCTCTAGCCAAAGATCGCGAACAGTCTTTGCTGGTGGTACAGGGCGAGCCTCAAAGATGCGGAAGTAGCGGGCCCGCCAAATGGACCAGAGTGTCGGGCCAGTGATGAGCTCCCATCACTCCTCTCTCTCACTGCACCACTCCTGTAAAGTAAGCTCTGTGTGGCAGGCTGGAGTGTAGGTTGCCTCCCCTTCATCACTATCATCCTGTTGGTGGAAGATAGTGCAAACTAAAGTGCCGGGCCCATGAGAGTGGACCAAGCAGCTGCCCTCCAAGTGTAAAGCCGAGCCATGGAAAGAGCAGGCATCAGTCGAAGAACACGAAGCCACACCTGCTGTGCCAAAGGACAGTCCCAAAGACAGTGACATTGACTCTCCACAAGATGGTCACAAGCTGCACATGCGGCCGAGAGACCACTATGTACAAGCTAGCTCCCAACTGCTGTAGCTCTGTGTGCGACCAGCCATTGGAACAAAGTGACTCGCCTTGGCTGTCTGGAGTCCCACAACCTCTCCCAAAAAGCTGCCAAGAACTCAGATGTGAGACCCTCCTGCCAATGAGGTGCTGTCGTACGGCGAGCCTCTCTCTGTGCTGCCAATATGTGACGTCCCAGTCGAACAGTGTACTGAAAGAAAGGGACACCCGGGTGGTCTGCAGAGGAGAAAGGATCTCCAAAGCCACTCTCCAGGATCCCACTGTACTTGTGCCAGTGGACACCTCTCCCAAGTCCATAGTCTCCAGTGTCCAGTCTCAAGACCTGCTGGATCAGGATCGATGACACAAGTCCTCCCACAGACGCCCACCACTCGGATCCTTTGGAAAAAGCACTCTGCCACCTGCGGGGCCTCTACTGCAACCCGGTGTAAGCGTTCCTCACCTTGTATCTTGAAAAACAGGGAGGGTACAGTCTTTGAGCAAGCCCGAACTAAGATGAGAACCTCCAGTCGCGTGAAGGCTCCCATCCATCTGGGCGCTGCTATCTCGAGAGGCATGAGCCACTCAGCTGGTACTGCTCCAGGCCTTGCCGCAGATACTCCCAAGATCGGAGCAAACTCACAACGAAGCGGTCCTCCAGTCTCTTGCTCAAGCCAACTCTGCGCATATCTGTGAAAATCCATCTGGTCGAAGGTCGCCAGGGGCCTCCAGCCTGAGGCATCCTAGCACGAAGCCGCTGTAGCAAGAACTCCTGCCTGTGGCACCCTAGCACGAAGCCACTATAGCAAGAACTCCTTCCAGGGCTCCTCACCTGGAAGAAGTCCTCTGACGATGAACTTCCCAAGAAGGGCTCTGTTGTGCTGTGCTGTGTGAAGGAGTACGAGCGGAAGTGGGACGCGAGAGAGTGCGAGAAGAAGAGCATGACGATATGGTGAACTCGCTCTACTGTAATGTGTAGAGCATAGTGAGTTCTTATTAGGTTTTTACAAAAGAATATGTGTACATACCTGGCGGCCCGCCCACTTACCTGGGCGACCACATTGGGCTTTATACCCCAACAACCTCCCACTTAAAGTCCAATGTGGTACTTTAAGTGTGAGAGAAGCTACTATACAAGCTAATATACAAGAGATGTAGAGAAGTGATGTACTACCCTACACCTAACTGCTTGCGAAAATGCGCAAAGCTCTGTGAGGGAAGTCCTTTTGTAAGTAGATCAGCAGGATTTTCTGTGGTGTGAACTTTGACAAGCTGAAGTTGCTTATCCTCGAGCATTTCCTTGATGAAATGATACTTCACATCCACATGCTTTGTCTTTGAGTGATAAATTGGATTGCGAGCCAATTGTATAGCACTTTGACTATCACAATATAACACAGGCATCTCTTCTTTGATTCCCAAATCTGTTACTAGTCGATTAAGCCAAATTGATTCTTTGCATGCCTCTGATGCTGCAACATATTCAGCCTCTGTAGTAGACTGAGTAACACAATCTTGTAATCTAGAACGCCATGATACTGCTCCACCAGCCAATGTAAAGACATACCCTGAGGTAGACCTTCGGTTGTCTAAGTCACCTGCATAATCTGAGTATGTAAAACCCTTTACACTTAGCTCCCGACTCCCATAGCATATACGCATACTCTTTGTAGCTTTCAGGTATCTCAATATTCCTTTCACTGCCTCCCAATGTTTCTTGCCTGGGTTTGACATGTATCGACTTACTACTCCCACTGCAAATGCAATGTCTAGGCGAGTAGCAATCATTGCATACATCAAACTACCCACTGCAGACGCATATGGAATCTTATCCATTTCAGCCTGTTCTTCCTCAGACACAGGACAATCTTGTTTGCTAAGTTTCACATATGGTGGCAATGGAACACTCAGTGCCTTTCCCTTCTCCATATTGAAACGTTGCAAAACCTTGTCAATATACTCTGTTTGAGATAACCAAATCAACTTCTTTGATCTGTCTCTCTCAATGAGCATACCAAGTATATGACTTGCCTCACCCATGTCTTTCATGTCAAACGATTTTGCCATCTTTGACTTCAAAGCTGAAATTTCTTCCAAGTGCTTGCCAACAATCAACATGTCATCCACATACAAAATAAGGATCAGCCAACTAACATCCTTAGCCTTCTTTGTATATAGACAGTGATCGAACTCACTACATTTGTAGCCTTGAGAAAGCATAAACTTGTGGAATTTATGGTACCATGCCCTCGGTGATTGTTTTAATTCATAAAGACTCTTTAACAACTGGCATACCCAATCTTCCTTGCCTTTCTCAACAAACCCTTCTGGTTGTTGCATGTAAATTTCCACATCTAAATCACCATGCAAGAACGCTGTCTTGACATCCATTTGGTGCAACACCAAATCTAATATGGCAACCAATGCAAGAAAGCATCTCAATGTAGTCATCTTGACCACCGGAGAGAAGACTTCATCAAAGTCAATGCCTTGTTCTTGCTTAAAGCCCTTGGCAACAAGCCTTGCTTTCTACTTTGGCTGACTATCATGAGCGGTGATCTTATACCTGTAAACCCATTTACAAGGTAGAGCCTTTTTGCCCCGTGGTAATTTAACTAGCTTCCATGTCTGGTTTTTATGCAGAGCTGTCATCTCTGACTGTATGGCCAATTGCCAATTCCCGGAGTCCTTCATTTGCACGGCTTCCTTGTAACATGAAGGCTCATTGCAATCAGTCAACATGACATAGTTCATAGATGGAACAAACCTATCAGGAGGTCGCGTGACACGTCAAGATCTACGCACAATAGGTGGCTCAGGCTCAGCCACAACCTGTGGTTCCACTCTATCCTGTCCTTGCTCCTCTTGAGCCCTGACATTTTGTCTTGCACGTGCAGGTCCATCTTCTTGGAAGACAACTCTTCTAATCTCATCAACCCTCTCTGGTTTAGAATGATATTTGGATTCATTAAAGTGAACATCATTGCTGCGGACAACCTTTCTGGATTCGGGATCCCAAAGTCTGTACCCCATCTCACCAGAATTACCATAGCCTAGAAAGATGCACTTTCTACTCTTTGGCTCAAGTTTGTTCCTTAATTCCTTTGGAACGTGAGTATATGCCTCACAGCCAAAGACTCTGAGATGCTTGTATGAGGGCATTTTGCCTGACCATACCATCTCTGCACTGAATCCTTCTGCAAAACCTTGCTAGGAGATCTATTTACAAGATGAACAGCTGTTGATACAGCTTCAGCCCAAAACCCATTTGGCAGCTGTGCATTAGACAACATACTTCTGACCTTCTCTTGTATGGTCCTATTCATCCTCTCAGCAACACCATTTTGAGGAGGATTGTAAGGAGCAGTAAGTTCACGTTTTATACCTTTTGACTCACAAAAGTCCTGAAAGGCCTTTGAAACATACTCTCCACCATTGTCAGTGCGTAAGCATTTAAGCTTCTTGCCACTCTAATTCTCCACAAGTGTCACAAACGTTTTGAAAACACTAAACGCTTCATCCTTGTGCTTGAGAAAGTAAACCCATACTTTCCTCGAGTAATCATCTATAAATGTCATAAAGTAAGAAGCACCCCCTAGAGATAGGTTAGGCATAGGTCCACACAAATCACTATGAACAAGTGCCAACTGTGTATCTTCTCTACTTCTTCTATGCTTATGTGGCTGCTGTGTTTGCTTACCATACAGACAATGTTCACAGAATTCAAAATCATTAAATGAAAAGCCATGCAAATAACCAGAACGAGACAAGATTTCCATTCCCTTCTTGGACATATGTCCTAACCGGCTATGCCACAAAGAAACGTTCGGCTGCTCGGTTACATTGATTACATTTTTAGAGACATTTGATACATAAATCATGTAAAGTCCTCCAGACTTTACTCCATGTGCTACTGTCATAGAACCCTTGGATATCTTCCACATGTTCTGTCCAAAAGTGGTGACGTAGCCAACATCATCAAGTAAACCTCTGCTGATCAAGCTCTTTGTAATTGCGGGAACATGTCTCACATTCTTCAGTGTGAAAGAAGAGCCATTCTGAAACTTCAATTGAACATCTCCAACACCTAAGATCTCACATGTCTGCCCATTGCCTAGCCGAACATGATCTTTAGTGGTCACATAAGAAGTAAACCACTCCTTGTTTGGAGACACATGAAGTGATGCCCCTGAGTCTATAATCCAGTCACTCAGTGCATTTCCATCAGATGCTGTAAGAAGAGCTGAGTCCATTGTATTCTTCAAGAAGTAGAAGTCTCCTGACACTAGACAGTCATCCTTTGCAACAGTGTTTGTCACATTTATTTCTTGAATCTTCACTGAGGACTTGTTCTTCTCACCATGGTCTTCAGCTTTCTCTTTGCCTTTTTCTGCTTTCCATTCTCTGCAGTCTCTTTTCATGTGACCCTTCTTGCCACAATGGTAGCATTCTATGTCACTCTTGCCTTTAGCACTGCGAGACTTGCTACGAAATTGATTCCTCTTTCCACCTTTGTACTTTTCTTTGGTCCTTCCCCTGACAACTAACGCTGTTCCTTTGCCTTTGTCCATTGTCTTTCTATTGGTTTCTTCAGTAAGCAGACTTCCTTCTACACCTGCTATGCTCAAACCATCTGGAGGTGCAGAATTACTCAAAGCTGTGCGAAAAGTGTCCCAACTTTCCGGCAATGTGATCAACAGGAACATAGCTCTAACAGGTTCATCAAACTTGACACCTTGAGCTGACAACTGACTGTAGATTGTGTTGAATTCATTCAGATGATTGGACATAGTTGTCCCTTCTTTCATCTTCAAGTCAACAAGCTTCTTAAGCCAGTATACCTGTGAAGCTGCACTCTGCTTCTCATAAAGATCACTCAGCTTTAACCATGCTTGATAAGCCGACATCTCGTCTGCTACATTGAAGTAAACGCTTTCTGCCAAAGTTAGCATAATGGTAGAAAGTGCCAATTCATCCATTTCGCTCCATTCATCTTCGTCCATATCTTCTGGTTTTATCCCCTTGAGCTTTATAGGTTTTATCTGCTTCTTTTGTACCAACACGTGCCAAATCTGCTTCTTCCACAATGGGAAATTGGTTCCATCCAGCTTCTTGATATTGTAAAGAGCAGTGTCCTGTGATCAAGCCATAGCTATGCTTCACAGTAGTTTACTTTCGTTGGAAAAATTCGGCAGAGTTTCCCCTGTAAACTGACCTCTGAACCAATATCAACGTGTCAAATGAACCAAGAAAGCTTCAGATTCTGCTGAAATTTTGGCAGAGTCTCCTTTGTAAAATGGCTCTGGTGTACTAAAAACAAACCAAAAAACAGTTCAAAAAACCACTGTCTCTCTGACACTGTAAGCTGTGGGTAAACCTGTCCTGCACATGTACTGTCTGTGACTGTCCTGTCACTGTCCTGTAAGCATAGACTGCGACAATGCCTCAATGGCAGTAAAGCAAAGATGCAATCCAAACTGTCTAACTCACAATCAATACATCCTAGCTGCCTATCTAAGGGTGCTCGAGGGATCGCTCCAAGACTTGTATCAGCGAAAGGATCTCAACATTCGAGAATCCCCCAGCTCAATAAAACCTCACTCGATCCTCAACAAAGGCTGCAGTAAATCTGACAGTACATAGACTTCCCACAAAGTCATACATCCACAAATTTCCCACTATATGTTGTAACCGCTGCGGCGGTTGTTTGCTGCGTGACTCACAGCCAGCAAACCCTCAACAAACATACATCATCTCTGACAATACATCCCATGTGGAAGTACCTGCAATGTCAGGATGAAATCTGGAATATCAAGCAGCAAACACAAGCTACGTGATGAACTAGTGGATGTCGCCTACAGCCTATGTGTAGATGCATCCGTGTCGTATGTGACACGCCTCCAAGAACTGTGAGCCATCCTTCGATGTGTAGACAGCCACAAATCAACACTCTGGGAGTGTCGATATCCTCAGCACCTGCAGTCGTAGGCCGAAAAACCCCAAATTTGCAGAGTCGGATCTGCACCTGTCGAGACCACGTAGTCGAAAATAGCCTGCGCAGACCTTTGTCGAAGCCGAACGGTGGCCGAGTCGAAAATGGCCTGCACAGACCTTTGTCTTCGCCTGTCGAATTTCACTCCAATCTGAGTTGGTGACTCTAGCCTCCTGCAGTGCTGCCCCGAGCCTCGATCTGAGCTCTGATACGAGTTGAAGGAGTACGAGCGAAAGTGCGACGCGAGAGAGAGTGCGAGAAGAAGAGCACGACAATATGGTGAACTCGCTCTACTGTAATGTGTAGAGCATAGTGAGTTCTTATTAGGTTTTTACAAAAGAATATGTGTACATACCTGGCGGCCCGCCCACTTACCTGGGCGACCACATTGGGCTTTATACCCCAACACTGTGCTGGGTCTACGATCCCAAGCCCTCCCTGACAACAAGGAAGAGTGATGACCTGCCAAACCACTTTGGCCCGGGCTATCTGAGTGTCCCGCCCTAACCAAAGGGAAGTTCCTGATCAGCCTCTCTATCTGGCTGATACAAGAACTCGAGAAGATCCAGCAAGAAGTGATGTACCACATAGTAGCCAACAACACCTGGTTGGCCACTACAACTGTGCCTGCCAGAGAAAGTCGTGCGGAGATCCAATGTAATAACTTCCTCCTGATAGACAGGAGGAGGGGAGAAAGCTGTTGCTCGGGAGACAAGTCCAAACCAACCGAAGCCCAAGTACCAAACTGTAGTCCCTGGGGGAATCCACCTGAAACCCTCACCTGGCATCCAATCGGGCATAGGAGCACTACCAATCGAGAAAGCCACTGTCTTTCTCCAGTTGATCAGTGCACCAGATGCACAACAAAAGGTCTCTAGAACCTGCTCACACTTGTGAAGGTTGGCCTCCTGGCCCTCCATATACAACTCTGAGTCGTCTGTAAACTCAATGTCCAACAACTCATCTCTCCGAATAGGAAGTGCTAAGCCCCATAAACCAACCTGCTGTGACACCAAAAACCTGCTCATCGCCTCAACATAGAACAGAAAGAGGAAGGCGGCAAGAGGGCAGCCTTGTCTGACCGAATGTGTGAGCATGAAACGATCACCTCTATCTCCTGACAAAAGCACCTGAGTGTGTGCCCGTCTGTACAAAGCTGACACCCCTCTGATCCAAGCATCTGAGAAACCCATCTTTCGTAGAGTGCCCTCTAGAAAGTCCCAGTCAACTCTGTAGTAGGCCTTCTCAAAATCGAGAAGAAGAATCACTTGATCCTCACCATGGAGTCGCGCTAGATCAGAAGCCTCCCAAAAAGTAAAGATGTTGTCAAGGATACTACGCTCCTTGACAAAACCTGTTTGAGTTCCATGTATAAGGCTCTCTAGAAGTGGCCGAATCCTCAAACTCAGAACCTTGGCAAGAATTTTGTAGGCTAAGTTGAGGATGGTGATGGGGCGCCACTGTCGAATCTCATCCAAGGAGCCACCCTCCTTGGGAATGAGGTAGATCATGCCCTCACTCATGCTGTAAGGCAACTCTCCTGTGTGCAAGATGTACTGAAAATCACTATAGAGATTTACGCCAAGCAAGTCCCAGTACTCCAAGTAAAAACTGGGAGTCGAGCCATCCTCACCTGGACAACTACCACGGGGGAGTGCACTAAGAGCCGTGTGCAACTCCTCAAGCTAAAGTGGCAGCTCAAGCCTCTGACGCATTTCCTCAGTCACAAGACAAGGCATCTGTGCCCACATCTGCTCTCTGCATGCATCCTGATGCTCTGACTAAGGCTCTGCAAACAGTAACTCCTGGTAAAAGTCAGTAGCAAGTGCACGCATCTCTTCCGGCTCAAACGCAACTGACCCACTTCCGGCAGGTGTAGCGGGTAGGGGTAACGGAAGGGCAGTGAGTGGAGTGGCGGGCTAGTGGGGCAGCGAGGGAGCTGCAGGTAGCTACAGCACGCAAGGGCGGGCTGAGGGCTGCCCGCAGGAGGAGGAGGGGATGAAGCTACGTGAGGGCGGGGGCAGCGATGGCGAGAGCAGGGGGGCAGCAGTGAGCCAATTTGTATCCAAGATCGCGCTTTTTCAAACGGAGTCCTTTCTTAGGAGAACTAGTGCGCCACAAGTGAGATACAATACTAGACATAAGCAATGAGAGGCGGAAGCGAGGCTAGTGTAACAACGGCAAGTAAAACTGAACATATGTCATCATGATACTTTGCACAATACGAAATCAAACGTGTAGCGGCCATGTAGATAGTTTTCAATAATGCAATTTGACATTCAATTGTATTAGATTATCCAAAATTTGGTGATGAGGAATGAAGCCATACTGCGCGGAATGGATACCAACCATAAGAGTTTCCTTGACAATGATTTTAGCCAAGATTTAATATATAACCGACATAAAAGAAATCTGCCGCCAATGCGAGAATTGCTCACAAAGCGCTTGTTTAGCCAGCAACTTCAACAAACCCTCTTTTCAGGACATTGGCAAATCTTGTTTCACCCACGCAGTGTTCATCATATAAAGTAAAGGTTCTTTTAGAGAAAGAGAGAAAAAAATCCACAATGAGCCCGTCCCAACCAGGAGAACGCCATCTTCCCAGAGCAAGTAATGCTGAGTGCAATTCATTTTCTGTAAAATTGGCCTCCATGGTCAAAGCATCCTGAGGGAGGACAATTCGATGCACTGTAGATAACAAATGGTGGCTTGCATGAATAACTTCAGCAGATGCCGCAGGGGGGAGAGGCAGAAACAGTCCTAAAATGGGACACTATGGAATCTGCAAGCTCACGCTGTGAGGCTGTCTAGGCTCCCGGTCGGAACATAACCCGCTTAATAGTTTGAGAAGCCCTTGAATGATGCAAGTGCTTTAAAAATTGTTTTGAGGCACATCCCTTGTCCACAAACGCTCAATGTCGAGCACGAGTTTGCCATTTATCCAATTTTCGTTTATCATTATGCTACAAACACACCCGGGCCCGACAAAGGGTTGTGGATTCACTTTTCGACAAGCAACGTGTGTCAACTAAGGGTTGGAGATGTTGATACACATGCTTGGCATCCTCAACATCACCACGTAATTGAAATATGTAATATTTGCCATAGTCTTGAATTACACTCTGCACACGCACAACAAAGCAAACCCAGGCAACACCATGATCAAGATACATTCGGGCAACCAAAGGGGGAATAATATCATAGATCATCTCAAGGAATGCTTTGTGCGAAAGATATGCATTGTTGATGTGCAACAGACGTTTCTTAGAAAGAGTCTGATCATAAGGCAGTTGCCCAAAGCGCAACAACATCACAACGGGAGCATTATCAAATAAAAGCAAAGAATGGTCTATGCTCATTTCGCATACAAACTCATCAAATTGTTGCATGTCGAGGACATACCACTGATCTAATCTTGCACGATATGTAGAAAAAGCATTATGTTGAAATGTATACCCCAAAATATCAGGATGCAAGAGGGTCCAAAAGTCCAATATCTGTGTACATGCATTGAGATCTTTCCAGGCCTGCAATTCTATGCTTAATATGTGTGAATGTCCTGTGGTGTTATCAAATAAAGCCGGTGCATTGTTAAAAACACCACAAGGCAGCGCATTGGAAAGTCATGGATAAGAAGATATCTCATGCCACAAAACAGCTCGCTGTCTTGAGGTCGTATGCGCATAAACACCACCAAATTCATAAATATGGTCATTGATCGTGCATTGGACCTCGACCTGCTGGATCATTATACGCAAGAACTAGTTGTAACTCATGCCTAACCATAATCAGAACACTCGAAAAGCCCAACAATCCAGCATATGTTATCCAATATCCCGCGAAATACGGCATTGCCCAGCATATTCATGCTGATTATGCTCTTGCAAAACCACAATGTTTGCTTTTCATGTATATACATAATGCCAGGTTAATCTCCACTTATCAGAGTTACATAACCCACACACATTATATGAAATGCATTTAACACAACTATGCATTCAAGAGATATGTACAGAGGAAAAGTAAGGAAGGGACTAAGTTTACGTGCCCATAAGCACATCAACATCAGTAGCTCGGGACTTAGCCACAATATTCTGCATGCCTGTCTCAGAGGCAACAGAGCTTGCAGAGTGCTTGAGAAGCCCCATGAACCACTGCATCATTCTAAGAGTGCACCACCTTTTTCCTTGCATCCGCAAGAGTGCGATTATTTTACAAGGAAGAGGTTTTTACCTCGCAGATTTTACTTCATGAGGTACATAATTACGAGAAGAAAGCTGTGAACGCATCCTAACAGTCTTCTTGGGGATTAGATAAAAAGCTTTTATATCTATAATGAATTAGATAAACAATTAATTTGGTGCTTTAAAGAATATTTTGATAAAGCTCTGAGTCTTGAATAATTTTATTATACAATATTTATAATGTATTTAATTACACCTTCAAAAATAAATTAGTTTTGTTGCTTATTTTTAGCTATTGTGTCAAAATTATATAAAACATAGGATTTGGTAAGCTCTCCAATCATCTGCTTGCAAGTGGATGATCAAGAGAGCTCAAACACCCACTACATATTAAGTACTTATAGGAAATTGTGCCTTAAAAAAGTGATTTGAAGTGTATTGTTCTTTTGAAAACGAGATTAGTTTTGGTGGCTATTTTAAACTATTGAACTAAATTTACAAAAAACATAGGAGTTCTTGAGCTCTCTGATCATTCGCTTACAAGCGGATGATTAGAGAGCTCAAACACCTAATATACACTAAGAATTTATGAAAAATGGTGCCTTGATATAGTGATTAGAGAGATCGACCACCTACTACACACTAAGTTTTGAAATTTATGTTTCCACTTGAAAAGTTTTGGATGTCCTTAATTCTAGTGGAGACCTTCATAATGAAGGTGGAGAGATTTTTTTTGAAATTTTATGCAAAAACAAAAGAGACTATTTTTTTATTTTTTTTGGTTAATCTTTAAATCTCGAATATTTTAGGGAAAATTACCAAAATACCCATCTAATTTCTGGAAATTCCCAATACACCTCTCAAATTTCCAAAATATCCTTGTATCTATTTTCGTTTGATCTACAAGATTTTCTAATCTTTATTCTTGTTTGACAATTGAGATCAGTTTTGAGTGCTTAACATGTAATTTTTTGCAAATTACCTCCCAAAAAAAGGCAATTGTGTCTAAAAATAATGAAGGAATTCATCTCCAAAGCCTACATAACCAACTCAAATTTTAGTTTTAGCATCCTGTATGGTAGACAATCACTCTTCTTATGAAAAGCTACAAACTTTTTTGTTTTTGGAGAAATTTACTCTCACAACTAGGGGTATTTTGGGAATTTTAGAATATTTGAAGGGCATTTTGGGAATTTATGGCAAATTATGGGGGTACTTTGGGAATTTTTGAAATTTGAGGGGTATTTTGGGAATTTCCACAAATTAGAGGGGTGTTTTGGTAATTTTTTCATATTTTCGTTATACAATTTTTATAGTGTATTTAATTTGACGTTGAAAAATAGATTAATTTTGTTGTCAATTTTTAACTATTGTATCAGAATTATATAAAACATAGGACTTGTAAAGCTCTCTATACTACATATTAAGTACTTATGGGAAATTGTGCATTGAAATTGTGATTTGAAGTGTACTGTTATCTTGAGAAAGAGGTTAGTTATGGTGGCTATTTTAAACTACTTTATGAAAATTACATGAAACATAGGAGTTATTGAGCTCTCTGATCATCCGCTTGTAAGCGGATGATTAGAGAGCTTAAACACCTACTATACACTAAGTACTTATGGAAAATGGTGCTTTAAAATAGTGATTTCAAGAGTACTATTATCTTGAAAAGAGACTACTTTGGCTATTGTATTAAAATAGATAAAACATAAGAGTTTTTGAGCTCTTTGATCATCCGCTTGCAAGCGGATGATTAGAGAGCTCAAACACGTACTACAAACTAAGTTTTGAATTTTATCGTTGCCTTAAAAAATAAATTTGTTTTGTTGCCTTAATTTCTTGTGGAGGTCTTCATAATGAAGATGGAGATGCTTGTTTTGAAATTTTGTGCAGAAACAAAATTGACTCTATTCAAATTTTTTAGTTTTTTATACTTCGAATATTTTTTTGGTTTCGATAAACCTCTAGCTTTTAAATATTTTTATTGTATGATTTTCATAGTGTATTTAATGGCACCCAAGAGGAAGAATACACAAAGAAAGCTCCATGTTTGTTTTCATTGATGATGAAGCCGAAGTAGATGATGATTCTAATCATATAGAAGATGAAGGTATGTATAACCCATTGCCATGGTTCATAGCATTGACTACTTTTACTTTCATTATTTTTACGACTTTGGTTTTTCGTTTTGTAGAGGTTAATTTGGATGAATAAGGTCTTGATAAAAATGAAGAGGTGAGGAATGACAATGATCAAGGGAGAGAGGATGATGGTAAGGAGAAGAAACATTCAAGACCATTGGGGAAAAAAAGTTTCTCTTGGCTTGATGAATGTTGTGATGAGCTAGTTTTATGTGAAAAAAAAGACTATGCCTTCTCCCATTCCATTATGTAGATTGGTGGCTCATGAAGCAAGTAGATTTCTCATCAATGATGCACAATGGCTCACAACTTCTTTTGACTCGTCTTCTTATCTTGAAACTATGGGTCATTTTCTTGTTTCCATGGAGGGTGTTAGACGAGAGATAATGCCAGTGACAATAGGCAACTTTGAAGAGTGTGGGGAACCTATATGGTGTCAAAAGAATGATGAATTTGAGAGAGATCTTGGAAAAGAGTGGCATGACCTAAGGGGTAATTTTTTTTTGGTTTGGGATGGTAACCACAGGTTGAAGACATGGTGGAGATGCATCAAAGAAAGTATGTCATGATTTTATATTTTCTCATTTCCATGTTGTAAATGGTGCTTCTATATGATTCTTATAGTTGTTGTATTAATATGCAGAGTACTTTGATAATAATAAATATCATGTGAGTGTGAGGTGTCAATTTATACAAGTACCAAAGGCAAAGAAGGCAGAGCTCCTACTTGCACTAGACACAACTAATGCGTAAGTCACTTAACATCAGCTTTAGTCCATGATGATGTATGTTGTGCTTAACTATTACTTCACATAATTTATTGTTGTAAATAGGATTTCTAGAGCTCATGTGACTCCAAACATTGCTCATGAGGTGTACATGTTTCAAAAGTTTGGTGTTGCCAACAAAGAATCTATTCTAGATAGATTGACACCATAAATGAGAAAGTAGGTAGAAGTTGAGATGAGTGTAGAGGCCCGATATTAGCATGGTGTCCCTCCATGGTATAACTCTCCTTGTGGATTGATTTCACAGCTTGTTTGAAAGGTGGCCACCCTTCTTTTTCTTGATGGTTACATAATTAATTTATGATGTAAGGATGAATTTCAAGCATTTCTCTCTAAAAAAAATGCAAAGATTAAATCATTTGGTTTAGATGAGGTCTAGAGGAAGAAACACTTAGATAAAGCTACAAGAGCGGAGAAGGAGTGGCTCAAAGAGAGAGGCTACAATATGCATTGCAAATCCCCATAATGGAGAGGATTTCTTCAAAGTGCTGATTGGAATAAAGTGGGAGGATACAAGCATGTGTAAAATTACAAGAGACAAGTTGTACTAAGTTCTAAAATCTCTCTTGAGAAGTATATTGGATGTATTTATTTGCCTATATTTGGTCTTGCTCAATGCTTTCTTTAAATTTAAGTTCATATGCAGTGTAGGAAGAAAATATTGCTCCAACTCATGAGCCTGACAAGTCCAACGACCTCATATGTCCTCAACTTCAAAATTATAAGGCATTTCAGACTTACATGAAGAAAGAGACATATTGGGCTCATATGTAGTTTGAGGCCTCTCTTTTAATCCAAAAGATACAAGTTGAAGGGCCATAATTACTGGATTCATTTGATGAATTCTTCAAGATAAGCTTGAAGAATCATGTTGTGCACACATACATAAAATGAACTATAAGTTAGAATTTATGAATATGTTTACATTTAGAGTAATTGTGAGGTAATTGTATGCAGGCTTTTGTGTATCTTATGGATGGGGTGAAGTCTTCGGATGTTGCAGAGAAGATGTCTGAGCTTGTGTTTTCAACGAAGCGGCTAGTGTATAGGTTTGACTCTAAGACTACTTCTCTATTGATGGTGATTATTGTATTGTTATGTGCATTCATGAGAAGTAATTCATTCATTATTAATGTTTCAATATTCTATATCAAAAAAAAATTAGAGTCTTGATTTTCTTCATCATTGCTTTGCCTTAAATTCCACGCGGAATCCCAGGATATGGTGGCTTTAATGGTTATTTTTTGAAAAAAGGTCTTTAAAACAAAGGAGAGTCTGTTGAAAAATTTGTGGCTCTTTGTTGCTTTTCTTCTCTCAATACTTCTAGTTTCCTTTGTTCTTTGATAATTGTTATAGGTGGATTTTGCAATGTGTTGAAGAGGGAAGCTTAGGTGAGATTTCAGAATTGACAAGAGAGTGGATTGATGTCCAAGATGAGAGTACTATGTATTCTCCCTCGCTGCTTGAGAAAAAATTGACACCATGGGAAGCAAGATTATGTCCTTGGTGGCTCGATTATCCGATTGGTGTAATTCTAAAGCAAGAGAAGGATCTTCATGAGAGTTAGTTCTTAAAACCACGTGAAAAATTAATTCATGAATGTATAAAAGGATTTTGAAGCCATGTATATGATGATAGAAACAATGATGCTTGTAGGATTCAAGCAAGAGACCCATAGTAGTAAAGAATTGGACACACTTACTAAACCCTCTTCTATGGAGCATCAAGCAAGCGAAGAAAATGCGGACATTGAAGGTAGTAAAGATGCCACAAAAGTTGTCCAAGGTACACAGTCCAATGTGGGGACTACTCAAACAACCACTGGAGCTACTTCTTCCCCTTTTGTTGACAGTCGGACAAGAAAGGTAAAGGCCTTATGGAACCTCCTAGCACCTCAAGTGATCCAAAGCGGATGAATGTGGTTGAGGTCTCTTTAGCACCTACTACCTCCTTTGTTGAAGAGTCATATCTAGGTCGAGAGAGTTGGGAGAGACAACCTATGACTCATTCTATTGGTAAGTTATCTCAAATCACTTTGAATTTAAAGTTTCTAGCATGTAGATATTGTTAGAAAGTTACCACTATAAATAATGGTTGTAGGATTTCAGTACCAGACTTTCGTTCATGCTCTACTTGTTGATGTGACCCAAATTGATAGATTTGCTCTAATTAGGTAAATGCAACTTCCATGAAACATTAAATTTAGTATGTTTTCTTAAATTTGAATATGGAATGTTTTTTAAATAACATCAACAAGTTTTTGCCACTCAAAAGACGCATCTTTATAGCAAATATGGAGTGCCATGTCGAGAGGTAGCTCGATTGATATTTGCAGATTTTCCTACAGGCTTACTGGTGGACACCCTTGATCCTATCCATTGGGGTAAGTAAAATTTTGTTATTTTACAGAGTAACAAGAAATTAACTTGTCCTATTGACATTTTAATTTTTTAGAGGGTATGACTATTCCCAATTGGAATACATTCTCGTCAGGTTTGGTAAGTGGTTGGATGGATCTTGCTTGTGAGTATTTGGCCGACGAGGGCTTCTTGGTCACCATGTGCTTAGCTGAGCACATAGGGGAGTTCCTTGTAGATGCATCGAGAGTGGGGCTTGTGCTTCATCCTACTTGGACAGTTATGTGTGAATCCAAGGCATATCGACATCCTGTCACTAGAGAGGCGGTAAGGTCACTGATGTTTTAGTGAATCTTGTTTTCATTCTTCTTAATCTCATAATATCATATTTATAATTTGTGCATTCAATAGGTGCTTGATCTTAAAATGTGTCTTTGGCATTGTGTCGATCAAGCTATATCGCGCTACGACTTAGCATACCGTAGCTATGTATTAGATGATTGTGTTTCCCCCGCAGAAGTTGATGGTTAAATTGTTAGAGGTGGTGCAGAGAGAAGTGTGTTTTTTTTGGTAAGTCACTTATCTTGTATGATGTTGATTTGACTGGTCCTTGTATTAATTAATTTTGACACGTTGTTTCCACTTGCAAGAGTAATGGTGTTTATTTCTATGTTGGTGACATGGTCAAGTGGTTGCTGACAACATTCACAGAGCGTTGCGACTATGTCTTGGATGTGTTTGCAGGGTGTGGTGGTTTGGAAAAGACGAGCGCAGAAGACCTAAGACATTGCATGTGTTTAAAGTTAGACAATGTACTCTATGAGAGGTGTCTTTCTCCCATAGTATGTGGATCCATGCCAAGTTAAGAGGGAGGAGTTTTTTGTGAGAGGATCCATACATTTGACTTTGTTACTACTATGATCTACGGATTATGTACTTCTTTGTCACAATTTTTGGGGTGGTAACAATGTGTGACGACATGATTGATGTCACTATGTTTGGCATGTCTCTATGTTGGTTTGAGAAGGATTTAAGACCACCTTGTGAGACTACTTTCCATATTTTCAATTCCTTTTTAAACAGCGTACTTTTCCTCTAGGTGGTAGCCAACAAAGGTTTTATTTGAAGGGTTTTTTGTTAGTCCTTTTTTTTAACGTCCTTAATCTTTTATAGCAGCATTTGTGATAAAGGTGGAGAGGTACTTTTTGGAAATTTTTAGCTAAAATGAAGGAAACTTTAACAATTTTTTTTTGTTTATTTGTACTTGGAAATTTAGTTTTGGATTCATATTGTTTACTTTTGACCTATAGTTTGTGCACAGTTTTTGTCTTCAACAAGCTCATTTAGGCCATGTTGTATTGCAAAGGAACAAAAAAATAGTACTAACTTATTTGAAGGGTTTTTTGTTAGTCTTTTCAGTTTTTTCAACGTCCTTAATCTCTTGCAGAGGCCTTTGTGATAAAGGTGGAGAGGTACTTTTTGAAAATTTTAAGCTAAAATGAAGTAAACTGTGGCAAATTATTTTTTATTTGTACTGAAATTTAGTTTTAAATTCATATTTGTTTACTTTAAGCCTATAGCTACGCACAAGTTTTGTCTTGGAAAAGCTCATTTAAGCCATGTTGCATTGCAAAAGAATGAAAAAAAAGTACTAATTGCAAAAGCACGAAACAAGAAGCTCGTAAAACATAAATCAAATAAGAGTTTTTCAAGAGCAATCTAGACTTCTACATTGAGTCTATTTGGAATGTTTTTCAACCATACTTAAAATGTGCCTACAAGTTTCTGGACCCAAAAGCCTCGTGTGATTCCTTATGTGGTTCGATCATGCTTTTTGGTTCATTCTCAATCACTTAAAACAAATCTTCCCACAGAAACTTGTGGACTTTTATTTATCCCTTATTTGCTCGTGGTTGGACAGACAAGCCAAACTACTGGTTATTGCTCACATTTCTTTTAACACCTTTCACGGACTGATGCTTGATATTCTTAAGGAAACCAAATTAGAAGAACCAGGTACTTATCTCACCACCTATGCCAACCACAAGGGAGTCAAAATTATTATTGGATTACTCAAGCCTTGCATTGAAGATGATGGCTCGTCCTCACTTAAAAGACCTAACTATTTAACCACCCCCAATAGCTCTTTTACATCTTTTCTAACACTTGGCCCTTGTTCTAGCTTCAATAGGGGAAAATCTCATAGCTTTACTAGAGGGAGAGGAAGAAACACACCCATCCAACACCTACTTGACATATAACCTTTTAACCATGCAAGTAATATTTGGTTGTTGTGGAAGGAAGCGTCTCTCAAAAAAGACTTTTATGACAAAGCTTATCTATATACACTATTTGTTATAGAATGAACTCTTCGATTGGTTTTCACCCAAGTCTTATCTTTTGTGGGTTTTTTGTATACTTTTTAGTAACCATAAGATGTTAGGTAAGGTCTTAATTGGCTGGACATATCATCAAGATATTAAAAGTTTAGTCTACAACAATGACTTTTTAACGCCACAATACTGCCCCTGATTGTTCTTGTGAAAAGTTTGATACTTTTTGTAAAGACTTTGGTGATTTAGGCAGACATGTCTGCACTTGTGATCTTAAGGTGATTAATGATCTTATAGTCCAAAAAATCATTGCTAAAGGGCTACATCACATTCCAACTTTTCCAAAATACCCATACCTTGCTCTCTGGCTAGTTGATTAAGCTAGTCCATACTCTCCGACTGGAGAAGACAATCCTACTGGACTTAAACCAAATTGGTTCAATTTGTTTTTTCTTCAAAAGGTGACTCTTTTTCCAAATAAATGGTTATTTACTAATATCACTTGGATCACATCTGACCTCAGCTTAAAATTTAAAAAACTCGCACAAAATTGGTTTATCGTTGGTCTTGATAAAGGTGTCAATTGCACTACTCTTATTTGCAAAAACCTTACACGGAAAGCTGCTCACTTACAACTATCTAGGGGTGAATTTACTTTACTTAACTTATCTCCTATTGAAGTTACCAATATTATTGCAAAACACTGTACTGATCTTGGATATTCTATAGAGATAGTCAAATTACCTGTATTATTTCTTACCTATAAACATCACAAACACAAGTTTTGGCGGATATCTGATGCCTCAAATGGGATCTTTATTACTAAAGACATTACTTTATGCCTTGACCTTATATTAACCAAGTTTGAATCAATCTGCGCGTCGAAACAAAAGATATGTTTATATATTATCCAAACCCATTACAATCCTTTTGGATTTTTAAAAACTTTACACATGTCACTCTCAACCTCCCTTGTCAGATCTTTCATTTTTTTTGCTGACATTATTCAATGTTACAAAAACATTCCCCTTAATGGGGATGCAGGACTGTAAAATGTTTTGAAAAAAATGACTAAGATTGCATCTAGACATGCTCGGCTAAGAGGACTTTCCCACATTTCTCTCGTCAATGAACCTAGATGGATCAAAAAATCCAACTCATCACATACTTTCCACTTTAATGAGAATAAGCTTAATGACATCATTTCATGGCTTCTTGACAATTGTTTAGTACACTTTGGTAGCCATTGTTATAACCAAAGCCTTGGTATTCCAATGGGCTTTTCCTGCTCACCCCTTATGTGCGCAACTTATACCTATCCTGTTTTTAGCATACATGGTTTCTTGAGACCATGAAGAATAAAAATACCAATCATAAACTTTCTTTGTTTAATCTGTCAAAAGGATGATTAATGGACCACATAAGGCAACACTAAACACATGTATTAGTCTACTTTACATGATCTTATATTCTTCTTCTAATTGCTTCTTGGCATGGGAAGACATCAATCATTTCATTCACAAATTTTGTCTCAATGGCTTCAAGAGAAATGACTTAATTAACGCTATCAGTGAGGTTATTTTGCTGAATAATTGGCCTAGCTTGAGGATTAATTGTACTAACCTCATTTCTTTAATTGGATAGTAGGCCCATACACAATGGGCCTACTGTCCACCCATTGTGGGATAGGGTGGGTACACACACACACACACACACACACACACACACACACACACACACACAGGTATTGCTATTTGCTATAATCGATTAAACCCATGCCGTCACACTCTCTTCCTCAAAAACACTATTTCTGACAGCTTAGGGTTTCCCTTTACCGAGTTCATGTTATAGCTACTAGTATGAACACACTTACACTCACAAGAGCTTTGATTTGAATCATACTTTTATACACATCTATGAATTTAATAGTGGGTACCTTGAACCTTGTGCAAATTTTTTAGTCCAAAATAAGTCCTAATTTCTAAACCCTCCCAAACGCTTCAAAAAAGGAATATTTCAACGGGATTTACCTCACTCCCCCCCGCCCCCCCCCCCCGCCCCCCCCCCCCCCCCCCCCCCCCCCCCCCCCCCCCCCCCACACACACACACACACACACACACACACATGGTGGCTAGTTTATTTCTCTCTAGCATGGGACTCCACATCTGGTTGCTTCTCATATACTGCGTATCTCATATGGCCTACCCCCCTTAAGGTTTTGAGAAAACATTATCTTGCTAGGATTCACCATATGGCTACGAGAACCCCTTGCGGGATGGTGCCCTTCATAGGGTGTCTGTTTAATAATCCACTTATTGAGCCCCTCGTGGGACTATGCCCTTCAGGGCGCCTGGCTAATTATTCACTCCTCGATTTTTGTAAGTTGCATTTAAGAGCCTTATGACTCCTTGGCTATACGTGCTCATATTGTATCCCGTCACGCCCCTTCTGCTTCCCTCTCTTCCCCACTATTGCATAACACCGTGTGTCCCGCTTGTGGTGCCCTGCTATATTATTATCTGCCTCTCTCTCCTACCTTAGCTTCTACAGTATTAACCGCGGCTACTTGTGGCAATCATGTGCCTTGAGAATATGACTTGCTACGTATCCAGATTGTGGGGGGTGATTCTCCATGCCAGGCCATATAGGATTCCTCCACCTACTGTGTCTTTGGTCCCTCACTTAGCCTTGATTTCGTAAAGTGTGTGTATGTCAAAGTGAGGAGTGAGGGATTTATAGAGTTAATTGAGCATGAAAGCGCTTCTCAGGTTCGTGCCTTGCCTGACTAGCTCTGTTTTCAAACTTACACTACTACATGGTTTTGTTCTTCTTAAATAAAAGAGGGGGTTGGGGGTGGCACCTCGTTCACTTGTTTGATCTTAATGTTTTTTGAGACTTATTGAGCAAAATATTGGCTCCGTATCTGGGCTGGGGTTTTTCTGTTACGGTTGTGTCTAGATAATAACATAATTTAATATGGTAATAGCATGGTTGGTCTTGAGGTTGAGACATTGAATTTGTGGGCATAAAAATTACAGAGCTTGCATTGGTTTCTATAAAAAATAAATGTATAGAGTATCTCTCTACTCTGGCTATCTGGGAACAACTATACTAAGCCATGTTTTTTTCAATTACTTGGACAAGTTTGATTTTAGTAGCCTGTGTGGCATAAATAGTGCTTTCTCTAAGTAGACCACACGGATGGAATGTACAAAAACATTATGAGTTCATGGCACCATTAAATTCCTTCAAAAATCAAGACATTCAAAAGTGCAAGATACCTAGTGGAAGGATTGGTATATTTAAACAAAGATACAAAATGATTAGGGACATAGTTGGGTGTAAAACACTTGGATCATAAGGGGTAGTGGCCTTATGATCATAAATTTCTGTCAGAAAAAAGATATCTAAAGTCTTAGAAAATTGGGGTATATAATAATCATATTTATAACCAACCTTTAAAAACCCACTTGTATCTTAAAGGAGTGATGACCATTTTTATTACAAATTAGGAAGGAACCTAAAAAAGAACAAAAAACACACCTTATACTTGAAAATAAGAAAAAAAAAATTCAAGATTACTTTGGATAGATGGGCATGGATAACAACTGGAAAAGTCCATTGACACGTGTAAAACGTATTCAAGGCTAACATATATGTTGTCTTGTTTGCATGGATGCAGGTGAGGACTCTATCCTTTCTTGGATTTTTTTTGGCTTAGCTGATGTCTGTCATTAATACCTGACTCTTGTCACATTATAAAACAGTCCGTATTAGAGATTACCCCATGTATAAAAATAGTAGAGTGAGATCTCATTCTTATAACTATGCACAAAAATTATTCAAAGAGTGAGTTTTTTTTGCGCTACCCCTTGTCACTTGTCTAAATCCAATTGTCTTTTGAAGTATTATGTTCTTTTATGTATGTGTATTAATTTAAAATAGAAACACACACACACACACACACACACATACTTGTTCAAAAGTGTTGCTTAAAAAAAAGAGAGATTCTATCATAGATAAGAGCAGATAAAACCGCCTAGGTTCCTCTTACATCACGGTTAAGCCATCCATTACTATGCTAAGGAAATGGGTAACACTTTCCCCCATTGTACATACACCAGCTTTCAACAAGTCAATAAAGAGCTCTATTTTCGTGTACATGATTTTTGTTAAAGATTCTAAAAATGAACCTAATGCTTTAGCAAAAGAAAATAAAAGCAACCAAAAGGAATTAGAGTTATTCAATTTTCTCAAGGGGTTTCAAGATGTCTTTATTGACGACATCTCTTGTGAGCTACCTCTTAAACGAGGTAATGATGACCATGCAATTGAACTTCTTCCAGGAAGTTCACCGCCTAACAAACCTCCTTATAGAGTTTCTCAAGCTCAACAAGAGGAGATTATGTAGAAAAAGCATGAGTTAGTTGAGAAGGGCATGGTTAGGCCTAGCTCTGATCACACAAACAACTATCGCAATAGAAACATATGGGTGGTCGTTCAGTATGGGGCAGGATACGATTAGCTAATACCATGCTTAAACCTCTGGTTTGGGGAGAATAATCAAAGTATCTTCGTAAGTAAGGGCCAAAATGAGGATATAGGAAGAGCTTGTGATGAGGAATAAATTGTGCCAGTAGGAATAATCGCTCTGAGAACCCGCGCTTCATAGACTGCTCAACGTAATAGTACTTCGGACCTAAACCCATGGCCTCTTTTACCATTGCCAGACTAATGTTCTTCTTGAAATGCTCTCGGCCCCATAATGTTACTCTGGTGAGTTTATCTTGATATGTCCACCACTGTGTTTGGGCTACAGATGTTCCCTAGTTTGGAAAGAGAAGGCTGGCATATTTTTTGACAAATGATCTACGGGTTAACTCATTAGTCTGCTCTGCAGGTGTTGGACTGCAAAAGCTAATATCATATCAGTGTTTGTTTCCATGAGGGATAAGTGTAAAAAAGCTTACTAACTTCTTGTGCTAGTGTCTGATGCCACTCTAATGGCTTCCTTTCTCTTATACTAAATAGGGTATAACTCTGCTTTGTCCTTACTCAGGTTAAAACACAAAACAATAGGTATATGGAATATATGACCTATCCTTGATAGGTATAGGGAATATTGTTTAAAGATCTTCTGAATACCTTGCATGGTGTTGCTTATGAAGTGATATAACCTAGTGTTAAAAACCCTTCATCTGGTAAATATGTGTTGATGCCACTCCAGGCTGGGCTTTTTCTTAAAAACACCTAACTTGGGTGTAGGGAATTTTTTTTATAAAAGGACTTGGAAAAATATGCATTACCCCTTGAAATACTAATAGGCAGGGACTAATTAGTTCGTAGTACCTAAAAACATCATCGGGTATGGGGCCTTTAGCCTACCAAAGCTGTAGATATTTGGTAGATATGACTTAGCCTTGATAGATATATAGAATAATGTTTGTTTTTTCCTCTGAAAACCGAGCATATTGTTGCTTATGTTTTTTTTGCATATAATCTATTATCAAAAGAACCCTTCATCTAGTATGTATGTACTAATGCTACTCCAAGCCTACTCTATACAGTACAAAAAAATACTATAAACTTTTTTGGCCTAGTCCCCTTTAAAAAAAAGAAGAGAAGCACACCTAACTTGTATTGTATAGATGTTGTGGTCTTTATATAAGGAGAATTTTGTAAAATATGGAGTACCCTTTGAATTGCTAACTGGTTGTCTACAGTAGGATTGGAATAACTGTTTCGTAATACCATCTTCAAAATTGGGCTGCAGCCTACCAGGGTATATTACCTCTTGTCTACGCTCAGAGCTTCTATGGTGCATGGGAATGCTAGCTTAAAACATGGTATTTCCTTCTTAAGAAGAATTGGTAACTATTACCTCTCATAAAAGTTTAAAATGGACTAAGGGGGGTCATTATCTTCTGCCTTTGAGTTACTTAGTACTAACCCACACCCTGCACGGATGTTCGCTTTACACGCCATGCCTCGGCGCCGATTGTGCTCGTTCATCTGCTTCTGCTTGGCTTTGTGCACCTGTGTCATCCTCTCGTAGCAGTATGACAGTATGCAGATCTTTTGGGATTACGGGCTGTCGAATCTGATCTTGTACAGTACACTCTGTATTGACACCATGGCTATATAAACTTGTGAGTTTTTATACTCACTTGGCATTTGTTTACTGTTTATGGTAAGGGAATTTGTAAATGTTTTTACATTGAGGGGTGAGAACTGTTCTGCACTAGGATGAAAAGTGGGAAGGAAATCATCGTGGGGGCTGGACTGCCTACTACTCCGAGTTCACAGGTCAAATAGCATGTAGCTTTGTCTGCATGGAGAATATTGTGTATTTGTTTTGGTATTATGTTTTGAGTCTGATGTGGAGATAATCTTTCCATACATGTTGTTGGTTTCTAACGTACAAAACTTAATGAAGCTTACATACTAAAGATGACACCCTATGGGACATAGGGTTGCTGTGGGTGTTTCTCCTTGCTCATGATTGGTTCGTAACTATAGACAACTGTAAAATGATGCTTTGTTTCTATGATTAGGGGAATCTTTGTGTTACATACCGGAGGGTTGTGGATTTGAGAACTGACTATATTGTACTATGTCAGAGATCTGCTGAAAAAAATCTGGGTTTAAGAGGACTATCTCTACCACTGTTGAATTTTGTCTGGTTTGTTGATTGGCTTCTAGAAAACTTCAATAAATATCTTAATGCAGGGCGAAGCCTGTTTTGTTGACTGTGTGTTGTACAGGACATAAAGAAAAAAAAGTGACACCTTTATGAGATTTTTTAGGGTTAAAGAATCAGGACTTGCACCGTTTATAATCTAATATTTGAATAGGTAGGAGGCCTATCTTGACTTCTAAAAATAGATATTAATGACATGTCTCTATAACATAAAAGGCCGATAATTGGGGCACTCATGGATAGTGTACGATATGAGATCTCTTAAAAATTTCTGCTCTAAACCGAGATAGAGCTATTTTTCGGTTCTGGGCATCATAGAAAACCTAAGTACGGCCATATTCAATGACCCTGATGTAAAGGTCCAGCCCGTAATCATATTTGCCCCAGCTATGTGGTATACTAACAGGTAGTATGGCATCTCTACTGAGGAATTTTATTCAAGGATAGCTCTATTCTATGATAAAAACCAGTATTCTAAACGGTTCTCTAAAAAATGGGGTAGTGGCCTTAACTAGCTGCTGTTTAGTTCAGTAATAAATTACAAAATTTGGTTCAAAAATATGGTGAGCTACTAAATCCTAGGTGACTAACATGGTGCACTAGCAGGTGATTGGCAAGTATTCATTTCGAAACATATATACTGAATTTTACTTTGCTCTCTAGTAAGAAGAAATGTAATATTCTAATGAAATTTTTTTCGATGATCTGGTTGTGTTTGGAAGACTTGATCTTGGTTTCACATCTTGGTGTAAAAGTACTATAGCCTGTTGGGGATGACGTCTATCTTGTGTCGGTATTGTGTGCTGAATACTATAGGCTCTTTTTACTCTTGAAAATGATTGGTTAAATACTTTAATCTCAATGCTTTATGGCAAGGAAGTGTGCTGAGTATTCCTAAGCAAGAAATAAGCAATATTGTGCATATTACAAACATGGCTGACCTTGATTCTGGGAATTGGCTTCCATATGCTGTGATACCTAGGTCTCTACTTATGGTATCTAAAACCTTAACGGCATGTATTAGGTTTTAAATTGAACAAAGGCCTTAAGAAATTATGATAAAATTTAAAAAAAACCCGCCAAACGTATGTATGTAAAAGAACCCTTCCTCTATCACTTCTAGAGGAAAAAATACCGAGTATTTTACTACATAAAATCTGTATGAGATACTTTTTGTATATATATGGTGCTGTGAGGAATAAAAAGAAGAAGTATAGTATCATGACACATTATTTTCAAAGAATTATATGGAAGCACATAAAATGATTTGTTTTATCATTGTGACATGGATAACAAATGGGATGCCCATGCATCACCTGTATAACGATAAACAAGTGCTAACTGAGCGTTTTCTTGTTTATTATGGGTGCAAGTGAGGGCTACCTTCTTTGATTAAAACAGGGTATTCTTTATGTCTTGAATTTGATGCTCGTTCGAATGGGGAGCGGCTCTACTACCATTCTTTGGGATTGTATTTTCCTATGATGTATTCTCGGTTACTGATACCATGTACAAAATTTATTTTCAAACATGCAAATAAATTTTTTGTGCATAACCCTTATACTTGTCTAGGATCTGGCTGTCCGTGAACACTTGTGTTCGTTTGCGTATATATGTATTTAAAACAGCAACACACACACACAATAAGCGCAAAAGAGGGAAGGACTTGTCCTTTCATCTCAGACTCTGGTTCTAGCACTTAGTGCCTGTTACTATATTTTAGGATATTGTAAAAGGCAGGGGCATTAGTGCACAGTCGCAGTGGTCCTTTGACCGGACTGTTTTAAAGTTGCTAATGTTACCAATCTATATGACCCTTGTTTAGCACTTACATACACAAGAAAAACTATTGTACCTTGTTAGTTCACCTTTAAAAAAGTATTACTGTCCTCCAGGGATTTTTGAAACTTACTGCTAGAATGAAGGTCTGTTCTGATCCTGTGAAGGGAGCGCTGATCACGGAGAAAATGCTCCTAGCCAGAGAAATAGAACTTTATTCTCCCTATACTCTGAATAGGACTCGGCCTTATTTTCATAGAAATGTAAAACTCAAAAAAGGAATGTAGTATCCATAAGATCTATGATGACTTTGGGTATAAGTTTTTGGATGGTGTACCTAATCTTTGTAATCATTGCAGATTATCTCTCTTTCCCAGGATGGAAGTATCTACCGTCTATTAAAAACCTTGTCTACTCAAAAGACTTCCTCCTTAATGATATCCCTACTTGCGTCTGTCATCAATACCCTATGTTTTGAAAATCATTTGCTAACCTAGGCTTACATGTGTGTACATCGAACTTAGAGATCATATCTGATATAACTATCAGAGGCCTCATAAATAATGGTGTGAATCACATTCCACCTTTTCCCCTTAATCCCAACCTTGCCTTACTGGCGGTTCTTGAATGCCTGGCCGACTTGGCCTTAAAACTCCAACTGGAGTCAACAGATCACATTATACTGACACATACACTGAAAGAAATCTTCTGGAACAAAATTAGTCTTTTACCACAAGGATGGTTGAGCACTGAGACTACTTGGCTTACCCCCCAGGCGAGAGCATCCTTCTCGAACATTAAAACATGCTGGTTTATTGTCGGTCTTGATAAAGCGCCAAATACGGCTTGTATCATATGTCGAAGGCTTGCCTTTGAATCAGCCCATGATAGGCTTAAGGGGAATGAGTTCTTTGAACTTAGTGTCTCCCCTACTGATGCTTCTATAAAACTTAAAAAAGAGCTATCTGTACTTGGATATCTTCCCAGATCAATTAAAATACCTGTCCTATTTCCTTTGTATAAAAAACATAAGCATAAATTCAGATGGATTCTGATGCTGTTAATAGTCTATTCACTGATATCACAGATAACATCACTATTTGCCTTAAATATAATCTATTAGAAATAGAAGCCATTTGTCCTGTCAAAAGAGATATTATGAAACGATTTAATAACCTTGATTGTTGTCCCTTTTGGCTGATAAAAAATACTGCGGAGGTATATATTAACTTACCAGAAAACATTTACGCTATCTTTACTGCTGACATAAACACAATGCTATGAAAATATTCCGCTTACCGGAGATGACGGTCTTCTCAGTATTTTAACTAAACTAATTCTAATCTCTTTCACACACAGAGCAAAGCTTGGATACTCCTGTATTTCTACAAAAAAGAACTCCATATGGGTTAAAATATCCAAATTGTCTGCTCCCTGCATCTTTCGGCATAATGATCTTTGCGAATATATCAATTGGGTGCTAGAAAATAGTTATCTCCAACTTGGGGGTAGTTGCTACAAACAAGTCCAGGGGAGTCCTATGGGTTTTTCATGCTCTCCGGTTATGTGTAATCTTTACCTCTGCTACTTCGAGTATATATGGGTTTCTAAATAGATGAGCAACCCTAGTGATGCTCTAATACTCCCGCAATTTTTGCATACCTTCAGATTTATGGATGACTTATGTAGTCTTAATAATCCTAGGTTTGAAAATACATTGATAAATATTTACCCTTCCTGTCTTAGTATAGAATCAATCTATGCTGAAAAATCTGAGAAACTCGAGAGTTTGGTCATCTCTAAAACTCATTTTTTAAACATCGAAATTAGCTTAACATCACCATTTTTGGGTAACTTCTATACACGTTTCTTCTAGAAGAGAGATAATCTAAAGTTGGCTTCCACGGAATTTACAAAAAGAAAAAGCAACAAACCATGTAAAAACTCCCTACACACTTGTTTAGGGCTGTTATTTCTTATTATGTATGCCTCTATGGATTGCTTCTTAGCTTATGAAGATATCATAACTCTGATCTCCAAATTCATCACTAATGGGCTCTCCAAAAAAGACCTTACTGCATGTATTTGCAATTCCCTTAGGAAAAATAGTTGGGCCGGGCTCAAGTTTGACACACACACACATACAAATACTTTAAAAATTTCTAGCTTTGAGTGGTTTGGAAGTTTGGCCTCCCATTTTGGACCAATGGGAAACCTTTGTCTTGAATGCACACCCTCTACCGCCAAGAGTGCCTTCATAGGTGCAATCACATCAAACTTGAATGAAGTAAAAAAGACCAAGGAGATCCCAAAAATATCTTTCTCTAGAAATAGAGTATTTTTAAAAAAAAGAGCTATGTCTTAAGTTTCTATTTTGGCTTATTAAAAGTATTTTCTCTTTGATCAATCTCATTCACAAAGGAAACATTGAAGATTATTTTTTGTTATTTGTTATTTGTGTTCATGTATCAAAGAGCCTTTTGTTGCTCTTGTGTGAGGGGATATTGAGTGAGAGAGAGAGAGAGAGAGAGAGACAGAGAGAGAGAGAGAGAGAGAGAGAGAGAGAGATTCTTTTATGGGGAAAATGTAACCTATGGCACAAACAACTAAGTGAATGAATGGGGCGAGTAAATTAACCATTGTGAACATTTTACAAATGATATAATTGGCTATAACAAAATTAAACAAGTAGCACATGTACACAATGATACATCCAAAGACATGTTGGTAGTACATGGGATGAATTATTTTAAATGCATATTGTTCATACAATCAGTATATGTGGGAAGTGTTTGTAAGATTGTTGCACTTGATGTTTATTGTATGTTACAAACTTTGACTCTCGAGTTTATGTGTACTTATTGCAAGTTAATGGATATGTAATTATGCATATGCAATCAATTTGTATTCTTTTTGTCTTGCCATACGAAGGCCTATGAATTTTTTCTCAAAGGTAGTTCAATTCTATCTTTTCCTTTCTTTTCCCTAAAAGTTCTCTCTTTCTTCCTCCTTTTCCCTAAAAGTTCTCTGATGTTGTGTGCTCTCTCGTATCCCATCTTTTATCTCTCGACTCTTTCTTACTCATATTTATCTCTCTTTATCTTCTCTCAATATCTCACCATCTCTCTTGCCTATTCTCTCTCTCTCTCTCTCTCTCTCTCTCTCTCTCTCTCTCTCTCTCTCTCTCTCTCTCTCTCTCTCTCTCTCTCTCTCTCTCTCTCTCTCTCTCGGCTTCTACATTGGTAGACCCATGTGAGATTCTCATAAGTTCTTGAGCTTGTTATGATTTGCAGGGTTCAATTACGCGCGCGTGTGTGTGTGTGTGTGTGTGTGTGTGTGTGTGTGTGTGTGTGTGTGTGTGTGTGTGTGTGTGTGTGTGTGTGTGTGTGTGTGTGTGTGTGTGTGTGTGAATCTTGTCGATACCGACTTGGAATGCACTTCAGTCGACAATATTTATGCCCTCCTGCAATTTGATGCGTGGATTTTGCATCATTTTAATCAGTTGGTCTCTCTCCAAGTCATCCTTATGGTGGAAATGAACATAGTCTAGCATTTGGTAGAGTCATGTCCCTCTGAAGGAATGCATTTTCTTGTGGTGTTGCTTGGTGGGAGCTCTACCTGTTCGCAGCCTATTGCATGCACTACATAGTGCGCTTTGTTTGGTGGTAGCTCTACCTATTGGTAGCCTATTAGGTAGAGCTTCTTGGTTCAACTAATGAAACCCTTTGCCATGCATATCATAGCATAGCATACATGTGGCTATTCAATGTTCTTTTTTCCATTGGTTCCTACAGAAGGTTTTGGTGAACGATTCCTCGCAGGATCCTCTCACCGTCTCTCTTTTTTAGTCAAGAGGATAGAGGATCCTTGGAGCACCATTACTTTTTAAGTCATACCAAAACTCCTATTAACAGTTTTAGTATTCAAACCTCCACTCACATTTTTAATTGGTCTGGATCTTCCAATCATTCAAATTGTCTTCCTAGAAAGTGGATATTTACAACATGACTCCATCAATGTTGATCATCACTAGCCTGTCGTACGGATATGGCACATAGAAAAGAAGCTAAACTATAAACTATCAGATAATGGCTCGACCTAAAACACCAGCCAACACGCAGCATGGACATGTTTTTTCCCCAACGCAGCAGTTTAAGTCTCCTGGCAAAAAATGGCTTAGACAAAGCAGACAGCCCCCACAATTGCATTGGAATGATCAACAAAATTTTGGAGGCACATTTTCTTCATAGAGCCAGGTACTCAATGATAGTGAGTTTGCCCTACTGCATAACATCTTTCACAATCCATTCCAAGGCATCAGATGAGATAGCATAGAGAGAAAAGGAGAAAGTGGACACCCTTGTCTTATGGATTTATGCAATGGAATAACATATGTAAGAGTACCATTAACTAAAAATCTAGCTGATGCATTCCCAAAAAGAATGTGAAAAAGAATCTGTCGAAACCCATATCATACAGACTTTGAAGTATGAACTCCCTTTCAATTCTATCATAGGCCTTATCATACGCTCTGTGGCTGATTGTTTGTGAGGAGATCTTTTAGAAGAGAGTTTTTGCAATTTGCAATGAAATGTTCAGCATCATATCTAATAAGCAATGAATTATTATGCTCTTTGAATGATGTACGCTGGTGCTAGTACTACTACTTGTAGTCAACTGAAATATTGGCGGCTGTAGAAGTCATATCATAGTAGTGCAAGCTCAAGTTCATGCCTCGTGCTTCTTCCCAATATTGGAGGGCCAATTAGCTCTCGCTTCCTAGTCGCACTTGCATGATTTACTACTTGACTTCCGTTGCAATGTTGCTGCATCGCCTTGGAGCTACTTCACATTAACCAACTCTTGCAAACACCATATTCTGCGTTGAATCGATCATGAGAGATGTTTCTACTTGTCTGCAGATGTCTGTAGATCATTCGAAATGCTTGCCTCATCAAATTTTCAAATAGGTTATCAACAGAGATGGACGAGGAGTGTGACTAAAGCCAAACGCTCATCAAACCATGACTTGCACTAGTGGAAATATTCCCCAATGCCTTTCCCTCGACATTGATTTGTCTGCCACTAATCCCCTCACACACTCTGCTAAAAGCACAAGCAACTAGCTGCATTGAAGCCACTGGCTTAATTATTTGAGGATTATAACCATCACAAGCTTTTCTACCCTCATGTCCACTTTGATGTTTACTCGTTCTATTTCTTTGCCCTCGACCGTCTGCATGGCCAACAGCCTGATAGCATCAACAGAAAATGTGCTGACAAGTGGGGACTCAAATAATTGAACACTTCCGACACCTTAACATAGTCTCGTCCAAATTCCTTCTTAAGGGGAGGATCACATAAGATCTGCAATTTCTCAGTACTACTATGGAGCTTGTGAGCCTTGATGTAGTCCCATAATCTCTTGAGGGCATCAAGCCTCGTGGTCTCCAAGGTTTGCAAGATGGGAGCCAGGCTGGAGGAGACCCTAAAGAGGATCTGAGCACCACCTCTAGTCTCGGGCTCGGGAGCATTTTGAGTTCGGCCTTGGGCAATTTTTTGCTCATCTATTCATCAAATCATGCAAAAAGCAGAGCAGTCACACACAAGACCAAGGGCAAGATCCCGGTCGATGGCAAGACGAAGGATCGTGATCGATGGCAAGAAGACGGATTGGATTGAATGATTGAACCTGGCACTTGCATGTGCAATACCCCATATTGTAGCAACAAGGTTGCATGATACAGTCGAGCATTGGACGGCTTATACCGAAAAGCACCTGCATGGACCATAAGAGAGAGGTAGAGGTGATAGCAAGGCAACTTTACACAGCTTGCTAATTAGAGAGGAAATGCTGATCTCGGTTGGCTCCAACAGCACACACGGAAACCCTCACTTCTCCTCTCTCTCTCTCTCTCTCTCTCTCTCTCTCTCTCTCTCTCTCTCTCTCTCTCTCTCTCTCTCTCTCTCTCTCTCTCTCTCTCTCTCTCTCTCTCTCTCTCTCTCTCTCTCTCTCTCTCTCTCTCTCTCTCTCTCTTTCTCTCTTTTTGAAAAATAAAGCACAAAATTTCTCCTCTTTAAGTATCATTCTCCTCACATACCATTCAGAAAACTACTAGATCAAGTACTAAAACAAGTCTCACAAAAAGACCAACTAAAACTGCTCAAAATGAGCGGACTTCACAAAAAAGTGACCCTCTTAACCAGATCCACTTCTCCAAAGTCGCTATATTGAAGCTCTATTAGCTCACAAGAGGTTCATTCAAAGATAAGCTTGACAAGTCGATTGCATTACTTGGCCTAGTACCAGCTTGGGCCATTTGTAATACCTCCATCGCCTCTGCCACTTTGGCATTTAGTGCCTTAGGAGATTCAATTAAATGTAAAACTTCTGGCTGATCCATCTCCAGTAACATGCCGGTAACTTTTCCTGCGTGATCATGTTCCAATTGATCTACAAGTGGATACAACTGCTCGCCCAACATCAATCTCTGTTGTTCAGGAGGAAAAGCGATGCTAAGGCTGATGTTAAAGCAGTAATCTCTCTCTCTCTCTCTCTCTCTCTCTCTCTCTCTCTCTCTCTCTCTCTCTCTCTCTCTCTCTCTCTCTCTCTCTCTCTCTCTCTCTCTCTCTCTCTCTCTCTCTCTCTCTCTCTCTCTCTCTCTCTCTCTCTTATATTTAAAAAGAAACTCTCTGAAAGAGCGTGCACCGACGCGCGCTCGGTGCACGCTCTTTCAGAGAGTTTCTTTTTAAATATAAGAGAGAGAGAGAGAGAGAGAGAGAGAGAGAGAGAGAGAGAGAGAGAGAGAGAGAGAGAGAGAGAGAGAGAGAGAGAGAGAGAGAGAGAGAGAGAGAGAGAGAGAGAGAGAGCTATTGCATGTTAGAACCCAGCATGGAGGACGTCCTGCAAGAAGTATCCAAGAGCGCGCGTCGGTGCACGCTCTTTCAGAGAGTTTCTTTTTAAATATAAGAGAGAGAGAGAGAGAGAGAGAGAGAGAGAGAGAGAGAGAGAGAGAGAGAGAGAGAGAGAGAGAGAGAGAGAGAGAGAGAGCTATTGCATGTTAGAACCCAGCATGGAGGACGTCCTACAAGAAGTATCCATCAGCTTCATGCAAGCAAGTTCCATCAGCATTGCCGCAGGAAATGGAGCTCTGATCTCTCTCTCCACGCCCAGCACACCCTTGTAGGGTTTTCCGGCTTTCTTGTCAGTGGCCCATTTCTGCATGCTTCGGGGCTTCCCGTGGAGCTTTCTTCTTGAGAAGAGCAACCAAAGATGGCAATGAAAGCACCGGATCCCTCACCGTCCTCCCATCTGGCGAGTGGCCTGAGAACGTTTCCATTGTTACTTTTGAAGATCTATCTAAGCACTATGAGTCTATTCTTTTCAAAGAAGAGGCATAGCCATCGACATTTCTTGCAAATGTTATGTCAACCACTATTTACACAGTGCAACCAAGTCAACGCCTACCACTATTTACACAGCAAGACCAAGTCAACGCTTGGAGGAGATTGATCACCATTTTATTCATATCTCAGGATTGTCGGTGATAAATGAGAATATGGAGTGTATTGAAGTCTTATCTAATTAGAAAGACAAATCCAAGCGACCAATGGGTTGAATTCAAAAGTCCAAGAGGTCACGAGTAGCTCTCCCATAACCTTACCTGTAGACAAGATGGTGTCAAATGCTGCAATCTTGATGTTGAAGCACAAGATACATCGAATTCCTATATTTGTCAATCATTCAAGACAAGTTGTTGGTATTGTCACCAGGATGGACATATTTAGCGCATTGGAGGGGAAATCATCTTCATGAGTGATGGGTGATTAAGCTAGGCTAAAGCAAGCAACACAAACTGTGTAGTGTGATGGGATACATACTTTAGTCTTAGCTCACATGCAAAGTCAGTTAGTTTACTAGAATAAATTTGATGCAGTCTTGTGAGTGGAAGTGTGGCTTTTACTATTTTCAAATTTTGTAAGATCCATGTGTCATGTAAACACTTATGATTGTACTTGTATTGTGTCGACTTGTATTGAGAGAAACTCATTAATGAGAAGCTTATTTTAAGGGTAATAGAGAGAGAGAGAGAGAGAGCTTTGTTGTGCCCTAAATCACCAAAAACCACCATCCATCTTGCTGCCTACATGCCGCTCATTGCAGCAGCAGGTGTGGCAACGGCTTCCAGCTGAAGGCGCCTTTGTCCTTTTTCTCAGCTCGCTCACCCCACCCAAGTGGCTCTTCCTCTCCTTCTCTTTTGTGACTCAACTTGCCTCCATCAGCTTCCTAAACTGTTGCTTTGCCCTAGTTCTCCATGGTTTCTCAGACAGAGGCCACAACTTCAGGATACATAAGGAGCATGCACGGTGTCATAGCAGCGCAAAAGAGGAGATTGCCTCTCATGGGAACGTTGCCTTTTGCCAGAGATATCCTCTTTATGCTTTTGAAGAAGAATCGGCTGCCTCCACACTTGCAAATCTTGCTGAAGAAGAAAAACTTGCAACTGTTGAAGTCAAGGCTCTAGGAGATAAAGCACTGGCCGTTTGCAAGCCTCTCATTGCTGGAGGTGTGGCTAGTGGAGTTTCACGTAGTGTTGTAGCTCCACTTGAACGTTTAAAGATTCTTCTTCAAGTTCAAAATCCATTGAAGCCTAAATATAACGGCATGGTGCAAGGCTTGAAGTATATTTGGTCAATGAAGGCTTAGTTGGATTTTTCAAAGGGAATGGAACAAACTGTGCTTGAATCATTCCTAACTGTGCTATGAAGTTTTACAGTTATGAACAACCTTCAAGTGAAATTTTGTGGTTGTACAGGAGGGATACTGGGTGAGAGGATGCTGAGATTACACCATTACTAAGACTTGGAGCTGGTGCATGTACTAGAATTATTGTAATATCTGCCACGTATCCTATGGACATGGTTCAGGGTAGGCTTACAGTGCAGACAAAGGTTTCACCAATGCGCTATCGAGGAATGTTCCATGCAGCGTCAATGATAATGAAAGAGGAAGGACCATTAGCGGTCTACAAAGGCTGGTTGCCATCTGTTATTGGTGTGATCCCTTATGTGGGTTTGCATTTTGCGGTATATGAATCACTCAAAGACTGGCTGGTGAAGAGGAACATAGCAAGCAAGCCAGAAGAGAATGCTGATTTGAGCATCTTACAAAACTTGGATGTGGAGCAACAGCAAGTACAAAGGGCCAGAGCGTAGCATATCCACTGATGTGGTACAGAGGAGGATGCAGATGCACCCAATTCAATACACTGGGATGATTGATGCCTTTTTGAAGACTATTTGAAATGAAGACTTTGGAGCCTTGTACAAAGGCCTGATTCCCAATTCTACCAAGGTTTTTCCTTCTATTGCTTTGGCGTTTGTGACATACGAGGTGATGAAGGATCTTCTTGGAGTTAAATTTCAAATATCACATTAAGTGAATCTGCAAATAGCAATAAGGTAGAAGAGATTGTAAATGGACAAACGATTTGAAAGCACATCGACCGTAGTACTGATTTGTAAGAGTCTCTAATTTTTTAAAGAAGGGAAATTTAAATGATAAATCCGGGTGAGCGCTCTCCCTCCCCTGCCTTGCTTAGTCCAACAACCAACACGATTCTTCACACTGGATACTTAATTGGGTTGAGAAAAATCTACTCAAGCCGCAACACCAAAAATGATGGTGTGCAAGGAGATTAGGTCGGGCTGCATTAACATGCAGAAGCTCTCCTTGTGACAGAGTACAAGGTCGCGTGATGCACATCAGTATAAATATGTTGATCCTATAGCATGCACCATCTTCGCCTCCTCAGACGCTTCCCTTCCAGCCTTCCCTCACCCATATACGATCCCCTCCTCCTCCTTTGTCTCTCTCCTCCATCTCTCTCAATCTCTCTGAAAAAAAGTCCACATCGGCGCGGGCTCTTAATTTTAGAGACTTTTTTTAAAAAGAGATTGAGAGAGAGCAAGGAGAGAGAAAGAGAGGGGCAAGGGTTGAAAAAAAACCTAGGTTTGGTTTAATCACACCTGCAAATTTTGAGATTTACCTCTTAATTTTAAATTTGAAAGTGAGAAAACCTACAAAATTTAGAGAAATTTAGCGTCATTTGGTGTAAAAACCTTCAAATTTAGTCAATGTACCACTAAAATTCTCATAGATAGGTTTGTCAAGTTCTTAGAACAAAGTCTTTTTCAAGCACTGGTTCCTACCCGTACGTGAAAGAGTCCGCGTCTCTTTCAAAGAGATTTTTTGAAGGGTTTTGTTTATACTATATAATTGTTGAAGACGACCGTTGAACTTGAGGACCTTCTTGCCTCATCTATTGTGAGTTTCCTTGCTCAACTCCTTCAAAACCACATCTGTCAATGATTAGGGACCTTGAGATTTACCTTTCCTAGCCAACACAGTTGTCTAAACGTAGCACAATGTTGTTTATTTCCTTGCCTTACTCTTTTAGTGTAAGTCTCATGGTCCTACATGTAGGGAGGTAGGAATAGGAGATTTATATCCATTGGAATCATGGTGCCACTATTCCCAACAAGGATCAATGGTGGTAGAAATGAGCTTCCAATATGTGAGGGAAACTAGTTGCAAGAAGAGGAATATCAACATGCCATTGTACGGGTTCCAATTGTTCTAGCCCATCAAAGGAAACATTCTACCAAACCCTTGTTCAAGGCAATTTTTCTGTCAAAAATATGTGATCATTTTACCATTAAAACTAGGTGTAATCTCGTTTTAGTTTTTTCTTTTTTGTGCTTGAAGTTACCTAAAAAATCCTGTTTGGTTTTTGTTTTGTATAGTGCGCCATGGCCAGTCTTGCTCGGTTTAGGGATTTCTCGGAAAATCTCGCTCGAGATTTGAGATTCCTCAGAACATAAGACAAGCATTAAAGTCCATGAGAATCTTTGAGAAAATGGCAGGTAGTCAAGGAAGTTTTAATAGTCATCTTGTTTTCAATTCTGTGGAGAAATGGGTATAAGATTTAAAGTGTTGTGTAAATGAACCTTGCAAAGCTAACCCTTATAGTTCAAAAGCTTAATGTGCATATCGTATCTTTATCAACACTAAGGATTACCCTAGAATGATGTTAGTTTTTTTTGGAGTGTGAAAATTTCCAAAATCAGCTCTATATGTCTTAGATCATTCAAGCACTGGACGAATCATCTCTAAGAAAGATCAATCAATGAAGTACCTACAACAAGCCAAGATTTTCAAAGGACCTAAAGGCACCCAACATAATTGTCAACTTAAATCCAAATACACTCTAAGGGGATCAAAAGTTACAAACTTTGATTTGATGAATCAAATTGGTCCATCGGTCCCCAAAGCTACTATAGTCTAAATTTGAGGCCAAAAAGTGCTCCAAAATATCACCAAGGAATTCAGGGGCGAGGTTTGCTAAATCAAGGCAAAGAGAAAATAGAGAAATTGTATTTGAGTGTAATCAACACATTTCAACCTTTAGGGTCACTAATGCTACTTTGAGTTGGCTCTTAACCTTCTAGAGACTATCCTTTTGGGTGTTTCCAAATTGATGAATATAGATGATGTGCATGAAATGATCATAAGTCACAAAAAAGATGATCTTAGGTCATTTTGCACTCCAACCCCTATGTATTATGTACATTTTCATGTGGATACATGTACATTCTCATGTGATTCTTGTACAGAGTTAGAGTAGGGTGAAAGCAGCAATAGGGTATTGCTGGTGTACAAAGCTTGGTTTACTAGAGTAGTCAGAGTGGGATTGGAGAGAATTGTAAAGGCGCAGTGCTAGTTGGTGTATGTACACCCCTATGTGGATACATGTACATTTTCATGTGGTTCCTATATAGAGATAGAGGTCAATTTAAAAAAACTCCTTTGGTGTGCACATTTCTCTAGGCATGTGCTCTTTGGTTGGGCTTTGTTACTATTTGTCCAAATCTCAATGTGTCAGTAGGCATTGGAAAGTCATGGGGAATTCTTTGACAGCCACTTCTTAGATCAAAACCTGTTTATATGAGGATTTTGAGAAGGCTTGGAAAGCTTGGAATGTCCTGGCACTTGTTCTCGAGGGGCATATTCCAGTGCAAGACCTCATGGACCCAGTTGCACAATGTGCTATGAATGCAATTATCTTGTTTTTCTCAAGGAAACGCCTACTGTGCAAGATGTTGGGCAATGGGTCAATTTTCTTCTTGAACATCAAGTTGTCCATGGTGTTTACTTTTGTACTCGTGGATTTTATGAGACCTGCTGGCGGATACCAAATCCAAAAATCTATTGTTGGAGATGTCTCCACTCTTTTTTTAAAAGCAAATGACCCATGTTTTGTCATGGGCACTGACAAAGGATTATCAAAGTCGTATTTGTCATAAATGCCCGATGTAGGTAGAAATTGTTGATTTTCCTCGCACATGGAGGCATTTTCTACCACTGTTGCCTGCACAGCTTCTTGGGAAGGTGGTTTGCCCTCTAAAATTGGATGTGAACACCAATAGATTCTACATTCTTTCGGATACTGATAAATCAACCCCAAAAGGAATTATGGTTGATTTGAGGGACTTATGAGTGGGCAAGCGTCCATTCAAACTTAAATGGGGCAAATTTGCAAATTCATGATTTTGATGTTGTAAATTTAGACACATTCAATCAGAATGCCCCAAACCAGTGTTGCACCTCCCTCCTTCAAGAGTTCCATCGTCTGCTTCTATATCTATGGGTAAATCTATCAATGAGGCTAAGCAAAATGGAGTCTCCATTGCTAACGTGGCTCCCAATGTGGATAAAGGAAAACCCAAATCTCCATAGTCTACTATTCCTAGTAATGGAAATGCTATAAAGGGTAAAAATGTTGGGTCCAGTGATATTGATGCTCTCAAAATTATGTTCCACTTGTCAATGTTAATAAGAATGCATCCTTCAAGAAACTTCCATGTAATAATAATCGTACATTGATTGACGCATGGGAAAAATAAATGCACTCTTACAAAGATGTATTGATTGGTGAGGCCTCACCTTGCATGAAAATTTTGTGGAAATGTTTTTTGCATTGAATGAGCGGATTGGTCCTAGCATGGATAGAGTAGAGGAGGATGTGCCCATGGGCACATCTATTTAATTTTCTATGTTATTTGGCCACATGTACATATGATTCCTCATGCATGATCGCATTAGATGCATCTCGTATAATGTGTGTAGGTTATGCAACCTTGATCATTGGCGGCTAACCTTGCACTATGTAAATATAGGTAGGGCAAATATAGTTGCTTCACAAGAACACAATCAACATGAATTTGTTGGTCAATGTTCTTACTTTGTGGGTTATTGGATTGTGTATGCTAGATTGCATGGTTACTAAGACTATTGATTATGGTTTGTCATGAGCTTTAGCCAGTTCTTTTGTGTAACAACCCATGCGATCTTGAATGATTGTGTAATTCTTGTTGAATGGTTAGATTTATGGTGTTGGAGGCATATATGCATCTATAGTCCTTGGGCAAAGGGCCACCTTATGGCAAGAGATCTCTTCTTATCCATGGATCTACAATGCATTCCTTTGTGGTGATTTTAACAATACAGTACTTCAAAAATGCATGATAGCACCACAAGGAATTCACAAATATTGCATGTGGAGAGGCAAGCATGGCACCATCTTCTTGCTTTTGCACAAATGCTTGATTTATGGTGTTATTTGCATCCTAAAGTCTTGAGATTTACTTTTCAACATGCTGCTCATTATTCATATCATGCACGTCTGGATCAATGGTATATACTCAATTTATAGTATTATGAAAATTTTGTATGTGACATGAGACCGGATTACACCTTGCAGCTATCATCAATTTGTAATTTGGGCAATCTATTTGTGATCAACCCCTTTCTTGAAAACGCATGCTGCCAACAATGCTTATCTTATTCATGAGGCCTTTGAGAGACAATTTATGATCTTGTTCCCCCCTCACTTTTTCACATGCATATTGATCTTGATGTTGCTTGGTTTATTTTTTTATGAGGGTGCAGTGAGCTTCTCAAGAATATGGTATGCAATATATGCATTGGATTCAGGGGAATGTTGATGCTGCCAAACACATTTGTCACCAACTGCAAGTTTTGGCTACCTCATAACCTTTGTTTGAATCTGAAATGTCGAAGTTGTGTGAAGCTCGTGTATGTATCCAGCATAATGACATGAAAACTTGATAAATGGAAAATACGTGCTTGTCAAGGGGATTTTATGGATAAAGGTTGTGCTTTAAAACAATTTTTTAAGCATCACTTAAGAGTCTCTCAGGACATTAAGCGTGTGATGCTTCTTTCATGTGTTTGGACATCATCTAAACGCATACTTGTTGATGCCATGGTTGCTCATTATAAGCAGGTGTTTGTTGCTCCTCCTCAAGCTTCCACGACATTTTGTCAAGTGTGACAAGTATTGCTCTATGTGCATCCAATCCTTTCTTTGCACGAGGCCCAATGTCTTGAGGAACCTTTTCACTGATCTGGAACTGCATTGTGCATTGCTTGCAATGGGCCATTGGCAATCCGTTGGTTGGGATGAACTTATTGCGGAATTATTCCTTTCCTTTGGGAGACTCTTAAAGAGACTTTTCTTTTTATGTTGAATGTAACATGGGAGAAACAAGATCTGCCAGCATCCCAAAAAGAGAAATTACTTAAATTATTGTTGAAGCAAGCACTATGTGATCAATTTTCTTATTGGCAGTCAATTACTTTGATGCATGTTGTTTACAAGATATTGGCTGAGATGTTGGTGAATTGGATTACAGATCACCTTCTCACAGGACTTCATCGAACTCTGTATGGTTCATTCCTCATTGCCAAATCACTGACAACTTGGCTAATATTCTGGTTGGCATGGAATATACAAAATACACATAGCATGATGTACTTGCTATGCAAGTTGATATCGAGAAGGCTTTTACACTGTGCAATGGAACTACACTGCTACTACAATGCTATAATGTACTTGTTATGCAAGTTGATATCAAGAAGGCTTTCAACATTGTGCAATGGGACCACATTGCTACTATGATGCAGTGTCTTGGTTCCGGTCCTAAGTTAGCCAATATCGTTTATTTCTTGTATGCTCACAATATGTCTTTGGGGATTCTTCAAGGTGAACTCATAGAACCTTGGCCTCTTGGTTGTTTAGTTAGGCAGGGTTGTATGCCCTTTTACTTCTAGTTTGATTTCTTCTTGGAAAGATGTTACAATTCATTTATCCTGGCATGGTTAACACCAGTGTGAAGGGAATTAACTTTGGCAAGAGAGTCTTCAATGAAGTTAGGTATTTCCTCTTACTTTGACTGATCATTCGCCTTGCAAGGCATATTTTACCTCTTGTCGTGGCCTTCGAGTAGTTGGTGTTAGAGTTGATGAGGCAAGCTACACATTTTAGTTTTGTGTGGTTGCTTGCTGTTTTGGAATGGCTATGAATTATCTAAAGTTTTCGAGAGAGCTCCAGTGCATGTTGGCTGACTTTCTACCCATTTTGCATTTGGCTAATGGTACTCGCATGTCTGATTGGACTTTTTTGCGATACGCCTTTTGAGACTATGGTCGATGCAAGTCTGACACCTGTTGGAGGAAGTCGCTCTCTGCCATCTAGAAGAACCGCTTGCCTTTGAAGGAGCGATTTTTTCTTTGGTGATGCTTGCTTTGAGTTCTCTCGATGGGCAATTTTCTTGGTACATGTCATATATAATGCTCTTCTCGATGTGTTCGTTGTTCGACTACAGAAGAAACAATTAGTCACCTTCTTTGGGATTGCTCCATTGCTAGGGTTTTTCTTTGTCACCTATTAGATTGTATGTGACTCCATTTCCCCTTCATGGTCTCCCACAAGCGGTTTTTGGCTTTTGGCATTCTCTCATCTTTTGTACAACAATTTGGGGTCTTCTTTATGTGGGTTAGTTTTGAGCTTATTGGACCTTGTTGTGTCAATACAATGGTTATATGTTCCATAGTTCTAACACGGGTCCTTTTTGGTTTTTCAAGCTTTCTCTTAGGAAATCTTTATGCTTTGCCTTTCATGTTGGTGATATCCCTCCCGACATGCTTCAATTTTCCTGTGAATGCTTTTAGCCATCTTTCACAACCAAATACAATTGTGTTCTTCCCTTTGTATATGATCCTTTTCATGGGTTTTCCTCATCATGAGGTTTTCCATCTATAAATTACTCACCCAGATCTACATTACAAACACAAAAGAATAATTTTGTATGTTCAAACGGCACGTGACTCTCAACCTCAACACAATGAGCACAAAATTTCAAAATTTTGTACTTCAAAGTAAGACAAGTGCATTCTAGTTTTCCTATATATATCAAGAAATTACAAAAGCACAAAAATTTTGTACTTCGAAGTAAGAATGACAAGTGCGTTCTAGTTTCCCTATAAATGAAGAAATTCAAAAAGTAGATATCATTTGTTTTCATATTCGACGTGGAACAATTACCCTAAGTGCAATTAAAAAAGATAGGACTCTCACTTATTTACAATAAGCCGTCAAGAGGCAGTGACTTCCTCCTGAATCATGTTGAAGTTCTAGCATTTTTAAAATATTTTTTGCATTTCATATTTTTTGGTCGTATAGAGCCACAAAAATGTATTTCCACAGTATGAATGCTAGACATATCCACCTCTCAATACCCACAACACTCATATTTTTTCCAACGAAAAACATAATTTTATTGTTCAAAACGTTTGAGTTTAAAATGATTCAAGTCAAATGATACACATATATGCATAACTTTATGTTAGTGTGTGTTTTGGTGTGTGCATTCCATTACTTCATGGGTGTTAGACAAATGTTATATGTATGACAATGTGTGTGTGTGTGTGTGTGTGTGTGTGTGTTTTTTCCAATAACAATAGAACATATACACCAAAGAATCCTTTCAAATTACAAAAGACACTAGAAACTATGTCAATGAAAAGGTGGTATAATTTCCATTCATAGTACAGAACAACCTTTATACAAAAGTGCTGAAATCAAGGGCCATAAGATATAATAGTTCGTCATCTTCAAGCCAAGGAACTTTGAAAACCATAGTTGAGAAGGTAACCCTCACCGGCACCCATGGTAACAAGGCAACTTTCAATTAGCATTGGCAACGTACGTGATGCATGGGTATCCCACATGTTATAGATGTCACCCAACTAAATTGTTTTCAAAGATAAATAATAAGACATTAGGAAAAATATGGACTCTCCATGGGCCTTGTAAGAATCCCTAATCTTAAGGAAGTATGTTGTGATTAAGGGAGACAAAGGAAATGATGGGGGCTATTTTGGTAGGTCATTTTCTAGCCTTCAAGCCTAGAAAAGGTGGGGTGAGTATCCTAGGCTACCTTCTCTCTCTAGCTTTTCAACATCTCCTAGAGAAAAGGGAGTGTCATAAAGAGGGAGAGGGACCCTTGTACAAAAAGAGAATCCCACCTTTCATTTTTTTCTAAAAACTCGGCCAAAAATAAACCCTAAAAATTTGAAATTTATTGAAATTTTCAAAAGTAGTCATTTCCCCCCAAAAAGTGACCCGAAACCTATTCTAATATCAAACAATCATTTTTTGCCTCCAAAATCTCTTTCTCTCTCTCCATGTCTCCTCTTTGTCTCTCTCACTCCCCTTCCTCAAAGTAGCCATGCCCACCATAGCCAGGACCTGCTGCATCTCCCTCTTCATCTAAATGCTAAATCCTCCTTCTCACTCTTACAGAATTTTGCATCTCCCTCTCCATCTACCTGCTAAACCCTCCCTCTCATTCTCACACACTCCTGGATCTGCCTCTTCATCTACCTGCTAAACACTTCCTCTCACTGTCACATTCCTCTCTCCTCTCTTCTTTCTATCCTTGTACCCTCTTCCATTGTTCACTGTCCTCCCTCAAAAATACCAAGTCTACCGTAAGCCAAGATCTACAGCAACTACCTCTTCATCTACCTCCTCAATCTTCCATTTCAATGTCAATATCCCCTCCCCTGAACCTAACCCTTCCCTCCCACTCAACTTCCCCTATCAACCAAGCCCACCCTGATTACAAGCTAATGTAGTTGTCTTCACATCCACCTTTGCCTCTATTGCATCCCACAACACTAATACCCAACTTCTACAAGTTATGGAAAAGACTCTAGCATACCCAACTTCTTGCGAGCTATGGAATAGAATATTTATTTTTCATGTAAGGTGGAGTCACATCACAAACTTTCTAGTTGGAAGGACACAGAAGGGTGCCCATGGACCACAGGTGGAAACTCCATAGCCATGAGACAGAGATGGATCCCAAGCATAGGAAGGTCAAGTATGTCAAGCAATGGCGATGTTACTTTACACAAGGGCACCGGTTTCAAACCTAAGTGTATTTGAGGCAACATTTGAAGAATTTAGATCTGTACTCTATACATGCCGATCATGTATCCATAATGCCCAAAGCTATCGACATAGCTTTTACTTTGTAATCTCATAAAATCATGTTTGAGGTGGTCTGCAATGGACATGGTTTTGTAACAACAAGCACTATGGATTTAATATATGAAATCTTTGATCTTGCAAATTAGTTTCCATGTAGCAATTTCTTTGAAGATTTGATTCTTACTGAGGGGTTTGATGCTTATACAAGTGTGTCACATGAATACGGTAAATTATTGGTGAATACTAGGGGTTCATAACTAATATAGAAAGTGTTGAACCAATGTTGAGAATTATGCTAGTGGGGAGGATTACCCATCACTCATAAGCCTGCATCAAGATGGGCCATGTAATTGCATCATGGTAGCATTTCTGAGGCTGCAAAACTATATCAACCAATGCTTCAAAGGTAGGGGCTAGTTGGTTAGTTTAGGAGAGGAGGCACGGGTGCCTATTCATGCATTGGATGGAAAAGAGGCATGGGATGGGTTTAGAAAACCTTTATTATCTCTCTCTCTCTCTCTCTCTCTCTCTCTCTCTCTCTCTCTCTCTCTCTCTCTCTCTCCCATATCTCTTTGCTTTCAGCTAGCTAGCCATGTATGATCAATTATTTTTTGCATAAACTTATAGAGTAGTGTTTTGTATTAATAGAATATTGGCTCCTTTATGGGTAGCTTTTTTAAGAATCAATTATCTCTCTCTGTATCTCTCCTTTTTGTGCATGTTATGGCCATTTGATTCAGCTCTCTTTTGCTAGTAGGCCTTTGTGAGACTAAAAAGTGTCTTGTACAACCAAGAAAAGCACTCCCTTTTTCTTTAGAGACCAGAACTAGAGCATACACACTATGGGGCACTATCCTGAAAATCAAAGGGGGGCTTGCAACGCGCCATGGTATGAGATAGCTATTATTGCATGGTTGAGTGAAGTTTGAACATCCTGTAGGACCATGTCAACCATGCCAAAGCAAGCTGGCACAGATAGAAGGCAAGGCAAGGGATGCATAGGCCTTGGGAGGCCCTTCCATAGGTCTATGGAAGGCCCAAATGCGCTCCCTTGTGTGGCAGGCTTTTTTTGGGCCTCCCAAGGCCTATGCACCCCCTGCCTTGCCTCCTACTCTTTGTGCTTGCTTAGTTTTGGGCATGGTGGCCTTGGGCCTACAGGATAACCATGAACATCCATCCAAAGAATCATTTTACAAAACTATAGCTCATATGATATATCTAGAAAAAGAAAACTCATCCTCTACTACAAATGGATATAGATGGCTCACCATGTGCATGATGCATTCTCTACTCATTCTCTGCTATACAGATGGCTCAAAGTATACATGATGCATACTCAATTAGCAAGCAATCCAAGGAGTAACTTGTCTTGGGTTTGATCCATGTATCATGTCATTTATCCATCATAAGAGTGTATCCTCAATAAAGGGGCAATGCCCTTGAGTTCCAAAAGGGTCTCTCTCTCTCTCTCTCTGTCATAATAATCAATATCTAATTCTCCTAAATGATTTTCTCATATTGAACTGATCATTTAATGTGGGGAAGTGCCAAGGGAGAAAAAGCTAGAATATTGGTTAAGTTAGCAGACCGGCCACAGTAGGGATCCAAAGGAGGGAAAATAGGGATCCAAAGGGGGGGCCATCTGCAAAAGAGCTATGTGAAACAATGGGCCAAAAAGACCCTAAGGTTCAGCCCATTAAGACTTCCAAAATGCTAAGGTTCCAAAATTCAAAGGTTGTGTCCAAAGGTCAACCCTAGGGAAAATTGGATGCTTAGTGTGTGCCCTAAAAGTCTTTGCATATCCCTACATGGGAGGGGGCGAGCCCCAAAGCTAGGGGATGAGAGAGAAAGCCACACACACACACACACAGGCTCCCTTTACACAAAGGGAATGAGGGACACATGTCAGCTCCCTAGGCCAGATGCCCACAAGGTGTGCCCAATTCCTATTGGAAGACCCTTGAAGTGGACCAATGAGAATTAAGCTAGAGTAAATCTAGTTTAATTAATTTAAAAACATTTAATAAAAGAAACCAATAAGAATTAAGTGTCCTAGAAGACTATTGGGCAGTCTCCCAAGGGGTCCAATGAGCATTCAGGAGCCCCATGGCTTGCCTGATTCCTATTGGCCAGGAGGCAAAGGGGTCCAATGAGAGTTTAGTTTAATTATTTAATTACCTAAAGCTCTCACCAAAAGGGGAAAGGGGGACACATGTCAGAAGGCTATCACTTATGCTGCTTAATCCCTATTGGCTTGACCTGGGGAGGTCCAATGAGGCAAAAGCCAGACTTATTTAGCAGCTAGGGCTCGCCCAAGAGAGGGGGGGGGCTGATTTTTGCTTGGCATTGACACACACACTCTCACACTTGACCATGTGTGAAGGGAAAATACTCTATCTCCTCCCAAGCTTTAATGGAGAGCTCATCACCTACTCCAAGCTTGTGAGATAGAAGCCTACATCAACACTCTCTTGGCATGTGGATGCAAATCCAACCAAGAGCCAAGCTTCAATGCATGCTCATCTTCTCTACCAAGCTAATTACTAAGCTAAGCTATGCTAATATGAGTGATTATGTGAGGAGATGTACTTCTTTCTCGTAAGATACTTCTTTTTCCTCTCAATCTACTCTCATACCCTGCTAGCTCTCACCATCTTTGAAGGTGTGTGAGGTCTTGGGTCTGAGAACGGGGATAATTCAAGTTGTGTTGATTAAGTGTTTTGCTTGGTGTATGAAGCTTCCATCTTCATTGCACTAGCTAGTCTTGAAGGAACACAAAGAATTGTATTGTACAATGTCTCTCTTGATGGGAGAAACCATAATACAAAGCCTTTTGGAGGGGGGACCGGCTCCATGCAAATCCGGTCCTCAACTGTTGTCAATAGCTTAATTGCTCTCTCTTTTGAAAGTATTGTCGATGCTATCTAACTAGGTGTTATGCTTTTTGTTGCTCTCTCCACCCAAGCACTCTTGTAAATCTCATTAGGAATCAACTCTAATGAAATGCCCACTATGTTCATGCTAAATTCCGCTACACAAAAGATTTTAGGCCATTAAATGTTACACTCTCTCTCTCTCTCTCTCTATATATATATATATATATATATATATATATATATATATCCCTAGTTATCTATCTATTTATCTATCTTTGTGTTTTTTATCTACATGTGTATCTATCTATCAAATTATCTATCCATCTATCTATCTATTAATGCATTTATCTATATCTATTTGTTTGTTTATCCTCCATCTATCTATGTACAATATATATATATATGTATATCCCCTATCTCTATTTTGTTTGTTCGCTCTCTTTTCTTTATTTTGATTTCATAGTCTGTGTTCCTTGGGGATTTCAAAGAACACAAGCGTATGGTTGAACTTACACAAATTCATATCAAATACAACATAATAGCATGCCATTGCATTATTTATGGCAAAGGTAGAACGAAGTTTTTGCACAATGCCAAGAGGGGATTCATGTGTGTGCTTGCAAACATGAGGGAATATGATTGCTGTATCTTTCTTGGATTAGGTTTCAGTGTGTTCTTTCAAAAATTTGAAGCCTGCCAAATATATTGAGATAAACTCTAAGTGATCATGAACTAAATGTTTGTTCAATGCCAAAGTAGGTTCATGTCTATGCCTGCAACACAAGGAAATATGATTGCTCTATCTTGCTTAGATTAGTCTTGAGTATGGGATTCTTCTAAGAATTTAAAGCTTGCCACCATTTTGAGATAAACTTTAAGTGCTCATACAACATAAAATGAATCAAACCTGACCTTTGAGATTAGATGGATTACTAGATCTACATGGAGGCACATTGAAAAGGTGTACTTGCTACCAAAAAATCAATTTACTTGATCAATTCACTTATGAGCACCAAAAATTTGGCAGGAAGCACAATACCCATACAAGATTAGATGAAACAAAAATTGATCACAAGCACAACATCATATAGTTGAAGATTAACTAGAGTGGACAAAAATGTAATAAAACAAGAGTGCTTTCTATTCAAGTAGTTTCATTACAAAGTTTGTAGCTTGGCTACAATAATAGCTTGGGATGTTATGTACTGGATCAAATACATTGAATGGAATATAGGCTGAGGAAATTGCTATGCTCTTAGCAAGGCTTGTCTCATCATTGATAACTCCATGGACCTCCATATCCACAAGTATACACACCAAACAAAGATTGTTTAGAATGATCTTTTGATTGGAGAAGTCGCACTTTCCACTTGACACCAAACCAAGTTGAGCCCAAGCATCCACTGCAGTAACATCGTGTAATACAACAAATATGGTGTTAGCTACTATAGTTTAAATTAATATACATTGTTGAGTTATATAGATTAGTTCTTATCTATAGCATGCACAACCATAAAGGTACCCGAGAGGCATTCAAGCGGTTGCTTTGCAAGTAAGCTGGATAAAAAAATACGTTCACAAATACCATCGTCAAAAAATATGAACACATGCAAATTAAAGAGGACATACCCATAAGATGACTTAGCACTAGACTTACAATGAGGTGAAAATTGGTTTGAAGCTCTCTGCAAGTGGATCTCAGCTACACTATACACATGTTGAGTGATGGCCACCATTCCAGGTTTTGTTTTGAAAGCCATTAGTCTTCACTTCCAATGGGGTTCCAGTATGCCTCGACATTGTACTCCATGAGGACCAACACTGAACGGTTGCATGTAGACCCATGAGCCTTGCTAAATACCCGTGGGATCCATTCACCTTCTAGCTCTTGTGTTGTGCAGTATGACCTTTTGTATCTCCAACTTGGGTTTTCTATGTGTGGTATGGGTGGACATTCTTGGGAAGAGGTCGGGTGGCCACACAGTAGAGAGAGATTGGGAAGGGGGAGGGGGGTGAGGGTTGGAGAGAAGGATAGTGAGGTCTACACAGTACAGAGAGAATGAAGGGGAGAAAGGGAGAGATAGAGAGGATGGAGAGTGAGCTTTTGGCTATGGTGGGATAGTTATGAGCTTTGGGCTATGGTGGGCTGCATTGTGGAGAATGGAGGGGTGAGGGGAGGGAGAGCTAGAGAGGATGGAGAGTGAGCATTTGGCTATGGTGGGGTTGACTGTAGAGAGAGTGAGGAGAGGGAGGGGGGACAGTTGAAGAGGAGGATAGTGATGAGCTTTGGGCTATGGTGGAGTGCACAACACAGAGAGAATGGAGGGGGGAGGGGAGGGAGAGCTAGAGAAGATGGAGAGTGAGCTTTTGGCTATGGTGGGGTTGACTGCAGAGAGAGAGTGAGGGGAGGGGAGGGGGTAGGGGAGAGAAGATTGTGGGAGAGATAGAGAGAGGGAATTTGAAGCGAAAAAGTGACTTTTTGATGTTTGGTTATGTTTTGGGCAATTTTGGAGGGGAAATTGTCATTTTTGAGACTTTTCAAAAATTTCAAATTTTTAGGGTTTTTTGACTTGCGCGATTTTTCTTTTGGGGTCCCTTTTTGTCAAGGGTCCCTCTCTAGGCTTTATGACACCTCTTCCCCCCCCCCAGTCCACCTCCCCTTTCTCTCTAGGAATCAAGCATTGAAGAGGGGGACAAATAGGTTGCCCCCCTATCTCTCCTTAGGCTATAGGTGATATCCCAAGAGCCCTTTCATTGGTCCTCCACTAACCCTTCCCTAATCAAAAGGGCCCTAGGAGAGTCCATATTTTTCCTAATGAAATGTGAAGCTACACCATTTGGAGCCCCTTTTGCTTTGCAAGTTCTCATGAGATAAGGCCAGACCATACAAGCCGCTGTTTTACGCCCCACAAGAGTGTCAACCCCACTATATAGGGTCATACACCAGATATTTAGGCAAAACCTCTATCAATACACCCCTTCTTGTTTTTCAAGAACCACCTTTCAAGGTCACATTTAAGAAGATACAACCTATCAATGCTTCTTTACATGCTTATACCAAACCGTAGAAATGCATTAACAAATATCCCTAAACTCAAGAGTGAAATTTAAACCAACGTTATAGACACCAAAAGGGTGTTCATATACATGCATATGGTAGGAAAAAGCAATTCCTAACTCACAAGGTGAGTAAAAAACCAATGTTGTAAATACAAAAACATCTAAGTAGAAGTTGTCATTAAAGTACCTCTACCGTCATATGCATGAGAGTTTTCCCATACCAACACGTGAATCACAACCCATCAATTTGTTCGAACAACAGTCCATTTCAATGCCAAAACGTCAGCTCCACAATAGCTTGCTTATCCTTGCCCTTTGCCATAGATCCATCACTTAACATTACCTCTTGTAGTTAAAACTTTCACAGTTCTAATGTACAGACAACAACTCCCAAGAACACACACCACCAATGCTAAGTGAGCATGTAAATCTGACCTTTTTATAGAGTTTGGAGGAGATAGCCACCGTCCTTCATAGCCATATGGCGGGCCCGGTTTCAAGAGGGGATGGTGCAGCAGCGCCGCCTTGTACAGAGAGAGAGGGAGAAAGGAGAGAGAGAGAGAGAGAGAGAGAGAGAGAGAGAGAGAGAGAGAGAGAGAGAGAGAGAGAGAGAGTTAAGGGCGTAGTATTGCAGACCTGTCAGGAGGGAGCCACCTTGCTATTAAGCAAAAGACGACATCATTTGCAGATCCGGGTAGCCTGCCCATAAACCCTTTGATAACTAAGGGTTAGGTACCATTAAGGTACCACCTAAAAAAACATTTTCTACTAAATTTAAGCCAATTATTCACCAAAGGTACCTCAGGCCAACAATTCCAGAGAATTATACCAGGAAAATGGCAGCATGTAAAACCAGCCATATGAGTGTGTGTGTGTGTGTGTGTGTGTGTGTGTGTGTGTGTGTGTGTGTGTGTGTGTGTGTGTGTGTGTGTGTGTGTGTGTGTGTGTGTGTGTGTGTGTGTGTGTGTGTACCAGTACCAGTACCATCCAGTAGTAGCAATAAGTATCACTACCAGTACTACCAGTACAAGTATAGCAGTATTAGTATCAGTAGTGTATAATACCATTACTAGTACTAGTATAGTCCAGTTGTACCAGTTAGTACCAAAGGTACCCCAAGCCAACAGTTCTAGCGAATTATACCAGGAAAATGGAAACAAGCAATAACCAGCCATGTGTGTGTGTGTACCAGATCCAATATATACAATACTAGTATAATCAGTGAGTACCAGTACTAGTATAGCAATATCAGTATCAGTAGTATATAGTGCCATTACTAGTACCAATATAGTCCAATAGTATCAGTCAATACCAAGGTACCCCGGGCCAGCAGTTCCAATGAATTATAATAGGAAAATGGCAACAGGCAATAACTAGCCATGTGTGTGTACGTGTGTACCAGTACCAGTACCAGTACCAATATAGTCCAGTAGTATTAATACATACCAGTATCCAATACACCCCAGAACTACTAGTACTAGTGTAGTAGTATCAGTATCAGTATCAGTATCAGTAGTGTATAGTGCCAGTATAATCCAATAGTACCAGTCAGTACGAGTACTAGTACCAATATATACAGTTGCTAGTGAATTTAAGCGAGTTATTCACTAAAGGTACCCCAAGTCAACAGTTCCAACAAAATTATACCACGGAAATAGCAACACACTGTAATCATCCATGTGTGTGTGTGTGTGTGTGTGTGTGTGTGTGTGTGTGTGTGTGTGTGTGTGTGTGTGTGTGTGTGTGTGTGTGTGTGTGTGTGTGTGTGTGTGTGTGTGTGTGTGTGTGTGTGTGTGTGTGTGTGTGTGTGTGTGTGTGTGTGTGTGGGTACCCACCCTATCCCAGGCGCCATACACAATGGGTTGGCAGTAGGCCCATTGTGTATGGGCCTACTGCCTTGTGAAGTAGATGAGAGTAACAAAAGTCGAGTATGAAGCATTAGCAGAGATGTGCCAAGTCCAAGTGCCCTTGAAGAGGGTAAAGTCCGTCTTATCAACACAGTGTCTGGTATTGTCTTCCAGGAAGACATTATTCCTGTAGGAGTTCTAAGGCTTTTGGTAGTCAGTTTGAAAAAAGTATGATTGCCATCATAGTCTATCAATGATATATTTTATTCTTTTTCTCTAAGGTATAAGGCATCTCATGAGCCAAAGGAGCCAAGAGGACTGCCAGCTATCCCCAAACCTCACATCAAAGAGACTTGTATCTTTGCAAGAAGAAAACAAGAGCTACCCAAAAGAAGAGTTGGCGATCAAGAACAAGGGAATGCAAGTGGGAGTGAGCCAAATAAGCCGACAATACCACAACATCAATCTTGAAGAGGATGAAATTCAAGGAGAGATCAGATTTCAGTGTGATGAAGTGGAAGAGATGAAGATAGATAAAGACATAGTGTGTTTTGAAGATGAGGATGATGTGATGAATTAGTTTTTGATGTACCTTGATGAGGAGTATCCCGTAAGTGACAGTCAGGAGTGTGTTGATGGAGAAGTGTTTTTTGGAGTCTTGAAGACTGAAATCCAATTTCCATGAGTGGATATGATTTACTCAGGTTGTGAAGATAAGGATCTTGAAATTAAGGTCCCTAAATTACAAGTTTTAATACCGAAGATCCATGAATTACAAGTTTTAATATCGAAGGTCCCTAAATTACAGAGTTTCACAATACAGGTCCCTGATCCTGAGATTATTGATTTTCAAAGAAGTTATGTACCTGAATTTGCTGAACTACAAAGTCTTGTTATTTCTCAAGCAAAGATGATCCATAATCTTTTTTTGGATTTGCACAATGAGAGGTATTCAAATATGGCTCCAACAAATGAAGCGGTTTCCAAAATCAGTCAACTTCAAGAAGAGAAGGCATCATTGATTGTGCAGATTTCTCAGGTTCGAGCTGAATTTGACTTTGCATATTTCTTACTGTTATGAAGTTCATGATGCTCTTGAGAAAGTTATTTTGGACAAGGATAATCAAATTGAGGATTTGCATCTTCAACTTACTCAAATCAACAATGTGGAGTCTTCTTCAAAACCTTGATGTTATGGAAGGTGTCTTGAATGATGATGTTGTTGTGAGTGATTTTTATGATGTTGGTGCTTTCACAAATTCAGTCAAGCAGATTGGAAGTCCATCTTTTTTCCACAAAGTTCAATTTCCTGATGACATTCTCGATGATTTATACCAAGTAACTGTTGGATAGGGTTTTCTTGATGCTGAGGAGATGGTTTTGACTGATGATTATGCAAGCCTTTTGTTGCAAGTTCTTGATGATGGTGAAGTGGGTTTTCCTGAAGATGGTTCTACATTTCTATGTGATGTTTCCGATGGAGGAGATGATGTTGATATTCTCATATCTCACTGGTTTATGTATTCATGCTTGATGACATAAGGGAAGTTTTTCAGGGAGCAGAAAAAAGTTTTCAGTTTCGGGGAGATATCACCGATTGGAGAGATTTGCAGCTACAAAGTGGATTTCTTTATGTTTTTGAGAGGGGATGTGAGCAAGCCATCTTGGTGGTGTTTTTTATGTGTGAAGGAGAGTTTAACCTGTTACTTTTAGCCTAGAATCAGATCAGTTTGATGAAGAAGCAGATCAATTTTGGTGTTTCCTAAATCAAAATTTTCAGGATAATCAATTGTTTTGTGTTAACCACCGGCATCCACTTCTAGTAGTCATGGTCCGGGCTTGTCGGTCCAATAAGAAAAGGGTAAGAGTGATTGCCGATGAGAGGCACACTCTAACTAGAAGATTAAAGGGTTAGTTTGCTAAGCATGGGCGCCCAAGTGTGAATGGGTGAGCTCATATAAAAGTCACCTAAACCTAAAAATCACTCATTCTCTCATTTGTGCAATTGAAGAGTGCTCTTGCTCCATCTCCATCTTCTTCTTCATCTCCTTGTGTGTGTGTGTGTGTGTGTGTGTGTATGCATGTGTGTGTGTGTGTGTGTGTGTGTGTGTGTGTGTGTGTGTGTGTGAGTGAGAGAGAGAGAGAGAGAGAGAGTGCGAGCATTGCGACGGCATGGTGGCGGCGGGGCGGTTGAGCACCGCATGGCGGTAGCTCCCTCTTCTTCGCGGTGAGGAATCCTCCACAAAGGCGAGCGTAGGGCGGTGAGTGACACACCCTTGCTCTCTTGAGCTTGCTAGATTAGTCTGGTTGTGTGCTTGTAGCCATTTATCACTCGCACACAGTGTACGACAAGTCCCTTGCTTTGACACGTGCGACAGATGCACACATTTTTGGCACTGTTGCCCGGGAAATGCCCTGCACTAATCTCAAATAGCACTCTATGTTGCTTTGTGGTGCAATGTGAAATGTAGGAAAGGTAGAGAAAGAAGTTGTGTGGCTTGTTGAGAAGGATTTGTGAACTTTGTTTTTGCTGCAATGTACTGTTTTCTGTTAATAAAGTGTTATATTTTTTGTTGGAAGGTACTGTTTTCTATTGATAAGGTGTTAGCTTTAAGGTATTAGACCTATAATGCTGGATCTGTAAGGTACAGTAAGTAGATCTGCTAGTTAATTAGTTGTTGTAGTACTGTGTTAGTGTGTAACAGTAGCTCTATTAGTTGCAAGTAGGTAGGTTAGGTGTGTGTGTGTGTGTGTGTGTGTGTGTGTGTGTGGGTGTGTGTGTGTGTGTGTATGTGTGCTCGCGCGTGTGTGTGCAAGTAGGTAGGTTAGGTGTTTGTTTGTGTGTGTGTGTGTGTGTGTGTGTGTGTGCGTGCTCGCGCGTGTGTGTGCAAGTAGGTAGGTTAGGTGTGTGTGTGTGTGTGTGTGTGTGTGTGTGTGTGTGTGTGTGTGTGTGTGTGTGTGTGCTCGCGCGTGCGGCGCAACCACGATGACCTGATCCCAAAAACAAAAACAAAAAGTAGAACCAAGATCGGAAACATTCCCCAAGCCCAAGTCCAAGCCCACGCTCAGGCTCATGCCTCAGTCACCCTTTGGACTTACTTATTTAGCCTCACGCCTAAGTAAAAATTGACCCTTTTGAGGACCATCGGAGCCTTGGGTAACCGAACCTGTGTTGTAAAGCACACCACGAACCCTTGAGTGATACGCTCGTTTTGAGCTATCACAAGCTCTAATCTTAAAACTCGTCGTAAAAAGACATTAAAAAACATCAAAAAACGATTGAAAACGGGGTGTAAAACGCCTAAAAAATCAAGCGGTTAACCTTCAAGGGTATTCGCCGACGCTTGTAGGGTGCCAAAGGCACATGCATCTGCACTCTGTTTGTGTGCTAGAGGCCGAGAAACTAGCAAGCACTTCGACTTACGGGGGTTCTCAATACCCACCTACCCTAGGTTCCGGGCCATTTGCGGGGACCCAAGGTACCACTCAGGACCCGTATATTGCGTCCAGTGAATCTTCCTCTGACTACAACGTCATGGAGGGTTACCGAATGCCTAATCTTGATAGCTCAAGCCAAGACATGCATGCCATGGGCCCATGGTCCGGGCCGAGCGTGCTTAGCCGCTTAAAGAAAACCTTTAGTAGAGCCACTCGCTCCGAACATGGAGCTAACGATGTAAATGAGGGGGGTGGGGAAGCGCTCCGAACATGGAGCTAACGATGTAAATGAGGGGGGTGGGGAAGTAAATTCTCCATTCATGACCAATGTAGATCCCATGCTCTTGGAGAGTGTGCACGTGAATACCCCATTCACTACACCCCCTGACTCTTCAGAGCTATTCCCCTCCAAGGTTATATTACATGATGCTAGAAGCCTTGCCAAAGTGCAAGAGGTTGAGCGATATATCATTGCGGCTAGGGAAAAGGAAATTGAGAGCTTACGCAAGGCAGAGCAATGAAGAGAGTTAAAAGCAAAAGCTCCTATGTCAATATCTTGCTAGGAGAGCAATCGAGTGCTCCTGAATTAGCGACCACTAAGGGTCAACCCATAGAGAGCCACATTGCATCTAGTTCAAAGGACACCCCTAGCACCTCAATCTGAGATGGAGCGTTCCTAAATGAGAATTAGAGTATGAACTACAAACAAAAACTCTAACCGACCTACACATGTCACACCTGTCACGTGAGTTGGTTAGATGTCCTACAATCCACAACGGGTGCTACTAGTGTAAAGGATCAACAACAAAGAGTTTGTGAGGTCATCCATAGGGTTATTGAGCTACAGAGATAGGTCAGAGGGATTAACATCCCTTCAACGGGCCTTATGAGATTCCTGGATACAGGCAAGACTAAACAACCAACCTTAATGCAAATGGAGACTCCCTCGGTAAGTCCGATGGATCCTCCATATGTTGTTTTTCCAGGGGTCTTAGTGCAATCTGAGCCCACAAGTGATAGCTTTACCTTTCCATATCTAGCTCATCTTTCCCTTGATGACACCACGGCTACCATGCCTACCCAAATGATGGGCATGCCAAGAAACATGCCATGGACCTCATTTGTTAGTAAAGCACCACTACATGGTAGCTCAATGCCTACAATAGTACCTACAAGTGCATACCAATTGTATACACCTATAGGTCCTCGTACTTATGTAGTTCCTACCCCTCCCATTGTTTCAACAACCTATGCTCCACAACCACAACACCCAAGCTCTTATTTCCATGGGACCATGCTGGCTAGCATTAGCATGTCACATCCGAAGTCTGCTATGCCTAGGGCCACACATATGAACTTTGGGCCACCACATGGTACAACACCGTACCAAACATGGAGTCCAAGGGCTTCCTATGCATCAATCCCAATGCCAATACCTACTCCACATGCAGTCTCTAGAGCTCCTTCACCCACGATGCCTACTCACTTAGGTGAGTTGGCAACATTTGCTCAAGCTATCAGTCGATCTATTGCTGAGAATATGCGTAACACGCCTGACAGAGAACCTAGAAGTAAGAAAGTACAAATAACCAAGCTCACACAAAAATTTACTGGAGATAGGGATGTGAGAAAGCATATTGAAGTGTTTGAACAAATATACGATTCTCTAGGAGAACACAATGACCTGCATAAGAGTGATGCTTTAAGCCTAACCTTAAGTGGGAAGACTGGGGATTGGTATAGAACCCTAAGGGTGGAAGAAAAAATGATTTACCATACTCTTAGGAGACTTTTCTTGAATGAATACATACAAGAGGGAGTGCTTTGGGGTGTAGCCTCTTAACTCCAGAAAGCTCAACGAGAGGAAGGAGAGTCGGTGAGAGACTTTATTAGTCGCTTGAAGCATTTGAATTCTCGTTGTAATCCAAATGAGCGCTTCAATAATAATCAATTTCTTGATATATTCATTAGGTAATTACGACATGAGGATATCTACAATGGCCTAGTCATTAGAGGTATCACCACTTGGGAAGTAGTCACCACCAATGCGATCCAATTGGAGGATAATTTAATGATTCAAGGAGAAAGAGTGTCCGTTGAGAGTAAATCTACTAGCTCGCAAGCATCAGGGCATCAATCAATGACCCTAAAGCCTATTGATAAGGAGCCAAAGATATCTGAGATGACTTTAGCATATCTCACCAAGGCCATTCAAGAGTCTTAGAGACACTCGTCCACCGCAAAACAATCATATGTTTCCAAGAAGGGAGCAACAATGGTGCTTAGTATGCTATGGTCCGCATGTACCAGTGAATGCCCTACTTTTAGAGTAAAATTCAATGGGAATTGCAATGCCTGTGGGAGGTATGGTCATCAAGCTAAGGATTTCATAGTATTTAAGCACGCGATGGCCAATAGACCAACATTAGCATGGACAGACACACCTCGAGTGCCTACATTGATGTCGGACCCACCTCTTGAACAAACATCACAATACATGGTCCCTAGGGCCCAAAATGTTATTCAAACAACACCCTTACCACCTCCAGTGCTAGGACCGCAACCACCACATCCGAGAATCACTTCTGTGAATCAAGTGGGTTGTGAGTCATCTATTTCTTGTTTGAAAGGCTGTGAGGAAGATATAGACCCTAATATTGCCTATGAGATTGATGCGCTTGAAGAAAGTCCACAATACTACATGGAGGATTATTGGGGACAAGTCAAACCTGTCTATCAAGTAGCTGCTCTTACTACAAGAGGCCAAAATATCAATTACATTGCCAAGAGACCACCTCTTCAATGCTATGAGTGTGGAGGTCCACATCGTGTGGTTGAGTGTCCTATTAGGCTACAAAAGAATGCCACACTAATGCAAACCAATCAAGCGAGCACGTCTACAATGCCGATACTCATGTGTAATCAATGTGGCATAGATCATTTTATTGCCAATGTCCGAATAATCCAAATGCATCAAAGATCATGCCATTAAACTTGATTGAGGTTACCGAGGAGCCATCACAAAGTACACCTGTGGTACCAGTGAATGTACTCACACAATCAATGCTCCAAAAATAAAATTATATTCTTAAAGAAAGAGACATGGCATCAATTGCCTAATCTTAGAAGAAGAAGAAAACACGAAGGAAGAGATCTCAAAAAGCAGTGAAGTTGGACCCCAGTTCAAAGACCAACATAGGGACAGGTGATGACCTCGTATACATGAACGACGCTCAAGAGGATTCTGATTCAGGTGAAACCATGGAGACCAAAACGACCACTAAGAAAGAAACCAACAAGGAAGATCATCATGAGCCACAATGGCTAGGATCCAAGAAAAAGATAAGAACTTATCCAAACCCTATAGAGGAGATCGAGCGAGTCAAGCAATTAAGGAGTTTGGTAGAAGATACCCAAAGGGACCTAAAACTAGCACCTAGGCAGATCCAGCTTACAGACACAATGTTCCCAACACAACAACAACCTGCAAATTCCATAGACCCCTAGCCATACCTAGTGTCATCCAAGAAGAAAGTGACTTAAAGTCATGGGAAAGTGGACGTACTCACTTCTTGTTGGAAAGAATGTTTACAGAGGAACTACTGACCCTATTGAAGAAATGGAGATCCCATCTTCCCCATGTCAAGGGACTGAAGCCCAAATGGTGTTGTTAAATATTTCCAAACTGATGGATTTCATGGCTTCAGAAGTTAGAACCACCATCATGTCCAAACTATATGGAGACCCTGAGCTATTCTTAGCTCTTCGAGCTTTCCTCAATGGAGAACTGAAGGTCGGATTACCACAATCTGCACAGATGGATGGAGCTAGGGAGATGCCAATAGAGGAGGAACGCTTAGATCCACAATCCAACCTAGATGAGAACCATATTGTAGAAATACATGTTAACAAACTGGGACAATACTTTGAGGGTGATGAATACAATGCAACCATACCAATCACTACCAAGGGATTAAGTATGAAGGGAATCCTTGATGGTGGCACTGGAGTTAGCATTGTGAATAAAAATTGCTGGGAAACTATGAGAAGACCTCACCTTGGGACCACAACCATAGTAGTAAAGATGACCAATGGGTCTATCATTAAACCTATTGGGATGCTAGAAGATCTCAAGATCAAGGTCTTTAGACATAAAATAAGAAATACCTTCATTGTTATGGATTTCTCCAAGCACACTATGGCATCTGAGATTATCTTAGAACGTCCTTTCATGAGGGAAGAAAAAATGGTGCATGACTGGTCTAAAAACCATGTCTACTTGCAGCTCCAAGATTTTGTCATTCAAGTGGATCTTGTAATTGGTTGAGCACATCCTCTAGGAAACAGGTTTATAATTGATCATAGATCTGACACCACAGTTTACTCAGCCCCACATGTAAAGTGGACACTGATGTTGGGGAAGATTCTCCTTATATGGATGTACTACCTGGGATGAGATAGAGTAGGACAATGTGGATTGGGTCCACTTAGCAGCAACCATAGACACTTGCGGAAACAGGGGGATGACCTGGGTAACACTTGAGGGGGATGAAATGCCACCACTCGTACCCTTAAATATGCTGGAAGCAATGCATATAGCTTCTGATGACCTAAAAGATGAAGGTTTGACTGGCATTGGAACTAGTAGCATCTGACAAGACTATAGCACACACGATTTGGAGTCAGAATCATCAATTGAAATTGACTCTGAGGACAAAGAATTTGAGTTATATCTTAGTGAAAATGTGGGGAAAAACCATTCAGGGCCCAGTGGTACCCTAGATGACAATCTATCCAAGGGAGCAGAAGACACAAGTAGCAATTCATCTAGTGACTCTTTACTAGAGATTGGCCGTAATAAAAAATTAGACAAGAAGATATCAAGCAAATGTGCATGCTAGAACAAATGAAAATATATCTACTACAGAATGGCTTAATTATATAGGGACATGTGATGCTCATCGAAAGTTGGTAGATAATTGGGGTGAATACCTTCAAAGCGTTATGTGGTGTAGTCCAGAATCCATTGACATCACACAACTAGAGGCTACAGAGAAGCCAAAGTTGATCCGTACCATAAGGAGACGACAAGGAATCGGAAGTGAAATCACAGTCCACAGAACAATAGGACCCCACAGACTTACACCCTACACCTGAACATTTCAAATCCTACACCACAGAGGAATGTAAGGTTGTGTATACAAAGGATCAAAGAAAACCTATTGATGGAAGCAATGGAGTTTATGACGGTCCAGTTATAGTTAAGGAAATAGAGTTAGCAGACCCAGGAGAAGATTCCAAACCTATTTTCATTGCCCAAGATCCGAAATAGACTGAGGAGTGTGTACTTAAAGAACTTCTCAAGGAATCCAAGGATATATTTTCTTGGACATATCATGATATGAAAGGTGTTCCACCTTCCGTGGTGCAACACACAATCCCCATGAATAGCATGGCTAAACCAGTTCAACAACAACCCTACCCAATGAATCCTAAATATGCAAAAATCGTTCAAGAAGAGATTGAAAATCTTGTGAAATGCGGATTTATATACCCTATTGAGCACTCAGAATGGGTATCTCCAATAGTGATTGTGCCAAAAAAGAATGGGGAAATTAGAGTGTGCGTGGATCTCAAGAAGGTCAATGCTGCCACTAGGAGGGACCATTATCCCTTTCCATATTTAGAACATGTGCTTAAAAGAGTTGCAGGGAAGGAAGCTTATAGCTTTTTAGATGGGTAGTCTGGCTACAATCAAATCACAATTGCACTAGAGGACCAAGCTAAAACAACCTTTATAAACAAATTTGGAGTGTTCGCATTTCGTGCTATGGCTTTTGGCTTAACCAATGACCCTGCTACCTTTCAAAGATTAATAAACACTACTTTTAGAGTATATTTGAGGGAGTTTTGTGAAGCTTTTTTAGATGACCTTTGTGTTTATTTCTCTTGGAAAGAACATCTATCATGCTTACAAAAAGTGTTTGAGGAGTGCAGATTGTATCGCATCTCCTTAAACCCTTTCACTGAGACAGATCAGTCAAAGCCTAGCATACATGAGACCATGTTGGCTACAGTACAAGGGATGCTTGAAGAGTTGGGAGCTGATAGAGGAGCTGAAAGCACTATAATGAAGGAATGGCATTGTGAAGATATTACCAGTTCTTCAAGCTCTGACAACAACTCTGACCATGAGACAGAGGAAATTCATGTCAAAATCTGTGATAGAATCCAGAAACTCATTGTGGAGTTGGAAGACATTAGAAGAACTTTGCGTGAAGCAACAAAATTCATCGACAATGAAGGAAGCTAAGGCGAAGGCCAGGACAGTTGACTTGATGGCTGTCAGAGATGATGAAGTGCCGCTAATTCAGATATATTCCAAAGTTTGGAAACAATGGGAACCACTTTCAAGTGTCATCTTGGATGGAAGAGCAGGAGTAAGCATCATGGGAGTATATCTTCAACAGAGGATGGGCATCACAAATTTGAAGCCAGCACCTTTAAAAGTCTGATGGCAGATCATCGAGTAGTGCAAGCTACTGTATGATCTAAAATATGCCGATACAAGTGGGCAAGGAGAAGTTCAAGACCAGTTTTCTAGTTCTCGATGTGCAAGGAGCATATGGAATGCTACTAGGACGCCCATGGTTGCGAATGGCACAGGCTGTTCACGACTATGCCAATCAAATACTGACTCTACAAGGGGCCAGTGGCAGAATCCAGATTCAGACAAACAATACTAGAAGCTGGAGAAAGGAGCTGAGACCTAAAGAACTATGCCAAAAGTATAAGATCAAAAAGATTGAAAGGATGTTAGCAGCTCTAAATATTTTTCCCTTAGCAGAAATTGATCTACTGAACAAGGAGCCAGCTGACAAATAGAAGAAGCAGTTTCCAGACCAGTTTACTGAACTCAATTTAGGAGAACGATCAATTCAGCTAACTGGAAGGCCAGAAGGATCAATTGAATCCAGTACGCTAGATGAGCCAGCACATTCTGGGGAGGAGACAGCAAATCAGAACAGTGATTTGGAACTCAAAGGACCGTCTTGGGATTACGCTCAAGAGTCAACCAAGAGAAAAGGCGGCGGGCCAAACTGGTTACTCCCAAATGACCAAGAGATTGAGGAATGGAATCTAGGCTCTAAAGACAACCCTAGAATGATCAAAGTTAACAAACATCTGAACCCAACAATGAAGGAGAAAGCACGCAAAATGTTCTAGTATTACAAAGATGTTTTTGCCTGTGAACACACTGATCTGAAAGGAGTGGATCCAGAGTTCTGCCAGCACAGGATACCATTGAAGCCAAATGCAAGGCCAGTGAGATTGCAGCGGTACAGAATGAATCCCAATTATGCTAAGAAGGTCAAGGAAGAGATTGATAACCTTCTTAAAGCTGGGTTCATCACTGAAGTAGCTAGTAGTGATTGGTTGTTTCCTATTGTAGTTGTTCCCAAGAAGAATGGGAAGTTGAGAGTATGTGTAGATTATAGGAAACTCAACGCTCAAACCATCAAAGATCCATTTCCATTGCCCTTCACAGATATGTTGCTTGATGAGATTGTAGGGTATGAGATGTACAGTTTTATGGATGGATATAGTGGTTACAATCAATTACAAATTGCTCCTGAGGATCGGAGGAAGACCACTTTCATTACAGAGTGGGGAGCATTTATGTATCTGGTAATGCCATTTGGACTATGCAATGCACCAGCCATATTCCAGCGGTGTATGATGGAGATATTCAATGAGTTTCTTCATCCGTTCCTTGCCATATTTATGGACAATTTTACTGTATATTCAGCTGAGAAACAACATACTATTCCTAGAAATGGTTTTTAAGCGCTATCAGGAGAAGCGGATTTTTGTATGAATCCATTCAAATCTGTTTTCCTAGTCTGGAAAGGCCAGCTACTGGGACATGTAGTATCCCGCAATGGAATAGAAATGGCCAACAACAAGATCCAGTGCGTTCAACAGGCCAAGGCACCCAGGAATGCATCTGAGTTAAGTTCTTTCTTGGGATATATTAACTTTTACAGAAGATTTGTGCATAAATTTGCATCCCAAGCTTTACCACTGTATGAGCTCACAAAGAAAACCAGTAAGTTCAATTGGATTGTTGAGTGTGAGGAAAGTTTCCAAAACCTAAAAAGTGCCATTATCAGTAAACTAGTCCTTCGACAACCAAATTGGGATGTTATCTTCTATGTACATGTGGATGATTCGGGGCTGGCAATGGGGGCGTTACTAGCCCACCCAGATGGAAGGGCTGACTATCCTGTCTACTTTGCCAGTCGCAGATTCAGCCAGGCTGAACAAGGTTATACAACCAGTGAACAAGAAGCTCTAGGGATGGTTTTCAGTGCTACAAAATTCAGGCATTATTTTCTAGGCAAATTGTTTCATTTCTATGTGGATCATCAGGCCCTACTATTCTTGATTAATAAAGTCATTATTCAAGATAGGCTAATACGGTGGATGATGTTCCTCATGGAATTTGAATTTTGGATTTTCCATAAACCTGGCAAGAACCACTATGGCGCTGATTTCCTCTCTAAGAGTACAGAGGGCTATTCTGAAGTGTCTTTAAGAGACGAACCAGTGGATGCTGAATTATTTCAACTGGAAGCGGCAGAATCAGTTGATCCTGAATTATATGAAGTATATCAGTTTCTTTCTCAGGGTGGTTTCCCAGATGATTGGAAGCAAAACCAAAAGAAGGCTCTGGTTATCAAAAGCTTAAAGTTCACCATCATTGGGGGCTAACTCTACAGATTAGGTGTCGATGGTATTCTTCGCCAATGTGTACCTATGGAGGGGAGAATGCAAGTTATCTCAGCGATGCATAATGGAGAATCTGGTGGACACTTTTCTACTGATGTTACTTACAAGAAGATTCTGCAGGCTGGTTTATGGTGGCAAACATTGATATCCGATGTCAGAAGTTTCTGCAAAACTTGTGACATATGTCAAAGAATGGGTAGACCCACAGCTGCAGACGTGACTCCCTTAACACCAGTACAACCACTGGGTGTTTTCATGAAATGGGGTTGGATTTTATGGGACCTTTCAAGAAGTTTACTCCCAGGAAGAATAGGTATATAGTGATGGCTACCTGCTATGTGACCAAGTGGGTAGAAGCTAAGGCTCTTCCTGACAACAAAGCCAAATCCACTGCAAGATTTCTATTTGAGAATATTGTTTGTCGCTACGGTTGTCCTGTGGAGATTGTGTCGGATCAAGGGACACACTTCATCAATGACACTATGGAGATCCTTATGGATATGCTTTCAATCAAGCATTGGAAATCCACACCTTATTATCCTAGATGCAATGGACAGGCCGAAAGCAGTCACAAGACCATTAAGACTATTCTCACTAAGATTGTGCAGAAAAAGCCAAACCAGTGGGATTTGAAGCTTCAAACTGCTTTATGGGCATATAGGACAGCTTATAAGGTCACTACAGGATTAACACCATTCAGAATGGTATATGGCACTGAAGCTATTGTCCCTATGGAGTTTGTTATTCCAAGTCTCAGAATGGCTGTAGAATATGGGTTATATTTTAATCACAATCTTAAGAAGTGACTGGAGGACCTTACCCAGTTAGATGAACTGAGACAAAGGGCTATGCTGGAATAGGAGATTGTTCAGCAAAGAAGGAAACACTGGCATGATCAAAGGATTAAGGTCTGAGAGTTTCAGAAAGGGGATTTGCTACTCCTATATCAGTCCAAATTGGGGCCTAAGAAACCGAATATAAAGATAGCATGGGCAAGACCATTCGAAGTGGACTGGGTTTTCTCCAACGGTATGGTAAGACTAAAAGACTTGTCTCGATTACTGCTGCCAGGGGTGTATAATGGAGCTAAAATCAAGCTCTACTATTCAGATGCTAGAGAGCCTTGCGAGGAACAGGGTACTGAGGATCTAGGCGCTGAAGACCAAGAAATTCCAGAATCAACTATCTTGGGACTTTTTCATGTGCAGCCAGTTCCGATTTCTGAACCAGTACCAGTACCAGCACGACCAAGCCAGGCTTATACCAGGACCAGAACATAGGGGACAAAGTTATCAGTTTTTAGGCGACCAACGGTCAGATGGAATATCAGTGGTAATCATTTCAATGACGGGTGAAAGTCTTGTCCAATGCATGTCTGCCACGTCAATTGTGGTGCACAAAAGTCTAGGAGCGGTAAGTGGTGGAGCTTTTATGGCACGAACGTGTATAACAGTAAGGCAAGTAGGCATTTTTCCTCGCAAACTTTCTTGCGCGATGATTACCTCCTGTTGTCCACTCGCCATCACCGAGCTTTGAAGTATCTTCACTACAGCCGCAAACCTCATCCTCTGAGGAGACTGTGGATTGTCGTCTGACTTTGTCAGCCACACCTGGATACGATTTTGAAGAATCAAGTAAGTCATCTTCTTCTTCACCTGCTTCATCATCTTCACAGTGCATGGGTAGGAGGAAACTGTCAGAAAAGATGCAAGACACTATCAACGAAACCCAAGCTCTTATTACTGCTACAAAGGCAACTCTTCCACTCATCCCGCACAACAAAATTCATTGCTATGTGTTTACTGATCAAGCTAAGGCTCTACTCCAACTGTGGGACTTGCGTGTGGTTTTGCAAGCCACGAGGATTGAGTTTGACACAGCCATTATAAGGCAAGTCCTGGATTCTTTCAATGCTTAAGATGGCAGTGTTGTGATTTATGGCCAGAAGGTGTCTGTCACACCAGAAAGCATTGCTTCTGTATTCCGTATGCCAAACGGACCCAAGCTATCTATGGCAACTGCAGAGCAGATCAGTGCATCTCTAAAGGAGGATGATGCTGCTAAACGGAAAAGGAAAGTTAGTACGCAAGGGAATGCCTTTCCCTTCTCCATATTGAAACGTTGCAAAACCTTTTCAATATACTCTGTTTGAGATAACCAAATCAACTTCTTTGATCTGTCTCTCTCAATGCGCATACCAAGTATATGACTTGCCTCACCCATGTCTTTCACGTCAAACGATTTTGCCATCTTTGACTTCAAAGATGAAATTTCTTCCAAGTGCTTGCCAGCAATCAACATGTCATCCACATACAAAATAAGGATCATCCAACTGCCATCCTTAGCCTTCTTTGTATATACACAGTGATCAAACTCGCTACGTTTGTAGCCTTGAGAAAGCATAAACTTGTGGAAATTATGGTACCATGCCCTCGGTGATTGTTTTAAGCCATAAAGACTCTTTAACAACTGGCATACCCAATGTTCCTTGCCTTTCTCAACAAACCCTTCTGGCTGCTGCATGTAAATTTCCACATCTAAATCACCATGCAAGAACATTGTCTTGAAATCCATTTGGTGCAACACCAAATCTAATATGGCAACCAATGCAAGAAAGCATCTCAATGTAGTCATTTTGACCACCGGAGAGAAGACTTCATCAAAGTCAATGCCTTGTTCTTGCTTAAAGCCCTTGGCAACAAGCCTTGCTTTGTACTTTGGCTGACTATCATGAGCGGTGATCTTATACCTGTAAACCCATTTACAGGGTAGAGCCTTTTTGCCCCGTGGTAATTTAACTAGCTTCCATGTCTTGTTTTTATGCAGAGCTGTCATCTCTGACTCCATGGCCAATTGCCAATTCCCGGAGTCCTTCATTTGCACTGATTACTTGTAACATGAAGGCTCATTGCAATCAGTCAACATGACATAGTTCATAGATGGAACAAACCTATCAAGAGGTCGCGTGACATGTCCAGATCACAATAGGTGGCTCAGGCTCAGCCACAACCTGTGGTTCCAATCTATCCTGCCCTTGCTCCTCTTGAGCCCTGACATTTTGTCTTGCACGTGCAGGTCCACCTTCTTGGAAGACAACTCTTCTAATCTCCTCAACCCTCTCTGGTTTAGAATGATATTTGGATTCATTAAAGTGAACATCATTGCTGCGAACAACCTTTCTGGATTTGGGATCCCAAAGTCTGTACCCCATCTCACCAGAATTACCATAGCCTAGAAAGATGCACTTTCTACTCTTTAACTCAAGTTTGTTCCTAAATTCCTTTGGAACGTGAGTATATGCCTCACAGCCAAAGACTCTGAGATGCTTGTATGAGGGCATTTTGCCTGACCATACCATCTCTGGCACTGAATCCTTCTGCAAAACCTTGCTAGGAGATCTATTTACAAGATGAACAGCTGTTGATACAGCTTCAGCCCAAAACCCATTTGGCAGCTGTGCATTAGACAACATACTTCTGACCTTCTCTTGTATGGTCCTATTCATCCTCTCAGCAACACCATTTTGAGGACGATTGTAAGGAGCAGTAAGTTCATGTTTTATGCCTTTTGACTCACAGAAGTCCTGAAAGGCCTTTGGAACATACTCTCCACCATTGTCAGTGCGTAAGCATTTAAGCTTCTTGCCACTCTGATTCTCCACAAGTGTCACAAACGTTTTGAAAACACTAAACGCTTCATCCTTGTGCTTGAGAAAGTAAACCCATACTTTCCTAGAGTAATCATCTATAAATGTCATAAAGTAAGAAGCTCCCCCTAGAGATAGGTTAGGCATAGGTCCACACAAATCAAAATGAACAAGTGCCAACTGTGTATCTCTTCTACTGCTTCTATGCTTAAGTGGCTGCTGTGTTTGCTTACCATACAGACAATGTTCACAGAATTGAAAATCATCAAATGAAAAGCCAGGCAAATAACCAGAACGAGACAAGATTTCCATTCCCTTCTTGGACATATGTCCTAACAGGCTATGCCACAAAGAAACGTTCGGCTGCTCGGTTACATTGATTACATTCTTAAAGACATTTGATACATAAATCATGTAAAGTCCTCCAGACTTTACTCCATGTGCTACTGTCATAGAACCCTTGGATATCTTCCACATGTTCTGTCCAAAAGTGGTGACGTAGCCAGCATCATCAAGTAAACCTGTGCTGATCAAGCTCTTTGTAATTGTGGGAACATGTCTCACATTCTTCAGTGTGAAAGAAGAGCCATTCTGAAACTTCAATTGAACATCTCCAACACCTAAGATCTCACATGTCTGCCCATTGCCTAGCCGAACATTATCTTTAGTGGTCACATAAGAAGTAAACCACTCCTTGTTTGGAGACACATGAAGTGATGCCCCTGAGTCTATAATCCAGTCACTCAATGCATTTCCATCAGATGTTGTAAGAAGAGCTGAGTCCATTGTATTCTTCAAGAAGTAGATGTCTCCTGACACTAGACTGTCATCCTCTGCAACAGTGTTTGTCACATTTATTTCTTGAATCTTCACTGAGGACTTGTTCTTCTCACCATGGTCTTCAGCTTTCTCTTTGCATTTTTCTGCTTTCCATTCTCTGCAGTCTCTTTTCATGTGACCCTTCTTGCCACAATGGTAGCATTCTATGTCACTCTTGCCTTTAGCACTGCGAGACTTGCTACGAGACTGATTCCTCTTTCCACCTTTGTACTTTTCTTTGGTCCTTCCCCTGACAACTAAGGCTGTTCCTTTGCCTTTGTCCATTGTCTTTCTATTGGTTTCTTCAGTAAGCAGACTTCCTTCTACACCTGCTATGTTCAAACCATCTGGAGGTGCAGAATTACTCAAAGCTGTGCGAAAAGTGTCCCAACTTTCCGGCAATGTGATCAATAGGAACATAGCTCTAACAGGTTCATCAAACTTGACACCTTGAGCTGACAACTGACTGTAGATTGTGTTGAATTCATTCAGATGATTGGACATAGGTGTCCCTTCTTTCATCTTCAAGTCAACAAGCTTCTTAAGCCAGTATACCTGTGAAGCTGCACGCTACTTCTCATAAAGATCACTCAGCTTTAACCATGCTTGATAAGCCGACATCTCGTCTGCTACATTGAAGTAAACGCTTTCTTCCAAAGTCAGCATAATGGTAGAAAGTGCCAATTCATCCATTTCGCTCCATTCATCTTCGTCCATATCTTCTGGTTTTATCCCCTTGAGCTTTATAGGTTTTATCTGCTTCTTTTGTACCAACACGTGCCAAATCTGCTTCTTCCACAATGGGAAATTGGTTCCATCCAGCTTCTTGATATTGTAAAGAGCAGTGTCCTGTGATCCAGCCATCGCTACGCTTCACAGTGGTTTACTTTCCTGGGAAAAATTCAGCAGAGCTTCCCCTGTAAACTGACCTCTGAACCAATATCAACCTGTCAAATGGACCAAGAAAGCTTCAGATTCTGCAGAAATTTCAGCAGAGTCTCCTTTGTAAAATGGCTCTGGTGTACTAAAAACAGACCAAAAAACAGCTCAAAAAACCACTATCTCTCTGACACTGTAAGCTGCGGGTAAACCTGTCCTGCACCTGTACTATCTCTGACTGTCATGTCACTGTCCTGTAAGCATAGTCTGCGACAATGCCTCAACGGCAGTAAAGCAAAGATGCAATCCCAACTGTCTAACTCACAGTCAATACATCCTAGCTGCCTATCTAAGGGTGGTCGAGGGATCGCTCCAAGACCTGTATCACCGAAAGGATCTCAACATTCGAGAATCCCCCAGCTCAATAAAACCTCACTCGACCCTCAACAAAGGCTGCAGTAAATCTGACAGTACATAGACTTCCCACAAAGTCATACATCCACAAATTTCCCACTGTATGCTGTAACCGCTGCGGCGATTGTTTGCTGCGTGACTCACAGCCAGCAAACCCTCAACAGACATACATCATCTCTGACAATACATCCCATGTGGAAGTACCTGCAATGTCAGGATGAAATCTGTAATATCAAGCAGCAAACACAAGCTACCTGATGAACTAGTGGATGTCGCCTACAATCTGTGTGTAGATGCGCCCGTGTCGTATGTGACACGCCTCCAAGAACTGTTAGCCGTCCTTCGATGTGTAGACAGCCACAAATCAACACTCTGGGAGTGTCGATATCCTCAGCACCTGCATTCGTAGGCCGAAAACCCCAAATTTGCAGAGTCGGATCTGCACCCGTCGAGACCACGTAGTCGAAAATGGCTTGCGCAGACCTTTGTCGAAGCCGAACAGTGGCCGAGATGACCTCAGAATGAAATTCTGACAACACCGAGCCCTCTAGGTTCCCCCACGAGATTTGGGGCCATGTCTTCGCCTGTCGAATTTCAATCCAATCTGAGTTGGTGACTCTAGCCTCCTGCAGTGCTGCCCCGAGCCTCGATCTGAGCTCTGATACCAGTTGAAGGAGTACGAGCGGAAGTGCGACGCGAGAGAGAGTGGGAGAAGAAGAGCACGACGATATGGTGAACTCCCTCTACTGTAATGTGTAGAGCATAGTGAGTTCTTATTAGGTTTTTACAAAAGAATATGTGTACATACCTGGCGGCCCGCCCACTTACCTGGGCGACCACATTGGGCTTTATACCCCAACACATAGCTCCGTGATAAATTCTACAATTCATTGGCAGCATCGTGCACCTTCTTTCGCATTGCCACCGTGACAACTAGACTGACCTTCTCACATTGCTTGCTTGCAATACCCTTGCGCCTTCTAGCTCCTGTTCTGCATTTTTGAGATCGTTTTTAGCAACGTGCAATTGTGTTCTCAAATGAAGGACAATTGTTGCGATGCATTGTAAATCCTCCAAGTCAAAAGAACGAAAGGCTTTTTGCCTCTTGCTAAATGCTATGACAAGACAATGATGTGCCCTTGGGAGCTGATCTATTGCTCATACCTACTCGGCCCGCGTTGTCCTCCCACATTTCAGTTGATTCATACTCATGTTTTGGAACTTGATGCTAGGAATTACGCATCCTCCACTTGTGGAAATGGCCCTCGTAGTAGCCCTTCTCACGAAGATCTTACTAATATTGCACAACGAACTCAGCCCAATTGAACTTCATGGCTGTACCACTTGCAATCAACATAGGACTTAATTCTTTGTCAAATCCCATTGTGAATGTGGAGCTGATCTCCATGTTTGTTTGACAATCCTGGTAGACCTTATAGTGTAACTGCATCACCTAATCATACATGTCGTTGCGGATGCAGCTACATTTAATGTGGTACTGTTTGCGTTTCTTTGTCTATTTGAACACACTGAACCATGTAATAGGCAGGGATGCTTATTACGAGATTGTGTTCACCAAGATGTAGACATAGAAAGTCACTAGAGGAGAGAGAAAGACAGGAAGACATCATACTCCATTAATGCTTATTCTTAGAATTCTGGATGATGCGTACAAGGAGGACTCCTCCCTTATATCAAATAAAGGCACCCTTTGATATCCAATTGTGACCCGTCGAGATGCCCTTTGGTTACACCCTTTGAGATCCCCTTCTACTAAGAGTGCATTCCCACATGAAGGTACACAAGGCACTCCCAATATACAATGCGGTCATGTGCGGTACATTTTGGGCACATACACTTGGCACGCATGGTAGACTATGCAAAACCCACACGTGCATCCCTTGATTGATTCCTTTGGAGTTCAAGAAGTGTGATGTGAGTATGACTATCGAGGACGACTTTGGCTCTTTTTCTCTTTGTTCCTGGACCACCCATCTCCATCTACTCACATCTTGAACTCAGACCAGAGTTTGTTTGTTTGTTCCCCCCCCCCCCCCCCTCCCCATTATTTGGACCACAAGAGCAGGTGGCTAATAGACTGACACCGCAATCTGGATGCAGAAAAGATCTGACATTGGAACACCGCACAACGCATCTCATTTGAGTATTGGACACCACATTAGACCCCGCATCCGATTGCTAACTCGAATATACTTGCTTTGATGACTTTTCTTGAGTTTTTGAAACTTGAGTACTAGACACCGATGTGCTGCATTGCAGTCTGCATGGCAAGAAACCCCACAAGGCGCATCTGAACCAAGGTCCAAAATCGTGAAAGACACTGCAAAATTGACCTTTCCATTTGGCACCGCACTGCAGCCCAGACACCACACTGCACTGTACAACGAGTGTTAAGTATGGAGCCTGATTTACCCCTTGTAATTTTTTGTGTTAAAAACGCACATTTGTAAGGCCCCCAGTATGAGGAGAAGCCATCGTGCGTGAAGAAAAAATAATTCACCGGAAAATAAAATCACTCTCCGGAAACCAAAACTTTCACACCCAGTCTCGAGCCTAAGCCGGATGGCAGCGGAAAAGTGGTTGGAAAATGACCAATCGGTTGGCCGATGGCCAGTGGCGGGTGGTCGGAAGTCAATGGCCGGTGGCCGATGGCCAAATTCAAAAGCGGACTTGTCTTCTCAAGGGCGGCCACACATGGGCGGATTGGAGGGTCCGATTTGGACTTATCTACACAAGGGCGGCTACACATGGCTTCCTCTCATGAGAGAGGGTAGCCCTTTTGGCCTATAAAAGGAGGCCATTTCTACACACATTTCATAGTGTGAATTTGATGCAACAAGGTGGGTGTGAGTTGGTGAGTGTTATGGAATTGACATTTTACTATTTATTGCAGCTGACAGGTGGAAAAGGCTTGACCGAGCTAGGCTATTGCAAAAGGAAATTACATTTTATGTATATTTATTCAAGTGCTCTTTTATGAGCTTTGGCCATCTATGACCGGCCAGGTAGTCTGTACTCATTTTGACCATTCAAGAAATCTATAAATAAAATACGTGCAAGAGGGAAATGGTCACTCTTGCATGGGGGGAGATTGCACCCAGTGTCTGTGTACTTCTTCTCCCCTCTCCCCTCTTCTCTCTCGCCGTGCCGGCGTAGCACTCCGCTCTAGGAGGTGCGCCTGCACGTTCTCTCTCGTTCTATCACGCTCTCTATCTCTCTCTGTTTGCATACGTTGGGGTTATGTGCTATGCGAGTCGGCAGGTACGTAGATTTAGCCTTTTTATGTCTTCTTATGTGCTATTTTCCAGTATGTTGCAGGGCAGCCATGCTCTCGTCTGCAGCAGTGGTATCAGAGCTACAACTATGCTCTTGGGCTCACAACAATCATAGCTATGGAGATGGCCGATATCAAAGATGAGTCACGTTTACCTTAAACTTAATCTTTTTCTTGTTTGAAGTTAGATGTAGGTTAATGTTTTTTTTTGTATTTCCTAAGATTGCAAATGTGCTTGGATTGTTTAGTAATTTTGGATTATCATGATTGCATTAAATTAAAAATAAATAAATTACTTAGCAACTACAGTGGATTTTTTGGTTAGTACGATTAGGAGCCTAATTATGATTAATTTTGGTATAGTAATCAAGCAAAGAGATTCATGTGAATTATCTCATGGAAGGTAATAAAGATTTACGCTATCGTATTTAGATGTATGAGTGAGATTTAGAATATAGGTAGAAGAATAAGGAGAAGCAACGACGGCGATAGAATGTGGAAATGGTAGATTGGGTACTTTGCAAGATTCCCTGGGCCTCTCTTTCGGCCTCACACGAAAGCAACTTTTGTCCTTCGCTGTGGGAAATAACCCCATAAGCCCACATTAAAAAAATAAAAAAATAAAAAAATAATAGTTTCATGACAACCTTCTGCAATCTGTTTATGGCGGCAATGGTCGATGAATGGAGTGCAATGGTACCCATAGCTCAGACAAACTTTCTCTCTCGCATCTTACTCTCACTATAACAGTGCTGCCACTGCTTTTTGGTGCCGCTTTCACCATGAGAGCCGCTACTCGACTCGCTCTCTCTCTCTCTCTCTCTCTCTCTCTCTCTCTCTCTCTCTCTCTCTCTCTCTCTCTCTCTCTCTCTCTCTCTCTCTCTCTCTCTCTCTCTCTCTCTCTCTCTCTCTCTCTCTCTCTCTCTCTCTCTCGGGCTACTGCACTCATACACACAAATTACTTCTCTCTCAATCTCTCTCCTCCACTAGCCGCCATGCAGCCTTTGCAGATGTGGTCACTTAACGCACATCAGCCACTCCGCCGCTCTCTCCTTTTCCTCACCTAACAACCACCCGCACACCCGTTTGGTTGCACGGTATGCTTGCCAACCACACACAGATTCCTGCTCGACTCTCTGCAAACTAGTCATCCCACCCGCTACGCCCATGCCTACCCCAACCAGCTCTTGGCTCACCATGCAGCGGCCGATAGCCGCTCATCCACATTTTTTTTTAATCGCCAGCATGTAGCGAGTGTTGTTGCGTCGTTTTATTTTTACCACCCAATCGCCTGCTTTACCTACTCACACCCACCTTCCTTTTGGCATGCCCAGGCGGCAGCATTAGGCCCATTAAGACCGCATGCAACCCTTCAATCCTGCACCGCTTAGTACTCTCGGATTTGACGGCCTGCGCTTCTTTGCCCTGCTCATCTTCCTCACTGGCTCCCATGACTGCCTCCTCTCTATGACTACATTCTCTCTATGACTGCCTCCCACGACTGCATTCTCTCACCGGCTCCCACGATTGTAGATTCTCCAGACCTGTCGCCATCGCAACTCCATCCATGAGCTCAACTCGTGCCCCCCCCAGAGTTGTGGATTACAGGCGAGAGAACACCCGGGACAGATGGAGAAGGCTCAACCTCAGTCGCGATTTGTAGCGAGAGTGAGCAAGGAGTTCGAGGACACGGGCGTACACGCACTTTGTTGGGAATCCAGTCGCCTCATTATATAGCCGTCACAGAGGCACACATCAAATAGGCTCGCATGCAGTCGGCTGCACCTAGTCTTGGGTAGCTGGCCGTTTTTCAATGACGACGATGCTGTTGATTTTTTTATATATATAGCTCTATCTTACTTCATTTTAATTTGTATCCGCCATTGGATTAGATTCACACCAATTGTATCACTTTGGTATTGGTGCTACCCCTCATTTTTGCTTTCTTTTGGCATATAGAGCTCGTGAAATTTACAGGAATAACATGTGCCCTGCTATTCGCAATGGGTTGGGCAAACTGTGGCGCCATGTATCATGAAAGCACGAGAGCGACTCTCCATTATTACGCAAATGGCCTAAGTGTCGCACCAAAAAAAGCATTAATCTGTCTTTGGGACTCCAAATGCACAAGGATATGCCTCACAAAGGGGGCAAAAAAAAAAAGGGGGTTTGCATCCATGCGGTGAGAAGACCCAGGCTCAGAGAATAGCTTTCTGCATTGCTATCAATTTGTACCAACCTGCTCTTCCCCTGCACTAGCACCCCAAAGTTGCTCACGACCGACCACAAAACCCCCACTTATGGTAGTTCAAAGTCGTCTACTCTCGCCCCCACTTTCGCCCTCTCACCTAGCCCAATCCGACTACCTATAGAGGTGATACTTGATGCAACTCTTTGGCGACCGGTGTAGCTACCTACAGCATTGAACATTGACGCAGGTTTGCAACGACCGTTGCAATACTTTCTGCGACACCGCCCACTGTGGAGCACCATCGGGCATTCACGACAATGCTGATAATGGTTTTAACATGCAGATTTTAGGCTGTTGCCTTAGTTTCACACTTCACTTCATTTTATTTTTGTACCTGGATATTAAACTGGATCCACAAGGATTCTAGTCGATGGGTCTCATAAGAAATTTTGGCGTTTTGAAGACGATGACTAACAATTCAGTCCTCCCTCTCTCTTCACCCCCCATTGCGTTTTGGTAATTGCAATCAATAGTGTTATACTTTTTTACAGTTATAAACTATATTAGTATCATAATCAAATAATTGAATTTATCATTCTTATTATAATTATTTAAAAAACCATTTAAAATAAATATATAGAGAAAGAGAATGATTGTGTACAGTTTTATACATTTGATGTTATTGGTTAGAGCTTAGATAAGTATTATGTTTATATAGTTTCTTAGTAATTATGTAGTTTTTTATCATATATCTAGTAAAATATGCTTATTAATTCCAACTATGCTATTTTCAGCAAGCTGACAGTGTGACCCATCTATCTTGCTTGCATTTTTGGTACACTATCCATGGCCATTACATGTGACCACACAAACACACCTACCGTATGAGTGTCTCGTTAATGCGCAAACCGGCATCCCTACTTGTGCAATCTTTATTCTTCTATTTCAACTAATTACACATTTACTTCCCTTAATTTTGACTAACAAGGTTCTATCTCGTGTGGTCTGCATTATCTGACTTTTAAGGAATTATTTAGCATAGTTTACGTAATTTGTACATGCTGCAGACTCTTATACTACGTACCTAGTACAAGTTTAAAAGAGGAGCTTAAGTTTTTGGTCTTGCCACGCATTTTCTTGATGCATATTCTTTTACATACTTTGACGTCTAACTCGAAATGTCTAATAGAGCAGCTAAGGTCAAATTAATTTTGCATTGTTTTCTGTATTTGTTGGATCAATCTACTGTTTATAGTGTAGCATTTACATGATGACTAAACACTGGTCAACGACCTTTAAACAATAAAAATGAAAAAAAAAATCTTTTACTAAGCATTTTTGAGACAACATTTTGCCATATCAAGAGGACTGCTTCATTTAGTAGATGTCTGTAAGTAATTCGTGTACTATAATTTTGTCTCTTACATTCATCTATAAACTCAAATCAAATGTGGTTCATACATTTATTAAGTTAAAACTGTAGAAAATTTCTTTTCCACTCAGTTGTCTCACATTTGTCTCCGTTGTATACTAATCTCTTTGTAGTTGTCAAGTTCATGACTAATTATTAATCCCACACTACCACATTTTGGAAATGTTACCTATACTTTGGTCTAAGTTCACTATGCACCCCCTCTGAATCAGCATCATCAATTTCATGATCATTTTGCCATAGTGTGGGTCCTGTCTCACAAATTCTTGATAGAGAAGAAGTTTGCTCCCTCTCTAAATCACCATCATCAAATTCAAAATCAGTCTGCCAGATCGGTAGCTCTAGGTCACAGAAACTTTTCAAAGAAGGAGTCTGCACCCCCTCTGATTCATTATCATCACATTCAAAACCAATTTTCCACTTTTGTAGCACAGAAACTTTTCAAAGAAGGAGTCTGCACCCCCTTTGAATCAACATTTTGCAGATCTTCAAGCACATACTCTTGCTTAACCAAGTCCTCAAAATCTGGTACATCCGAATTTGATAAATCTGGTATACCAAAATCCATGGTCTTGCTGCTCTCAACAATAGCTCTGCTTTGACCTATGACATTTGTATCATTAATCAACTCTTTGGCAAAACCTGTACCAGTATCTTCAATCACCTCTATGGTAGAATCTGTACCAGAAAAATTTTGCTCTACTTCTGGTTCAGTAGCAAAAGTATCAGCTGTAACTGAACCTTCCTACATGTCTGTCTGAATATGACTGCACTCATTCACCTGCACAATTTCTTCCTGAGCTTTAACCACTTCCTTGTTTTGATCCCATGATTTCTTTTCTTCCTGTACTACAGGTAAATGTTCTTTGAAAAATTCACCTTGCGTAGTTTGAGGCTGTAGAGACTCACCGCCCGTCAAGGACTTCTACTTCATGCACAACATCTGCAAAACCCAACTTTTCATACACAGCCAACTATGTCTTCATCATTAGCCTGTAAGAAGGTAGCATCCTGCACAATCAACTCATCAATAACAGCTTCTAACTTTGATCGTATTTGTCCTCGAATATCTGCGTAATCTGGTAGACTTGAACTCTGTTCTTGATAGCATTCATACTGATCATAACGTACTTGCACAATAGCTTCTTTGAAATACTCCCAGTCATCATTGCAAGCTTTGATAACTTCTTGAATCTGCTCCTTCACATCTGAACTCACTAATTGCTCAAAAGATATGATCATCAATTCTTCTGGTATCCCTCTTACCTTGGTCTCCAGCTCGTAGCACTCTAGGTAACCCTCTGGATCGTATCCATCAAAGAGTCGTCTCTCGTCGTATACTGCATCTAAAGCTGCATCCAAAGCTTCATCCATCTGATTTTTCTTCTTTACAGTCTCTATTTCAAGCAGAGATCCTTGAACCAATTGAAGCATCTTTGAGAAATTTGGAACTGTTGACTTATCATCAAAACCGTTCGCACTTAATTCTGCAATCATCTTCATCATCTGCTCTAAATTCTCCATCTTTACCTCCCACCCCGACTCGTTTCGCGTCGGGTTCACCAAAGATGTTGGGGGATATGTGTTCGCTACGTGAGCCGGGCAGGCGTCGGGCCTCTGGCTGTGGGAGGTGTGAAAGAGAGAAAACAAGAGACAATGACAGCTCTGCCAATCACCGCAATCATCAATTAATTGAATATTAGTTTGAGTACAATTTATCCTTAGCCAAGGCGGGCTGTTAACATCGCCGTCACTTGGATCATCTGCTAACCAGGAGTTTAAGCTCCCGCTTTACAGTATTAACCGGGCCATTAACGATGTCCTTAATCTAACAAAATGATTAATCAAACATTAGCTGATGACGATGATGGAAACTCCTTCATGTCGCTTTATCTGGTTTGAGTTCCCTTAGATTCAGCAAGCTTCAATTCTGTTCAATGCCTCAGTTTTCATGCTTCAGTTATTATCGATTATTATGCATCTTTCTGCTTCTTATGCTTTGCACTGGCTTAACTGCCGCTCATAGGCTTTAACCTTCTCCTGCTCTTCAATTTCTAGCCGGAACTTTATCCCTTGCTTGGTCGATACCCTTGTAAGAGAGATTATCCTCTCTCCTTGCTTTATTCCTTGCTCAATTTCTTCCCAACACACATGCAAAAGAAGGAGCTTCCCCTTGCTTCAGTTTCCCGCTCTACTTTCATTCGATGAGCATATTCTGCATAACTTAAATTCCTCAGTTTGGTTGCCCTAATTCTTTCTCCTTTCTTAACTCACTTGAGAGAGAGAGAGATAGCCTTGCTCGGTCATCCGAGCTCTACTTCGAGAGCCTTCCTTCGAGTCTTTCTTTGAGCCTTGGTTCGGTCCTCGCCAAGCTTTTCTTCGCCCTTCAATATGAGAGAGAGAACAAGAGGGATGGCAAGCCCCCCCTTGAGGTTGAGAGCCTTCCCCTCTCTTGCTTCATTCACCTCCTTGCCTTAGCCAGAGATCGAGACAGAGCTCCTTCCTTCCTCTTTGGCTCCTCCCGAATCTCCTCGTAATCTCCTCCTTTACTTCCTCACCTTGGCTCCCTTCCGTTAACTCTCCTTTCTTTCTTCTTTGTTGATAGCCCTTATTTTTCTTATGCTTGCCCCCCCGTCTCATGCAAAATCCCCACTATTAATAGCGTGCCTTCTTTTTGCAATGGCGCCGGCGTCATTAACGTGGCATGGGAACAACACTATGACGTGGCAGGTGAGATCTCGACCTCCGCCAAATCCGGTGCTAGTAGGGCCGAACTGGAGCGCGAGGAGGCCCTGAGCATTCTTCGTCTCTGTGGCGGCACCATCCGAGCATCCTACTTGCCGGCGCGAGCGAAAGCACTGTTGTGTTCGCTGCCGCTGTTGACTGCCTTCGCTACGCCATGGGCTCCCCTCTTTTGTTCACACCCTTAATAAGGTATAAGGCAGCCATTTAGTGAGCCTTTGGGCGGGCAGCCATTGTTATGTTGCTTGGGCGGCCGACTTAATGGCTTGGGCGGGCAATCATTGGCCATTTGATTGTCTTGGGCGGCCCTATGAAGGGCATCACATTTGTCATGCATATCGGCACTGCCTTGTTGGTTATATCCTGCAGTCAATGCATTCCGAGAGGTCACATTCGAACATGAAGCTCTTCAAGCACTTTTTATACTTAATGAGACGTACACCACATTTGATGTACATGTAGCTGCTATCAATGCACTGCAGGAGATGATATTTTGGACAAGATTCTCCTCGAGTCACTTACTTTGCTGCACTCCAAATCCCGAGCGAGAGCCAAAATCTCCCAGATGGCACTCTATACGAGCCGACCGTAGTGGTACGGAACCGGCCCCCGGTGAATATTTATCGGCCAATATCTTGGCAACCGTACCTCCGATCGCTGATCTGAAAAGACCGATGCACTCCACAAAGTGAGCACTTCAGGCCCGTGCATTCATTTCATCTCTATCACCTCAGCTGCAGTTGCCCAATCCGGTACGATCTGCAATCGACTTGAACTTTAAACTGCCATAACTTCTTCACCGTAGCTCCAATCGACGAGCCGTAATAACAGGTCTGTAGAGCACTTCAAGCACTGCAGTTCTAGATCATAAACTCACATATGTGCTCACTTCAAGCATACTCCTTTTTGGCATCATTAAGGAATCAATTGGCCCTTTAAAGTCGCATCTGGCATACATTAATCATTAGACTTGGCCTATTAGCAAGCCCTCATCACTGACCATTAATCAAGTAGGCTTCAAAGAAGCTTAGCTTGCATTTCTCTGCTCTTTTTTCTTATCATGGAAGCGGAGCTGCACAATGTCCACCCCCTCTGAACCTACACAGCCTCCGGTCTGTGCCAACAACACTTCAATCTGCATCTGCTACAGATACCTTAAGCTCTTTGCCATCATCAGACTCACTTAACTGGTAAACATATGAAAAATGAAATAAAGCTTATACCCTATCATCAATGTTCTAGCTTAATCATTAGGTAGCTGTCCATCAAAATTCTCTGAACTGTATCTGCCGTATCTTCAAAGCATCCAATTATGAAAAACATGTAAAGTGAACCCCGCCAGACTCAAGTGCTCCAGTTAATGATGCACACGGCTTGACCATTAAGCTCTCTTTAAGGAACCTTGTCAAGCTCAAGTATGCCTTACTCTGTCTGCACACGCAATGGCCGTCAAGTCCTTTACTTCAAGTTCTGTTAGCAGAACCAACTCAAAAGATGTGAAGACACTTCATCAATTGTCCAAAGAAGTCAGTTGGAAGCCAGCCATGTAATCTTATTGAATGCAAAACCAAAAACTCTTCTGACTTAGCATAGATCTAGAAAACAAAATCTTGTACCATGAAACTTGCTACAACAGGTAACTGGTACTCTTCAAATCTGGAACTTTGCACTTTAGTAGCCCTCGGGATCAAACGGGAACTCAATAATGTCCTACTGTGAGCATTTCTTTAAAAATTTTGCACCATCCTCCAGGATCATAGGGAAAATACAAGAATTTCTAATCAATAAAGCATAAACATGGATTAGCCGATAAATCTTCATACAAACCGCCTGGATCATATGGCATGTAAGTCAATTGCCCAGGATCATGCATATACCTGTCACCTCCTGGGTCAAAATCTAGCTCAAAAGCCCCTACTTCATAGGTAACATCAGATTCCATATAGCATCAAGTAGCATCAGATATTGCCATATCCCGTGAGCAACTGGCTCATCCAATTGTTGATCATCAATCACAGGTAAAAGCATTGGCAGTTCACCTTCACTCTCACTAGTGTTGGAATCCCAATCATGCATATTTGAATACATCAAGTCTCTGGAAAAACTCTATTCATTAGACTCAAAAGATGCATCTGAAAATAATCCTCTATCTCGTAGAGGCTCAAAATCAAGTAAAGCAACATCTAACAAGTGCATAAGTTCATCATCAGCTGCATCTGAACAAACTTGCTCATGTATGATTTTGGATTGATTAGTACCCTTAGCATTTGTGTTTGAGAACCCTTCTTAAGCTTCGTCTAGTAAGCACATAAGGTCTAGGTCCACTGCTTCAGAAGGTTCGTCTATCTTGCACATCTCAGGTTGCTGCAATAAACGAGGATTTTCACACATGACATGCATACTAAATGCATCTGCTGTAAATTGTTCTTTAAGTCTTTCACCCTCATCCAGATATCTTTGCACTTCTGTAGCACAAAGTTCAGCATGCACATTAAAAATTTCATCTATTGCCCTATCTGTATCATCGGCACAATGAAACCAATCATATTCATCAACAAGAGATTGCATTTCACTATGCACCCCCTCTGAATCAGCATCATCAATTTCATGATCATTTTGCCATAGTGTGGGTCCTGTCTCACAAATTCTTAATAGAGAAGAAGTTTGCTCCCTCTCTAAATCACCATCATCAAATTCAAAATCAGTCTGCCATATCGGTAGCTCTAGGTCACAGAAACTTTTCAAAGAAGGAGTCTGCACCCCCTCTGATTCATTATCATCACATTCAAGACCAATTTTCCACTTTTGTAGCTGTGCTTCACAAAAACTTGTCAATGAAGGAGTCTGCACCCCCTTTGAATCAACATTTTGCACATCTTCAAGCACATACTCTTGCTTAACCAAGTCCTCAAAATCTGGTACATCCGAATTCGGTAAATCTGGTATACCAAAATCCATGGTCTTGCTGCTCTCAACAATAGCTCTGCTTTGACCTATGACATCTGTATCATTAATCAACTCTTTGGCAAAACCTGTACCAGTATCTTCAATCACCTCTATGGTAGAATCTGTACCAGAAAAATTTTGCTCTACTTTTGGTTCAGTAGAAAAAGTATCAGCTGTAACTGAACCTTCCTACATGTCTGTCTGAATATGACTGCACTCATTCACCTGCACAATTTCTTCCTGAGCTTTAACCACTTCCTTGTTTTGATCCCATGATTTCTTTTCTTCCTGTACTACAGGTAAATGTTCTTTGAAAAATTCACCTTGCGTAGTTTGAGGCTGTAGAGACTCACCGCCCGTCAAGGACTTCTACTTCATGCACAACATCTGCAAAACCCAACTTTTCATACACAGCCAACTATGTCTTCATCATTAGCCTGTAAGAAGGTAGCATCCTGCACAATCAACTCATCAATAACAGCTTCTAACTTTGATCGTATTTGTCCTCGAATATCTGCGTAATCTGGTAGACTTGAACTCTGTTCTTGATAGCATTCATACTGATCATAACGTACTTGCACAATAGCTTCTTTGAAATACTCCCAGTCATCATTGCAAGCTTTGATAACTTCTTGAATCTGCTCCTTCACATCTGAACTCACTAATTGCTCAAAAGATATGATCATCAATTCTTCTGGTATCCCTCTTACCTTGGTCTCCAGCTCGTAGCACTCTAGGTAACCCTCTGGATCGTATCCATCAAAGAGTCGTCTCTCGTCGTATACTGCATCTAAAGCTGCATCCAAAGCTTCATCCATCTGATTTTTCTTCTTTACAGTCTCTATTTCAAGCAGAGATCCTTGAACCAATTGAAGCATCTTTGAAAAATCTAGAACTGTTGACTTATCATCAAAACCGCTCGCACTTAATTCTGCAATCATCTTCATCATCTGCTCTAAATTCTCCATCTTTACCTCCCACCCCAGCTCATTTCACGTCGGGTCACCAAATATGTCAGGGGATATGTGTTCGCTACGTGAGCCGGGTAGGCGCCGGCCGGGCCTCTGGCTGTGGGAGGTGCGAAAGAGAGAGAACAAGAACAACAGATGTAACTGAATCTGGGAATCACCGTAATCATCAATTAATTGAATACAACCTAATTCTTAGCCAAGGCAGGCTGTTAAGAGCACCGTCACTTGGATCATCTACTAACTAGGAGTTTAAGCTTCCGCTTTACAGGATTAACCGGGCCGTTAACGACATCGGGCTTAACAGATTGATTAATCAACCTTCAGACTAATGACGGTGATGGAAACTTTTGCCTGTCACTTTATCTGCTTCATCTACATTCAAGATTCTGCAAACATCATTTTAGTTCACTATTTCGATTATCGTGCTTCAATTATTGTCGACTGTCCTGTAGCTTCCTGCTCTGTGTGCTTTGCATTGGCTTAATTTTTGCTCACAAATTTCGTCATCTCCTCTAATCAACTTACTTCGATTGTCGTCGGGCTTTGTATGCCCTTGGTAATTTCTCTTTTCCAGTTTGACCTTCTTCTTCTTGCTTTGATTGGAGATCGAGAGAGAGGGAGAGCTCCTTCGACATCTTTTGTTGATGCCCTCGTTCCCTCGCTTGCATGCAATCGCCCTTGCTTTGCTTGGATTGCCGATCGAGAGAGAGAGAGAGAGAGAGAGAGAGAGAGAGAGAGAGAGAGATAGAAAATCCCTCCTCCCTTGACCTCGTTCTCTACCTCCCTGCCTTTGTTCAAATTCGAGAGAGAGAGAGTGAGAACGCCTTTGCTCTTTAATTCGCTTCCGAGCTCCTCTACCGACCTCACAACTCCCTATTACCTTCGTTCAAGCTTTTCCTCCTATCTCCTTCGACCAAGCTCTTCCCTTTTCTCATCAACCTAACTCGCATGTCAATGACTTCCCCCTCCTTCTGCCCTTCGTTGATTGCTATATATATATTCCCCCCTCAATAGCGCCGGCGTCATTGACATGGCATGCACCGGATCTATGACGTGGCAGTGGTGGGATTTCGACCTGCATGGAATCGCACGGGAGCAGCTCCGAAATGCTGCACCATGGCAAGCTGATTCTTTCTCGTCACAAGGCCGCGCTCGTCTGAGTAGTCTCCTGGCCGTCGCGAGCACTTCTTCTCCTCCTTCGTCTTCTGCTCGCTGCCAGCCCTTACCCGCCATGCATTCCTTCTTTCTTTTGTTTACACACCCCACTAAACTTTAGGGTGGCCATTGGCTCCCTTGCCTTGGGCGGCCCTAGTGGGCGGCTTTTGAGCCTCATAGTGGGCGGCCGACTGCTTGCATTTTGGGGTTATTGAACATATATGTCCACAAGGCCTTGCGTCGCACAACATGTGACATTCATATCAAGCAAGGAACCGGCAAGGTTGGCATTTCCTGCACTCAATGCACTCCACAAGACATCATTTCGGATGATGAGCTCATTAAGAGCTTTTTGTGCTTTCTTAACGGCACCACATTAGACATGCACAGCTTTCAACTTCAGTAGTCCTTGACTAATATTATCATCGTGAATTTTGCTGCCATTTTCCACGACACAGTATAGATGATTGCACTTAAGCCATAGCCTTGTTGGGCATTTCCTGTTATCAGCAATCTCCAATAGGCACATCATACCAGCCAAAGCATTGATGCATGACGTTCCAAAACTTGGTCGAAGTCAAAAATTCCCAGATGGCACTCCGACCGAGCGGACGGGACTGGTACGGAGTCGGCCCCTGGTGAATCTTTAACGGCCCATATCTTGGCAACCGTAACTCCGATCGCTGATCTGAAAAGACCGACGCGCTCCACAAAGTGAGCACTTCAGGCCCGTGCATTCATTTCATCTCTATCACCTCAGCTGCAGTTGCCCAATCCGGTACGGATCTGCAACAATCGACTTGAGCTTTAAACAGCCATAACTTCTTCACCGTAGCTCCAATCGACGAGCCGTAAACACAGGCCGATAGAGCACTTCAAGCACTGGAGTTCTAGATCATAAACTCACATATGTGATCACTTCAAGCATACTCGTTTTTGGCATCATTAAGGAATCAATTGGCCCTTTAAAGCCGCATATGGCATACATTAATCATTAGACTTGGCCTGTTAACAAGCCCTCATCACTGACCATTAATCAAGTAGGCTTCAAAGAAGCTTAGCTTGCATTTCTCTGCTCTTTTCTTATCATGGAAGCGGAGCTGCACGAGAGCGGAAGCGTTTCCATAGGGGAGGAGTTCTCAGTGCCCGACCAAGCATGGAGTTTAGGCCATGAGCCGGTGGACTACATCTAGAGGTACCTAGCGACTAGTCCTACTCCTGAATGGGTGTTATGAATAAAAGCATACTCAACAAAAATATAACATTTTGCAGGGTGATTATATGTGTACATCGTGTTGTGGGGAGAGAGAGAGAGAGAGAGAGAGAGAGAGAGAGAGAGAGAGAGAGAGAGAGAGAGAGAGAGAGAGAGAATATAGTGGAGGGTGAAATAGAGTGCACAGAGACATGAGAAAATGATAATAGAGAATCTTTAAATGTCCCATCTAAATGCAACAAGCAACCCTGTATTAATGCAATGACAAAATTTGGGTATACCATAACATCAAAAAGTTTATGACAAAATAGCTAGCAGCACACCGGACACTGTGTAGGGATCGACCGGTCCACCCATCCACATCCGATCTACTACGGACATAGAGAATTTCACTTTGCCGAGAGGGAGCCAGAACACCTCCAACTTACCTGAGCCGGACATAAGTTGAGGCTGCTTCCCCTCCCTCCATGAACCCGAGCTCTTAAAGGATCCCAAATACTAGTAGGTGGTAGGGTATCAACACCAACCATACCAATTTAGGTGCCATGCCTCTTCGATGCCCAGCACCAGCTGTTTAGCGAAAGCCAAGGCAAAATCCCCAACACGTTAGCCGTATAGGTCATTCAACCCCCAATGCACTAACCGTGTAGATGAGCCTAACAAAAAGAAGAAGACCTAGGCAACACCCCCGATCTAACAAAGCCCCAGGTCCCTTTAGTCCAAGGCTAAGCGATGTAGGTGATCCTAGTCTTGTAGTGACGCTTCCATGAGAAACATAACACATGAGTCCAATCACAATAGCACTTTCCATATGCGCAAATAATCTTTTCCAAGCAGTTAGACTGTACATGGTCTCTACACTTACACGTCTACCATAAACCATCTAGATCACTTCATGATCCAATCCCAAAAACCATAAACCATAATCCAATCATATCACGCGGGTGAGCACTCCACCCAACTTGGGTGAGGCACGACCAATCGTGCATAACCAATTTAGAACATAACATGACTGCAAAAATTTCAGCAGTATAACCATATCCCGAAAAAAAAACCATGAGCCACACCGGCTTCCACCATAAAATCACAACCATAATCCATGAGGGAATCTCAACCCATAACCATAAATCATAATCACATTGAACCAACTCCCACACTTGGAGTTTGACATAACCCCTGCAATCAATCGGAGTCTATATACATGTGACTCTTAGGACGTGATTCTTTCATGCATAAAAAGAATCCGACCAGCAACTAATCATGATATAAAAATCCAATTTTGACAAATCCAACCATGCAAAGTTGATGCATCACGTCTGTACTTCACCTCCCTAGCACATAGAGCTAGTTTTTGACCTAGAAAGGTGGAAATCAATCATAACCATGCATATGGGGCATCCACATCAATCCATAAGTTTCGATACATCATATGATAACATTCCATCACCATAAACATGATGCAAAACAGCTCCGACCTTTAGGTCAACCATAAACCATAACTTCACACATATGCAAAAAACAACCTTTCGATATTTACAGACTAGCACTCTATCACATCACTTCACCTATATGGTACTCACACAACAAACGATAACCCAAAAAGAAAGCCACTTTAATCATATGTGCCTACGCGATTTGGGATGTTTAACCATATACTATCACATAAGTTTATGGCCATCTAATAGATGAAATCAACTCATCAACACAAATCATAAATCGTACATAAACGACTCGATTAACTCACGACGTCATATGGTACCCCCCCTTGGTAGCACCCCTACACATGTACGTAAAACCGGTTATGGAACGATTAATAACTCTCATTCTTGAGGTGATAACGGAGACCTAAATACATTTATCATCAAGTTTCATCAAGCTTTACAATTGGTTCAGTGGGTTTGCCAATCCGGTGAATCTATAGAATATTGGTTCTCCAAGGAGCCTGGAGGCAAAAAAATTGGTTGTACAGTGGGCAACAAGCTGTGTTCTAACCATAGCTCTTAGTTCGTGCGTGATTTTTGCATGACACCAAAGAGAGAAAATGTTCTAAATGATGTGTTTTATCTCTGGAAGAAAGAGTTCAGGCTGATTCATAGTGGTTTGTGAGTCATGACCAAAACAGTGTTCCTACATCCTCTATGACATGAAACGAGAAGTGCTTTTTATGCACGCATGTGATCATAAACGCATCATGTGCATAAATCAGCATGTTAAATATGATGAAATAATCATGGGTAAACTTCATACATACTCGATTAATCCATACATGCACACGTATACGAAAAAACAATCACCGAGAGAGGGTGACTATTGAAAAAAACGACATAGAGAGAGAGAGATGATGACGGCTATGGAGTTTAAAGCTTCTCACCATGCTTTAGAATCAATTAGGGGCTATCGAAAGGCTTCTTGCTTTGCCGCAAGAGAGCGGTGATGAGAGCTACATAGAGGTATCCGCCACGAAAGCTTTCGAGGAGCGCATACACTGTGAAACGAGAGAGAAGGTAGTAAGCAAGTAGAGAGAGAATATCCTGAGAGAGAGAGAAGAGCTTCTAGAGATAGTGATGAAGAGCTTGCACCACTCCGTATAATAGATACATATAGCATTGCGGCAATAGACGTAACAGACAGCATTGAAAACTGAGGCTTACAGGTGAATTTATAGGCTCTACAGTTGGCTGGAGTAACTCCCAAGCAGAAAACTAGCGCTAGTTTTTGGCCCAAGAATAGCTTCTTGCTTTTGGCACCTTTGCTAAAAACGTTCCTTTGCTTTTGGTGGTCAACTTTCCCACTTATCATTCAATTTTTACAGCAAAATTGGCCAATTGAACAGTATCCGGCCAACTAATGGAAACCGTAGCTAGACTTTGCTGCACCGTAATGTGCTGACATAATTATGACTTTTCCGTACTGCCCTGGCATATTTACGATAACGCTTTTTTTTTAATAATTCCCGTAAAAATCCCATTTGGTCCTGTTTTTACCACGAGTGATCATTTTTAAATCCGACGGAGACTAAAATTAATATTTTTATGTTTAGATCATCATAAAAAGCACATTGCTTTTCAAAAACTCCGAAAAGCATGAAAAGCAAAAAATAGTGTAAAATGTTTTTAAAAAAGCAGAATTTTCTAAAATTGAACCACGGGTTCTCCTCGTCCACTGGAATAAGAAAGCACGCGCTTTTAACTATAAAGCATGAAAAATCATGAAAAACTAAAAATAGTGTGAAAAGCACTCAAAAAGCAAATTTTTACAAAATAGAACCATGGCTTTCCTGGAACACGTAAATCAAAGGATCCGACCTTGCTTTTTGTGAAAAAGCAACTAAAAGCATAAAAAGAATGAAAAAACTAAAAATAGTGGATTCTTCCAAAACTGAACCAAACGTCTGTCTAACCGACTGGAACATGGAAACGGCATTGCTTTTACCTTTAGAACCTTGCAACAATGTAAATCAAACATCTTAAGTCAAAATTTAGCAAATAGATATTGAAAACTATTTTACTTATTTTTAGAAGAGACCCAAAAATTATGGATCTTACATCCTCCCACACTTGAAAAATTCGAGGTGTCCTCACCTCGACATGAAATCTGGATAATTTAGTCTTATAACATCATCACATTCTCAAGTGGCATCTTCCTGAGGATATGTTGACCATTTAACAAGGTGTTCAATAATGGTCCGATTAGATAGAGACTTAGTTCTGCTCTGAAGTATTACTTGGGATATACTTCAAAAGTTCCATTGGTAGACGTAGATAATAGAGAATCATCAAGAATATATTGTGGATCAGGTACATACTTCTTGAGTAAGCTGACGTGAAAAACATCATGTACCTTTATGTGTGGTGGTAACAAGAGTCCATAAGCTTGATCGTTAATCCGCTCTGTGATTAAAAAAGGTCCACAATATTTGGCACTTAGCTTCTTACACTTAACCATTGATAAAGAACGACGTTTGGGTTTCACTCTCAGAAATACCATATCGCCCTCTTCAAAAAGTCTGGCAGATCGTTTAGGATCATCATAACTCTTTTGCCTATCTTTAGCAGTCTTAATATCTTGCCATATTAGATTGGTTTGTAGTTGTATTTCATCCAACATTTCTTTGGATGCTTGAACTCGTATGAGATGGTCTGTCCATTTGAGTGGAGTAAGACACTCTTGTCTGTACAATGCTTGAAAAGGAGACATTCCAATTGAGAGTTAGAATGAGGAACTATACACAAATTCAACCAAATACAAATATCTAGTCCATTTACTCTACTCATGCATACAATAAGCTCTTAACATGTCTTCAATGATTTGATTTGTCCTTTTTGTCTACCCATCAGTCTGAGGATGATAAGCAGTACTAAAGGCTAACTGGGTTCCTGTAAGGCTTTCCAAAAATTAGAGGTAAACTTTGCATCATGATCAAAAATTATCGGGCGAGGTAAACCATGATACATGAAAACACCTTTCATGAAGACTTGAGCTACATCCTTAGCTGTAAACATTGTCTTGACCGGAAATAAATGGGTCATTTTTGTAAGCATATCAACAACCACAAAAATAGAGTCATATCCCAGAGACATAGGAAGTCCTGTAATAAAATCCACGGATATGCATTTCCATTTCATTTGTGGAGCATCAATAGGTTGAAGCTTAGTGAGGTATCAAATTTGTTCAACTTTAATACGTTGACATGTTAAGCATCTTGTAACATAATTCAACACATCACGCTTTAGTCCTGGCCAAAAGAAACTCTTTCTTACAGTAGAGTAAGTCTTAATGTATCTTGGATCTCCGCTATAGGTATATCATAAGCTTCTTGTAATATCTAAAGTTTGATGCCAGCTTGATTTGGAATACAAAGACGATTACCAAAGTAAAGGTCATCTCCTTCAACATGAAAGCCTTTGATTTTCTTTTCTTGCTTCCCTGTGCAATTATTTAAGTTCATCAAGTACTGGATTTTTATGTAATATGGATCCTGAGTCATACCTTCTCGAATAAGGTCAATTAAAGAAGTAGTAGAGGTTGTGACAGCCACTATAATACTCTTCCTTCTTAAGGCATTGGCCACAAGATTTTCTTTTCCAAGTTTATATTCAATTCCAAAATCATATCCACATAACAACTCCATCCATCTTCGTTGCCGCATATTAAGGTCAGATTGGGTGTAGATCCACTTTAGGCTTTTATGGTCGGTATGTAGTTCAAATCTCCTTCCAAGAAGATAATGCCGCCATACTTTAAGAGCATGCACAACGGACAATAATTCCAAGTCATGCATAGGATAATTTAACTCATGTATATATAACTTACAAGATTCATAAGCTACTGGTTTTCCTTCTTGAAACAGAACGACATCCATTGCTTGTCCACTTGCATCAGTGAGCAAAGTGAACGTCTTTGAGAAGTCTGAAAGCTGTAGTATTGAAGCATTCACCAAAGCTTCTTTGAGTTTTTAAAAACTAGCTTGAGCACGTTTATTCCAAGTAAACACTTTAGCTTTCTTAAGCATATTAGTTAGTGGAGATGCAATTTTAGCGTAGCTTTAAATAAATGTACGATACCATCCTGTTAAACCAAGAAAGCCACGTACTTCTCACACAGATTTTGGTGTAGGCCAAGCTATAACAGTTTTAATCTTACTTGAATCAGTAGAAACACCATCCTTGGATACAATAAATTCCAAATATTCCACTTTGTCAGTGAAGAAAGTGCATTTGCTACGTTTGGCATAAAGTTGATATTGACGGAGAAGTTCAAGTACTTGCCACACATGTTGTTTGTGTTCTTCTCTATTTCTTGAGTAAACCAAGATACCATCAGAGAAGACAAGAACAAAATCATCAAGATGCTCTCAAAACACATCGATCATGAGACGATTAAAAGTTGCAGGAGCATTAGTAAGTCCAAAAGGCATAATTGTAAATTCATAATGTCCAAAACAAGTATCAAATCTTGTCTTTTGTATGTCCTCCTCCTTGATTTGCATTTGGAAATACCCTGACTTAAGATCAATCTTTGTGAAGATAGAAGCTCCGTGTAATCGGTCAAGCAGTTCATCAATCCATGATATTGCATACTTATTCTTAAATGTTACCTGGTTCAAGCCACAATAATCAATACAAAGACGTAGAGTACCATCTTTGTTTCAATTAAAGAGAACAGGAGTACTCCATGGAGAAACACTGTGTCAAATGAAGCCTTGTTCAAGAAGTTGAGTTAATTGCTCCTTGAGTTCTGCAGAGTCAAGTACTGACATTTTCTAAGGTCTACGGGCAACTAGTTGAGCTCCTGGAGTAAGCTCTATTGCATGATCAACATCATGCTTTGGTGGTAATTATGAAAGTTCTTCAGAAAATACATCATCAAATTTTGTTATCCATTTGGGTTCAGATAAATCTATTTTCTTCTCCTTAGGGTAAAGCTTTACTACATAAATCCTTTCATTTTTTCTATGACTTTTTATAAGTTTGGAAAAGTTCACTAGTCTAAGCTTAGGCTTTCCCCGTTTCCCAGTAACTGTAACCCTGGAGTTTTGGTCATTTTTGAAAGTCATCATTGGCTTTAAGCCAATCCATTCCTAGAATTCAATTATAGATTTCTATGGGTAAGACTCTGAAATTTGTAGAAGTATTGTGACCATCCAAAACAAAATTCAAGTTGCCCATTGAAGTAGAAGATCTAACATTTCTACCCATAGCTAATTCTATTGTAAGGTCTGTATCAAGGTGTTCAGGCAAAATGAGATTCCTGATGCACTTAGGAGATATGAAAGAATGTGTACTCCCTGAATCAATCAATAGCTAAAACGGCTACCTTGATACTCCGCTAGGGTTTGGATTACTGGAAATTGTTCATTCACTCCCTAATGTTCAATTGCAGCATGAACATACGCGTTTGTTTGATTTCCTTCTCCTCTAGTCCCTTGATCTTTGTTAACTTGAGGTCTTTGATTTTCTCCTCCTCCTGGACGAGGTTGGCGGTTAACATTTCTATTGTTGTTATTGTTGACATGCGCTCCATTCCAAACAAAAGGTGGATCACCTAGTCTAAAATTCCCTTGGTTTTGAGGTTGTCTTTGGTTTTGGTTAAAGTTTTGATGATTGAAGTTCCTCTAGATCGCCGATGGTCTGGGTTTAAAATTTCTAAATTTTTGATTTGGATTGCAGTTTCTATGTTCATAATTGTCCACCAATCTTGTGAAGCTTGAATTGTTAAATGGACAATCCTTGGATTGATGACCAGGATCAAGACAAGTGTAGCACAAATGATCCTGCTTGGCTTTCATACGTAATAAATTCTCTTTTCTTTGCTGCGGATTTCCAGACCTTTGTTCCTCCTCGGGATGAGGCTTTTTTATTTCACAAACAGGAACAGGTTCCGGTTTCCTCTTTTTGGTAGTAGATTAATCTATTTCAATGGGTTTGCCTACATCAAGGACATCTACAAAATTAGTAAGACGAAGACTCTAGAGTTTAGTTTTCATAGGATTATGTAACCCTGACACAAATCAAGCTACTTTGACCTCTTGAGTCATTCCTGCTAGAGCATACTTGACAAGGGTTAAAAAATATTGATAGTATGATTCCAGATCTCTGGTTCCTTGAGTACAGTTAAGAAACTCATTCATACGATATGAATGATGAACTTTGTTCTGATGGTTCTTCTTGAGCTGGGTTTTAAGATAATCCCAAGTTGCAACATTAGGATCAACATTGTTTTCCGTCAATGGTCTCTCCACCAACACTTGGCTATTTTCTCTAGTTTGAACTTAGCAATAATAGCTTTTTTTACTACTGACGAATGAGCCAAATCAAAGTAGTCATCCATGCGCTCAATCCAATCTTCAAGAACTTTGCCTACATCTTTTCCTTCCCTACTAGAATTTTCAGGTTGAGACTTGCAAAGCATAGCATCAATGTCTCTATCAATGCTGGTATGTTGAGGAATAATAGGTGCATTTGCGTTAGCAGCAGCCGCATTTCCTTTAGGAGGCATGGTAACTTATAGCACCATATCAACCACGATCACACTTAGTAAAATATTCTACTTTGTTCGAAATCCTTAAATCAAATAGAATAGACAATTGAAGATAAGATGAGAGAGAAATAAGAAAAAGAATGACGAATGAATTAATCAAATTTCTATAATACAAAACTTTGGGTTTTCAAAAATTCTATAAGTGTCTTGAAAGCTTCTAATAAATCCTAATGGCTCTAACATAATGCACTCGGTAATATCCATTGTGACATCCTTCCACCAATGAAGCATAGTTGTCCCATTCCTTGAGTATATCGGATGGGTGATCTCAATAATTCATTTTTATCTTTGGTTGGAACATTTCTTCATTGGCGTGTGAGTCATACCATTCTTGAGTAAGAAATTTGTTTGTTACAGGTATCCCCATTTCGGTGTGAACAATTGCTTTCTTATACCCAAAGTAATCATCAAAGTAAGCAAATTCTCTTAGAAACACATCCGGTGTGTCCCATCCAACTAAGATATGTATATTTGCACAATCTGCAAGGCACTGAGGTCTGTTATAAGCATTGTATAAAACTTTTATATGGCGAGGATTGTGGATTAGTGACTTTTCAAATAAGTGAAAAACAACTTCCAAGGCACCAACCTAAAGGAATGTCGGTCGTTGTTTTTGCATTGAAAACCCCATAAATTAAACATAACAATGTTAAAGCATCTCGTAGCCATTACTAAAGGAAGTATGTTTCTGGCCATCTATGTTTCCTTTGTCGGTCTTGGGGTAAGTTCATAAGCATTTATGTATAATATTTGATTAGTGACAACAATCTCCGTTCCCAGATTCAAACTAAAATATTATATCCTCAAAACAATATGTGTTATATCAAAATCAAATTTTTATAACCACAGTAGACCAAAAGGTACATAGTGTTTCTAGGGAGATACATAAATACAAAAGGGTCCTATGAACCAATTCTTGGTTCCTACAACCTAGGTTCTACCCCCATATTTGTTCACATCTCGAGTATCAAATTTTTATAACCACAGTAGACCAAAAGGTACATAGTGTTTCTAGGGAGATACATAAATACAAAAGGGTCCTATGAACCAATTCTTGGTTCCTACAACCGAGGTTCTACCCCCATATTTGTTCACATCTCGAGTATCAAAGTTTAACACTTCAACTTGTGCATTGAAATTCACGTCTTCCTTTTTGTACCATTCCTCTCCTTGTGATACGTTTGTGGGTGGTAATCCATTAAAGCAGTTTACATGAGCATGCCGTTCATTTACATCATGTCTGTAGAAATATCTACTTGAGTTCACTGTCATTGGTTGTGCTTGGGTTAAGTCACTAATGAACCTTGGTTTATCATAGTTATCAAAGGTAACAATAAGATTGTGAGGGTTGTATTTGAGAATAGGTCCATAGACTCTATTGAACCAATCCTGGGGTATATAATAGAATCAATTGCCGTCATTTGAATTTTTCCATACTCTGATTATGACCTTCTCTCAAAAGCCGTATCTTACGGTTTAGCATAAGGGCCTTCTTACTAAGTATGAGTTCACAACTTGCTATGTCCAAAAGAGAACATAAGTTAAGGTAAAGAACATATCCTTGCTCTTTAACGTTGCCTTCTTGACCCAAAGTTGTGGGTTGGTCATAAACCTATCATGTACTTATGTTTGATGTTAAGGCTGAGCTTCAAATATAACTCCCATGCTATGCAAGTGTTCGGTACAAGGTAGTCTCTAGTCCCCTTTGAAACTTGAACCACTTCAATTCCCCGACGGAGACTGAATCCAACTGCATAATTGAAAAAGACTCTTTGTGCAAAGTCACTCGGGAGTTCATCTAGACAATTAAGAAGATCCATCTAAAACAAGACAAGTACATAGGTGAACCAAAACTGAGTGTATGCTTCTTTGATTCATCAAAATAATTTGATCTTTTTTATTTCATTACAATATTATGGGTGTCTCAGAGCTAATTCTCTAAATATTCTTTTAACTCTCTTGATAGGGTATTCTCTCAGACCTCCCACGTAACAATGTGGTTTGTATTTATCTTCTAGTTTTTCTTTCCCTATGACAACTGCAAGAGCTTCAAACTTCTTAGTAACTTCGGCAATCTTTAACATTTGGGAGCACATCGCCAAGTAGTAGAACATGTCTTCTAGGCCTAACCATATTCTAAGTTGAAGTAGCTTGAGGTTGGTAAACCAATCTCTTGGACTGTCGTCAATATAGATGAAGAATTGACGGAAGGGTTATTGGTGATGGTAAGGTGACTACGGTCAACACTCTTCTAACAAGTTGTGCTTCCTGGCATGCCAAAGATTTTGGTTTCGATTTCTAAGTAAAAGAGTTCTCGTTCATCCCTGGACAACTGTGTCGCCATATTGTTGAACACTATGGCCAAAACCTCATTCCCCTGGCTATAGCATTCAGACGTCACTCTGGGAGCCATTTGTTACTACAAAACAAGCATTCAAAGAAATTACAACGCTGTTGTTGAATACTTCAACCACTTCGTCATAACTCAAATCAAACACTTTCACTCAAGAAGACAAGTCAAACAAGTACCATCAACCAATGTCACTTATAGATGCATCATGAATACAATACCCTTTCTTAAACAGCATGCATGAATGCGTACACGATGCATAACTCACCCGACTAGTATCAGGCTTTATGCTATCCTCATAACCTTAAGCATTGGCTCTGATACCAGGTGCGAGATACCCCTCCGCAGGGGTCTATGCACAAAATATACAATTTACACTTGTATATGATTTTCAATATACATAAGAGTTGCCAAAGCGTTTGCATAGGGGAGGAAATCTGAGTGCCCGATTAAGCATGGAGTTTAGGCCATGAGCCAGTTTGCATCCAAAGGTACCTAGCGACTAGTGCTACCCCTGAATGGGTGTTCTGAATGAAAGCGTACTCAAAAAAAATATAACATTGTGGAGGGTGAATATATGTGTACATCGTGTTGCGAGAAGAGAGAGAGAGAGAGAGAGAGAGAGAGAGAGAGAGAGAGAGAGAGAGAGAGAGAGAGAGAGAATATAGTGGAGAGTGAAATAGAGTGCACACAGACATGAGGAAATGACAACAAAGAATCTTTAAATGCCCCATGTAAATGAAACAGGCAACCATGTATTAATGCAATGACAAAATCTGTGTATACCATAACATCAAAAAGTTTATGACAAAATAACTAGCAGAGCACCGGACCCTGTGTAGGGATTGACCGGTAAACCCATCCACATCCGCTCTACTACGGACATAGAGAATTTCACTTCACCGGGAGCGAGCCACAACACCTCCAACCTACCTGAGCCAGAAAAAAGTTGAGGCCACTTTGCCTCCCTCCATGAACCCGAGCTCTGAAAGGATACCAAGTACCAGTAGGTGGTAGGGTATCAACACCAACCATACTAGTTTAGGCACCACGCCTCCTCGATGCCCAGCATCGGGTGTTTAGGCAAAGCCAAGCCCCGATGTGTTAGCCGTGTAGGTCATTCAACCCCCCGATGCACTAACCGTGTAGATGAGCCTAACAAAAAGAAGAAGACCTAGGCAACACCCCCAATCCAACAAAGCCCCAGGTCAACGACCCTTTAGTCTAAGGCTAAGCGATGTAGATGATCTTAGTCTTGTAGCGGTGTTGCCATGAGAAACATAACACATGAGTCCAATCACAATAGCACTTTCCATATGCGCAAATAATATTTTCCAAGCAGTTAGACTGTACAAGGTCTCTACCATTTCACGTCTACCATAAATCATCTAGATCACTTCATGATCCAATCCCAAAAACCATAAACCATAATCCAATCATATCAGATGGGTGAGCACTCCACCCAACTTGGGTGAGGCACGACCAATCGTGCATAACCACTTTAAAACATAATATGGCTACAAAAATTTGGCAGCATTTCGGCAGTATAACCATATCCCGAGAAAAAAAAATCATGAGCCACACCGACTTCCACCATAAAATCACAACCATAATCCATGAGGGAATCTCAACCCTTAACCATAAATCATAATCACACTGAACCAACTTCCACACTTGGAGTTTGACATAACTCCGGCAATCAATCGGAGCCCATACACATGTGACTCTTAAGACGTGATTCTTTCATGCATAAAAAGAATCCAACCAGCAACTAATCATGATATAAAAATCCAATTTTGACAAATCCAACCATGCAAAGTTGATGCATCATATCTGCACTTCACCTCCCTAGCACATGGAGCTAGTTTTTGACATAGAAAGGTGGAAAGCAATCATAACCATGCATATGAGGCATCCACATCAATCCATAAGTTTTGATACATCATATGATAACATTCCATCACCATAAACATGATGCAAAACAACTCCGACCTTTAGGTCAACCATAAACCATAACTTCACACATATGCAAAAAACAACTTTTTGACAGTTTTGAGAGCATACAAAACATGCAAATGAAAGTATTTTACCTCAAACCAACACATCAAGCTTGTCTCCATAATAGAGACTAGCACTCTATTACATCACTTCACCCATATGGTACTCAGACAACAAACGATAACCCAAAAAAAAGCCACTTTAATCATATATGCCTATGCGGCTCGGGATGTCTAACCATATACTCTCACATAAGTTTATGGCCATCTAATAGCTCAAATCAAATCACCAAAACAAACCATAAATCATACATAAACGACTCGATTAACTCACGGCGTCATATGGTACCCCCCTTGGTAGCATCCCTACACGTGTAGGTAAAACCGGTTATGGAACAATTAATAACTCGCTTTCCCGAGGTGATAATGGAGACCTAAATACATTTATCATCAAGTTTCAACAAGATTTTCAATTGGCTAAGTGGGTTTGCCCATCCGGTGAATTTATATAGTGATTCTCCAAGGAGCCTGGCATCAAAAAATTTGGTTGTGCAGTGGGCAGCAAGTTGTTTTTTGATCATATCTCTTAGTTCGTGCGTGATTTTCACATGACACCAAAGAGAGAAAATGTTCTAAATGATGTGTTTTATCTCTGATAAACAGGGTTCCACAGGCTCATTCATAACGGCTTGTGCATTATGACCAAAACAGTGTTCCTACCACCTCTATGACGTGAAAGGAGAAGTGCTTTTTATGCACGCATGTGATCATAAACGCATCATGTGCATAAATCAACGTGTTAAACATGATGAAATAATCATGGAAAAACTTCATACATACTCGTTAATCCATACATGCACTCGTATACGAAAAAACAATCCGAGAGGATGACTACTCAGAAAAACGACATAGAGAGAGATGATGATGGCTATGTAGTTTAGAGCTTCTCACTGTGCTTTAGAATTTATTAGGGGATGTTGAAAGTCTTCTTGCTTTGATGCAAGAGAGCGGTGATGAGAGCTACGTAGAGGTATCCGCCAAAAAAGCTTCTGGAAAGCGCGTACATCGTGAAACGAGAGAGAAGGTAGTAAGCAAGTAGAGAGAGAATATCTTTCTTCTTCTTCCCCAGAGAGAAGAGCTTATGGAGATGGTGATGAAGAGCTTGCACCACTCCGTATAATAGATACGTATAGCCTTACGATAGTAGACGCAACAAACGACACTAAAAACCGAAGCTTGCAGGTGAATTTATAGGCTCTGCAACTGGCTGGAGTAACTCCCAAGCAAAAAACTAGCACTACTTTTGACCCAAGAATAGCTTCTTGCTTTTGGCACCTTTGCTAAAAACATGCCTTTGCTTTTGGTGGTCAACTTCCCACTTACAATTCAATTTTTACAACAAAATTGGCCAATTGAACAGTATACGGCCAACTAATGGAAACCGTAGCTAGACTATGCCGCATCGTAATGTCCCAACATAATTATGACATTCTCGTACTACCCCAGCATATTTACGGTATCGCTTTTTATTATACTAAATGCCGTAAAATCCCGTTTGGTCCATTTTTTGCCTCGGGTGACCATTTTTAAATCCGACGGAGACTAAAGTTAATATTTTTATGTTTAGGTCATCATAAAAAGCACATTGCTTTTCAAAAACGCCGAAAAGTATGAAAACCTAAAAACAGCGTAAAAAGAAAAAAAAATAGCAAAATTTTCTAAAATTGAACCACGGGTTCCCCTCGTCCACTGGAATAAAAAAGCGGACTCGCTTTTTACTATAAAGCACTAAAAATCATGAAAAGCTAAACATAGCGTGAAAAGCTCTCAAAAAGAAAATTTTTACAAAATTGAACCATAGCTTCCTTGGAACACGTGGATCAAGGATCCTTGCTTTTTGCAAAAAAAACACCTAAAAGCATAAAAAGCATGAAAAAGCTAAAAATAGTGGATTTTTTCAAAAATGAACCAAACGTCTATCTAGCCTACTAGAACATGGAAACGGCCTTGCTTTTACTTTAGAACCTTACAATACTGTCAATCAAGCATCTAAGTCAAAATTTGGCAAAATAGATATTGCAAACTATTTTTCTTATTTTTAGAAGAGACCCAAAAATTGGGGATCTTACAGTGATTGCTTTTTTGAAAGCATACCGGTCCCACCAAAGAGAAGACAAACCAAGTTGGCACTTTCAAAGTTTACACAAAATTTGATTAAAGAATCTTCGCATCCTAACCCCGGACTTATTGGCCACTTTCATCACTCTATCTTATAGGGAATAAGCCATTAGGAACCCAAGTATGGCATTTGTTGATTTAGAAGGATACATGCAGTTTCTCCTCGATGAGCTTCACGACATTCTTTTGCGGCATCCTTAGCAAAATCTCTCGACATTGCAAAGTTTTCAATAGTTCTTGAATTACATACCCCCTCTGATGCCCAGGTGGTTCCTCCTCCTCTGGTACCAAAAAGTACAAGAGATTCCAATCGGAAATCGTCCCAGCCGTCTGCTTGGATCGGGGGAGTCTTTAGAAATATAGTGCATCCATCTGACCCTGAACCAATGCAACCTCCTTTTCCACCACCCTTGCCCCCACCATCACCACTAGGCTACAATGATTGGAGCCCATGTAAATACCCTTAATATCCGTATCCAGGACATGCACCTAACCAACCGAAAGATTTCAAGGATGGCTGGCAGAAAGAATTGCAGTTCCTACAGCAATTTGATAACATCTATGCTTTGGGAAACTATACAAAAGAATCCAAGATTTATCAAGCAATGGGATTTCTTAAAGATAATGTCATGCAATGGTGGAGTTCAATTGCGAAGCAACCGCATGCTCCAAGGACCTGGCAAGCTTTCAAGACAATATTTGCACGTAGTTATATGACCTCTCTTTGAACTTCGAATCTTTGCAGAATGGGCCAACTTGAAAATGCTTGCCACAAAGACCATGGACGATTAAAACCAAAGGTTTCTTGATGTCTACCTTCCAGTGTCCTTCTTTAAGTTCATTTCCTTGGAGTAGTAGTGCATGTGATACACCATTACCATCACCATTGCACGAATATTGTCTATCCAAGCAAGTGTCAACCATGCAAGAACTTATGGACCATGCCGTGGTCGATTACAAACTGATGAAGGGAAAGTTGGAGTTTACCACAGAACCAACTCCAATCACCAACCAAAACTCTTGTCAACAATGAAAATTTTCTCAAGAGTCTCATGAAATGCAACCTCAAAGGCCTCATCTGACATAGCCTCAATGAGAAACCCTTTTACAAGAAGACGGATGCTTTGAATTTTTTCAAACAAGGCATACATTCACTACATGTTCTGAGTGAGCCTTAATGTCTTTAGAGTAACCTTCTGCTCCCACGACAGAAAGATCCCTAGGGTCACCTCCTGCTAAGAGAGCTAGACTCGCTATTGGACTAGTCCTTGATATCTATGGCATACGCCTTGAAAGTACAAATGGGCTGCTAATAGCCATTTAGGAATCCAACATAATGTTTTCTTATATTTCCTGGGGGCCAATGGGGCATCTCTTATGAGGCTTCTGTTTTGAACCAGATGAGCATAGAAAGTGGTTGTTAATGAAGCTTTAGGGACCCATTTGTATGTTTCCCTTAACAATTCACGTTGAGTCTTGGCTGCTTCATTCTTTGTTTCAGTTTACGAAAGTTGAAGCTCTAGAGGGTTGTGCTGCAGGGATGGATGTTTCAACCTCTTGGGTATGCAATGTTCTATTATGTGTTCCCTCAAGAGATAACTTAGGGATTGTCGCTTGAGTGGCAAGGTTGAGAGTTTGTTTCTGTGTCGTGATACTCCTCGTTCCCCAATTGATAGTACACTTGGTTGCAGACATCCACTTACATCCTAGGTTTATGTTGCCCTCCATAGTACCCACAGGCATGACCAAAAAACTTTGAGCCACGGCCCCGTTGTCATAACTGACAAAAGTGTTCAAGATTCCAAGGACATTAGTTTTCTTCTTGTCAATACCCTTGACTTGGATGGTACTCTTGGATAAAGAAGGATTCCCTAATTGTCACCACACTCCACCGGATAAAAGATTATGTTAGCTCCTGTGTCCATTAAAGCGTTATAGAGCACTTCCCATAGGTTCTATTAAACTTAATGGGGTATCATAGAGGTGGATCAAAATCTACCACTTCTTCTTCTCAATCAAAACCTCCACCACCAGAAGCACATCAATTGGACTCCCCACCCTTAAGGCTAGATTCTATACAACATGTACATCACCTCTTACTCGGGGAAGCCGTGTGCTAACACTGGTTGACCATTGTCTCCTCAACTTGGGGTTTAATGCAAGCAACTGCCCAAAAGCGATATTAGCTTTTTGATATTGAACATCCATTACCACATTGTATTCCAGATTACCACGCCCCAATTGAAAGTCCGTTTGTGTGATTTTCCACCTTTGTCTTCTTTTTCTTGACTCCGGATGCTCTCACCCGTTGTTCACCTTCTCTTTACCTTTCCTTGCCCTGGTTTCTTGTTCCATCCCAGTCTCTCTTTTGCCTCAAGCCCTTTTGTTGGACATAATATCGATCTCCTTCTTGTCAATGCCAATAATGTTAACCTTGCACTTCATCATTACCTAGTGGAGCAAGTAGTGCTTGATTTTCAACTGCTTGTTGCTCCCTTTGACCATTGATTTGTGCTTGCCCCCTGCCTCGACTGAACAAAGGGTACATGCCTCCTCTTTTTCTTGGTGGATGAGCAAAAATATGGAGCACAATGGCCCTCTTCTCCGCAATTATAGCACCTACCATAACCAGTTGCCTAGCCATGCCTCTTCTTGCCCTTAGTTGACATCTGTCCATAACACTTAAGCGTAATTCTTGCATTTTCTCAGTTAAATTTTGAATCGTACGCACCCATTGTTGAGGAATTGTTGTTACACCATGATTTGCCTGGTTGTCCACTTGAAATTCTTCTCTCGGACTTGGAGCAAGATTGGGAGCCATTGCCTCATATCCTAGTGCATCTTGCTTGATCTTCTTTTTAATTGTCTAACTCTTTGCCCGTGCAATAACAACCAACCCATTGTCATTCTCTAGGCTCTCAAAATCTACCTTCTCACGCACTTTGGGATACAAACATTCCATAAACGTTTTCAATTCAAAATATTCACCGCCATTAGCCAATTGCATGGTAGCTACAAAATCCCTCCACCATTCCTCAAAGCGATTGACGAAAACTCCAAACTCCTCATTCACATCCTGCTTCAAACTCTTCAATCTGGTATCCAAATCAATAGAGGACACCTCTTTACAGAAGTCGTGCAAAAAATGGGCCCATAAAGAAGGCCACATAAGACTTGGTTCCCCTTCCAAAGCATAGAACCATGTCTTTTCTCTACCTGCATTAGCAGTGGAAACCTCTTCATCTTGCTATCTTCATTTGGCATATGCAATGATAGCATATACATCTCAAAAAAGGTCATCCACTCCGTAGGATATACTTCTCCGGTAAAAATTGGTCCATTACCTCGTGTTGCCATCTCTTATGGATGTACACACCTTCTTTGATCGAAATAGATTAGCAATCAGATGCTCCTCCATGGGGGCACCAGAAGATGGAGAGGGGGAATGGGGATCACACCCAACACACAATCTATTGCCTCCCTATAGCTCAAGGTATCCACAACACCCCTAACTCTCAAAAAACACCTTCAAATCGACCAATTTGCACTAATGGAGCAACACTTTTACACAAAACAACACTCACACACTCATCAAAACCACCATTCAAGCCAAATGCATCACAACAACTCAACACCCCGCTTCCAACTCACACGCACTCAAATTTTGACCTCTTTGCACCACATAGTGGTCCGTGTGGGCACACACCTCCGCAGGCACCAACACGCATACAAACAACAAGATGAAGAGGAAGGGAAAGGGGACCAGTGACAACAAAAAATGGGGGAACCGCTTGGTATTGCTTATCATAGAGAGAGTACATCCATCATCAAGCCAAAATGACAAGCGTCAATAAGGAAAAACTCCACAATTTGCTTCTACCAGCTTGCATAGTGTAAAAAAGCCCCACAAAATGGGCTAAAATTGTTGCTTTATAGAGACCCTATGGTTATCTTTAGAAAGTGCATGAGCATCAAACACTTGTTCGAGTTAACTGGGAGTTTCTTGCATGGAGAACAATCTCTTAGTTGGGGTGTGTCAACTTTCCTCTCTCCCTCATGGCCTCTGAGCCATCGTGGGAAGGCCCCCTTTTCATGACCTTGAGGCTTCTCTCTCTCTGAGTCAACACCGTGGGATGCCCCCCTTGCACTAGCACTAGTGCTAGTGAGGGCTCCCCATTAGCTTCAAAAATATGAGCCCTAGGGCACCGCGGGATAGTACCCCGAGTTGGGACAAACACGCAAGTGTGTGAAAGGTACAAATGTGTATGGCAAGGAAATTGTAACAGCAAATTTGATGGCATGTAAAGTGATTGACATGCTTTGTGTACAAGAATCTATTGTGCCACAAACATTAATGGTACATCCCTTGGCGTGACATAATATACAAAGCAATCACATGTATGCAAGCCTAATGGGTGCTTGTCCACAATAGTGACAAGTATGCTTTCCCCCATGTCCATCACATAACTCGCCGATAGATGGTAATTGAAGCATGCTACCATTAAAATGTATGTTGTGACTTCCCAAAATTAGATAATTTTGGACATTTTTCATTGAGACATTTAGGGCACCTACATACTGTCTTTTGCAACACACTTTGGAAATGCAATGTTGAAGGTTTGTGGCTTGGTCTAGTGATGTGGGTCATACTTATTTTCCATAGCATCCATTAGGTAAACCTTTCCTAAGGTCGGTTGAAACTCAAGCATCATGTTACCATTGCACATTTTTGGAATTTCTTACACTTGTTTGGTTTGCACCATCTTTTTTATTAATGTGTTTGTCTTATTCACTGTGATAAAAAAAGACAAAATACTATTTGATCCCCTTACCATTGCAGTAAAGTATCTCAATGCTTCCTCCCCATAAAATTGTTCCTTCATTGGGCTAGTGAGGTCTATGTTGGGAGCATCCACAAGAGGAGAAGCCATCCATTGGAATTTGAAACCTCATCTTTGACCACCTCCATGAAATGTTTTGAGAGGGACTCATCCAAAACATTAAACTCGTCTCCTAAATGATTGCTAGTTTTCTCTAGTGGCACTTTCAACTCTTTACTTCCAACAGGTGTTTTTTTTAAATAGCTTCTAATTTAGAGCTTTTTCACATTTTTTTGGCTTTAATAAAACAAGATATTGTAGAGTAGGATGAGATTCTTTATAAGAAAATCTAAATGCTCTATCAATTTAGAAGTGAGGCACATGTGCTAGAGAGAGAGAGAGAGAGAGAGAGAGAGAGAGAGAGAGAGAGAGATCATTTGAGCACCAGATCTATTTAAAAGGATGGCTGCCTATACACAATAAGGGTTGAATTTCTATACACATTCTTAAGACTAAAATACATGGAGGATAGAGTTGCCCTAACAAAGTAGAGAACCATGACTATAATGGCCAAGATGTTTCCCAAAAACAAGAAGGAAAACACACACACACACACACACACACACACACACAAAGAGAGAGAGAGAGAGAGAGAGAGAGAGAGAGCTCAATCATAAATAGTAATACTACATCATTAATTATTGAGCTTGTATAAGGTTTTTTAGCAAATTGAACAGGTGATGAATAATAAATAACTCTAGAGGCATGCCTTGTGATTTTATCACTTGTTTGATATAGATTCATGGAATCAACCAAACAAAATTCAAAAGACCTCTCATACAGATTGTAAAGGAAACAACGTTTCCATAAGATTTTCACACATTGTATCCACATACAGAATCACCAAAATACTTAATGCACTAAATAAGAATAACATTCAATGGAGCATAAAATAGGAACGTCGTGAGTAATATTACTTTGCCTCCACCAAAAAACCCATATTCCAAATACATCCACAAAATTATCAAGAGTTTTTTGAAAAAACATCCAACCTAAAGTGACTCATTGAGAGTCCATTATTTTGCTACTTTTTAATAGGATGAATGCATCGAGGATGGCTCAAAATGAATGTGAGATCTCTGTCACTCAATGCTGGTTGATGGATAACCAAGTGCTGCTTGTGATCTAGTCCCAAAATCTGTATGTACACAAAATACAAATGCTTGCATGCTAAGTATGATTTATTCTCTTTCTCTCGTTGTTGAAAATCAAGGCATGTGTGCAAAAGGGCTCATCATTCACATGCACCTCATAGACATCTTGTGTTTGTAGTTTAAAGATAACATACCAATTAGGCACCACAATCACCTCTTCCATGAGACAAGCCTCCATTCGTGCAGCCCTTTCTAAATGCTTACTTGCCTCCTTAGACACACCTATTCACCATTTTCTACTACATTTTCCAGAATTTCCAGCAATACTTATATATTATGCATGTTGTCATCATGGCTATTTGCAAACAAAAACCCTACTTCAAGTAAAGCAACATGTTTAGCCACTGTAATATTTGTGCCACTCTCTATTGACCATGTTATTGGTGTATCTGGTGGGGAGACTACCTGCTCTACCACATTTCTACAATGATTAACATCATGGCCACAAAACCATATCCATTCGTGTTGACTTTGATCTTGATATGTTCTTTCTCCCCAAAAACAAGGACCCTCCAATCCTGGTACCCTACTTTTCATAACATTGACACATCATGTCCCTTGCACCACACCAAAGCACTTCCAAACACAATTTTGTGGTATTCTTCTTATTGCCCGAGGTAGGGACACTTCAATATGGTTTGGAAAGTGGTCACAACTATTCTACTGCATCATCCTAAAACAAGTCGTCCTCCGTGGATGTTGCACTGACATCAAACATTCTCCCTTGTATATTTCCATCATCCTCAAAAGAAATATTCCTAGGACGGCTGCGAGCTTTTCTTTTTCTAGACTCCATCTCATAACCAGGCTTATGTGAAGATGTTTCCATGGATCTCTTAGCATTATTTTTTTGAACCGTCTCCCTATCTCCATGGAGAGTTGGTTGTTCATAGAAAGGTGTGCCTGCAACAACTGCACTTTGGACAACATGAGCCACCACACATAGACTTGGTGTTTTTTGAGAACCTATCCTTGCAAGGTAGTCTTGCATATCTAGACCAAATCCTATATAATGTCCAATTAAAATGCATGTTGCTTTGTGCATTGAATATAAGCATGTATAACATAGGCAACACATGCATCATACAAAGTAAGTCTTTTTCCACCACCTTCTTTTGCAAGCCAAGATGCATGAATTCTCTCCGATGAATTGGTATTTGGAATTTGAGCTTTCTCCCAAGGAACTGAATAGCTCTAAAAACAATTACACAAATCACTTGTTAGATATACAAATTCAATAAAATAAGGTGTTAGCACAACCAACAATGATGTACCTTTGTAGAAAGGTTACCCCAATGGTTCATTCTTGTCTCCCACCATTTAAACCACCTTTCAAGTGGCTTGATATTTTTCTGCACAACATTATGTCCCCACCATATCCTTATTATATGTTCTTGCTCTACGGCATTGGCAATCGTCTTAGAATTACGCTAATCTTCACACATATTCAAGTGCATTTGTAGTTTATCTTTTCCAATGTATTTTTTTCTATGTTTTTGCAATCTTTGTTCCCATTGGAAAACACAAGATCTCTCCCTTCCTACCATATCATTATTAGGCCCTCCATTAAAGACCATACATATTGCAGCCCAATTTGCTCCAGCTTTGTCTTCCATGAAGCCTACAAAGTCTATTAGGGGATATCCTTGTTGTACCATCACATCATTCAAACAATTACAAAAGAGGCCATGTGTATCAGTGTCCTCCTCCTTAGTGTCACATACTGTTATCACCATTAATCTGTTCAACCTGCAAGAGCATGGTACTAATTATCCAGTGGACATAATGTTCATGGTTATATTTAATGAATGCTAGGCAAGGGAAACAAACCTGGGATCATATACAGAACATGACATAGTAACCCAACTTTATATTCTATGAGTAAAATCAAAGTGGACCCATGCAACACTCAAATCTCCACATTTGGTTTGATGCATTCAATTGACGAGATCAATGCCAGACCTTGGATGCCTTGTAGACATTTTGAAGATAAAACATTTCTATGTAGGTCCACCTTGTCCATGAAAGAGACTACCATGGAAATATGGAATTTAGCATCATCATATGGTCAAACGCATCACCAACAAGGGAGGCATGTTGTTTCTTTTCAAAAGCCGCCATAATTCAAAACCTACAAAGCAGATGACCTAATGATGGTCACAATAAATCTCAATAAAAATCCACCATTTAAACCAAACAAAGAAGAGCCTACGTCTGATTTTGAACCAGAGGAATCATTTCTTCCAAAATGTTTGAAAGTTGGTGATCTCCCATGTTCATTTACTCTTTTCTTGTTATTTCTTCAAGCACAATTTGTCTAGCAACAATCATTTGAACTCTTCTAGGTTCATGGTTTCTAGCCACCCGCAAAACACTTGCTACCATTTTGCATATTCTTTCTATTGCAGTCCTGCATGTACCTAACTGGACCTTATGAAAGTGGTTGCCCACATGCACCATCAGTCTAGTCATCCTTAATTCACAAGGAAAAACATAATAAGATTTGCATCCACATGGATAGTCACAGAAGACTACTTTTTTGTAGTAATGAAAAGCTATACCATGTTCCATCTTCACAAAGCAATCCCTTGCTCACATGTCTATCCAAATAGCAGTGGGAAAAAGACACGTTAAATTTTTTATTGGTCACAAAGTAGGGACAAGTTATTTGTCGATGACAAACCAATGATCCCAAATAATTACTCAACCGTCATGTCCAAAAGTGACCATCAAATCCTTGTACCATACCTTGCATTTTGCTTGTACCTGTACGATTTGGTGTTAGTTCAAAGACAATGTCACCGTCGTATACATGTGGAATTTCTTTGACTTGTTGGACCTCTCTACTATTTTGAATTAAACTTTGCAATTTTGTGCTCTTTGTCTATTACTTGACCATTGAAAGAGTAGAGACCACAAATTTAGTTTTCATGTCATCATCACTTGCACTTTAATAATCTTCTTCTCATCATTTGCAATTGTTCCTTCTTCCAAACATATGTAATCATATCCTGCTTGCATCATGTTCTCCAATCTAGAATAACTTAGATTTGGATCATTGTCATAGTTATCAGGTATATGGTAGAGTGTACAAGTGTGATGTGGAACATATTCCAATGATAAGGTGTCATCCAAACATAGTGCTTATTACCCTCAACATCCCACTCAGACATTGTTGGGACTTCAACTCTTTCAGTTCCAATCCAAAAAATAGCTTTCAAATACAAGACGGTAGAAGATGGGGGCTAGAGGCCTTGAAGGAAATAATGGCTTAGTAAAAGCTTATTATCTTGCAACTCCACAAGCCAAGTGAATGTTTTGTTCCAATTGTCCACTTGATTTTGCTTCTTGTAAATCCATCTTTGCTTTGTGTAATTGACTGCTTCGTATAATTGTGTACAAATGTACACTTAGATATTAGAACCCTATTAACCCTTAATAAGCAAAAACTATTTTTAAAAACAATAAATAAACTCAAGATTTTGATAGTAAATATTATATTTTAAACTACTCAAATAGTACAAGCCAGTGTATGTTTACAATGGCGGGCGTGTGCAGGTCACTTATTATCAAATTTCAAGAGATTCATTATCACTGCAAGTTGTTATGACATAGTGCAGAATCAATAAAAGTATTTCTTGAGTTTAGTGGTTCACTTAATGCAAGAAAGTTAGCAATGCCAACTCAGACAGGGCTCATTTAAGAATCCACCTTGGATTTTGCAATTTTAAGAGATAGAAATTATAACAAAATTTGATTTTTAATGCAGCCATTTGAAGTTAAAGTCTTCATTCCAAAATTCCAATGAGAGAATATGAGACTAGATCTCATAAGTTTTGAACCAACCACTTAGAGAATATTAGACTAGAAATATTAAAAATCAATAAAATACTAGCCAATTAATTTTTGAGGCTCGCACTGCACAAAAAAACCCAAGCTTACCTTCAAGAAATTTTGCGATTTACCTGTAAATTTTAAATTTGAAGGTGACAAAACTCACAGATTTTGGATAAATTTAGTGTAAAAATCTTTAAATTTAGTCAATTTAAAGGAAAAACCTAAGTGCTCTCAGAAGGTTTTTTTTAAGCACTATAATCGTCTGCACCTCTTGTTTTGTCTATAAGCCTTCGTCTATAAGCCTTTGTCTGCACACATGCGCTAAAGATAATCCTTTACTCATGCTCCTTGCCCTCCCTCCTGCTCTCACGCATGAGCTCGCAGCTCGTCCGCGCACAAGCTCATGCATGGGAGCATGAGGGGAGGGCACATTTTTTTTTGAACCACGCTTAGCATGAGATGATGCTCTATATATTGCATATCTTTTTGCCAAAACTGAATTACAACTCTATCGATCTTTTCACCATTTCAGGGGGAAGTCTTCACAACTGGCAGCCTTGGATTATTATGTAAGCTTGCAAAGTGACGACTTTATGTGGGCTTCCCCATGAAACAATCTTAATGCTCTGGTAAGTCGTTTCATCTTCTTAAATGGTAACTTAAGCATTGCTTTCCATATGTGCAATCTTGATTCTTGCATCAATTGACTCACGCAAGCATTCCATTCTATGAAATTGAATTTTAACCATGGGCTTCATGAACCCCCCCCATCACAGGGGGATGTGAATCGAGAGAAATTTTTGAGGAAGCTTTTGATGATGCTCTGTGTGTGTGTGTGTGTGTGTGTGTGTGTGTGTGTGTGTGTAACCCCCCCCCTCTCTCTCTCTCTCTCTCTCTCTCTCTCTCTCTCTCTCTCTCTCTCTCTCTCTCTCTCTCTCTCTCTCTCTCTCTATGTATATGAAACCCTTAAAAGGGATTGTAGTCGAACGACGCATGGAGGCACTAAAAATTCTTGTATAATTTCCTCTATGTGTCACTCGACTACAACCCCTTTTAAGGCTCTTATATATATATATATATATATATATATATATATAGAGAGAGAGAGAGAGAGAGAGAGAGAGAGAGAGGTTGTGTGTTAATAGTTTCCAAAGTAGGTTCTGGTTATTACAATTTTGATACAAAAAGGCAATGGCTAGATGAGACATTGTGAGTTTTTGGTGACAAAAAATGGACGTGAGTTTTTGGTGACAAAAATGGACGTGAACACAACAAGCATACTTCACATTGTATGTAAATGTTTTTACATTACAGGCAGCCTGTAAAGCATCCTTTGAATCCCACAAATATTCTTTGACTCAATGTGGACAATCCCATCATATGTATATATTCTCTGTAAGAGTCTCATAATAGGTCTATCAAGTTCTCAGATATTTTGCAATTTTGATTTTTTACACAAACATTGGTTGTCCTATTGCCCTCTCTCCTCAACCCATGCATGACCCCGCTTGTATGATCTTAAGTTGTGCGTTTTGAGGAAGCTTTTGAGAATGTTTTCTCTCTCTCTCTCTTTCATAATAACAAGTGTTGAGTTCAACTCTCCTCGTTGGCTAGATCTTTAAGGTCTCTTGGGATAGTTTCCTACGATGTTAAACCTATTTTCTTCTTCTTCTCTCTCTCTCTCTCTCTCTCTATCTATCTATCCCCCCATCTCTCTCTATGTATATATATAAAACCCTTAAAAGGGGTTGTAGTTGAACTGTGTGTGGAGGCACTGTAACTTCTTGTATAATTTCCTCTATGCACCATTGGACCACAACCCCTTTTAAGGGTTATATATATATATATATATATATATATATATATATATATATATATATATATATATATATATATATATATATATATATAGAGAGAGAGAGAGAGAGAGAGAGAGAGATACTTTGTGTAAAAATTTTCAAAAGTAGGTTTTGGCTATTACCATTTTGATACAAAAAGGCAATGGCTAGATGAGACATAGTGAGTTTCTGGTGACAAAAATGGATGTGAGTACAACAAGCATACTTGACATTGTATGTAAATATTCTTTGTAAGAGTATCATAATAGGTCTATAAAGTTTTTAGATATTTTGCAAGTTGTAATTTTCACACAAACATTGGTTGTCCTATTGCCCTCTCTCCTCATCCCATGCACGAGCTTGCAGCTCGTCCGCATGCGCCGCGTGGACAAGCTGTTACCTCTGCTACAAACGGAAGGCATGGCGCCCCTGCAAAATACGCGAAATAGCATACTACAACCATAAAACAGACTAATCGACATACCTGACAACCACATAGACGCGTAATCGTGAGATACACGAACAGAGAGAGATAGAGTACGAGAGAGAGGAAGAGAACATGCGCAGGCGCACCTCCGAGAGCGGAGTGCTATGCCTTGCAAGGCGAGAGAGAAGAGAAGAGAGGGGAGAAGAACTACGCAGACACTGGGTGCAATCTCCCCCCGTGCAAGAGTGACCATTTCCCTCTTGCACGTATTTCATTTATAGATTTCTTGAATGGTCAAAATGAGTACAGACTAGCCGGCCGGTCATAGATGGCCAAAGCTCATAAAAGAGCACTTGAATAAATATACATAAAATGTAATTTCCTTTTGCAATAGCGTAGCTCGGTCGAGCCTTTTCCACATGTCAGCTGCAATAAATAGTAAAATGTCAATTCCATAACATACCTCTCCGTTGGAAAGCAACTGTCCTCAGTTGTGAAGATAAAAATCTGCAGACAGTACTTGTCAAAAACAATGATTAGAAATCTGTAATAAAGAAAAATCCATAAAATTAGACACATTGGTTATGCCTGCCGTCATCCACATAATACCTATTCTAGTGTCCCATACCACTAGAATAAGCAGTATATGTCATACCCTGATGAATCAGGATATCATTGGTCACACTCATCATTGTATAAATCAATTCTCATCAATCTCAAGTTCACTTCCATAGAGACTGTCACGACAGAAAATCATCATATACCAATTCCAATTCCAAATCCAAATCCAAAATATCTTTCATTTTCTATACCCGGGTAACAAAATCATACCAGTTACAGTGGTGGCCAGCCACTGCAGCATGATTTTGTGATCGGTGTTGCCTCATCCGGCGAGTCTACACCAATAAAGTGTGTTGCCTAAATCGACGAATCTACACTAATGCTGCCTAAATCGGTGAATCTGCATTCGGTATAAGTTTAAAAATCATGAATCTGCAATTTATCAATGTGCTGCCTAAATCGGCGGATCTGAGTATGTACACACTGCCTAAATCGGCGAATCTGTGTGCGTGTGACCAATGGACCAAGCAAGACATAAAAAGAAAACATTTGCCACCTATTTGACACCAAATTAGAGTATGTTCCACTAACTAGGCACTTACAAACTGTGGCTCGATATTCGAGAGCACCCTAGCTCAAATGAGGAGCTGCATAGCTAATGAAGAATCATGTCAAATAAAAAATTTCATACTGTGCAAGTAGTAAGTGGAGAATATAACAATGAGCCCGTTAAAGAAGACAACTTGAATAAAAAATCCCCAAAATTTTATACTTTATGGAGTTTTCAACTATGTATATGTGTGTATAACAGTTACTAACAACAATTGATCAACGAACATTAATTTATGAAAGAGTTGTACATAGATTCTAGAGTTTAAATGACAATAGGTTGCTAGCGATTAATACAGAGCATGACCCTTATGTACCTTGTTTATTAGTTAAAATGCCAACAATGATGAATATGAACATGGGAATAAAATGCAAACACATGTGGAACAACAATGCCAAGGTCATTTAAAGTATGCTTTCAAAGGTAGTTACATCAAAGAGGTTCAACCTAAATGTAAGCTGAGTATGTTAGTTGAAAAACTACGTAGAAGTTGATTCTAATTAATGTGAGTGAGTTGTACATATTCTAATTATACTTGACTTACAGTAGGGTTTGAGCAAACGAAAAAGAACTTTTGTCTATGGCAGCACATCCTCATGGAATCGCTTATGCATGGGATTAAGATATGAAATGAGTTCACAAAGACACAGTGTGCATGCGAAGTTTAAAATTAGAAACCTTACTCTTGTGGAAAGTCAAGTAAAACTACACTTTACTACTGAAATGTACAAAATGGATCTTGTGTAGATGCCAGGAAGTCACACACCACTGCATGCTCAGTGAAAACAACATCATTAAAAGCATGGGATAAAAATCATAATGAAAATGAAAATGGAAAAGGATCAATAAGAGCCTGCCAGAAATGCTACAGAGGCTATCGGAGAAAGTAGAGAATTGTTTACTTGTCTCACTAGACGTTAATACTGCCCCGTGAAAGGGACTCAAGTTTTAAAAGCCTCTAATGAACTGCTAAGAGTGCCATAGATTGGAGAGCTGAAGTGCACTGTGTTGCGGACTAGTTGGTGCCAACGACACTTGCCTTGATAGATCTACGTGAGGAGGAGCTAAAAGAGTGGTCCATGCTTGTCAAATGTGAGAGATGTGACATATTTGAGTAATCAAGTCGATGTGGGCAAAGCACGTGACACTGTTATCTTGGAATAAAAAAGGAAATGGGAAAAATATGCTTTTAAAAAAACGACCTATGAGTAATGTACATGGAAGGTTTTGCTCCATGTAATTAGCATAGAGTTGGTTATAAATTTACTATGTTCAACTGCAAACTATAGTTGATAGGAAAAAAGATCGGTAAGAATGACAACATATGTGCACCAAGAATAATGAGTGCTTCAAGGAGAATCCTCAGTGCGTGTGGAGTCAGGATTGATCACGCTATGTTCGGGGGCTCTTAAGAGATCAAAAATATTAGTAGAATTAGAGTAACACAATTTTGGTGGGCTTAAATGCCAAAAATTACAATAAGGACTGTAGGGAGTGTTATCACGGTACCCCCATGAAAAATCCTCGAGTCTCGTGCACCATGCATGCAAGCAAGGGCATTAAAATCAACTCGACAGCTTTTAATATTAGAGTGCATTTTACACGCATTGCTGCGACGTCACCTCTGAACTTGTTATTAGTCATTTTATTTTATTTTCTTTTTTTTATATATAAATAAAAATAGGAAAAATGCTTTACTTGGGTTGGAGACAACTTCCTTCGACCTGGTACGTACCATCCGGTTGCCGAACATGCGGGCAGTCGTCATTGCTATTCTATCTGCCAGCCAAATACATTGTAATCGATTTCAATGCAGCCAATCATTGCATGCAAAATTAAGTTACTGGCCAACACTGTGATGTGATAGCCGACCAGGCAAAGGCCGGTTCTCCAGGGCACCTGCATTGTCAAAAGTCAATCACTGGCTGCATCAAGAAGCTGTTTCTTTTCCACGGGGGTTAGAGAAGGCAATACGCAGGTATAGTACAAGTGGCAAGGATGACCGGCCATACTGAATTGCGGACAGAGTATCTATGGTTGATTTCGAAAGGTGGATCAATTGACTTCATGCTCATAGTCGGGCAGGGAAAGTGATGTGAATAGCGCCGAGACCCTTGCACAGAGAGCGAGTGTGTCATTCCTCTGCATGAGGTCGTGGAGGCTAAGCAGGCCGCAGTGATTTGACCACGCAGGGGTTCGAAGTGTTCTAGGTGCTTGACACTGAGAGAAAATGAGTGGGATCAACTACCAGGTATGTCATACATAAGTGGTCCGTTAGCGCTTGATATTGCTGCACCTTCATTGTTGATGTCAGAGTCCCAACAAGATCGCAATGAGGCCTTCATTTCCCCATCTTCACAATGTGATATGCATGAATCATTTTAATGCACAAGCAAAGATGAGATGAATGTGGCAACTCGACCAGGTCGGCCCCGCACCTTGACGAGGTCTATGTTGCAACTGGTGCCAGCGCCATGCAAAGATAGCACGGCTTGAAAGTGAGAATTTTCAATAAATGCAGGAGCCAATAACGAGCAGGATGACAAATTTGAGCTCTTTTGTAAATCCGTCAATGGAGGATGGTGCTCCATCAATTGCAAGATCGGCCTTGCCTGTTGCCGACAATACTCTTTCCCTTGAGAGCATCAACGACCTGGAGAGTAAACTTGATACTATGAAGCAAAGATTGAAAAATATTCGATCAAACTTGCACGAAGCATAAAAGGAGTGTTGTCCTGCTCTGCACTGTTCGTTGAATTGAAAACTCGGGTGTCAGGTTGAGTGCAAGGACCTGGGGTCGGAGCACATGGAAATATGCAGAGACGCTGAAATCATCGTATTGAGCACCGCCTCTGCTGCGTCCGCGGGATCCACTGTTGGGTGCCATTGACAATGGACTGCTGCTTCCACACTCGAATCCTAGAAGATCCGGCCCATAGTGGGGGTCATGCATCCTTGCCCTCTCATTAGAAGCAGAGAGCGCCATGTCTGGCTGTGTGTGTGTGTGTGTGTGAGAGAGAGAGAGAGAGAGAGAGCAGTGCATCTCGGCTTCTGAGCGAGAGGGGGAGAGAGAACGTTGCTTGCATGGAACAGGATGTGTGTGTGTAACAAACCGCATTCAGTACAGTGAATGCAACCACCGCGTCAAAGCTCAACCCTAATTAAACTCAGCTGACGTGAGTGCTCCACACCTTGGACGTAGCAAATCACAAAAGGATATGGTTGCAGGTGTATGGGCGCCCTAAGTCACAGAGAGCGACGAGAGAGAGAATGCATTAGATGTACGCGGGTTGGCTGGAGGATTGAGTTCGCTGTATGAGTGGAGGGTGTATTGCATGAGTACTGGGCTGCACGTGCAGTGGTACCTGCGAGTAAGCATGCCCAAAAAAAGGTTGGACATGAGTAGGTGAAGCAGGCGATTGGGTGGTTGTTATGGCGTGCCAAACAAAGCAGCAACGTTCGTTGTTGCAGGCTGGTGATAAGGTTTTTTTTTTTTTTAGAAAATAAAAATAAAAATGACGGTTGAGCGCGCGGTTACTGGCCGCTGCATGGTGAGCCAAGAGCAAGCTGGGGTAGGCACGGGCGTAGCGGGCAGCTTGTGGGACTATTGGTTTGGAGAGCATCGCACGGGAAGCTGTGTGTGTGGTTGGCAAGCATACCATGCAACCAAAAGAATGTGGCTGTTAGAAGATGAAAAGGAGAGAGAGAGACGGGCTGACTAGTGCTCGCACAGCCGCAAATGTTGCATGGCAAGAAGGTAAAAAGCAGTGGGAGCTCAGGCTTTCCTCGGATCCACATGGCAGAGTACTTCTCATTGCCACCCGTCTCACAGGTGGTAGCACGAGGGGCATACCTAGGTTGCATGCGCAGTGCTCTTCCTAGAGCATACACAGCGCTTCCATGCATGGTAGGGACAAAACGTGGGGTGTGTGGACACCATTGATGTAGCAAACTAGCCAGGGATGGGGATGGAAATCATGCTCGCAGGGCTCAATGCATGAGCAATTTGTGTCTGCAGTGGCTAGTTGTAGGGTATGCGAGGGTAGCCATACCCACCCCCTCAACACTTTTTGGGTTTGAATTGCGAGCTCTAATTCGGTTCTCAGAGTGCAGTGCAGCGTCCCCTTTTCGATTGTGCCCCTATTGACTTGAATTGCACTTGGGTTCCTATTAAGACTTCCATAGCATAGCTGGTAGTGCACCTGTGTCATACAGGGAGACATGGGTTCGAATCCCATTGGAAGTAAAAAGTTAGCAGTCTTTTTTTTTTTTTAAAGCACGGGATATTGTAAGGCGTTTAAGCAATTCTCTACTTGGTTAATCATAATTAGACAAATTAATCATGAAACTTGTTAATTAAGATTCCAAATTGTCACTTAGCTTCAACTACGTATTATCCCTCATGTTGTAGCGCGTCCTCTCTCGCATGTATCTGATTCTCTCCTTTGCGTGGTGTACATGCTGCATTTGGTGTCGCATGCATGAGGCCTGCGGTCTCCGATTGTGATTGATTGGTGCATGCGTGTGTTCTACACATTGCGTATCTCCTTCCCGTGATGCACAACGGTGCTTCTCGTCTCCTTGTCAATAACAGCGTTCTTGTTTTCGATATCATAATTGTAAGTAAGGGTCATTTAACCACCACTCCTTGTTAATTAATCACTATTAATTATACTAATTGTAAATGATCACAATGCATAAAACACTTATCTTTGGGTAAGTAGTCTTCTTCGTGTCAGATTGATTGGAGTGTCGCCATAGCTCTGATACCACTGCTACAAACGGAAGGCATGGCGCCCCTGCAAAATATGCGAAATAGCATACTACAACCATAAAACAGACTAATCGACATACCTGACAACCACATAGACGCGTAATCGTGAGATACACGAACAGAGAGAGATAGAGTACGAGAGAGAGGAAGAGAACATGCGTAGGCGCACCTCCGAGAGCGGAGTGCTACGCCTTGCAAGGCGAGAGAGAAGAGAAGAGAGGGGAGAAGAACTACGCAGACACTGGGTGCAATCTCCCCCCGTGCAAGAGTGACCATTTCCCTCTTGCACGTATTTCATTTATAGATTTCTTGAATGGTCAAAATGAGTACAGACTAGCCGGCCGGTCATAGATGGCCAAAGCTCATAAAAGAGCACTTGAATAAATATACATAAAATGTAATTTCCTTTTGCAATAGCGTAGCTCGGTCAAGCCTTTTCCACCTGTCAGTTGCAATAAATAGTAAAATGTCAATACCATAACAATGTGTAACTTATAGGGCCATGAGGCAACTCTCTCTCTCTCTCTCTCTCTCTCTCTCTCTCTCTCTCTCTCTCTCTCTCTCTCTATCTCAAACAATGCCCCCCCATGAACATGCCAAAGCACAAAAAAGGAATTGCTGGTCAATATCTTGATGTTGGCAGATTTTGCAGCCACTTACTATTTTGTGGTAAGGCTAATGCAATGTGTATTCACCTATGAAAGAACTAGTGTGTAACTTGTAGGTCCATGAGGCAGCTCTCTCTCTCTCTCTCTCTCTCTCTCTCTCTCTCTCTCTCTCTCTCTCTCTCTCTCTCTCTCTCTCTCTCTCTCTTACACACACACACACACACACACACACACAAGTTGGCTTATGCTGCCACATGTCGAAGGCTTGTACTAGGACAGATTTGACAGATTTGGTAGGGTTGTAAGCCTTTGTTAATGTATCTTCATGAGAAGGAAGTGCTGAAATAGGGTTTCAAGGAAACACACACAGCTTGGAGAAGATGAAGAAGCTCAAGGCACACAACAAAGATTAGTATAAGTTAGCCCTAGAGTGATGGGCATATATACAATGCACAGGGTAAAAAACCTCCTGCTGAGGGAAAAAAATGCCCCGGTGGTCCTAAGTGTGTTCACACACATCACTATTGCATGTATGTGGTAACCAATCCCCCCCCCCCCCCGGGAGTGATTCGGTGAATCAGAGCTAGCACATAGTGTATAGGGAAATGCCATGCCCTGAGTGCATGATCACTCCACAGAGGGGAGTAAGCCCAAAGATTTGCAAAAATCTTTGAACTTCTCACGAGGCAATGCCTTTGTGAACAAAATCTACAAGGTTGTCTTGTGTTGGCACAGAAGCCAAGCTGATCTCTCCTGCCGAGAGTCTCTCCCTGACATAGTGATATTTCACCTCAATGTGCTTTGTGCGAGCATGAAAAACTTGGTTCCTTGCAATTGTCAGTGCGCTCTAACTATCAATGTAGATGATGATGGCAGTGTCCTATCCAACACCAAAATTAGCCATAAGGCATCTGAGCCATACACACTCAAACGTAGCTGTGAAGACTGCTCTGTACTCAGCTTCACAATTAGAAGTGGCCACATTAGTTTTCTTCTTGCTCAACCATGGTATGCATGAACTACCGAGCATGAGACAAAAACCACTTGTGGACACTTATGTGTCAAAACAACTAGCCCATCTTAATATGAAAAAGTATGTAAATCGGGCGGCAATGATCCCCCCTTGGGATAAAACAACGCAATATGTAAAGTGTCACTCAAGTAGAAAAACATCCTCTTGACAACCTACCAATGCTTAGACCCTAGGCTATACATAAATCTACTGACCTATGAGACTGTAAACTGAATATCAGGCCTCGTGTTGCATACATAAATAAGGCACCCAATAGTAATTTGAAATAGAGTGACATCAACGGGATCACCATCATCATGAAGACTCAATTTCAAACTATTTCCATGGGAGTAGCAATAGGTTTGCAGTCGTCAAGTCCAAACTTACATAGAAATGTCTCTATGTAACTTGTTTGACACAAGGCAATACCACCATCACCCTGTTTAAATGGTATGCCCAAGTAATGATGCAAAAACCCCAAATTTGAAAGAAGTATTCAAATCAGCCTCAAATTTAGCAATATGTGTCTCATCCAATCCAATGATCAACAAATCATCAACATAAAGAACAATGATGAGAAGTACATCACCCTCGTGCTTTACATACAAAGTGCTTTTTGTTGGACTATTACAAAAGCCTCATTTAACCAAATGAGTGTTAACTTTCTCATACCAAGCATGAGGAGATTTCTTCAACCCATACAAAGCTTTCTTACATTTGCACACTTTATCTTCTTGTCCTTTTATGACAAAATCACAAGGCTATGTTACATAATCTTCCTCAAATATGTCACCATTCAAGAACGTAGTAACATATTTGATTGATTTACATCCCATAAAAAATGAGCTGCCAATGCACATAGAAAATTCACAGTAGTCATAAAAAAAGTGGGAGCAAAAATATCTTCATAATCTATGCCTTTCTGCTATGCATAACCTTTTGCAACAAGCCGAGCCTTATAGCGATCAATCTCACCATTTGACTTACATTTCAACTTGTAAACCCACTTTGACCAATGTCCTTTTTGCCAGGAGGCAAATAACATAAAGTCCATGTGTCATTTTCTCTAAGTGCATCATATTTTGATTGTGTGGTAGCCATCCAATTTTTTGAATTCTATGCATCATCAAAAGACAGAGGTTCCTCTACATCACATAAGCTAGAAACAACCAAAGCATAACAATACAATCTGATGCATAAGATGCATGGTGAGAACTTGAACAAGTACGACTAGACAAAGGTGCATCCAACTTACTGTCACGCAAAGTATGCACTAGCCATTTTGGCATACCTCTAGCCTGCTCATTCTTAGTCCTTTTCACGTCAAGTACAACATCATGTACATCCGCATCACTAATAGGCTGATCCGTAGCATTTTTCGAAAGCCCCATAGGCTGTACACTTCTCATTCAAAGTTACATTCAAGTTTTCACCACTAAAAAGAGGCAACAACTTGTCATAAATGTCAAGTGAGCTTACATTACTGTCTCTAGTACATGATAACAAGGACTCAACAGAATCTTCCACAAACACAACATCTCATGAAACCAAGATACATTTTGTTTATGGATGGTACAACTTGTAACCTTAGCTTTCAATACGGTAACCAACAAAAATGCATTTAATAGCCGTATCATCCATTTTTTTACCTTGCGTTTGTGGCACCAAAGCATAAGACAAATAGCCAAAAGTGGGCATGTGATCGATAAATAGCTTCTTATGATGCCATGCTTCATAAGGAGTCATAGACTGCAAAGATTTTGTAGGACACATGTTAAGTACATGAGTAGCACACATGATAGCCTCAAGCCAAAACAAATGTGGCAAAGCTTGACTTTTGACCTTACATTGTGCCATTTTTGTAAGCGACTTATTTTTCCTTTCAACATTTTCTAAGGTGTAAAATGGCGCTGTACATTGGTGTTTTATCCCATGACTTGCCAAAAATGCATTAAACTCATGAGACATATACTCCCCCCCCCCCCTCAATCAGAACGGAGGGTGTCCATAGTACATTTAGAGACATTTTTAGCCATACCCAAAAATTGCTTGAAGCACATAAATACTTTGGACTTAGCTTTCAGCGGATACACCCATGCATGCTTGGAGTAATCATCAATGAAAGTCACAAAGGAAAGGTAATTTCCCAAGGAAGGAGTTTGCGTAGGCGCACAAACATCACTATGCACAAGTTGCAATTTGCATGTAGCCCTAAGTGAACCATCCTTTGGGAACTTTAAATGTTGCATATTACCCAAAATACAACCTTCATAAACATGCTTCACAGGTGCTTCAAGAGACCGCAAAGAAGCAACCAATCGATTTCTGCAAACACAACAAAGTGGAAAAATTCACATGCCCAAAAGATGCATGCCAAAGTTTTACATCTCAAACAACCTTAGAATCCACAGCTGCATTTGCAAAATTTTGTCCACACTTGTCATACAAAGTGAGCATATATAGCCCACAACATGAAATGCCATATGCAACAATTTCATCACCAAAATTGAGATCATGAACTGTACATATGTCATCCACAAATTTCACAACAAGACTAAGTCTAGCAAGTGCAAATACAAACAAAAGGTTCTTTTTTGTCCTGGGTACATAAAGTGCATCAACAAGTATGAAATAACTTCCATTCGGAGTAGTCAACACAATTTTTCCAACTCCCTTGACCGGATAAGAGGCATTGTTGACACAAGTGGTTGTATTCCTATGAGGAACAACCTTGAGAGAGGTAAACAAGTCACGATGTGATGATATGTAATGTGCTTTGTGGCACCACTATCAAAAGTACGACACATGAGAATCTGAAACAACTGACATACATGCATCATGGAAAAAAGAATCATAAGTGCATTTTTCACTAAATTCCCACTCTACATCTACATCAACATCACAATCTCCTTTCGTAGAAGATTCTACAATAGCTGCACTTGTAGTGGAACCCACCTCTTTCTTCTTGGCCTCCTTTGCCTTTAATTTAGGACACTACTGAATCAAGTGATCATTGGCATTGCAATAATGGCAACACATCTTCTTTTTTCCTTTTTCACCAAAATTCCAAGAAGAAGTGTTGCCAACAGAAGCCTTAGGAACAAGTGATTTTCCACTCGTGAAAGAACCATGAGAAATGGCTACATTGGTGTTACCACTTTTTCTTTGAGCAGCAACAAAAGCCTGTTCAACTGCACACTGCTTATCCCTGTTCTTTCTTGAAAGTGACTCTTGCAACAACAATGTGCATAATGCATCAAACTTGTCAACATTAGGATTTCCTTGGGTTATAAGAAGTCTCCAAGTACTAGCAAAAGTATGATAAGAACGTGACAATGCATCAAGAACAGTATGCACAAGGGAACTATCAAAAATGACTTCACCTAGGAGAAATGAGTTCCTCGTTTACATCCTTGATACCAGCAAGGAAAGTTTCCATGTCATCTTCCTCGTGCATAATCTTTGACTCCAACTCTTTATGCAGCAATGAAATTTTAGCCTCATTGCTACTTGCATAAAGTAGTACTAGTTAGAATATCCCAAGCCTGTTTAGCTGATTTAATTGAGTTGATGTGAGGGGTAGTAGCACGTTTCATAGATAATGCAATTATGCATGAGCTTGCGCATCTCTAACATCCCAATGAGCATGTTCAGCCATAGGCAAAACAACTCTAGCAGCAACAATCCTGCCACCAAAACTTGCAACATCCTCAACAAGCCTACATCCACAAAATCAAGATGCACGTCAATGTCACACACAACATCCCAAACTCCCTTTGACACAAGAAAATATTGCATCATGTAAGCCCACATTGGTAATTGTCCCCGTCTAATTTAACCTTAGCAACAAACATTTTGAACACATCTGTGTTGTTGTCAGCCATGTTGAGTGACTTGAAAACTACCCGAAAAGAGGAGAAATGAAGCGAGACTAATGCATGCTATATAGCACAACCTGAAGAAGATTGTAAGGGACCTAATATGCAAGAAATAACACTGGAAAAAAAATTCCACAAAGGGACGAAATTGCTTACGCATTATTGCATGTAGTGGAAACGGAGGCCGAAATGACCTCGAATGAAATTCTTGACATGTTGATGCTCACTAAAGCTCCCCAAAGTAATTTTTGACATGTTGATGCTCACTAAAGCTCACCCAAATCGAAGAAAGTGAGCAGGCGTGTGATGGCAATGCTAACGACTAGGCTCGGTAGGACGCAACCTACTCTGATACTAATTGCTGGAAATAGGGTTGCAGGAAAACACACACAGCTTGGAGAAGATGAAGAAGCTCAAGGCACACAACAGAGAGTATTATTTCCTAGATCACAATGGAAATATAAGTTACCCCTAGAAAGATGGGCATATATATTATACACAAGGGGAAAAACCTTCTAGTGAGGGGAAAAATGCCCCATCGATCCTAAGTGTGTTCACACACATCACTTCCACATGTATATGGTAATAGGAAGGGAGGAATATCTTGAAATTTTCAAGGCATTTTTTTCATGGCTTCTTTAAAACATATTTAAGGGGGATTTATATAGGTACCACAATGACGATAGTCTTCATTGCTTCTTCAACTCACAATGATTAAATTCTATCCCAAGTCACGAGTAGGTCCCCACAATCTTTTTCATTTCTTTTCGTAAGAATCTGCGTAGATGCTTTTAGAGAGTTTTTCTCTGGGTTCAAAGGAGAAGTGGTGATTTTTTCGAGGGTAGTAGTGCTCGGGAAAAATGTGTCAGCTTAATATCGTGCTATTTTCAATTTCCAAAGTACCGCTCGATCGCAAGGGGAAAAGGAGAAAAATAGTGTGGAAACCCAAAAAATAGATGGGTCTACACCCTCTCTATCTCTGGTCCGTTTTGCCAAGTTTTGATCCGACCTTTCTCCTATCATTAGCAATCGTTGGAGATATTTTTCTTGGCTGCAAACATTGTCTTGCAAAGCATGCGAGACAAGTGAAATTTGATATGTCTCAGGAAGGGAAATGTGATGTTGGTTGAATTTTGTGCCATATCATTGGCGCCGGCACCTTACCTAGCCTCTTGCTTTGTGGTGGTTGCTTTCAAAAGATGCCTCCATTTCAAAACTATTAATCCACATTTTGGTAGTATGTGCCTACGATTAAAAAAAAAGAAAAGATGTAAGAATCTCATGAGATGCCTTGAAAAGAAATGGGTGGAAGCAGTGACGTGGATGGAGGAAAATGAGAGGGAAGGGGGGGATCAGGTGGCGTCGATTTGGTCCTCAGGGGTTAACCTTCAAGGCGAAGCAACGTGATGGCGATTGCGCACAAGGGGAAGGCATTGCAGGGCAATAGCCAAGGACCTACTTTTTTTTTTCTTGTTTATGCTGACATTCAGAGAGCACTAAGCAACCGATGGCTTCATGGTTATCGCAACGAATTTGATGTAGCTGACACTACCAGTTCGATTCCAGCTAGGGTAAAGGGGCCAATAGCGTTCAGGATACCAGTACAAGGACACTTGTTAGAAACAAGTAAAGACCACAACAAAACATTTAAGAGACCAAAACAAGGTTACTTTCAAAACGCGGCAAATTTTCCAAATTACGAATCCCAGGTGCACACTTCTGGGTCTCGTGCATCACTTAAACCAATGATGTCAGATTCATCATACAGTAGGAGTCCCCTCAAAATAACTTCACGACCGCCATCTATATCCAGATCGAGTCATCTTCATCATGGCAGCGTGCTATTCATTAACAATCCGCTTCCTGCACATAAACAAATTCCTCAGCAGTTGATACTTCTTGATTGCATTAGTTTAACAACAATCCTACACAAAATCACCAAACATCAGGCACACGCCTGCATTTATCCTTAGCTTTACACCCCTCTCAACATATAAAGCACAGTAGGTTGCACTAAGGAGTCTACACACAACCAAAATCTTCTTCTTACCTCATGTATCCCATCAGAAACACAGAGCTTACATAACTTACCTCAGAGAATGCCTGCACACATGCTTATCTTAACACCCATCTGAGCATATAACACACAGTAGACTGCACCGAAGTGTGCACACAACCATAATCATCACCTAACCTCACACACCAAAGGTCTGCATACAACTACGCTTGTAGGTTCCCATCAGATACACAGAGCTTACACAACTTCCCTCAAAGAATGCCCCAGTTTATCTTATGGCTAACATCCCTCCATGTGAGTGCAAGTCTTGCCTTATAGAACGACATCCTACGCTTGAAGGTTTGCTTTGCACATCTCTCTTACTACACAGGGGAGGTGGACGAGTTTGCTGTTGTGGTTGAGTACATGTGATACCTGTCTTTATGTGCAAAATCCCTCGCAAGAAATCTCCATTCATTTCCCCAAAAGTAGACACTACAATCACTTCTGCAAAGGCACCAAGTCCTAAAACCAGCCCACAAAAGCCTGCCCCAAAAAGATAATTCTCAGTGAAGGAGTACTCGCGTTTACTCAAAGACATACCTAAGTAGTGCGCTCAGCTTTCCCAGGTATTTGAACCATTTGCAAATATTTGTCAAGTATTTTTCAAACCACTTCATATTGTGAGCTGTTTCATTTCTCAAGCATCATATCACATGATATTAACAAAAGAGTGTAATTCAACAAAATAGATGTTTATTGGTTGCATCATTTTCATCTTATCTAGAGATTATTTCCATCTGATCGAGTTATAATATCAATCAGCTCAGCTCATGTATGCTAATCAGCAAACCCATCCTAAAAATTATATCTTGTCCTGACTTACATGCTTATTGACGAAGCCTTGTTCTAATTCAGACATGCTATTGTATACAGCAAGATGGCAAAGAGGAAACAAACCATCTTGTCACCTAGAGGCACAAGAACAAGCAGGCGTCGCAGACTTGGTATGCAAACACCAACAAAGTTGTTCTCGAGGGAGTCAGAATGCAATAATAATACTTCAACAAAGACATCTTCGAAGGCCAGATTAGAAAGTTGCAAGCAAATCAAGCAACCTCCACTAGCTCTCTTGGCCAAGCCTACGTTTCCAAAGCCAAGGATTGCAACAATCAGAACCCCTGCACCAGAAAGTACTCCTCCAGATAAAGCACAAAAACCACCATCGAAGCAGCCTACAAAGCGCACACAACTCACATGGACGGAGGAAGACATGGCAAAAGCTCTCAAGGCACGGGATAATGGTCTCTCCCTAAACAAATGTTCCCTTCAATTTGGCATGAGTCGAACAGCCATTTCCAATTGGGAAGAGGGGAGAACTCAAACCAAGAAGAAGGGCCCCTCAACTCAATTGACAACAGAAGAGGAGGATGCATTACTCAAGTGGATATTCTTGAAGTGTGAGCCAGGGCATGGTGTATCCGTTTTAGATGTGAAACTCAAAGTGGCAGAAATATGTCAAACCAGGCACACACTATTTTCAAACGGAATTCCAGGTAAAAGCTGGTGGGATAGCTTTCGAAAACGCCATCCAAAATTGGTTTTTCGTGTTTCAGAGGGGCTCGATCAATCAAGAGCAACACGCTTTAGACCAGAGATAGTTAAGTCACTTCATGACAATCTTCAAAAATTGTACAACGAGCATAACTATCCACCAACCAATATTTGGAATGCAGACGAGACAGGTTTTCAAGGGTCTAGGGACAAGGGGATGAAAGTTCTTGCAAGAAAGGGTTCAAAAGCTGTCTACGGAATTACATGCAACTCTAGAGAGTGGATGACTGTGTTATGTTGTGTTAATGCTGCAGGTCAAGCTATTCCATCATTCTACATCTTTAAGGGAAGCAGAGCGACTGGCAACTATATAGAGGATTGTGAAGAAGGGGCTGTAATGGATATGCAGAAGAAAGCGTGGATGACAGGTGAGTTATTTCAAGCATGGCTCAAGCACTTAGAGAAAGCAATTACTAAAAGCATAGGGAAAAGTAGAAGACATCTTCTAGTTTTAGATGGTCATGGGAGTCATGTGTCATTGGAAGTTGTTACCAAAGCTTGCGAATCTGGGATATACATACTTACATTACCTGCACACACATCACATAAACTACAACCTTTGGACTTCTCTGTTTTCAAGTCTTTGAAGACTCACTTTCGCAAGGAAAGAGACATATGGCAACAAAGGACATGTTCAAGACAGGCAACAAAATCAGTGTTGGCTTCAATAGTGGCAAAGGCCATTTCCTCTTCATTTACTGAGTCCAACATTAGAGCGGGCTTTCGAGCGACAGGGATTTGGCCTCTAAATCCTTCTGCTGTGGTATTTGAAGGCATGCCTTGCAATCATACCAATTTGACTGATGATCCTAGTTCAGCTATCGAAGAAGACATCTCGCAAGTGCAGTCAACCCCAGTACACGGAAATATTGAGGATGAGGCTATCTTAACATTGAATGATTTGGCAATTCAATTTGACCAGAACTTATTTGCAACAGATCATGTTACGACACTTGAAGACATGCCTGATCCTAAACGGCATGAAACAACTAATTTAGTGAGTTATACACTACTCTTGGAGGAAGATGAGGAATTGTGTGGAAATCAATCAACAGGTTTTGGAAGCCAGCCAACAGATTTAGGGGGAAATCAACAACCAGATGGACCAGACAATTCTCACATACATCGCTCTCAGCATTTCAAATCAGCTTCACTGGGGATCAACTATGAATGTCAAGCAAGCCAGTTTGCAAGTGAAAACACTCCACCTCCGTTGAACACTGAGGAAAGGGTGCGATCAACAGGTTTTGGAAGCCAGCCAACAGATTTAGGGGGAAATCAACAACCAGATGGACCAGACAATTCTCACATACATCGCTCTCAGCATTTCAGATCAGCTTCATTGGGGATCAACTATGAACGTCAAGCAAGCCATTTTGCAAGTGAAAACACTCCACCTCCATTGAACACTGAGGAAAGGGTGCAGTCAACAGGTTTTGGAAGCCAGCCAGCAGATTTAGGGGGAAATCAACAACCAGATGGACCAGACAATTCGCACATACATCGCTCTCAGCATTTCAGATCAGCTTCATTGGGGATCAACTATGAACAACAAGCAAGGCAGTTTGCAAGTGAAAACACTCCATCTCCATCGCACACTGAGGAAAGGGAACGCGTGATTGAACTTCTACGTATTCCCTCGACTGAAGTTTGCATTAGGCAAGTGAATAGAGAACCATTCGTTGACTTTACAAATAGCTTGATACTTACTTCAACACAATACATCAAGAGCATGAAGGCCAAGAACACAAAGAAAGAGGAAGTAGCAAAGGCAAAGGAGGAAAAGAGACTAGAAAAAGAGGCAAAGAAGAAACAAGCACTTGCAGAGAAGGAGACATCACGTCAGAGGCGAGAAGACGCTCAACAAGCAAAACAAGCAAGGCGGAATTGGGAAATCCAACAACAACAATTTGAAAATCGCTTGCGTTCAGTATTATGGGAAGGGGGTTCTTTGAGAGGCCTTGTCTACAAGCCACTTCACATGGATCAACCATTCCATGCTACTGCTCGTAGAAGACGGTTGGAAAAGATGCGTCATGCACGCTTGCAACATCATCAATTTTGAGCAAACTCTTTTGAGTCTTGATCTGTTTTCTTATCTATCCTAGCCAGGCTTTCACATTTGGTATTTTGTATTTTGATGTCCTTACCAAATAACAATCGGCTGTACTTTGGAATTTATTTTCCTATCGACACTATTCACTATGTTTAAGCCAACCAGAAGGGCACTTACTTTGTCCCTATTATGAGGAACTTACACTTCTATCTTTGACATATGGCATTGTCGTCTTGTACAAACAAGCAGGAAATTGTGGCTTTGTAGTCCAGACCCCTCTGCGATAGAGCCCGAAAGGTTATTGTGAGCGAGGTCCAACACCTCCATATACCGAGCATTTTGGCATATATCAATGGGCATCTCCCCTGTTAGAGAATTTTGCCTTGCCCAAAACCTAAACAGTGGCTTCTCTGGAAAATTACCATCTTTTGCAAATTTGGGCTCGCATGCGAGAATCCTTTCAGTGGTACATTGTTGTTAAGATGATCTCTATCGCTCACTACAAGCATAAATGCATAATGTTAAAGTTAAGACTTCATAGATTATGCTATAAGCATTGTGAAAGACTTCCACCTAGTACTTACATCTCAAAGTAGTTAACAAGAACAAGCTTCAACTTCATTATAGCTGAGTGAGAAATTCTCACCTCCATTCAGCCCTTGCGTCTTTGTCTAATCTGCGTTGTTGTTTTCTCTATGACGACAAAATCACAAGGTTTTCGACGTCTAAGAGCTTCGACAAGCATGTCCAATTTCCCAAACCTGGCAAAATCATCCCTGTTACATGAGATTTGGTCAAATTTATGGTTATGACATTCTTCTGTGAACTGTGAAGAATCGGAATTAATACCTTGTTGTGATGCATAGGGATTGTTCCCTACCCATGAAGAAGGCAGTAAACCCACAAGCTTGTTGTCATTGAGGCGACATTTGGCCAGAGAAATAGCCGATCCAAGAGCTGGAGTAATTGTGCCAGGTCTCCTTTTAGCACTTGAGAGCTTGATGCCCGTAAATCTCGAGGCTTGAGGTGCTTAATCTTTAGACTTGAGGCAAGTAAGCTGAGGGCACGTAAGCTGTGCAGGCTTGGTATGCTCCCACGGAGCATCACATTGGTGAGAGTCACGAGAGTCTTTGAAGCTGTGAGGTCGTCGGGTAAGGGATTGTCCTCAACTTGCGAGGGATTGTCCTCAAGAAGCTTCTTGATTTGCACTTTGCGCTGCAGGGGTCTGAGCTCGTCCAATCCGCGAGATTGTCGAGATTTGAGAGGCATCTGTGTGTGAGACGATTGTAGGTTTGAATGCAGGGCAGATTGCGCCTCCAAGCAAGGTTTCTTCTTCATCTTCTTTGTCAGGCATATACTGCTTTTATCATGAGGTTTTAGCTGTGTGTGTCAGTGCACGCGCTCACACCCACAGTGCTTTCTCTACAATGCTTAACACCTACAATGCCTTCAGCACCACAAGGTCGCCAGCGTTTGTCTTTGTTGCTGTAAATTGCTGATGTGAAGCTGTATTCAGAAAGTTGCAGTAGGAGGAGAATGACGCGGAGAACCTCAATGGCAGAGCTCAGCTCCATGCCAGGCCGTGAGCCATGAGTTAGACTGTTGGACATGCAGTACATATGTCGGGTGGAAGCTTAATTAGGGAGCACCCACGAAATATGAGTGGTACTCACCCATCCTTGTACTGGACACTTATTACACCATGGAGTGAAAGCCACCTCACACAATGCAGGGGATGCGTTGTCACGCCATTGGCCCTCATTTTTTTAACACATGAATTTGTAAAACCACAATTCACAACACCTACCCTCACCATTCAACCACTAACTTACCTCCACATGTAGAGGAACACCTAGCGATCCTAGCCAATACCCTAGATGTCAAAAATTTTGACATCTACCTCCCCAAAATACCTCCCTTTCTTAGGTGGCACTCTATTGGCCCCTTTACCCTAATGCATAAAAGTTTTATAGGTAAGCTCTTCATAAAGGGGAGCGATGGGATTCGTAGGAATCTGTGTACAAATGAAAATAATAACGAAGTCTATCACAATACAAACGAGAGAAGAAAGCAATGGGAGGAAGCGAGCGAAGAGAGTCTTCTGCCTATTCTCGTCTACTTCACGACTCTGCAGCTTCCATCGCCGAGACGCTCACGGTTAGTACACCTTGTTTTCTCTGACATAGGTCTGTGTGTTTTCATTTTTTTGCGCCATTCCTCGCTCCTCAGCTTCAGAAAGGGGCGCTTATAGCTGAAGTACGAAATACTGCTGTTTGATATGCACGGAAGCTCAACATTTTCGGAATTTCTGCATTCAAACCTGAGTGTGCTAATGCTGGTATGCCATATATTTTGGCTGGTTTATGACTGTGTCTGTATCTCATAGGATCGATAGGATCCCTCTACATCCATGTTGGCCAGTTTGAGTATTTTTACCGACGGGGTGTGTAGTCATGACAGTTCATGCGAGGCATATTTCCATGCCTGTCTGGTGGCTTCTGCTGCTTGACATGGTAAACACATGAAAGTAACAAAATTATGCATTGCTTCAAGATGGTTTATCTGGGTAGTAAACTTGTTAGTACTGCTCATGGTAACGTTCTAAATAGCTTCCTTACCAGTACAACAAATACAGGAGAAAAACAGCCAGTGATACGGAGTTACAAAAGATGAGTGATATCCCAACTTCACAGCGTCTGGCATATATAAAGACAAGATATTGCTTTTTGTAATTGTTACTTGCACAATTTTTGTTTCTCTTCTACAGCCATTTTAAATTATTTGCATGCTTATAATAGTGCCAAAGTTGTTCATCGTATCGTGCAACCCTTGCACGGGGTAGTCCTTAAGTTCTGAGTAACTCATTTGATGGATATTTAAACGTGACCAACGAGAGGGCCCAAGGCTAAGCAATTAGCCCATGCGGCTAGCAGGCCCATCAGAAGAATGGAGGGTTTCAGTATTTCTTCAAGATTGCCAGTAGATGCTCAAGCAAGACTCTATGTAAACATCATCAAGCAGTGATGTTGATAGTGCATCGTTATGTGGAAGTTTTATGATTCGTGTGGGTGTGTCATATGTAATCCAATGAGTTGTTGGCAAGTACAGACACTTATTTGAGCTTTATGGACATACAGAACTGTTTGCACTCGCAAACTGGCAATCTATGTCTGCTCAAAGTACAAACATTTTCTACTATGGAGTACATTTCAAAGTTACACTTAATGCGTAGTAGCTTTATGATTTAAATTGAATTGGGTGAACTTGTGCATGCTTTCAGTTATTTGCTGAGCCTGCCCCTGCTGGAGTGACAAAAGTTGAGTGGAAAGAAGCCATCACTGCAGCTGAAGGTGTTGTGAGGCATGCAACTACAGGTGAAATGTCTGCATAGTAAGGTTGTCGAATGCTAGTCTTCATTTTTATTATGATGTGTGTGCATGGGGTGTGTCTGTTGAAGTATATATGGATACTTATTACCAAATTCAACAGCCACTAACATCAGCGAGGATGTTTTAGTATTCTAGTTGATTCTATGGACGATGCGTCATGATGCTTATGACTATGTTATCTTGAGAATGACCACCATGGCTTCATGCATAAACACGTAAATGTTGCATTTTTCTTTTTACAATGTGAGGAAGAGTCATACAAATATTTGTTTATGCCATTTTAACAAATTCGTAAATTTTGTATTTAGTTATTGTTATACCAATTGTTTTGTAGTTGCGATTATTCTTTGTATTGGAATATAGTACTTTATTCCAGGCTTCACCATGAGGAGACATATCTTGATGGTTATATTGGTCTTATGGGTGACTGCCATGAGTCTATAGCTGCACTTTCCTTCATAAGTGAATCTGCGCTCTTCCTGGATTCATCTAAGTATGTATAGAGTGGACCTTATTTTACCCATACAGACATGTATTTGTAGTGCAAGTTATGTTAGACCACAACAAGGAGCACTAGGAGGAAATGAAGGGTCTGATGAAGTGAAGAGTTTTGCTTTTGCTTTGAAGCCAAAGAAGGATGTGTTACTGGTTACAATGATATTGATTATGTAGGAAATGTGAGTCCCAATCATGTCGTACATCAAAGAATGTACAATAGATGTATAGATAACATTGGCAATTTCTGACCTTTTCCCGTCAAATTTGGGACGAACCTCTTCGCTAGAGGCAATGGAGTACTTATTTGGCACAAGTTTGTGATGTGGCACCAACTTAAAAGATGGGCCTCGAGGACCAAGGGGTTAAAACCCGACCAACTTACGTACACCGGCCGAGGGGCCTAAACCTTAAAATGACAAAAGTGTAAGGGCTGCAGGAGATTTCCACGGTTTTCACTGGATGCCACGTGGCATTGCTGTATGGAAAATCCCAGAAATTGCGCTAGCTGATTTTGAGCTTTTGGCGCCATGCTTTTGAGAGCAAATGCTTTTGAAGACCAATGCTTTTGAACTTGAGCCTTTGGGGCTTTGCTTTTGGCAACCCTTGTATTGTTTATAAGTGTCCTAAGGGCCACTCTTCCAGAGAGCATTTGGACGTAGAGTCTTGGAGAGAGCTGGACCCTCTGTGAGTTGTGCCTTTGTGAAGTAATAATAAAGAAATACCAAAAAAGGCGCCAATCTTTGGGGCTAGTGCGTATGGGGACAGAACTCCGCCGTTCCATGTCGACTCTCCTCTTCTCTCTCTATCTATATTGAAGTTCAGTTCAATTATTTGTAGTTTTTGTTCGTGTGTTGCTATTGATGTCTCGCTAGTGTCCAAACTTGTAATAGTGGCATCAAAGCTCAAGTGATTCTTCTTCTATGAATGATCCGATCCTTTCTGTAGCACACGTGGGTTCTAGTGGAGAATCCGACAAAGACGACACCTAAGAAAAGCAAAATCCTAGCGGGAAACGAAGGAAACCAATGGGAGTAAGCCTTATTCCGAGTAGTCGAGAGATGTTGGCAATTTTGTGGCAGGGAATCTCGACAAAGCAGAGTACAAATGTCACGTGTAGGTTGACACATGCATGAAAACATTGATCAAGTACTCCAAGGACCTGATCACTTGAAGAATTATCCGCTTGACGAGATGCACTCTAGATGGCATGAGGCCGTCCATTCTCGGCTCAAGTTGGTAATGAAGTAGAAAGTAAAGCCAAGTGCAGAAACGATACTCATAGAAAGAGTTTGATAAAGCTCTTGAGAAGAAGACAAACTAGTAGATGAAAAGCATGAAGCATGCAAAAGAGAAAATCAGCAGATTACCCATGATATTTGGGCCGGAAATCGATCTTGGTGGCTAGCAGATCCAAGAAACGTGTTCGTTTCGAGGATGACCCAAATTTTTCATTGTTTTCAGAGAGTTCTGCGAGTTTGCCTTCTTCTAGTTCATAAGAGGATGGGAAAGCGAAGAAAAAGCAAGAAAAGCAAGAGAAGGAGATATAAGAAAAAGTCTAGAAAGCACAGAAAGCAAGTCCAAAGGAGGTGATCTCATCCTCTTCTAACAGTTCAAAGAGGGGAACGAGACCAAGGAGTTCAAGGATGGGGTTCAAGCAGGCAAGTTTGACACATTTTCAAGCTACAAGGACACCCATTGAGCCCTTGAATTCATACAACAATTTGATGTTGCTTTTTCGGGAGGTCGTTTCTTAGAATGTTCCAAAAGGTACAAAGAGTGACATCTTATTTGAAAGGAAATGCACAGATTGGATTGTTTACTCTGTCGTTGTATAGAGGAGCACCTAAGAAGTGGATAAAATTCACTTCAGCATGGTTAATGGAAGAGTATGAAGAAGATGTCATCACGGCTTCGCATCATCTGAGAATGACGAAGGAAGACACTTTGGATGGAACCAAGAAACCGGTGTGTAGCTGTCACGTGACACATCTAACCCTATGTGTACGTGGACAAGCTACTTCATGACAAGGGTTCAGTTCAGTTTAGTCAGTCTAGAATAGGAAGTGATCTGGCACGTTTGTGAGTGTGTTCGCAGACCGTGCATGTCCAGGCACTTAGAGCTGATGCATATCCTCTGGTTGCACACATCATGATCATCAGCATCTCGAGCATTTTCCAGTGCATTAAACCTATTTTCCCTATTTTTGACATTTTTCACTTATTATTTTTAAGTGACTTTTGTTGGGAACTGGGTAGGGCAATTCGACTAAGTGAATATATAAGCAAACCTAGCGCTAGCACTTATGGGCAGAAGAGCAAGGAGAGCACATGCACCCGTTGCAACAGGCCTTTGGACAGCTTCTCAAGCAAGAACCCCCCAAGAACCCTGGCGTTTTCAGCAATGAACCAGCAGCATTTTCAGCTTTGATGCCTGGCGTTTTCAACCCTAAAGCATCAGCGAATTCAGCAAGCAAGACCAGCGTTTTGAAGACAGCCTTCCAGCATTTTTGAAGCAACAAGACCAACGTTTTGAAGGCTCAGCACTTCAGCGATTGAAGCCAGCACTCAGCGTTTTAAAGAACCTCAGATCACCGATTTAAAGAACCTCAGATTAGTGTTTTTCCCAGCAGCCCTAGCGTTTTTGCATCAGCCTGACACCTCAGCATTTTTGCAGATCTTTGCGATAGAACCAACAAGTAGACCAGCGTTTTCAGTTTTCAGCAGTTAGATCCCGCAGTAGAACTCCCGAACCACGCAGATCTCACCTTCCCGCAGCAGATCCTCGCCGCACGGTCAGATCCCGCGAAGTTTGCAGATTCAGCCCGGAAAACGCAGATTTTGGCATCTGCGTTTTCAGCGCGTCAAAATTCAGCAGATAGAGGTTTGCAGATTTCAGCCCTTAGCATTTTCAGATTTTAGCCCGTCTCGTTGTCGTCCTCATCGTCGGCAAGTCCAAGCATTGTAGAGATTTGTGCAATCAATAGTAGACCGCTCTTGCCACAGAGAGTGGGGCCTTCGGAGGAGGGTTTGACAACATTCTGGTGTCGTATTCTTCTCTCTCTATTTCTCAGTCTCAGCACCTTCATTCACAGTGTTCACCACTTTGTTTGTGTCCATTGCACTCTCTCACTAAAGGAATGGAAGGCTCTCCCTTCCGTAAGTAAAAGGAACCCTTGAGCACAGTTCGGAGCACTCATCTTGAGCAAAGTTCAACATTCACTTCCGCTGCACCTTACAATAACCTCACTAGTGGGCTGTAAACTTTGACTCTCACCCAATCTATATGTTGCTTAACTTTACCTGTACTTTACAACACAAAGTAACTTCACAGGTAAACCTGGTAGTGGAGTTCAACACTTCAAAACAAATCACGACTTGATAGCTAGAGCGCTCCCAAGTAGACAATGACACCCTGTTGGCCCCAAAGACTGGTGCCCCTTTCGGTATTTCTTTACTCTTATTGCACTTGAGAAAAACCTGTAAACTTCTACAAGTTGTTTCACTTTGACTGGGCTGAAATTCCCCTACTCTAGCCCAATTTTGGCAACAAAATGGTAGTAGAAGTCTCCACGGACAAAATCCCAAGTAAATGGTGATTTCCCACGCACTTTAGAGCGCTTTACGGAACTTGGCAAGAAGTTATAGCACACTGAATTCTTTGTTTTTGGTCTCCAATTTGAACACCTGTTTGGTGATTCCTTAGCTTCTCAGAAGCTCCTGGGACTTGTAGGCATCAAAACTGCCCAAAACGCTAAACCTGTAAAAAAACACAGCAGACTGTTATTCCCTATTTTGCATCATCTTGAGTGGAGCAAACACGTTTATGCGTGTCTCAGAAGGTCTGGCATGCACTGGGGCAGTTCCCCTTTGAATTTGATGAGTTTTCACGTAAGAAAACTCTTTGTTTTTGCAATTCTTCGCGATGGAACTGTGTGTACATGTGGGGGATTAGCAATTAGCTAATAAAATTCCTGTAAAGAAGGCTCTTTGCCTTGGCAAATGCGCATCAAACACAGAATTGTACATGCCATTTGAGAAGCCCAACTAGTGGGGCATTACCATATGTGCAAAGGGGGGGGAGAGATGCGTGAGAGAAAATCATTGCGCTACATGAGACAAGGGAGAAGGCAAGCTTTCCATTAAAGTTGTGATCACCTGCACCCACTACTCACTCACACACTGTATTCACTCATGATAAAAAATCAGCCCCCTTCTCACTTTTGGGCGTCCTCGCTTGGGATAAGATATTCTGGAGTGTGTTGGTGTGCATGTTGCTCCCCTAGTGCCATGTATCCACTTTGCTCATTTTGGTTTAATTTCTAGTATCCACCAACTTATCAAGTCCTATCGAGAGGCCTAAATGACTAATTGAGCCTAGACACTTCTTTACTAGTCAAATTTTAGTACCGATCGGCCCAACTATCTTGTGGCTGCTTGGCCTTGACTCCTGTAGGTTAAACTCTCGGCCAACGGCCGTTTCACAGTGGCTATGCAATCCGGGCATTTGTGATTTCAGTGCCGATCGGCCCAACTATCTTGTGGCTGCTTGGCCTTGACTCCTGTAGGTGAAACTCTCGGCCAACAGCCGTTTCACACTGGCCATGCAATCTGGGCATTTGTGATTTCTAAAAGAGGGTCTCAAAAATTAAATAAAAATCAAGGGAAGGAACCCAAAAAATAAAGCTAGTGGTTTTCATAGCCTCATGACAATGACTATTGCAAGAGGTTTTGGGATATCTTTTTGCCAATGTTCTCCATCGGAGGATCACTTTCAAGAACCAAGTTGAGCAGTTTTGTTGCGGTCTACCCAAAGAGATACGGTGAGTTTGCTTGCAAAAGAAGTTTGATTTCATTCAAAGACTAATAGGTCATGTCAAACAGGGTTTTGGTATGCATGTCGACTCATTGACCTATCCTACGGACAAGCCAGTGTCCACCTCAATGGGGCAAGAGTCTTCCAAGAAAAAGAAAGAACCAAGGCAACCAATTGTTAGGTCATGAGAGAGTTCCGAAGAACTAAGGGAACCAACTGATAGTTCATTAGAGAGTTTCGAAGAAGCAAGGGAATCAGCTAATAGTTCATCAGAGAATTTCGCATATTTATATTGATGTACCAATGGATAGGGGAGGCCAGGACAGCATCCGACAGGTCCCAGGGTACAAGAAGCAGAACAGGAAAGGTAAGCTAGGTCGACTGCGAATTTGGTCAAGGGCAAGATTTTCTGGTTCTCGATGCAAAGTGGATGTGCGAAGAGAAGCTATGTTCAGTTTTGAGCTGTATGTCACAGGGCGGGCACCACGTGCCAATAGAAAAGAATAGACTGAACAACTTTAAGCACTTCAAATAACAACTGAACTGAAGTGGAGAGAGAGACGACACGCGACACGGAGTGGCGGAATTCCACCCCAAAGAGTATTGGCCCCAAACCTTGGCGCCCCTTTCGGTATTTCTTTATATTGCATCATCAAAGTACAAGCCGGTACTCCAGACTTTGCACCTTCTCCAGGAAGCATGCCAGAGAATGAGCCCTAGCCTCATATTTAAAAGCCCTTGGCTTGAAAAGCAGTTATAGTAAAAAGCCTTTAAAACTCAAAAGCTTCTGGTTCAAAAGCAAAGCCAAAAAGCTGCCAGCGCAATTTACGAAAATCCGTACAGCCTGCCACGTCATCATGTCAGCGCAATTTTCGGAATTTGTCTGCTGCCTTAGGGTTAGGGTTTTTTAGGGTTTTTGGCAGAAATTAGGGTTTGCAGGTTTTAGGGTTAGGGTTTCCAGCAGTTAGGGTTTTTGGTTTTAGGGTTAGGGTTGGACAAAATTAGGGTTTCGGGCAGAATTAGGGTTTTTGCTCTCGGGCAACCACGTCATCACTTTGTGACACTTCTTCTGTTGCTTGTCCTTCTTAGGGTTTAGGCTCCCCGGCCACATCTGTAAGTTGGCTCCATTCTTTAGGCCTTGACACGTCAGCAGTTTGTTACACTGTACCTTGAACCTTTTGGATTATTAGCAGTGTCTATTTCGAAAGTTACCGACACATCAGCAGGTTGAATCTGGTGCGGTGTGGATTGCACAAGAGGGGAGCCACTCCACTCGTTTGTCACAGATTGGCCAGATCGAATAAAGCCACTAATGTCTCTTTGAGATTTTAGGGATACTGACAGACTAACAATATTTTGCGGAATGACTTTATGAAATATGTACTTTGAATCGTAAATTTCCTAGATTGAACATGCTCTTTCATGTGTGTAGTGTTAAGAGTATGTGTTGGAAAGATGAAAGGTTTGCAGCATTTTGTCTAATGAATGATTTGAACTTAGTGCATCTAGACATTTGTTAGAGATCAATGGGATCTGGATGTGATGGCTAAGTGAATATGAAGTGAATGTGATTCTAGTACATCAAATTTCTCTATGGATGAAATTATTGGATACTATTGAGAGTGCATCAAGAGTTCCGGAAAGATGAGATGGCTACTTCGGGATCTAGGTGCATCAAGAGTTCTGAACTACATGAGATGGCTAGATTGACTGATTGAAACACGTTGTTTACTGTAAACTAAGTGTGTGATTTGTGAACTGCATGCTCTGTGAATGTATTGTCTTGTGGATATGGTCATAGGCATGGTTTGCTTGAAAATATAGAAGAAGGATATGAAGCTAATAGTAACGAGATTTTGCAGATCAAGACATCCGTGAAAAGATCAGCATGGTGTGGATGTGATTGTTGAATATCATGATTTGTATCTTGGACCCTTGACAGAAATGTGATTGATCAATGACTGATGTCTTTATGCAAGTGCTGGAAGCGTGCAGTCTAGTGCATGGGTACATAGAGTTGGTGTCTACTGAAGAAATTTTTTGGCCTTTGTTTGTTTTGCAAGCGTAATCAAGGGTGATTACAATTCTCTCAAGGGGAGGTATGTCACAAGCTTGTGACGTGGCACCAACTTAAAAGATGGGTGAGAAGACCAAGTTTTAGGAGTTTAAAAACTCAAACGTGACCACCTTATGGACACCGGCCGAGGGGCCTAAACCAACCCTAAAATGACAAAAGCGTAAGCACTGCACAAAATTTCTGCAATTTACATTAGGATGCCACTTGGAATTGCTGTACGGGAAATCCCAGAAATCGTGCTGGCTGATTCTAAGCTTTTGGTGCCATGCTTTTGAGAGTAGATGCTTTTGAAGACCAGTGCTTTTGAACTTGAGCTTTTGGGGCTCTGCTTTTGGCAACCCTTGTACTGTTTATGAGTGTCTCGAGGATCACTCTTCCGCAAAGATCTGGACACAGAGTTTCGGAGAGAGCTGAACCCTCGGGGTGTTGTGCTTTTGTGAAGCAATAATAAAGAAATATTGGAAGGGGCATCAGTCTTTGGGGCTAGTGCATCGGGGGACGGAACTCCGCCGTTCTATGTGGACTCTTCTCTTCTCTCGCTATCTCTATTGAAGTTCAATTTAGCAATGTGCAGTTTTTGTTCATGTGTTGCTATTGATTTCTTGCTTGGAGTGTCCAAGCGTGTAACATATTGGCTTCCCACTCTATATTGAAATGTTAAAGTACTTGCGGATGTACTCTTCATGTGATAAGTAAACAAGCTTCCTACCCTTTGCTTCGTGTGGAAAATTGTACAGAGTAGTCAATTCTCTCTTAGTATTCTTTGCACATAAATCTTGAAAGGCCTAATTAGAAATAGTCTCGACCATTGTCGGTGCGCAAACACGTAACGTTCTTCCCACACTAATTTTGTCACCCAAGTGATATGGTGACTATGACATATTTCTATACATGCTTTATGTTAGTCCCTCGCCGGATCCATCCTGCACACATTGGCCTGACACAGTCCATACACATAAACGAATGTAGAGGGCTGACGTAGGAGCACCTCCCAGCCATGGAGCGAGTACGGGCTCACCCCTAAACCTAGGAGCTTGCAACCAATGGGCTAGCCTCTACCACAAGGACTGGTGTCCTATACCACCAAGCCGTCACTGATACGGGCGTACATGTAGAGCTGCCAAGGACCTAGAGTCCAAGTGTGGTGATCACACAAGGTGGCTCACTAATGAGCCTTGGATCCTATTCATAGGATTCCTTAACGGGCCTAACCATAGGGCCATGTTTACACGTGGCCGGAGATAGCTCATGCGACCATCCTTATGTTTGGAGACGTAACACTTCCCCCCTTATTTTTAATTGATTCCCTCAGCAATATTCTCGATTATAAAACCAAGAAAATAACTCTTCAACGATTTTATAGATTCCAGAGTAGCACTAGACTCGTTGATGCTTCTAGTTGATCAACTACTCGCGAAGGAAGCCTTTCAAGTGGAATGAAATGAGCGGTGTCCTCGAAACTTGGGACAAGGAACGATTGGTTCATCTTGTCCCAACTGCTCCTTCAATCGCCCATCATTCGACGATTGCGCACTCTAGAGGGGGTTGTGACTTGTGGTTTGCTATGGACACACCTATGCACTCATCAGAGGAGTTCACACAAGATATGACCATGCTCATGGCATATGGGATTCCGACATTCCCAGAGAGGACACCACCATCTTGGATAGACACTTACCACTTGATCTCGACAGGTCAAATCACTTGCTTACACAGGAGCATCTACATGGACTTAAGGAGAGGATCTTGGATCTCTTCTTGGACAGGTTCATTGCTTCGATCTACAGCCTGGAGCCACCTGGCCACACTAGGCTATAGGTTCATGCATTGACAGGATTCCGGTCTTTCTCATGACGGTTCCCATTTTCTCCAGATGTTTTGACTACAGACACCACATATCCTATTGGGCAGGACACTTGCAGGTCTATTGGCACTTCTTTTATGACAAGGAGTTATTTTCACACTCAGCTCGGGACCTTCACGCAGTATCTTCACCCTATATTGGCGAAGTACAACAGTTTGCTACACAGCTCGTGACGGAACTTTACCATGGAGATTTCTTGGCGGTTGGGACACCCCAGATTGCTGCTACACTCGCGGAGTTTGTCGGTGTATTGTCCTTCAATGGACATGACAACAGACATCTTCATCGTTTGCCTCACATCTTCGGGTTCATGCGATTTGTTCAGCATCATGTGCTGAGAGGGGGTGTTAAGACTTACACCACTCTATTGCTTCTGTTAGGTGGGGATGATGATGGAAACCAAAAACGCTGGGGTATCTGTGGCGAGGATGGAGACCAAAAACGCCAAGGGTGCTGATGGGGGTTCCTGCTGAGAAGGTGCGTGTTGAGCGGGAAGCTCCTGTTGCCTCTTCTGCCAGAAAGTGCTAACTTGGGTTTTGCTTATATATTAACTTAGCAAAATTGCCCTACCTACTTTTGTTGGAAAGTCACTTAAATTAATAAGTGAAAAATACCAAAAATAGGGAAAATAGGCTAAATGCACTGGAAAATTCCCCTGATTGAATTTGATGGATTCTGAAGGGAATACTGATGATCATGTTGTGTGCAACCAGAGGATATGCATCTATACCAAGTGACTGGGCGTGCACGGTCTACGAATAGACTCACAAAAGTGCCAGATCACTGCTAATCTAGACTGACTGGACTGACTGAACCTTGATCATGCTGTAGCTTGTCCACGGACACATAGGGTTGGATGTGTCACGTGACATCCCCTCCTTTTCAAAGTGGGGTACTGGTACCGAACTGTATGGCGTCGAGGGAGATCGCCAATAGCATCCGGAATCCTGGAAGGGACTCTTCGCCGGCCCACTCTGATGTGTGGGTCATGCGGTACTTGAACTTCATAAAGGTTTGCAACGCTTGCTTCTTTGGGCCGCGTCGAAAGCGACAGTCTTCTGTGGCTCCTTCGATGCTTCAGCTTCGTCTAGAGTCGTGCTGCTCCCTTCTTCAAGAATCTCCACGACTGAAAATTCCTGAAACCATTTCCAACACAAAAACATGAACATACCTATTCCATGTAAAGTGAGTGGAAAAAATCCTCCTCAAAGATTGGGCATGCAATGTAGATGAACAAAGAGACGGAGTGACCACCCGTTCATCGAACACATGCAAACAATGAGATCGAATCTTTCTCTTATGATCTAGAGCAATCAATTGTGGCAAAACACCATGGAAATGCCCACGCTTGGTGCTCATACTTTCATGTGCTCGTTCGGAAACTGTGTCATGCCAAGGAAGAGACATGGAATGTGACTTCGTTACATACATACTTTTCAGCTTTTCATGAAAAACCCGCATACATTCGTGCTCATCCATGAGAGAAACGTGCTCAACATACATTATGTCATGCCTAGGAAAAGGGATCACATAACGATGCTGACTAAAATACAGGAAACGATCACGAATGAAACACTCGAACAATGCGTGCGTATCAATCATGCGAACACATATTACTTCCTGTGAGGGTTCTGTGGACCTAGGCTCGAGAGCCAAGATCGGTTCTTCCTGAATGATCGAATCGTCCTGTGGGGGTTCTTTGGACCTCGACTCGAAAGCCAAGATCGGTTCTTCGTGATTGATCGAATCTACAACGAGGTTAGCTTCGCTAGAAAAAGCATCCACTAACACATCATCCTTGTGAATAATCACATCTTCTTTATGCAACGCATTATGCTGGTGAGAAATCACACCTTGATCATGCAAATCATCATGCTTGTGAGAAATCACATCTTGATCATGCAAATCATCATGCTTAGCAATATCATTCAAATCATCATCATGCTTCCCACAATCATGCAAATCCTGTGTGTCATGCTTTGGAGAAGAAGAGACTGAGAGGGTCTTCTTTTCCCGAATCTCTTGCATCTGTGCTTGAGCTTGAGAAAAGAGTCGCAAAAACTCTTCCCTTCTTGCTTTGATCTCGTGATCAAATTCTGCTTGTCATGCTTGGTTCTCTCGATCAAATTCTGCTTGTCTTTCTGCGCACTCACGATCCAATTTGGCTTGTCGTTCTTTGGCTTCCAAGCGTGCTTGCTCGCGCTCACGCGCTATGGCTGCCATTCTTGCTTCGCGTTGTAAATTCTGTTCCATAAACAACAGCTCCAACTCCTCCATTGGAGTTAGTGCAATCGTTGTCGTAGATGGGGAAGGGGGAGGGTCAGAAAAACCTCCTGGTGGGGAAAATTCTTCTTCGCCTCTCTCATGCTCATCACCTCCAAGCGAAGTATCCATTCCGCTTCGAGTGATGATCATTCGGAAGTCGTGGGTTCTTGTGGGTTCTTGTGGTATTGGGTTCTTAAGTTCACGAAGAACTTGGGTTCTTGAGGGTCTTGAGTTCTTAAGTTCACGAGGAACTTGGGTTCTTGAGGTTCTTGAGGTTTTCTTTCACTTGCAAATCGTGTTTGAGAAGGATCTTCTCTTCACCCGAGTTCTACTCCTTTTCGCGGGCGCACCCCTTCGCGGCCTTGCGCTCACACCAAGGTTGCTTTTTCCCACCTCACGTCGATTGGCCGGCCACTAAGTGCACGGTCCGCTCTCAATGAGTGAAAAGAGACACAAGGGGAGGTTGGACAAGCCCTTCCTTCTTGGGATTCCTGTCACTCTTCAAAAAACACGATTAGGAATCGACACGCCCAAGCAAACTTGGGTTCGTGCGACCGCAACAAGCAAAAAAATTCTTGTGATTCTTGTGGTTCTTTCCTTGAGTTATACAGAACACTGCCAAAGCTCTGATACCAATGTTAGGTGCAGCGGAATGATTGTTTGCGCTTTGCTCAAGATGAGTGCTCCAAACTGTGCTCAAGGTTCCTTTTGTTCTTATGGAAGGGAGAGCCTTTCGTTCTTAATGGAAAGTGCTATGATCACAAACAAAGTGAATGGACACTGTGCGTGCAAGTGTATGAGACTCAGAGAGAGAAGAGAGATACGACACCAGAGACGTTGTAAAACCCTCCTCCGAAGGCCCCACTCTCGTCAGCGAGAGTGGTCTACTTATTGATTGCACAAAGTGGTACAATGCGGATGCAATGGACTGATGCAACTTGGGGACTATGCAGATGACGACGACGACGACTTTAGGGCTGAAATCTGTGGTCTTCTATCTGCTGAATTTCGGGACTGTTTTGGGTGGCTGAAAATGACTGTTTTGGCTGCATTTTTATGGGCTGAAAATGGGGTTCTTCTGCATTCATCTAGGTCGTGTCTAATGCTGAAAACGCTGTCCATCTGCTTCAAATTGGGCTGAAAACCAAAAACGTTGATGGCTGATTGTAGCGTTAGTAAAAACGCTGGTCAATTCTGGGACTGTGGCGGTGAAGCAAGCTGAAAACGCTAGGGCACTGCGGGAGATGCTGAGGATATGCAAAAACGCCAGGGCTAGGTGGGGATGATGATGGAAACCAAAAACGCTGGGGTATCTGTGGCGAGGATGGAGACCAAAAACGCCAAGGGTGTTGATGGGGGTTCCTGCTGAGAAGGTGCCTGTTGAGCGGGAAGCTCTTGTTGCCTCTTCTGCCAGAAAGTGCTAACTTGGGTTTTGCTTATATATTAACTTAGCAAAATTGACCTACCTACTTTTGTTGGAAAGTCACTTTACCAAAAATAGGGAAAATAGGCTAAATGCACTGGAAAATTCCCCTGACTGAATCTGATGGATTCTGAAGGGAATATTGATGATCATGTTGTGTGCAACCAGAGGATATGCATCTATACCAAGTGATTGGGCATGCACGGTCTACGAATAGACTCACAAAGTGCCAGATCACTGCTAATCTAGACTGACTGGACTGACTGAACCCTGATCATGTTGTAGCTTGTCCACGGACACATAGTGTTGGATGTGTCACGTGACAGCTTCACAGGTCTAGGACATGCATGTACGCCTAGTGTGACTCCGGGCTTGCCACCCTTTGCATATGCATTTAGACCAACGAAACCGCGAAACGCGTTTTGGCAGGCCTGAAACGCGAAACGGGTGAAATGGCCGAAACGTTTCACCTGCAGGGTAAACGCTTGGAGTGAATCGACTTTTTTAAAAAAATCCCTTTTGAGAATTTGGGCATTAAATAGTTATTTATTTATTATGTATATGCTATTTCAAGGTTAACATAGCATGTGTCTCTCCTCACTGTACTGTGAACACCTATTTTGTCTACACAACACTATATATACACAAAATTGGCGTTTCGGTCTGACGCTTTAGCGAGGCCTTAGCCTAGGGTGAAACGTTTCGGGGTGAAATGTTTCTGGTCTGAAATGTTTCGGGGTTACGCTGATTTAGACTGCATCATTGTCCGGCTGCCCACCTTGTTCGTGCGTCCTCATATTTCATGTATTTCTTTTTTGGGTCGTTGGGTATTTTCCAGGCTTTGCCCTACCTCCCCTTGGGCACCTATTTATGGGGCCAACGGGTACCCACTTCCACAGATCACAGATCTCATCTAATTGTTGTGTATTGGGTCTTCTGCTCATGGTAGTCATGGGGGGACTGATCGCTCCCTCTTCACCATATCTTGCGTTTGTGTTCTCTCTCTCTCTCTCTCTCTCTCTCTCCCCCCCCCCCCCCCCCCCCCCCCCCCCCCCCCCTCCCCCACGCTTCCGCACACGCGCACTCTCATACCATCTGGGTAACCTGTGTCAAAGGAGAGGAGTGACTCCCCTCTTGTGCAGTCCCATCTGCACCAGATTCAACATTCAACCCTGCTGATCTACGAGATCTCTCGGTATAGTCAAAGCTAGACTGAAAGCCGCAAGGTAAAATTCCAATATTTGAGGAGTATCTGCTAGGTTCTCCTCCTCCATCCACGCATTCAATGCCGGGTAGTTCTTGACTAAGAAGCGCCGTTCACTTTACCTTTCTCTTTCCTTTCCTTGTGAGCCAGTATCTCTTCCGGAACGAGAATCTCCTCTCTCTCTTCTACTTCGTGTTGCTCCTTAGGCTCCTTGTCGACTAGCACCTCATACTTGAAAGATTTCAAGAGACTCACATGAAAAGCATTGTGACTCTTCCAATATCTGGAAACTTCAGTCTAAAGGATACAACATTTATCTTCTCTTGAATCTGGAAAGTGCCATAGTACGGCATTCTTAGCTTCGGAAAAAGCCGCTCCTTTCCCTTTCGTTCCTTAGACGTGCTTTCTCAAGTAGTAAGAGCACCCAATCATCTTCCTTCAACTGCAAGTCGCGTTGATGTCTATTAGGTGCCTTCTTATGCCGTGCTTGAGACTTCTCAAGAGCCTCTTGAACCTTGGCAAAAGCAGTGTTCAAATCTCTTGTATACTACTGATCCGCTTCAACAATCTTATCCTGGGTCTGGGGAATTTTTTGATCTACCAGCTAATTCCCTTTTCCTTTCTTTCCTTGTGCCCTGGGACCTGTGGGTAGCTTTGCTAGCATCCCTTGTCCATTGGCACGTCAGTTTCAATCATCGGACCCCTGAGACGCACTATTATCTGATCCCCTTTCTCCGAAATCCTCTGATGAACTTGCATCTGGCTCCCTTAGTTTGTCGGAAGCTTCGGATGTGCTACCATTTGATTTTTTCCAAAATCTTGTGATGAGCTGTCATCCGGTTCCATCTCGAGTAAATCTCATCAATCGGGTAATTCTTTAGGTATTTCGCCAATTCGGGTCTCTGGAGTACTTGATTAATCTTGTCACACGTGTATCAACCTGCAGTTGACGTTTGTACTCCGCTCTGATAAACTTTTCCGCCAAGAATTGTCCAAATCTTCATTCTTTTCTTGAGTACTTGCGCCAAATTTCAACTTTTCTTTGCTTGCCCACCGAGAGGTGTTATCTCTGTCAGATTCTCCGCAAAACTCGTGTCTAATCCGGGGTTCTTTATGGCTTATGCCTTATAAGACAGAGCGATGAAGACGGGAGTGCGCCCAATGCGCGATGAAGTAAGGGTGGGAGTGGCTAATAAATCCGGTCGGGCCACGAAGATTCTCTCACAAAAACTTGCGTGTGCTGCAAAAAGGATCGGATCCTCCATAGGAGAAGAATCTTTCTGAGCTCTGATACCATTGTAACAGGCTTGGACACTAGGTGAGAAATCAAAACCTGCGTGTGCTGCACAAAGGATCGGATCTTCCATAGGGGAAGAATCTTTCTGAGCTCTGATACCACCGTAAGAGGCTTGGACACTCCAAGTGAGAAATCAATAGCAACACACGAACAGAAACTTCAAAATCACTGAACTTTTATATATATATATATATATATATATATATATAGAGAGAGAGAGAGAGAGAGAGAGAGAGAGAGAGAGAGAGAGAGAGAGAGAGAGAGAGAGAGAGAGAGAGAGAGAGAGAGAGAGAGAGAGAGAGAGAGAGAGAGAGAGAGAGAGAGAGAGAGAGAGAGAGAGAGAGAGAGAGAGTTGATGTAGTTCTGTGCCCAGAGGTATTGGACCCCAAGTCTGGCGCCCCTTTCTGTATTTCTTTATCATTAATCATTGTAAAGTACAACTCCCGAGGGACCTCCGCTCTCAAACTCTGCGTCCAGATGCCCTGTAGAGTGAGGCCCCAAGGGCTCTTATAAACAGTACATGGGATACCCAAAAGCAATCAGTTCAAAAGCACTTTCACCCAAAAGCTCTGGTCCCCAACAGCTAGCGCTGGAGATCCCCAAAAGCATCCAGCGTAATTTGCGAAAATCTGTATAGCTTGCCAGACCGTGCAACGCAAATTGTGGAAATTCAATACGGCCCTGCCACGTTAGCATCTGTACGATCTGCCACGTCAGTATGTCAACGCATTTGACAGAAATCCCATTCAGGGTTCAAGCTTCTGTCTTTTAAGGTTTCGGGCACCACGATTGGTGCTTCATAAGTTCTTCAAGTAGTCCGTTCAGTTTCTCTTGTTCACTTGGCCATTTCTCTGCCAGATGGTCATGCCACGTCATCACTTTGTGACAACCTATCGGGCAGGTCCGTCGTGACCCAATGAGCTCTAGTGGTTTTTTGCACAGTGCCATGTCGAATCACAAGCAAGGAGAAGCTGTGATACCAATGTTAGTTCCTCGTCGGATCTATCTTGCACACATTGACATGACACAAGCCATACTCATACATAAACGAACGTAGAGGGTGGATATCAGGCACACCTCCCAGCCATATAGCCAATACGGGCTCACCCCGAGGCTAGGAGCCTGCAGTCAACGGGCTAGCCTCTACCACAAGGGTTGGTGTTCCATACCACGAAGCCCACATCGATACAGGTGTGCGGGTAGAGTTACGAAGGGCTTAGAGTCCAAGTGTGGTGATCACACAAGATGGCTCACTAATGAGCCTAGGGTCCTATTTATAGGATTCCTTAACTGCCTAATCATAGGGCCATGTTCACTCTTGGCAGGACATAGCTTAGGTGAACATCTTGATGTCTGGGGAAGTAACACTTCCCCCCTTATTTTTAATTGCTTTCCTCAGCAATATCTTCGGTTATAAAACAGAGAAAACTAGTCTTCAATGATTTTACCAATTCAAGAATTGCTGAGTGAGACCACTTACATAATGTGGGATACAATTGGCACTTTGGCCACATATTTATACCTCTCCTAGCTCAAGAGCTAACTTCCAAACGATTTTTCTCAAGAGGTGCTAAATGCAACCTAACTCAAGAATTCATTGGGAGAATCTGCTTATAAAGCATGTGTGGAAATATGCCATGTTAGCATGCCACGTTAGCTGGCCCGTACAGTGAGTCATGTCAGAACATGGTCACATCATCAATGTGCGTGCGAGAGAGAGAGAGAGAGAGAGAGAGAGAGAGAGAGAGAGAGAGAGAGAGAGAGAGAGGGGGGGGGGTGGGTTTGATCAACCCCCTACAAACACCATCAAGCATGGAGAGCTAGGAGACAAATACAAATGACAGAGTGCTCCTAATGTACCACATGCCCTTGCCTATATCAATGTTTGAGGTGTAGGTAGGGAAAATCACCTAACAAACCGTGCAAAAATAATTAGGGCACCCATAAAATAAATGGGTGGGTAATTATGGGCAATGGACATACAAGGGGCGGTCCAAAAGTGGGCAGTCCCGGACAAGATGCAGCCTAAATGCTATGTAGTGGGTGGCTAGCCTAGGTGACACACTAGCCATACAAGTATGCCCTAGACCAAGGTGAAGCAGGAGGAGTGCTGAATATTCTTAACACCCCCTCTCAATACTTGATATTGAACAAAACCGCTACAAGTCAAAGATGTGAGGCCAACAATGAAGATGTCTACTGCGATGTCCACAAGAGGACAATACCCCCGAGTGTAGCAACAGTGTGGTGAATAACAACCGTCATCAATTTTCCTTAGTAAGATGCTGTCACAAGCATTGTAGAGAACTGTTGTACTGGGCTTTGCAAGGGAAAGGTACTTATCGAGATAGGTCCCGAACTGAGAGTGAAAAAAAACTACTCTTGAGATAGACACGTTGGTTGTAAAAGGAGGCCTACAAAAGTCACGTCCTGCAAGGAACCAAGGGTTTGTGGTGTGAGTGATTGACACCTTACATGGACTACTATTAGATGGTGTCCTGTCATGTCACGTGCACATCTAACCCTATGTGCATGTGGACAAGCTACTTCATGACAAGGGTTTAGTTAGCTTAGGAAGTGTTCTGGCACCTTTGTGAGTCTGTTCGCAGGTCGTGCATGTCCAGACACTTAGAGTAGTTGCATTTCCTCTGGTTGCACACAACATTATCATCAGCATTACCATCAGATTCCATCAGGAGCATTTTACAGTACACAGAACCTATTTTCCCTATTTTAGCCATTTTTCACTTATTATTAATAAGTGACCTTGTTGGGAAACTGGGTAGGGCAAATTGACTAAGGCAATATATAAGAAAAGCTAGCTCTAGCACTTTCTGGCAGAAGAGGCAACAGAGACCCAGTTGTCTGGCAGTGCACCTTCTCAGCAAGACCCCCGGCGAAACAACTTAGCGTTTTCAACCATCAAGAAAGGCCAGCGTTTTCAGCGTTTTTCAGCCATTGCAGATCAGCCCCAACGTTTTGCAGTTGCAGATCAGCCGGCGTTAGCAGATTCATAGCAAATTCCCTAGCGTTTTTGCAACAGATAGCAGATCAGCCTAGTGTTTTTGCATTTGCAGATTACCATCAGCGTTTGCAGATTCTCGGCGACAAGTATCCCATTAGCATCAGCGTTTTGCATTTTCAGCAGTCAGACTCCGTACCGCATCCCCCAAACCTTGCAGATCTCACCTTCCTGCACCAGTTCCTCGCTGCACGGTCAGATCAGCCAATGTTTGCAGATTCAGCCCGCTATTCACAGATTTCAGCATCTGCGTTTTCAACGTGTCGACGTCGCATCGTCGTCGTCACCAATATAGAGTCAAATTCAGTAGATACAAGATTTGCAGATTTCAGCCCCTAGCGTTTTTCAGTTTTCAGCCGGCCCTTGGAGGAGGGTTTGACAACATTCTGGTGTCATATTCTTCTCTCTCTATCTCTCAGTCTTAGCACCTTCATTCATAGTGTTTACCACTTATTTGTGATCATTTGCACTCTCTCACTAAAGGAACGGAAGGCTCTCCCTTCCGTAAGTAAAAGGAACCCTTGAGGATAGTTCGGAGCACTCATCTTGAGCAAAGTTCAACATTCACTTCCGCTGCACCTTACATTGGTATCAGAGCTTTGGCAGTCTTCTATATCACTCGAGGAAAGAACCACAAGAAATTTTTTTGCTTGTTGCGGTCGCACGTAACCCAAGTCCACTGGGGCGTGTCGATTCCTAATCGTGTTTTTGAAGAGTGTCAGGAAACCCAAGAAAGAAGGTCTTGTCCAGCCTCCCCTTGTTTCTCTTTTCATTCATTGAGAGCGGACTGTGCACTTAGCGGCCGGCCAATCAACGTGAGGTGGGAAAAAGCAACCTTGGTGTGAGTGCAATGCCGCCAAGGGGAGGGCCGGTGGGAAAGAGAAGAGCTCGGGTAAGAGAAGATCCTTCTCTAACACAAATTCCAAGCTAAAGAAGAATCTCAATCACCTCATGAACTCAAGACCCTCAAGAACTCAAGAACCCAAGAACCACAAGAACCCAAGTTCCTCGTGAACTTAAGCACCCAAGACTTCATTGTATGGTCATCACCCGAAGCGGAATGGATACTTCGCATGGAGGTGATGAGCATGGAAGTGGCGAAGAAGAATTTTCCCCACCAAAAGGTTTTTCTGACCCTCCCCCTTCCCCATCTACGCCAAGGATTGCACCAAATCCTATGGAGGCTTTGGTCAAGACGATGATGGACATGATGATATGACAAGAAGCGCAATGGGCCACCTTGGAGCGTGAGGCCGAAGAAAGAACGGTAGCCTTGGAGCGTGAGGGTGAGCAAGCACGCTTGGCGGCCGAAGAAAGAACGTCAGCCTTAGAGCGTGGCGCGAGCAAGTGCGCTTGGCGGCCGAAGAAAGAAAGGCAGAATTGGATCGCGAGCGCGAAGAAAGAAAGGCAGAATTGGATCGCGGGCGCAAAGAAAGAAAGGCAGAACTGGATCGCGAGCGCGAAGAAAGACGGTTAGCCTTGAAAGCGCGAACAAGCGTGTTTGGCGGCCGAAGATAGATGAGCGGCCTTGGAGTTAGAGCGTGAGGTGCAGAGAGACCAACGCATGCAAGAGTTGGTCCTACAGGTACTTACCCCGAAACCCGAGCCAACCAAAGATGGTGGTGGTTCATCAAGTGGCACAAGCTGAGATTTGGACTCCAACAACGCCGTCACCAAGAAGTTGACATTCAGTAAGTACGATGGTAAGATAGATGCTAGCGTTATTCATTCTTGGTTGCATCAATTTGATGCTTATTTTGCGACAACTAAGAAGAAATAGCAAGGTTTTAACGGTAGCCATGTACCTTGCCAGTGATGCCATTAATTGGTACCGTGCATGGCAAGAGGCACAATTGGCCGCACACCTAGAGGAAGCCGACGGAGACACGCCTCTTTCCTTCAATTGGGCCGACTTCCAAGACAAGCTCAAGGCGCGGTTTATGTCTCCTCGGTACCTAGCGCGGTTGAAAGAAGATTGGCGCAATCTCAAGCAGAATGGTATGCAAGTCATGTCTTTTTCTAACCGTGTTTTGCAGCTCGGAACCCAATTACGCAAATCAGATGATGAGTGCAAAGAGGCTTTCCTTTTTGGGGTGAACGAATATATCAAGTTTGATGTACAAGTCTTCGACTCTGTGGATATCAACAAGGCGGTAGCAATTGCTCTCTCCCAAGAGATGAAGCACAACAAGGGAAAGCCTAAGGAGAAAAAGACTCCGTAAAGTACCTCTCAGAATCCTCAGCACGGTAAGAACGGTAAGAATGGTAACTCTTCTAACCAATCTTCATCTAGTCTCTTAGAAAAGAACTCACAAAATGAATCTAAGGGTAAAGCTAACACAATGGCTAAACCTAAGCTCACCCCAAATGAAAAAGCAGCATAAGGAATTTTAGGAGGATACATCACATCATAAGAACAAAGCATTTATTCTAAGGAAGGTCGATGTTATCATTGTCACATCAAGGGTTACATAAAAAGAACATGTCCTAAGATTGAATCTAGCGAATATAAAGAACCCACAGAACCCACATCCTCTGTTAATGCCATAAATGAGAACATGAGTGTGACCCAAGTTTCTCATGATCCCCCCATTGATGAGTCTCTCATTAAGTGATAAGTGAGACTCTTGTCAAAAGAGCCCGCTTGGAGGTTAGCAAGACATCTCCTTTCGAGGTGTCGGGCTTTGCTCCCAGTATGGACTCTCTCATTACACGAGAGTGCCTTAATGTGTTATTCACGGTTCAACAAGCGTCCTTCTGCAGAAAATTTGTAGTATCTCCTCTTTCAGGATGTGATATGCTTTTAGGCATTCGATGGTTTCGTGAGCATAACCCTCTCATTGATTGGGCAGCCAATACTTTCAATTTCAATGCCAAAGTGACTCTCCCATTGTCATTCGTGGGGAGAAAGTTGTTCATTCTTCGTCTCTCATTCTAATGTGTAGGTGAAGCTTGAAAAGAATCAGGAGAAGGAGACTCTCTGTCTTGTCTTCTCCAAAGCACGACACGCATGATTTGCATGTTATAGATGTGATTATTCACAAGCATGATGATTTGTAGGATGAAGATGTGATTGTTCACAAGGATGATGGTTTAGTTGATGCTTGTTCTAGTGAAGCTAACCTCATTGCAGATTCTATCAATCACGAAGAACCGATCTTGGCTCTCGAGTCAAGATCTAAGGAACCCCACAGGAAGTATTGTGTATGCACATGATTAGTCAGCACGCATTGTTCGACTATTTCATTCGTGACGGTTTCCTGTATTTTAGTCACCGTCTTTATGTGATCCCTTTTCATAGGCATGCCATATTGTACGATGAACACGATTCACTCATGAATGAGCACGGATGTATGCGGATTACTCATGAAATGTCACATGCACATCTAACCCTATGTGTACGTGGACAAGCTACTTCATTACATGGGTTCAATTCAATTAGATTAGGATGTGATTTGGCACTTTTGTGAGTCTGTTCAGACCGTGCATGTCGAGACACTTAAGAGTAGATGCATATTCTCTGGTTGCACATAGCATGATCATTAGATTTACATCAGAACCCATCAAGAGCATTACAGGGCATAGACCTATTTTCCCTATTTTTGACATTTTTCACTTATTATTTTTAAGTGACTTTTGTTGGGAACTGGGTAGGGCAATTTGGCCAAGGACATATATAAGAAAAGCTAGCGCTAGCACTTTCTGGCAGAAGAGGCAACAGGAACCGAGTGTTCAGCAGGCACCTTCTCAACAAGACTCCCCTAGCATTTTCATCAAGAACCAAGCCTGGCGTTTTTGCATTGCAGTTCAGCCCTGACATTAGCAGAAGCAGCAGATCCAACGTAGTTTGCAGTTTCAGCCCGGAAAACGTAGATTTCAGCGTCTGCGTTTTCAGCGCGTCGTCCTCTCATCGTCACCACCCATCGCCATCGTCGCCTACATAGAGTCGGAATTCAGCAGATAAAGATTTGCAGATTTCAGCCCTTAGCGTTTTCAGATTTCAGCCCATCTCGTCGTCGTCCTCATCGTCGTCATCATCATCGCGGCAAGTCCAACCATTGTAGAGATTTGTGCAATCAATAGTAGACCACTCTCGCCATAGAGAGTGGGGCCTTTGGAGGAGGGTTTGACAATATTCTGGTGTCGTATTCTTCTCTCTCTATCTCTCAGTCTCATGCACCTTCATTCACAGTGTTTATCCACTTTGTTTGTGATCGTTGGCACTCTCTCATTAAAGGAACTGAAGGCTCTCCCTTCCGTAAGTAAAAAGGAACCTTGAGCATAGTTCGGAGCACTCATCTTGAGCAAAGTTCAACATTCACTTCTTCTGCACCTCACATGAAAAGATGAAATGTTTGCATTCAAGGAATTCACATTCTATGTCTCTTCCTCGGCATGACACATTATCCGAAAGAGCACAAGAAGGATTGAGCATCAAGCATGGGCAGTTCCATTGTGATTTGGCACAGTTGATTGATTTAGATCAGAAAGTCAAGATTCGACCCCATTTTTTGCGTGTGTTTGATGAACGGTTTGACACTCCGTCACTTTGTTCATCTGCATTGCATGCACAGTTTTTTTAGGACTAGTATTTTTCCAGTCACTTTACATGGAATGGGTATGTTCATGGTTTTGTGTTGGAAATGGTTTGAGGAATTTTCCTCCCCGGAGACTCTTAAAGAAGGTGGACCTACGTCCATAGACGTAGTTAGACCATTGACGCAGCCACAAATGATTTTGTCTCTTTCGACACGGCCCAAAGAAGCAAGCGTTGGAGACCTTTATGAAGTTCAAGTATCGCACGACCCACGCATCAGAGTGGGCCGACGAAGAGTCCTTCCCAGGATTCCAAACATTGTTGGCGATCTCCCTCGACGCCATACAGTTCGGTACCAGTACCGCACTTTAAAAAGGAGGGGATGTCACTTGCACACCTAACCCTATGTGCATGTTGACAAGCTACTTCATGGCAAGGGTTCAATTAGCTTAGGAAGTGTTTTGACACCTTTGTGAGTCTGCTCGAAGGCCGTGCATGTCCAGACACTTAGAGTAGTTGCATTTCCTCTGGTTGCACAGACACGATTATCAGCATTACCATCAGATTCCATCACGAGCATTTTACAGTGCACAAAACCCATTTTTCACTTATTATTAATAAGTGACTTTGTTGGGAAACTGAGTAAGGCAAATTGACTAAGGCACTACATAAAAACCTAGCGCTAGCATTTTCTGGCAAAAGAGACAGCAGAGATGCAGTTTTTAGGTAGTGCATCTTCTCAGCAAGACCCCCGACAAAACAACTTAGCGTTTTCAGCCATCAAGAAAGGCCAACATTTTTCAGCCATTGTAGATCAGCCCCAGCATTTTGTAGTTGCAGATCAGCCGGCTGTCACGTGACACATCCAACCCTATGTGTCCGTGGGCAAGCTACACCATGATCAGAGTTCAGTCAGTCCAGTCAAGTCTAGATTAGAAGTGCTCTGGCACTTTTGTGAGTCTATTCGTAGACCGTGCATGCCCAGTCACTAGGTATAGATGCATATCCTCCGGTTGCACACAACATGATCATCGGTATTCCCTTCAGAATCCATCAGATTCAGTCAGGGGAATTTTCCAGTGCATTTAGCCTATTTTTCCTATTTTTGACATTTTTCACTTATTAATTCAAGTGACTTTCCAACAAAAGTAGGTAGGGCAATTTTGCTAAGTTAATATATAAGCAAACCTAAGTTAGCACTTTCTGGCAGAAGAGGCAGCAGGAGCTCCCCGCTCAACAGGCACCTTCTCAACAAGAACCCATCAACCCTAGCGTTTGCAGATTCCCTCTCCAAGCCCTGGCGTTTTTGGACATCCTCAGCAGTACCTCCCCATTCCTAGCGTTTTGCATAGCGCCAGCAACCCCCAGATCCCTTGCGTTTTCCAGTCTCCCATCATCGCCAGCAAATCCTCAAGGACCAGCGTTTTTCACTAACGCTCAGCAGTCAGCCAGCGTTTTTCATTTTCAGCACCTTTGCTGCAGATGTTCAGCGTTTTTCAGCATTAGACACAACAGCAGATTCAGCCCTAGAAGCATTGCAGATATCCCCATTTTCAGCCCTCGAAAACTCAGCCAAAACAGTCATTTTCAGCCACCCAAAACAGCCCCAAGATTAGCAGAAATTCAGCAGATAGAAGACCACAGATTTCAGCCCTACAGTCGTCGTCGTCATCACCGTCGTCGTCATCGGCATAGTCCCAAGTTGCATCAGTCCATTGCATCCGCATTGTACCACTTTGTGCAATCAATAAGTAGACCACTCTCGTCGACGAGAGTGGGGCCTTCGGAGGAGGGTTTTACAACGTCTCTGGTGTCGTATCTCTCTTCTCTCTCTATCTCAGTCTCATACACTCGCACGCATAGTGTCCATTCACTTTGTTTGTGATCATAGCACTTTCCCTTAAGAACGGAAGGCTCTCCCTGCCATAAGAACTAAAAGGAACCTTGAGCACAGTTTGGAGCACTCATCTTGAGCAAAGCGCAAACATTCATTCCGCTGCACCTTACATTGGTATCAGAGCTTTGACAGGGTTCTGTATCACTCAAGGAAAGAACCACAAGAACCACAAGAAATTTTTTTGCTTGTTGAGGTCGCACGAACCCAACTTCGCTTGGGCGTGTCGATTCCTAATCGTGTTTTGTTGAAGAGTGACAGGAATCCCAAGAAAGAGGGGCTTGTCCAGTCTCCCCTTGTGTCTCTTTTCACTCATTGAGAGCGGACCGTGCACTTAGCAACCGGCCAATCGACGTGAGGTGGGAAAAAGCAACCTTGGTGTGAGCGCAAGGCCGCCAAGGGGTGCGCCCGCGGAAAAGAGTAGAACTCGGGTGAAGAGAAGATCCTTCTCAAATGCGATTTGCAAGCGAAAGAAAACCTCAAGAACCTCAAGAACCTCAAGATCCTCAAGAACCCAAGCATCCAAGAACCCAAGACCCTTAAGAACCCAAGTTCCTCGTGAACTTAAGGACCAAAGATCATAGTGCATGGTCGTCACCCGAAGCGGAATGGATACTTCGCATACAGGTGATGAGCATGAGAGAGGCGACGAAGAATTTTCCCCACCAGGCGACTTTTTCGACCCTTCCCCTTCGCCATCTACGCCACGAGTTGTAGTAACTCCTATGGAGATGATGGTCAAGCAGATGATGGCCATGATGGACAAACAAGAAACAAATCGCCTTGCTAGGGACCGCGAGCAAGAAGCAAATCGCCTTGCTAAGGACCGTGAGCGCAACGAAAGAGACTCAAGACTTGCCGCACAACAAGAAGACAATCGCCTTGCTTTAGAACGCGAGCGCAACGAACGCAAAGAAAGAAAACAACAAAGAAAGGCGGAAGAGGCGGCAAGAAGCGCGGCCTTGGAGGCCGAGCGTACAACTCAAAGATTGGCTTTGGAGAACGAGCGTGAAGCTCAAAGAGAGCTACGCACTCAAGAATTGCTTCGACAAGTGCTAGCCTCGAAGACCGAACCACCTAAAGATCGTGGGAGTTCCTCAAGTTGTGCAAGCCACGACGTGGATTCCAACCATCCAGTCACAGAGAAGTTGACTTTCAGTAAGTATGACGGTAAGATGGATGCTACGGTTATTTATTCTTGGTTGCATCAATTTAATGATTATTTTGCGACAACTAAGAAGACAGGAAATAGCAAAGTTTTGACGGTAGTTATGTTCCTTGCTGGTGATGCCATCAATTGGTACCACGCATGGCAAGAGGAATAGCTAGTCGCGCACCTAGAGGAAGGCGACGGATTCACACCCCTTTCCTTCAATTGGGCTGATTTCCATGACAAGCTCAAGGCGCGGTTTATGCCACCTCAGTACCTTGCACGATTGAAGGACGATTGGCGCTCTCTCAAGCAAAATGGTATGCCAGTCATGTCTTTTTCTAATCGTGTTTTGCAGCTAGGCACTCAATTACGAAAATCGGATGATGAGTGCAAAGAGGCTTTTCTCTTTGGATTGGACGAGTTTATCAAGTACGATGTTGAGGTTCTCGATCCAATTGATCTCAACAAGGCGGTAGCGATTGCTCTCGCACAGGAGATGAAGCACAACAAGGAAAAGCGTAAGGAGAACAAGACTTCCACAAGTACCTCGCAAACTTCTCAGAACCCTCAGAACGGTAAGAACGGTAAGACTGGTAAGAATGGTAACTCTTCTAACCAATCTTCCAAGAGTCTCTCAGAAAAGAATGCTTCCAATGAATCTAAGGGTAAGGCTAACACAATTGCTAAACCTAAGCTTACTCCAGATGAAAAGGTAGCACAAGGAATTGTAGGAGGATACATCACGTCGGAAGAGCAAAGCACTTATTCTAAGGAAGGTCGTTGTTTTCATTGTCACATTAAGGGTCACATAAAAAGAACATGTCCTAAGCTTGAATCGAATGAATCTAAAGAATCCACAGAACCCACTTCCTCTGTCAATGCAATTAATGATGACACGAGTGTGCCCCAAGTTTCTCAGGACCCTCCCATTGATGATTCTCTCATTAAATGTTATGGTCGTACGTCGGGGCACCGTTTTGTCATATTGTTTGACCCAAGTAGTATGCATGATGTGTGTAACAAACTGCTGATGTGTAAAAGCCTAAAGAATGGAGCCAACTTACAGATGATGTGGCTGTCCGAGAGCAGAAACCCTAACCCTAATTTCTACCAGAAACCCTAACTACTGAAACCCTAATTCTGGAAACCCTAACCCTAAAACCTGCAAACCCTAATTTTGAAACCCTAACCCTAAAACCTGCAAACCCTAATTCTAGAAACCCTAAGAAGAACAAGCAACAGAAGAAGAAGTCCTACCAACTTATGGGGATCCCGTCCGATGGGGCCCCAAGTGACATAAAGGCATTAAAATAAAGCAGAACACACTCAAAAGACTTTGCACATCAAAATATAATGATGTGGCACCTGTACGGACGTCCCGGAATTCGCGGCTGATTTTTAGGAAAATCCCGAAATTTTAGGAAAGTGATTTTTTGGGGTCAGCTTTTCATATTTGATGCTTTTAGGCTTTGGGCCTTTAAATATGAGCCTTGGGGGACCCTCTCTGACACTTTTTAGCGCGCAGATTGCAAAGCAGGTGCTCCTCGGCTGTTGTACTTTGTGAATCAGCAGTAATATAAAGAAATACCGAAAGGGGCGCCAAGGTTTGGGGCCAATACTCTCTGGGGTGGAATTCCGCCACTCCGTGTCGTGTGTTGTCTCTCTCTCTCTCTCTCTCTCTCTCTTTCAGTTCAGTTGTTATTGAAGTGCTAAAAGTGTGTTCAGTCTGTTCTTTTCTATTGGCACGTGGTGCTCGCCTTGTGACAATGTGATCAGTTCCTCTCTTGTTGAGAGATCCCGCCTCGAAGTTAGTCCGAGATCTCCTATCGAGGTCTCTGGCTTTCGTCCCGGTATGGACGCTCTCATCACGGAGGAGTGCCTTGATGTGTTGTTTGGAATTCAACAAGCTGCCTTCACTAGAAGATTTGTTGTTTCTCCTCTCTCAGGATGTGATATGATTTTGGGCATTTGATGGTTTCGTGATAATGACGCTCTCATGGATTTTTCGGCTAACACTAAAACTCTCAATGCCGATAGTGATTCTCCTATTGTCATTCATGGAGAGGACATTGCTTATTCTCCATCTCTCATTGCTAATATGCAGGACAAGATTGAAAGGATTCAGGAAAAGGAGACTCTTGCAGTCTCTTTTTCTCCACAGTACGACACACAGAATTTGCATGATTATGAGAAGCATGATGATTTGAATGATAATGATTTGCATGATGGTTTGGATGCCAATGACGAGCATGATGATTTGCATGATCAAGATGTGATTTCTCACAAGCATGATGAGTTGCATGATGATGATGTGATTGTTCACAAAGGTGATGTGTTAGTGGATGCTTTTTCTAGCGAAGCTAACCTCGTTGCAGATTCGATCAATCACGAAGAAACGATCTTGGCTCTTGAGCCTAGGTCCAAAGAACCCTCACAGGAAGTATTATGTGTTCGCATGATTGATACGCACACATTGTTCGAGTGTTTCATTCGTGATCGTTTCCTGTATTTTAGTCAGCGTCTTTATGTGATCCCTTTTCCTAGGCATGACATTGTATGTTGAGCACATTTTTCTCATGGATGAGCACGAATGTATGTGGATTTTTCATGATAAGTTGAAAAGTATGCATTCATGGAAGTCACATTCCATGTCTCTTCCTTAGCATGATACAGTTGTAGACAGAGCACATGACAGTATGAGCACCAAGCATGGGCATTTCCATTGTGAATTGCCACAGTTGATTGCTTTAGATCATCAAAGAAAGATTCGATCTCTTTGTTTGCATGTGTTTGAGGAACGCGTTGTCACTCCGTCTCTATGTTCATCTACATTGCATACATAGTCTTTAGAGAAGACAAGATTTTTTTCCTTCACTTTACATGGAATGGGTATGTTCATGGTTTTGTGTTGGAAATGGTTTCAGGAATTTTCAGCCATGGAGATTCTTGAAGACAAAAGAAGCAGGACTCTAGACGAAGTAGAAGCATCGAAGGAGCCACAAAAGACTTTGTGTCTCTTTCGGCGCGGCCCAAAGAAGCAAGCGTTGCAGACCTTTATGAAGTTCAAGTACTGGACGACCCACACATCAGAGTGGGCCGGCGAAGAGTCCCTTCGAGGATTCCGGATGCTATTGGCGATCTCCCTCGACGCCATACAGTTCGGTACCCGTACCTCACTTTGAAAAGGAGGGGATGTCACATGACACATTCAACCCTATGTGTCCGTGGATAAGCTACACCATGATCAGGGTTCAGTCAGTCCAGTCAAGTCTAGATTAGAAGTGATCTGGCACTTTTGTGAGTCTATTCGTAGACCGTGCATGCCCAGTCACTAGGTATAGATGCATATCCTCCGGTTGCACACAACATGATCATCGGTATTCCCTTCAGAATCCATCAGATTCAGTCAGGGGAATTTTCCAGTGCATTTAGCCTATTTTTCCTATTTTTGACATTTTTCACTTATTAATTCAAGTGACTTTTCAACAAAAGTAGGTTGGGCAATTTTGCTAAGTTAATATATAAGCAAACCTAAGTTAGCACTTTCTGGCAGAAGAGGCAGCAGGAGCTCCCCGCTCAACAGGCACCTTCTCAGCAAGAACCCATCAACCCTAGCGTTTGCAGATTCCCTCTCCAAGCCTTGCGTTTTTGGACATCCTCAGCAGTACCTCCCCATTCCTAGCGTTTTGCATAGCGCCAGCAACCCCCGAATCCTTGGCGTTTTCCAGTCTCCCATGATCGCCAGCAAATTCTCAAGGACCAGCGTTTTTCACTAACGCTCAGCAGTCAGCCAACGTTTTTCATTTTCAGCACCTTTGCTGCAGATGTTCATCGTTTTTCAGCATTAGACACGACAGCAGATTCAGCCCTAGAAGCATTGCAAATATCCCCATTTTCAGCCCTCGAAAACGCAGCCAAAACAGTCATTTTCAGCCACCCAAAACAGCCCCAAGATTAGCAGAAATTTAGCAGATAGAAGATCACAGATTCAGCCCTACAGTCGTCGTCGTCATCACCGTCGTCGTCATCGGCATAGTCCCAAGTTGCATCAGTCCATTGCATCCGCATTGTACCACTTTGTGCAATCAATAAGTAGACCACTCTCGCCGACGAGAGTGGGGCCTTCGGAGGAGGGTTTTACAACGTCTCTGGTGTCGTATCTCTCTTCTCTCTCTATCTTTCAGTCTCATACACTCGCACGCACAGTGTCCATTCACTTTGTTTGTGATCAGAGCACTTTCCCTTAAGAACGGAAGGCTCTCCCTGCCATAAGAACTAAAAGGAACCTTGAGCACAGTTTGGAGCACTCATCTTGAGCAAAGCGCAAACATTCATTCGGCTGTACCTTACACCGGCGTTAGCAGATTCACAGCAGATTCCCTAGCGTTTTTGCAATAGACAGCAGATCAGCCTAGCGTTTTTGCATTTGCAGATTCTCGGCGACAAGTATCCCATTAGCATTAGCGTTTTGCATTTTCAGCAGTCAGACTCCGTACCGCAGCCCCCAAACCTCGGAGATCTCACCTTCCCGCAGCAGTTCCTCACCACACGGTCAGATCAGCCAACGTTTGCAGATTCAGCTCGCTATTCACAGATTTCAGCATCTGCGTTTTCAGCGTGTTGACGTCGCATTGCCGTCGTCACCGATATATAGTAAGAATTCAGCAGATACAAGATTTGCAGATTTCAGCCCCTAGCGTTTTCAGTTTTCAGCCCGTCTTGTCGTCGCCATCATCGTCGTCGACATCGTCGGCAAGACCATTGCATTTAGACCATTGTAGAGATTTGTGCAATCAATAGTAAAGACTTCTCTCGCCATTGAGAGAGGGGCCTTTGGAGGAGGGTTTGACAACATTCTGGTGTCGTATTCTTCTCTCTCTATCTCTCAGTCTTAGCACCTTCATTCACAGTGTTTACCACTTGTTTGTGATCATTTGCACTCTCTCACTAAAGGAACGGAAGGCTCTCCCTTCCGTAAGTAAAAGGAATCCTCGAGCACAATTCGGAGCACTCATCTTGAGCAAAGTTAAACATTCACTTCCGCTGCACCTTACATGTCAGTACCATCTCTTCTTGAAAACATCATGACAAGAGAAAACCGGACGTAGGAGTCTGTGCTGTGGTGGTCCTATAAGAAGAGGAGAAGCCAGACTAAGCAGTCTGCGCCATCAAGAGTCTCTGAGAAGAGGGGTGGCTAGACGAATCAGTATGAACCGGCCTATGTGTATCTCTAGACTCCCGTCTCCAATTCTCCGGTCAACCAAAGCACAATCCACAGTAGCATAGCCACCAACTCGGTGTGGCTCTCAATTTGCATGAGCTGGGAGAGAACATCTGACCAGGTTGAGGGATAAGTCAGCTGTGAGGTTCCCGAGGGTGAGTGTAAACAACTCTGAAGGTAACAATCCAATCAATCAGGAGAGTAGAAGAGCAACGGCCCTGCCAACCAAGACAAACTCCGGGCGACTCAAGATGCAGCCAGTGGATGCATGCGCCTTTACCCCTAAAATGTGTGCGCGCGTGTTCATGTTTGCACGCATTTAATAAAATTAGTTTTACACCCATCATGGGCGACGATGGTAAAGCTGATACTCATATGTTTGGGGATAATCCTAGTCTTATATATTACACTTTCATAAGGTGAGTTCATAGATTAATTTTTCTATGTATGTGCTTATTCTTACTGCATAATCTGTTTTTATTTCGTCTTTAGTGCTCTAATGTGCTTTTGGAAGCCCGAGTCACTGTATTTTTTGAACTCTCAACATCTTGCTTTTTTCTTCTAATATGCAGCCGGAGTTTTGTGGAAAGGAAAGGTAAGCAAGAAAGAGGGGATGGAGAATATCAGATCTTATGTTCAAGCATTGCATGGGTTTCTTTTACTCAGCCATGGAAGCACAGCTGGAGCTGGGCCGACCTTGCTGTCATGCATTGGTCGTCTTTCCAGACAAGTTGTTAACTCAAGCTTGAGCTTGTTAAGGGGTGCAGTTGCTGGTATGGGTCTAACTATTGACATCCAGAGGTATGAATCGCTTGTCATGAGATTCTGTTTGATTGTAGGTTTTTCAAATAGCGTGCAAGATACAGACCTCGCGGTGCTAGTTGGTTGTGTCTGGGAAGCATGTGAAGCTGTGAAGAAGGCCCCTGTCAGCAACCGTGTTGCAATCGGGCGGAGTTTAACCCAAGTTGCAATTTCTGTTAAGGATGTTATCAGAGAAGTAGGGGAGTTTGAGTGTGGCACCTTGGACTGCAATTCTGAGACAGTAAAGGAGGATACGACAGAGTTGTGCAGTAGTGATCAAGAAGGTGTTTCTGAAGCTGAGGGTGAAGCAGAGGCTTCAGATGAAAGCACAGAGCTTAGCAATAGGCTGTCTGCAGAGGAGATGCAAGTGGTTGAGTCAGTGAAAGCCTTTGGATCATCTTTATTTAGTTTGATAAAGCAGCTCCTCCACATTGTTGCGGGTACCGGTAATGCCTCAAAAGAGGTCCAGATGGCAGATGCTAAGGCAACACCTATTTTGGAGAAGATTCTGGAGCTGAGCAAGGCTCTAGGGGTTGCAGTAGATGAACTTGGGGCTTCTCTTTATCCTCCACAAGAAATCGATATCCTCCAAGGAACGGTCACAGAGATTGAAGGCCTGATCGAACACTTGCAGACAGAGGTTAATTCTTTGATTGGATTAATGCCGGAAGATTTTCTTGTTGCACTGAATGCCTGCAAAGATGCTGCCGGGTCTTTGAATAAAATCTTAGAGGCAGCTAGAACTCCATGACTTCAATTGTGGTGACATTTGTGGAGAGTATGTCCTGCGACTACCATCTCGTTGTTTTGGCTGCAGTTCTCAGACCTTATAGTCAGAAAGGTGATGAGATGAAGGGCGGGTGCTTATTCGCAGCATTTTGGCAGGAATCCTGAGAGATAACCAGGCTGAAGTTATTTTACACAGATCTTTGAAGACGACACACTGTCCGCAATATTGAAGCGGCATACGCCCATGACACGAGAATTGGGTGAGCACGCAGGCGATTTGGTAAGCAGTTTGAAGCAGGAGAGATCAATCTAGACAGTAGCCATGTCAATATTTTTGCAAATGTAATGAGTGCATGAGGTGTGTATGCTGATGGCTTGCTCTTGGAGAAATGGTCTGTACGTAAGGATGATTTTCTGTTATTCTGTCCTGCCAAATGTTTGTGGTGTAATACTACTTGACATGTTGTATAGATACACTCTTGACAAGGAAGATGTCCTGTCCTTCCTGGGCTCCTGATCCTGGTAACAAGAAGAGAAGAAGACTCATGAAAAAGGAGATTCTAGTCACTTGGTTAAGGAATGTCCTTTTAACATCTAGCAGCGACAATAATGCATGTTTTGAACAGTCGAAGCCTATTGTTTGATATAGCTTACGGTCTAGCAGCATCAGCCATTCACCTTCCTGTCTCTGTACTTAACATGTTCAAGCCAGTTCTACTTAAATTTTCAATTGTGGCGTAATTGTGACATTCTCGTCTTTTCTTAAGAGGATTCTACAACATGTACAATGCATTGGTTAATTGCAATGCTTGAAATGAAACTTTTTCTGAAACTCGAGAAACCTACACGGAATTGTTTAAGTGGTGAATTGATATTTTTGAAGTACTATTAATTTCTTTAAATTTTATATGTTTTCACCTTCAAATTTCTTTAGGTAGTTCAGAATTTGTAGGTGGGTTTACACTATACCTAGGTTTATTTTAAGCACGGGTTAATTTTTGGGATGTTTGTTGTACTTTTCATGAAATGAACTTTGACTCACTTTCTACCTCTTCTTGAGTCATGGCTGTGAGGATTCTTTCGGAGTGATATGCCTAGCATGTTCGCAGCGATTGTGATTTTGGTTACGTTTGAGCAGACAAGACACATCCAAAGAACCCTAGAGCTTGAGTATCTGATTGATGCTAGCCACATTGAGCTAAATGAAGCTGGTGGCTGTTAACCATAGTTTTGTAAATGGGCACTCTGGTGTCTCATCAGACGAAAGTGTATTGTTTTCTTAATACTTTTTAATTTTTAGCTAGGCCATAGATGACAAAAATGAGGGAAAAGAAAAAACCATTAGTGACATGCATTAGAGACATGCTTGCTCGACCACCTCTTTACATAAACTATAGAAAGTCCTTTGAATTTCCAATTTCATGAGCCTTTTCATTTCCTGTACTATGGTCTTTCACTTTCCCAATCCACGTTTGACCACCTAATTTTCATAGACTTCTAATTTCCCACTCCACACCTCAACGTTTTATCCTATGTTCTTTTTCCAAAATCATGGGGATCTGAATAAAATGTACAATGACTAGCCCTCTCCATCACCATCACGATCGAATCTTCAACAAGCTAGAGAGAGAAATGAAATGAAATGTTATATTAAACCTCTGCAAAAGGCCAAAATGACCTATGAGACCAAACTGATACAATCCTTGTGGATCTAATCCAATGTTTGGGTACAAAAATAAAATGAAGTAAAGTGAAAGACTTAAATCGTCAGCTTGAAAATCATCATCATCATCATCCATGCCCGAGGATGCCCAACATAGAGCGTTGTCCGAGAAAGCATTGCATCGGTTGCTAAAGAGCTTTGTCAGTGTCCGCCTCTGTAAATAGTCGTAATGGGCATTTTCCATGTCGTGCTAGAATAGTCCTGATTCTTGGGTGCAGCCTTCGTCGATGTCGTGGTCGCCCTTGTAGATGTGGGCATCTAGCTCTCCTAAGCTCAGGGGCTATCCACTAAAATACCTCTGGTAGAAGTGGCCTCTAAAGTCTGCTATGAAGCATGCTCATCCGGCTGCTGAGTCCCTGTTCTAAAGAAGTCATTGATCTCCCTCTGTGAATGTCTCCCACTACTTGGTCTCCTCAAGAGACTTTCCCTAACTATTTCAAACACTCCCAAATGTTCCTTATGACATAAATGGCATATCCTGGCTTCTACTGGTACTCTCCTAAATTTGCTAGTATTAATCTCTAGCTGATGTGATGATGTGAGTATAGAACCAATAGCACATCGTATCCCATAGGATAAATGAGTGTCTATATAGGCCGGTTTGATCACACAGATCCATCCTCTGTTAGTTGGAGGAGATGCTCTCTATAGAAAGCCATGCCCAACTCTTGTACCACCTGTATCCATATGCTTCCGGTATCTAGCTGAATCAAATCTGATGTATAAGTCTAGTGGTTTGTGTCCGTGTGAGAGAGAGGGAGGGTGCATCCAAGGAGTACTGGAACGAAGGCAGTCTATCCATGCTAAAGCCATGTGACTAAAACCATGACGTCATCTGTCCATACCAACATGTTGTGTCTCCTTGTAGCGCTAGCTTCAGGATGACTCAAGTGCTAGCCAAGCACATCTGTCTCTCGGAAGGTCCCATAAATTATGCATGAAGGAAACTGATTTAGTAAGGGCCTCAACTACGAGAGGAGGGGTAGCTAGCTCAACCCGAATAATCTCATCTGGCAATGAGGCCTTAGCCCGAATCATCTGAGAGATCATACTGAGACAGAGGACGAGGTTGAGACAAGTGAAAGTAGCTCTATGGATGCTAACAAAGCTGGGAGACCGACTCATCTCAGTCAAGGTATGATGAGGTTGATCTCTTGCATGTGAGTATAGATGCAGTGAATATGTGTAGGGAGCAGGGTATGGTGCAAGCCGAATTGCCCAACGAAGACCACGTGGAGGAACCCAAGCCTACAAGTGAAGCCATGTGAGTAAAGGTGATGTGCGGTGCCATGCTAATGACCATGCTGGTTAAGGTTGCAGTGGAGAGTGCCATAGTGGTGCAACAAGTACATGGTTTGGCCAAAAGGGATGGAACAACCTTGCCTATGGAAGAAGATGAGGATAATGCAGTAGAGAATGAGTTTCTCTCCTCCTTGGCGGAGCATGATGCCGCGGTAGAAGAGGTGGTCCAAGAGCATGTATTTGAAGCCGATAAGCAGGTGGTGCTAATCGCGATACCTTGAAGGGGCAATTGAAGGCGACGAGCTTGATGATGCTGGGATTGAATGCAATGTAGGTGAGAGGGCAAGCACATAGCCAAAAATAGAAGAGTTTCCAGTGCAGCAAGTGTGCTCTATGACGGATGATGCGGATTCTCAGGTGGTGTCGAAGCTTTCCAAAGAGGTGTTAGAGTGGTGGTTAAAAGGGATGTTGGTAGGTGCAGCTATGCAATGGGCCGTCAAGCAGGTACAAAACCCATTGGAAGAGGGTCTCACTTTACATGGTTGGGAGACAGGGTCAGGTATGTCTGACGAGGGTGGTGATGTGCTTGGTGGTGTTTTTCTTTGGAGGTGGGCAGTTTTCCATTGGATGCTCGGAGCAGTGAAGATATGCTATGGGTAGGTCATGTGGATGATTGGCTATGTGCTAGGGTGCAACACTATAGGAGGCTGTTTGCAGGTGGATGGAGCCAATAGCAAGTGTTTGACCTAGGTGGAGGTCCAATTGTGAAGCAAGGGGTTGGGAAACCTGCTTGAGTAGTGAATGCGTTTGACATGTGCCAGGTCACGTACATATGGTAGGCGTTTTGTGGTATACAAAGTGCTTGTTTGGGTGTGCAATTTTTTTGATGCCATAAGCCTATGTGTGGTTGAACATAAATGTTCAACAAGGGGGTGGGAAATGACGGTGCAAGCAAAGTAAGTCCATGCTGGGAAGTGTATAATGCCAACGGAAGGTTGCAGATAGGTACAAGACAAAGGGCTAAAGCATGTATGAAGGCCCTGGGCAGGCAAGCTGCAAAGATGTATGTGTGATGTGGTTTTTTAGGCCAAGAAGGCTTCAGAAAGGGCCTGTTGGGATGCCAAGTCAAAGTGTTCGAAGTGAAAGGATAATGTTTGGGAATGTAGTGCTTGAGATGCTCTAGAAGCCGGTCCAGACAGCTTGTCAAACGGAGCCACAATGTGCGAGATACGGTTGTTTAATAATGGAAGACTTTGCAGATCCTTGACGGATAGGGCATACATGGACATGTGGGTAGACCTGGTGTGTGTGGATAGGATCAAAGAGCTAAAATTATGGGGCGTGCCGGTCTTTTCGGATCTTCAATTGAAGCTCTACATGGAAAGTTATGGCCAATCAAAGATTTGTCGGGGCTAGGAGTGCGTCCACTTGACCACATTAAAAGTTGTGCCATCTGGAGTTTTTTTTTGGGATTGACGAGGTCTTGGAGGGTAGTACGCGTCATCGGAAGTAAGCGGGAAGTCACGGCTCGAAAATTGAAGTCTTGATGAATGAGTTATGTCCATTGAAAGTTTGATAGCACTCGTTGGCAGAGCGGTCTTGGACGTTTCTCCTCGGTTTTTGTGGCCATGGTTTGTGGCCTCGACATAGGTCAAGTGCAGCGTGGATTGGCAAGCTTGGACTCCGAATCGGCGGCATTTGGTAGCATTTTGCGGCTCAGAAATCAATGCACGGAGCACTGACTGCATGGGAAGCATGCGTAAAAGACCCCTTGGTTATTAATTGTAAACCCCTTCGTTAGTAATTGTAAAGGCAAGGGTTGGCTGCACTTGGGGAAAAAAGAAAGGGAGTAAGATTGAAAGGCCAAAGTGGAAAAAGGGAGAGAAAAAAAGGCTTGAAGGCAAATAGCACAAGCGACAGCGCTAGTGCTTGGCCTCTTTTAGAAAGTTGAAAAAAAAGAAAAGTTTGAGAAAGGTGGAGAGTTTATATAAAACCCATTTTCACACTCTTTTTTTTTTTTTTGGGGGGGGGGGGGGGGGGGGGGGGGGGGAGGGGGGAGATCAAAATGAGTTTTTTGGAAGGTGGTTTCCATGGAGGAGGGTGCCCGTGGAACCGGACGGGCTTGTGAAGCCAAAGGTGCAGTGGGAAGGCAACGAGGGCTCGCCCCCATGTTCTTTTTGCGGAGTGAAGCTTTGGATGATGTTTTTTTTGGCGAGCCGGCCGTGTCTTGGTGCTTGTATGCTTGTAAAGAGTTTTCGGTGATGAATTGAAGCCTACATAGCTCCACTTTGGTGTTGATTCTCCCTTGCCCCCCTTCTCTTTCTCCTACTCTCGCTTCGTGTCTGCGATATCGGCTTGTGGAAGTGTGTGCCCACATGAATTGATGGTTCTTGTCTGTAGAGAGAGCGAGCTAGAGTGTTGGTGTGTGTGTTGAGAGGGTAGAGACGGACGACGATGAAATGTGAGTGCAGTGTGGTGTTTTATCAACACGTGTGTGCGTCGTGTTGTGTGCAATTGGTGGTTTGTCTATGTGAGTGCAGAGTTTCGAAGGTGAACTCTAGTGGATTGAGGTGCTGTGTATATCTTGGGCTATAGAGAGGCAAACATGCCGTACTAAGCATGCAAACATGAAGCGCGTCCCTTGACCTCTTGCTAGCAACACCTGTTTGTGAGCACACCCTATAGAGAGCAGACACCGCTTTGATCCATGCATCTAAAAAGCCCTCAAAGTAGAGAAGGAACACCACAAGATCCTCTCCTCGCAAGCGAATGAGGGCAATCGCCTCCCAAAATGGGAAGATGTTGTCAAGGATACGAAGCTCGTTGACATGCACTACATAGGTTCCGTCCAAGCACCTCCCAATACTCCAAGAAAAAGCTGGAAGTCAAACTATTCTCTTCTAGGAAACTACCATGAGGGAGTGCTCTGAGAGCCTCTTGAAGCTCCTCTGACAAGAGAGGGCTCTCAAGCATCTGTCGCATCTCCTCATCGACGAGGCAAGGCATTTGTGCCCAGATAGTGGATTTGACCACCGGGTTCATGATTATACAAAGATCATTTTGAAAATGCATAATCTTTTGAAAAAATGACTCATGATGATATGGAACACTAAGATGCCTTTTAAATGTTACCTTTTTCTATGGCGTTGCTTGCTTGCTGTTCTTCCAGCTGGATCTTTTCTAGAAAGGCACCATGTGGCATCCTCTCTTTGTTGCATCTGTGGTGCGTCTACAGTTCCTCACATAGGCCTTCGGCGGACTCTCTTTCTTTCTCTCTCCCTCTTTATCGCGTGCACAAGGGCTTCTTTCAGTTTTGAAGTTTAGCCTTCATGCCGCAGATTTAGACACGTGTAAAAGGCTCCCCCTTCCGCCATATTATGTTAATTTAGATTGTCGTGCCCTTGCAATTTGTTGGATCATATAGCAAGGCCTCTTCGAGCTGGTTTCCCTTTTGAGTGGTTTGAGAAACATATTTGGCTGTTTGGCATTCTTCCTTTTGCTCTTAGGCATTTTAGACCTTTCTACTTTTGGTGAGTTGACGATTCATATCTTTTTCTTCTTTAGACAATTTTTACATTAATCTCTTTATAATTATCTGTCACTAAGGAGATTGATCCATCATTGTATGCCCTTTTCTCATACGTGTTGTGACTTTGCCTTTGTTAGCCACTATAAACATGGGCTTTTCTTGTATATGATTTACTCTCTCTGTGGGTTATCCTCATTTTGGAGGTTTCCCACTTGTAATTTGAAATTGATTTACCAACACAAAAAAAAAAAAGTGTGTGTGGGCCATGGATATTATTTGGAACACGAAACATGCTAAAAAAGACCTTCACCTCATGTCTAATAAGAGGCTTTGCTCTTCCAAACAACGTGGTGGTTTGACTGCTCCTAGCACACATTTTCATGCACTGGTACAAAAAATCTCTTTGCTGCTCGAGTTTGCATCTTAGAGAGTCCTCGGCTATTATGTTGGTAGACATGTGTTAAAACGTCTTTTACATCTTTGTGGCAATTGGACGGTCACGCATTGGGATGCAGTTTTTGGTCATTTTGATGGCAAGGTTCTTAGTTGTCCACTCTCTACAAAGCTGATTTTAGCTTGGAAAAAGATTGCAGAGTTATGTTAGTGTGGACTCCTCAATTGCATAATGGTCCTAACACTTCGTCTAGAAAGTACTCATTGGAGCAAAGTCCTTTATGAACCATTGGTTGTCCAAGAGCTTAGGCAGGCTTATTTTCTATCGCAAAAAAATTCATAAAAGATGTATTGGATGATCAAGGTCAAGTGGTATCTTTTGTAGAGGCTTGTGCTAAATTTGGTCTCCTTTATGGGAAAGATTCATAATTGGTTGACACCTTTTGAGCCCTTCCCTCCAAAAAGAATAGCGGATTAGAGCCTATATGGGGCTACGCCTACTTGGGGCCCTTTGAGTGTGCGTTGGCTTTCTGTGCATTCGGTTCACATTCTTCGTCCTTGGACTAAGGGTTCATGATTATGCAAACGTCATTTGGAGAATGCATAAGCCTTTGTCTTGGTGGAGAAAATGACTAAGGATGATATGGAGTAGTAAGATGTCTTTAAAATGCCGGCTATTTGTATGGCATTGCTTGCTTGTAGTTCTTGCAGTTGGGTCTTTTCTGGCAAGGTGCCATGTGACATCCTCTCTTTGTTACGTTTGTGGGGTGTCTTTTGAAACAGTTGCTCGTTTATTATGAAATTTTAATGCCTCTTGTTGAATCGTAAAGTAGCTCTTCTTCTAGCTCATTTCCCTTCTACGTCTTTTGGGAAACATCTTTGGCTCTTCGGCATTCTTGGTCTTGCTCTTATATAGTATACAACTTTTGTTGATTGGCTATTGTACTGGGTCATGTGGACAATTTTGTAGTCCCAGAATCGATCTGTTTTTGGTGAGTTGTGGATTCATACCTTTTCCTTTTTTGAACAATCTTTGCATCGGTCTCTTTATGATTGTCTATATCTACAAGAGATTGAACATCATTGTTTGCCCTTTTTGGACTACATAAGTAATTCTTATAGCAAAGGGGCGGATTTTTGGTGCAATTGTGGACCATTGGATAAAGCTTGCGGATTAGTGCCAAATGGCAAAAAACTTTCTCTTTTAATATTTCTTCTGGGTCTTTGTGAGAGGTGTTGACATATGAATACCTCTCTTGTTAAAAAGGGCCATTGAATATTGGGTCACAGACAATCTCTCTCGGCCTCTTCCATCTTTTTTTTCATTCAATTTGCTACAACTCTTCTAGGTGGTTTTTCAAACATTATTTTTTATGTTTTTGAAATATATTGTAGTCTAACAAATAGTTTATTGTTACATTTAAAAAAAAATATTATTTTATTATGATAACAAATATTTTTTGAAAAATTTCACCTTGTCTTATATATGTTTTGACTATGCCTTTGTTCACTGTATTTCTCGTACGATTTCTTTTGTGGGTTTCCCTCATTTTGACGTTTCCCATTGATATTTCAAAAGTGACCTATCAAAAAAGTCGGCGTGTGTGTGTGTGTGTGTGTGTGTGAGTGAGTGAGTGAGAGAGAGAGAGAGAGAGAGAGAGAGAGAGAGAGAGAGAAAGAGAAAGAAAGAGAGTTGGAGAGAAGTACTATGACTTGCTTTAGCTGCTCGCACTCTACTCGTCGTTTTGTCATGCAATCTCCGCGTACATATTTTTTTTTAAAGTTTCATCAAATTTTAAAGTTCTACAGTGTGGTTTTAATTTAACTTCGTTGCGAGCTTTTTTTTGCCATCGTTGTTTTTTGTGTTTTCTTTGTTCCTCGCTTTGTGTGTATGCGTGTGTTGTGTGTGTGTGTGTGTGTGTGTGTGAGAGAGAGAGAGAGAGAGAGAGAGAGAGAGAGAGAGAGAGAGAGAGATTCAGATTTTTATGTGCACTGCCCTATTGGTGTGTGTTTGTATGAGTCTGTGTGAGAGGGAGTGATCGTGGTTGTGTCAGACCTTGCAATGTCAATTTGTTCAGTAGTGTGGTAAGCATAGCACACACACACAAATACTTAAAAAACTTCCAGCATCGGGGGTGGTCTGGAAGTTTGGCCTCTCATTTTGGACTAATGGGCACCCTCTGTTGTGAATGCACACCCTCTACTTCCAAGAGTGCTTTCATAGGTGCAATCACATCAAACTTGAATGAAGTAAAAAAGAGTAAGGAGATCCCGTAAATATCTTTCTCTAGAAATAGAGTTTTTCTTAAAAGGCTACGTTTAAGTTTCTATTTGTCTTGTTGAAAGTATTTTCTCTTTGATCAATATCATTCACGGAGGAAACATTGAAGGTTATTTTTTCATCATGTTCATGTATCAAAGATCCAATCGTGCACACAGCGGTAGTAGACGGAAGGGTAAAAGTCACAAAAGTGACTGCCCTTTCGTCGAGACGCACAACACTCTTTGGTCTAGAGCAATTGTTCTATTTCAAACACACTACACAAAGATCCTTTTGCTACTCTTGCATGAGGGGATATTGAGAGAGAGAGAGAGAGAGAGAGAGATGCTTTTATGGGGCAAATGTAACCTATGGCACAAAAAACTAAGTGAATGAAATGGGGCAAGCAAATTAACCATTTTGAACATTTTACAAATGATACAATTCACTATAACAAAAGTAAACAAGTAGCGCATGTACACAATGCTACATCCAAAGACATGGTGGTAAGTGGGGTGAAAATAAAAAATGCGTGGGTGGGGAGTCTTTCTGAGATTGCAACACTTGATGCTTATTGTATGTTACAGTCTTTGACTCTTGAGTTTGTGTGTATTATTGCAAAGTAATGGATGTGTGAACATGCTTATGCAATCAATTTGTATTCCATTTCTCTTGCTATACAAAGGCCTATGCATTTTGTCCCAAAGCTAGTTCAGGTCTCTCTGTTTAAGTCTCTCTTTTCCTTTCTTTTCCTAAAAGTTTTTTCTCTCTTCCTCTCTTAAGTTGTGTGCTCTCTCATATCCCATCTTTTATCTCTCTACTCTCCCTTACTCCCATTTATCTTTCTTTGTCTTCCCTCAATGTCTCATCATCTCTCCTACCTATTGTGTGTGTGTGTGTGTGTGTGGATTTTGCATTGGTAGACCCATTCAAGACCCTTTAGCAATGAGTCGTGCCTTGTATTTGGGTTTATTATCATGAGGTGTAAATTTTTACTTACACCCCTTTGCATGGTAATTCTTTTTACCTTTAGGAAACCAAACCAACTTCAAGTTTGATTCTTATGTAGCCACTCCATTTTCAATTGCATATCTTTCTCCCACTTTGCCTTGTCAACCATTGACATGGCTTCCTTATAGGAGCTAGGCTCTTGGCAATCTATCAACATTTTGTAGCCCAATAAGGGAGTAAATCTATAAGGAGACCTTGAAAATCTTGTAGATCTTTTTAACTGGTTGAGCTTGTTGTCCCTCAGAATCTTGTATTACAGGAGGATTGCGTCCTTGTTGTCTAATATGATCCCTATTTCAAACAACTCCATCTTCTTGGAATATAACTCTCTTGACATCCACTTTATGCACATGCTTCTTATGCATCTTCTCTTCATTGAAGTACATGTCATTGTTGCGAACAATCTTTTTAGCTTCAGGATCCCAAAACCAAAATCCCATTTTGTCAGGATTGCCACAACCAAGAAATATGCATTTTTTTGACTTAGGAGCCAACTTGCTTTGGAACTCCTTAGGAAAATGGCAATATGCTTCATAGCCAAAAACTCTAAGATGCTTGTAAGAAAGTGGCTTCCCAGACCAAAGCTCTTCAAGTACCTTCTCATCTAAAGTCTTGTTGTTGGGAGTTCTATTAATACAATGGACAACTATTGCTAATGCTTCCACACAAAATTCATTAGGCAACTTTGCATTATACTACATGATATGCAACTTCTCTTGTATGGTACGGTTCATCCTCTCAGCAACACCATTTTGTGGAGGGTTATATGGAGCAATCAACTCTATTCTGATAACTGTGGAATCACAAATTTTTTGAAAGGTTCTAGTGACATACTCACCACCATTGTCTAACCTTAAGCACTTGACTTTCTTGCCAGACTGATTCTCCACTGATGGCATAAAATTCTAAAATTTTGAAAGAACCTCATCCTTCTTCTTGAGAGGATATACACACACTTTTCTTGAGAAGCAATAATATCCTACATCATCCAGTTGTCCTGTACTAATCAAGATTTTAAGAAGCTTGGGCACATGTCTCAGATTCTTGAGCATGAATGAAGAACCATTCTGAAATTTCAGTTGCATATCGTCGACACCAACTATGTCATAAGAAAAATTGTTGCCAAGACAAACACAACCTTTACAAGCTGCATCATATATACTAAATCACTCCCTGTGAGGAGTCACATGAAAAGATGCACTTGAGTCAAGCACCTAATCCTGTAAAGCATAGTCATCAATGGCAACCAAAAATGATGAATCCATGGTAGATGCAAGATAAATATCTCTATTAGAATCTTCAACAAAAACATTGTTGATCCCTTCAATCTTTATGCTTCTGTTATTCTTGCATTCTCCTGCTTCTTGTCTTTACCTTTCTCTTGTTTCTACGTTTGACAGTCTTTCTTCATGTTATCCTTTTTGTGACAATGATAGCACTTAATGGCTTTTCGGCCACGTGATTTTCTACGATATTTTTCTCTCTGATCTTGCTTGCCCTTTCTTGTGATCGACCATGAAGAATGACAACATTGCTAGTACCACGAGAAGAATCAAGATTTTTGGTGCTAACCTCTTCAGTAAGCAAACTTCCTTCAACATCAACACATGTCAAACCATTAGGAGGTGCTAAATTACTTATGGCTACGCAAAAAGTATCCCAACTTTTTGGCAACGTAACTAGCAAAAACATTGCTTTGACCAAATCATTGGAATTAACTTCCTATGCAGAAGATTGAATGAATATTGTGTTGAACTCATTAGACGGCTGCACATGGGGGTGCCCTTCTCCATCTTCAAATCAATTAACTTTTTTAGCCAATAAACATATGATGCTGCGCTTTGCTTCTCATACAAATCACGCAAATTTTTCCGCAGCTCATAGTAGCTAGTCTTTTTCATGTTCACATTGAAGTACACATGCTTTAACAAAGTCAACATGATGGTGGACCTAAGAAGCTCATCCAATTCTTGCCAATCATATTCATCCATATCCTTAGGCTTTATCCCCTTCATATTTATCGGCACTAACCAGTTGTTGGTAGTTGATCAGAGCTAGAGTCTGTTGTGGAAGGAATTATTGATCGGTGATCGGAGCCTGGCTCTACGTATATGCAAGTCAAAATAAGTTAATCATTTCCATGGGTGGTCCCTGGTACAACCCTCTAACTACTCGTCGCTTTACTGCTTCTTGTCAACCTTGAGCTGGGATAAACTTCATACCGCCTAAATTTTTTCATATTTGTCTCATTGGTTTTTGTTTTCCCACCACATGTCATTTAAAAAGGACGTATCCATCTCTTCCCTTGGACGTCAAGAGGGTGATGCAGCCTTTTTTCATGAAGGTCAAAGAAGTATAGCGGAACAACGATTGATTTTGGCTTCTAATCATGCAGTTTTGCCTCTGCTAGAGACGATGTGTGGCCACATCCTTTTGTGTGACAATGAAAATCAAAGCATAACGGCTTTTAATCTTCACCATGAAATGTCGTCTCTTGATTCTGATGTGCTCGCTATGTTGGAAATGATGTGGACACATTCTTCTATGCAACAATGAATATTAAATTATAATGGCTCTTGTTCTTCACCATGAAATATTGGCTCCTAATCTTGCTGTGCTCATCGTCTTCTATGGAAGCAAAACAGCAAGATTAGAAGCCAAAATCCACTATACTTCTTTGACCATCATGAAGAAAGGTGGCAATGTCCTCGATGTTGAAATGAACAATTGGATACGTCGTCTTTAAATGATATGCGATGGGAAAACAAAAACCTATCAGACAAATATCAAAAGAAGTTAGGTGGTATGAAGCCTATCCGAGCAATGTTTTTGTTAAAGTCGTTTAAGTGTTTTGCAAGTGAACCACTCTCTACCCTTTTAGATTGAATAAGCGCTTTATGAGAAATACCTTATTGGATGTCGATGGTTTCTCATAGAGGCCGTCCATTGAATTCATCAAGTCCTCCGTGGTCTTCATCTCTGAGCTCACCTAAAACATAGCACACATTTAGTATACATAACAAAGTAGCATGATTCTTGCTCTATGAAATTACTAGCTTAACTACAAGCTCCTCATACACATTCCCAAGGACCCAACATCTTGCTATAATAGCTATCTCCCATTGAGAGTCTGTTACAATGCACTTGGGCTCAGTTGTACAAACAACAAAAAGCAGAAGGGATGGTCCTTATGGACACATGGAAAATAAAAAACCCAAGTTGCATGTTTGCTTGATTACGCTTGTCCACAAGCCACACAATTTCCACCAATTATAACAATATCAACACTTGAGACCGACTTGAAAGGTGGAGTAGGCATTAGAAGGGTCCTACCTTCTCTCTTTAATAATTTGCATGAGTCCTTCATGAAGGAAGCCTGCCTTCTAATCTCACGGAGCACCCTCTCCATTTCTTGAAATGTTGTCTATACAAAATGAAAAACAAAAGAAAAGTATAAATTGCACAACCAATCATGAAGCTTGAAGTTATCATGGATCATTACCTTCAAGAACTATCCACGGCACTTGGAAGCACAATGAAGCACTTATAGAAACTTTCAAGCACTTTAGAGTGTTTTATTGTGTTAGGGAATGCTTTCAAGTACTTCAAAGTGGTTTCAAGTGCTTGAAGATGCTTTGAGGAAGAAGAGTTTTCAAGTAAATCTTAAGCGCTTGGAAGCACTTTGAAACACTTTAGAGTACTTCAAAGCACATTGTACTACTTTATAGCACTTGGAAGAAAAGACTACCATAACACCTTTTCAAGTAGGCTTTGTTATAGGGGGGCCACATTTAGACCGAGAAGCTTTAACATGCTCTAGTTCTGGCGTGTATGATGGGGTCTGCTGAACAGACGTAAATCTTGAAAGGGTCCTTGCACTTCGTGGTGGGTGTGGTCTTCTTGGAGGTGGGAATGCTCATCTCTGTATTGAGCGAGAGCAGGGTAGCTTCTGTGAGAATGGTGGAGAAGAGGAGAGCCAGACAACTTCTATGAGAATGGTGGAGAAGAGGAGAGCAGGGTAGATTTTGTGAGAAGGGGGAGAAGAGGAAAGCAATTTAGCTTCTCAAATAGGCGTCAAGCGGGGCCACATCAATTCTTATTGAGCTTTGCATGCAGCATGAAAGTTCCATCTATCTCTCTTTCCCACATTTAAAAAACAATAAATTTCTCTCCTCCTAGGAGCTATTGGTGGTACCACCAAAAGGTGCAAAAAGTGGTACCACCTATACATGCTTCGACTTATATAAACACCACACGACAAAAAAATTGACAACAACAAAGATGCATACAACATCTTTTGACAAAAAAATGACGACACATAAATACATTAAACACCACGAGACAAAAAATTATGTGACTGTGTGTGTGTGTGTGTGTGTGTGTGTGTGTGTGTGTGTGTGTGTGAGAGAGAGAGAGAGAGAGAGAGAGAGAGAGAGAGAGAGAGAGAGAGAGAGAGAGAGAGAGAGAGAGAGAGAGAGAGAGAGAGAGAGAGAGAGAGAGATGCCAAAATCTAGGCTTCTACATCGTGTGAGCCTAAAAGGAGGAATAGAGCTTTCCTTTGCAAGGATTGGGACTATTAAGATACTAGAAAATCTGGCATGTTGCATGGGAAGAGCCTGCATTGAGATCCAAAGCTTGCTTAAGCGCATTATAATTGTTGCATACACATATGTTTTACGATCTTCCTGTAAGCATGAGGAGAAATAACTCCACAATGTCCTCGAAACTTGCAACATTTACAATAGAAATTCAAATGCAATGAGTTTGTAGGATACAAATTAGGTGCCATGGGACAGACCGCTTGTCACCACTGAGATACGTTTCCACTATATATGTATTCCTATAAGGGTGGTACCATGAGTGGATAAGGGTGGTACCATGAGTGGGTGGTACACTTTTATGGGTTGAAAGCTGTCTTTCCATGACACCTAGCTTAAAAAAAGTCACGTTTAAATAAAGTCAAGAAAAGTCATTAGCTGCTAAATATAAAAAAATCACTGTTGAAAAATTTTCAAGAAAAGTAGTGGGAAACTGGCTTAAGCGTGTAAGAGAGGGGGGAGCACTCTCCGCGGATTTACATTCTTGCATGGGTAAGAATTCTACAGGAAGGCAAGGAAGTCTTGGTTTTCCTATAGGAACAACGCGTGCTATGGCTCTAAGCTTCTCTCTCTCTCTCTCTCTCTCTCTCTAAGGAGGTTGATAGAGATGCTGCATCCATGCACATTCTCAAAAATGGAAGGAGATTGAATTGTCTACATAAGCTCCTCATCTATCATGATCACACTATCATCACTATAATTAGCATTACTTGCATGGACTGTGCTGCAAGAGAACTCAAATCTTGTTTCTCAATGGGAGCATCGGTACTAAGAGTGGAAAATATGACCATCTTGTCATCGTCATTAACCACCAAAGCTTGTACATGCTCTTTTGCAAAAGAGCTTTGTGATGCTATGTGAATGGGAGTATACATACCTAGAGGGCCGGGTGTTCAATGTGTGCTCAATTGCCTTCTTGTCTCTGCATCAACAACATGTTCATTGATCACCGTAACTTGCAAAGAGTCCCTTGTGACAGACCTCAAAGCTATTGTGTGAATGGGAACAAAACTAAGAGGTGCAATTGCTCATGATGTTCTCATGTGCAGTCTGTGTATTTGTGTCTATGTGGTTGTTATTTGCTTGTTATATGAACCTGTGTCATTGTGCATGTCCATGTGTGTGGTGTGTGACCTGTCATATGCTTCATCTTTTGTTGCTAATGTTATGGTCTTCATCTTATTATTGCTATTGTATATTCAGGTGGACCCCACCTCCATACACCAAAATCTAGCATGCAAAGGTTTCACTACAAAGTAGGAGTCTCATGAACTTTACAATCTCAGCTTGGATAGGGTTGACAGTATGCATATGATGGATGTCTTAGACATATATTGGCTGTCCGTGTTCACGGTGGTAAGAGGAAAAGGGCAGAAAGTGAAGCTCTGCACCTTATAGGCCAGAGTTTTTCAACAAATTCATGGTGCTGTATCAAATGGTCTACCAGGAGTTACCTATAAACGACAAGTGTGCTGCCTGGTTTGCAAAAGTGTTTGCCTTCAAAAATTGCCAACGGGCAGAGTTGTCTGAGGACAAGTCCGTGGCTGTGAGCTTAGTCAGTCGGCTGGGAGCACACAAGCAGGGTCTCTCCAACAAGAGGGCTAGATTAATGACGTGCATGAACGAGGGGGAGACGATGAGCACATTATCATTGGGGATATTGCTTTTGCAGTGGGAGTTGTTAGCAGATATAAGTCAAATCCAAGCAAGAAACATTAGGAGGCAGTGAAAGGGGTTATGCAATATTTGAATGGTACAAAAGACATGTGCATTTTCTTTGGAAGAAAGGAAGCATGTGTAATGGGTTACACGGATGCATATTATGCAGGAGACTTGGACAAGAGAAGGTCCATTTCAGGCTATGTTTTTGAATTCATTGGAGGTGTAGTTTCATGGCGATCTTGTTTGCAAGATTGTGTTACCTTGTCTACTACAGAGGCTGAATATGTTGCAGCTTCAGAAGCTTGCAAGGAAGCTATATGGCTTGGTCGGCTGGTGGGAGACTTGGGAATCAATGTTGAAATTCCCGTGTTACATTGTGATAGCCAAAGTGCAATACAATTGGCAAAGAATCCAGTGTTTCATGCAAAGACAAAGCATGCGGATGTGAAGTATCACTTCATTCGTGAGGTGCTTGAGGACAAGGGATTGCAGCTTGCCAAGATTCACACCACTAAAAATCCTGCTAATCTTCTAACAAAGGGATTACCTTCAAAGTGGTTTGCACATTGTCAGGCACTCATGGGCATTGAGTAGATGATCATGGTCATTGTCTACATGTATTGTATGTATATATACATTGTCACCCCAGCTTAAAGGCACATTGTCCTTTAAGTGGGTGGTTGTTGGGGTGGTAAAGCCCAATGTGCTGCGCCTGAGTGTTGGGTGGCTGAAGACTAACTGGGAACTAACATTGACCATTCATTCTACATAAAAGAATAAGAACTCATAACCCTAACACTATTGTGATTGGAGTCCACCCAAACCTGTGTCTCCTCTCTTCTTATCTCTTCTCCGTTGATGCGCGCGCGCGTGCACACACACACACACACACACACACACACACACACACACACACACATGCTCTCTTCTTCCCTCTTATCCATTGATACACACACACACACACACACACACACAGACACACACAGACACACACACACACACACACACACACACACACACACACACACGCTCTCGCACGTGCACTTCAATTATTTCCAAATGATCATTTGTAGACTGAAGGTAACAAACCATCAAAGTTTGATGATTTTAAAACACCTTTTTGTGACTATCTGTGCATGGTTAATTATACTTTTGCATCCCCCAACTAGTGAACAAATCTTGCCTTGATTTTATCATCAAGGTACATAGATCGCGATCCATGTTGGGAAGTATTTTGAAATTCCAACTAGTGGAGGTTGTTCTTGGTCATATGGGGATGCTATGTGCAAATTTCTCTGATATTAGGGTTTGGGGAACATGGATCGCGATTCATGTTCCACCACCTTTTGCAACTGTTTTTGCACCCATTGATTCTACCAGTTACCAGGGGTCTGCTGATGATGAAAAGGTTTTGGTTTTGGGTAAGTTTTGAAGTCCCCCATTGGCCTTGACAACTTGTAGATTTTGTGACTTTGATCTGTTGTTTTGGTAATGTTGGTGCAGTGTGGAGCATACACAAATGTTCTTGTAGGGTTAATGATCATACTTGTCAAATCCTGTTGAGTAACAGCTACCGAGGTGGTCGCAGCAGACAGAAACAAAGCAAAAATCCCTATGTTTTTGTGGCTCTCTCTCTCTCTCTCTCTCTTTGAATGCAAATGAGCTTATGTTGCCCCATTTGGCTATATATTCCCAATCTACCTGGAATGCCCCATTCATACTTACCTTCATTAATCATATCTTGCTGTTCATATCACTTGTAGTTCGAACCACTCTTTCATTCTAATATTCGGTCGACAAATGGCTTTCAATTTGCAGTTTTGATCCTTTAGAAGTTGGCCCAAAAATTTGTTGTGTGCCGAATCTTTCCATAATTGCCATGTTTGAAGCTCTTGCTTTAAAGTTTCGACATTTTCTTTTAAAAGTCAATTCCAAATTTCCTAGGTCAACTTATTAATTTTTGTTGTTCCATCAACAGTTATTGGTAAATTTACATGTCCCAGACTGTCCATTGTGCCTTTGTTTGCCACTTTGAACCCCATAGTATTTGGCGTTAGAGGTTCCTTTGTTAATTTCTTAAAAGTGGAGTAGTTGACAACATTTCTCTTGCCCCAGTGTCCACTAACGCACGCTCAGTGGTGCCATCGGCAAGTTGCAACATAATGCATAGATCTATGCCACCTAACCATGTAGCCTCCGTTTGTATGGATGCTATTGGAGGGGAATTGATACAATTGTCTTGTTGAGTAGATCTCTGAAGGTTTGTCTGCTCCTTCCACTTTAATATTTTGATTTTGACTTCTTGCTATGCCTGTTCTCGAATGTCATGGGCTTGACTTTTGCACTGATCTTCCGCATGTATTGTTTGGAGTTCTTTTGGTGTCAACGCAAGAAGATATTTCTTTAATTTGCATTCACTCATCCAATTAGGCATCTCCTCAACTGCCAATGTTGCAAGCTTGATGGCACCACTTTGTTATATATCATGTATTACAAATGGCCCCAACCCTAGCTTTTTGAGTTTTTTGGACTGTTGTTTAAGGGTATACACCAAAAAGTAATCCCCTTTTTGGAACTCCTTGCTAATCACATGGTCATGGAAAGCTTTCATTTGTCTTTTCTGAGAATATATCCCGGCTACCGCTCTCAGTCTGGTTTCATCTAATTGCTCCAAGGTGTCTGGTCTCTCCGATAGCTCATGTCCTGTCCATCCTAATTGTGTTGCAATTCGTAGTGTTTTAATTAAGAATTCCATGGGTAGAATTGCATTAATCCCAAACACAATGTTAAAGGGAGTCGTCCCAATGAAAGTTTTAAAAGCTACTTTGTAAGCCCATAATGCAGTGTGCAGCTTTTGATCCCAACATTTCTTGAGTCACTGACTTTGGTGAGCACCGTGCATATGATTTTGTTGGTGCTCTTGACTTGTCCGTTAGCCTATGGGTGATAGGGTGCTGATTTGTGATGGATCACCATGAATTTGTCAAGTAAGATTTCAATGACGTTGTTCAAAAAGTGTATTGCCCTATCGCTCACTATTTCAATGGGTAGACCGTATCTGGTAAAGATATGTTCAAAAAGGAACTGATCCGTAGTTCATGCATTGTTTTTCTGTGTTGCCTTTGCTTCCGCCCATTTGGTCATGTAATCTATTGCTACTATGATGTATTGTGCAGGAGGTATGATGGGGCCAATAAAGTTGATGCCCCATTTGGCAAAAGCGTACTCCCATCATTGGCTGTAATGGAATGTCATCTCTTCATAAGAGTAGTTTTTTGCATTGACATCATCACATCATTTTACATAGGCCTCTACATCCCTAAACATGGTTGGCCACCATATGCCTTAGTGAAGTACTAGCTTTGCCGTTTTATCACAACAGAGAAATGCCTCCCTGGCTGGCCCGAGTGTGCTTGTTCGAGGACAACAAATATTCTCTTTTCATAGCACACAGTCGTAGTTGTTCGTCCTTTCCCGCCTATACAGTTTGTTTACAATTAGCAGATAATGTTTTTCTTCTTCTGCTACAGTTGTCATTCTTGCGTTACCCCATCCCTCTGGAAAAGGTCTTGTTTTTTAAGTACTTAGTTATGTGGGTACTCCATTTGGGTGCTTGTACTAATCAAAACAAGGTGGCATGTTCCACGGAGGTTGCTTTATACAGATATCACATGATTTTACATAAGTATGGATGCTATTTTCCATGTTTCGCTAGTGAACTCCTAGTCTCTTTAGTATTTGGTAGGTTTGTGTTTCTCCATTGTGAAACCCTGTATGTTGTATATGAGCCTGTTTGAGGTAGTATTTGTATTCATCCGATTGTACATGCAGTCTCAAAATCCCATCTTTACAGTGCTTCTACAGTTGTCTTGCTAAAATCTAGAGATTTCTTGTTTGATGTATTATTGATGGTTGTCTTTCCACCTATAATGATCCGAATGTGAGTAGAGGGATGACCTCTTCGCTCCACCTCGGAACCATTTCAATGTTAAATAGGTACGAATCTGGAAGATCATCATCAATACCTTCAAGTGCTTCCCCATGGAGCAATATCAAAAGATGATCTACTCGTGTATGTGTAGTCTCCTTTTTTATGACTATTGTGAGGTCAAACTCAAGAAATAGTATAAACTAGCAAACAATCCTTCCAGTGTTGCAAGGTTTGTCTACCAGATATAACAATTCTTGGTGATTTACGAAGAAAATGGGCTTGTTTGCAAGAAGGTAGTGTCTAAATTTCTTGACAACGTATATCATTCCCAGACCTTCTTTTTCCGTAGTGGTATAATTTTTGTCTACGTTGTTCAGTTGCCTACTAGAGCAGCAAATGGGAAAATTCATTTTCTTCTCTCCTTGCTGGGATAATATGCATCCTATGGAAAAGGTTGATGCGTCAACATGAACGTGAAAGATCTTGCTCCAGTCGGGGGCTTGCAAAATTGGAGCAAAAATTAATTGCTGCTTCAACTTGTGAAAAGCCTGCTCGCATTCTTCTATCCATTCAAATTTAGCAATGAGGGCATACAACGACTTAGCTATTACAACATACATGTATATGAAGTAACTATAGTACCCACAATGTCCCATAACTACCTGCACTTCTTTCATTTTCGTTGGTCGTGGTAGTGCGGCAATTATTTGTATCTTTTCTTGATCAATGACAATCCCGTTTTTGAACACAATGTGGCACAAAATTTTACCTTGTCTTAACATGAAGACACATTTTTTAGGATCTAAGCAAATACGATAAGTTTTGCACTATTCAAAGACTTTCTCTAGATGCGTTATGTGATCACTTTTCAGGTGAGAATGGACACAAAGATCATCCATGTATATCTCCAAAAATTGTCTGAGATATTCCTTGAATGCATGACGCATTAGTCTTTGAAAAGTGGTAGGTGCATTGGTCAGACCGAAAGGCATTAAACCCTGTATGAAAATATACCCCAGTCTGTTGCAAAAGCTGTCTTATGATGATCTTTTGCTTTGATGGTTAATTGGTTGTAGCCTGAGAAACCATCTAGAAAACTATAGGCCTCCTTCTCCGCATCTCTCTCAATAACATAATCTGTTATTGGTAGTGGATAGTTGTCTCTGATGGTGGCAAGATTTATCCTTTTGAGGTTTACACAAACATGCAATTTGCCATTCTTTTTGGGTACTACCATAATCCAAGCAGGAAACCTAATCGGTGTGTTCAATCTCGTGGATAAACTCAACATCTTTCAGTTTGTCTATCTCCTCCTTAATTTTCTTGGCAAAAGTCTCGTCGTACGCATAAAGATGTTGTTTGTGTGGTCTGGAATCACTTTTAAGGGGTATCGTGCGCGCTGATAGATCTCTAGATCTATCCCCTTTAGGTCTTTGTATGACCAAGCAAACACATCTTTATACCATTTGATTGTATCTATTAGAAGCCTCTCTTCTTCTTCGGTGAGGTCCGTGGCAATGTATGCCGGTTTAGGTTCCTCGCCTGGTTCTGCTAAGTTTATGCATTTGGATTTTTCTAGTCCATCATATGAAGTTCCAGGCTCTTTTGGGTTTTTGCACCACAATTTTCTATCTTGAATAGTATACTTTTTGTTGTGGAAAGGTGCATCAAACTTATCATCGTTTGATTCATCATCAGTTTTTAACCCTGTTGTCCAAACTTCTTTGAAAGCTTGTTTCAATTCATTGTACTTGTGTTTGCGCTCGGTTTTGGACAACTTCATTGCTTTTTTGAAAATACTCTCCATTTGTGGTTTTTGTTTGTTCTTCTTTTTCAATTTATTTTTGATTGAGGCAGGTTTCATGTATCTCTTTGATATCCTGTCTTTAAGGCAATCAGTTGCTTCCACCAACCTTAGGTATTGCGTTTTGTCGATTAACAAAGGTACTGAATATTCTTTTGTTTTGTTTGTTCATGCATTTATTCCAATATCTATGCTATCTTCAAGGATTTTGGTTTGGAAAATCATAGTAGATCAAACGTTGATCCTTCCATTTGATGTCCTGATTTGAACCACTGGAAAGCTCATCTTGTGCGTTGTCTTCTAACAACTTATCCGTGGAATCTTGGAATGCTTCCTCATCAGTTCGGTCAAGGTCCTTTACTGCGATCTCATCCACTATGCATCGGCATTCTGCAACCCCTTCCCTGTCAGGGACTTCCAATTTTGATGTTGCATTCAGGATGACACTCATCATCTAGAATGGAATGATATCATATCCTTCCTCATCACAGAATTTGGTCAGGGTCACCTTATTCACGCACACATCAAGAGTGGCTAGTATCTGCTGCCATCCAAAAGGTTCAAACCTCTCTTCTGGGAATGGCTCTCATACATATGCCTCTTCTTGTATTGACCTATCATGAATGCAATCCTCTTTTTTTAAACTACGACCCTTAGAAGCTTCACTTGTCCAATTGTGAGCTTTGTTTTGCAGCCAAGTTAATATTTCTCCTCCTTGGTCAGTTGTGGAGTTTAGTTCCTCTCCTGGGGTTTGTTCCACATCTGTATAACTATGGTCCGTGACACTGATTTTCAAAGTGACATCCTTGTTTCTTAGGTAGATATAGTCATAACCCAATCTTTTACCATTTTGAGTTGTTGCTTAAATGGTCTACCCAATATGATATCAAAATTGCTGCTCTCATTGAAATTCAGAATAAAAAATGTGTGTTCATATGCACTTCTACAAGAGGTTACTACGATCTGGTCCAAAATACCAACAGGTCTCTCCAGATACCCATCTGCTAATTGAAGTTTCATTCTAGTTTTCCATAGAGCAGGTTTTTCCCATTTTCCCACATTTCTTTGGTGGCTATGGCTATTTCAACTCCACTATCCCCCAATATTGCTATCAACTTTACGTCTTTGTATTCCGTAGGCAGGGTCGTATTTCCTTCTTCTCCTTCACAATAATCTCCTACCTTGTTCACTGGCACTCGCTCATGTTTATTTTGTTTCGAGGTTTGGGTATTCAACGTTTTGGAGAAGCATTTGGTGGCGGAATTACGAGCCCTATTTTCTCCAATTTTTTTCCCACCTCTCCCCAAAGATGAGGTCCTATATGCAGTAACTTTGATAGAGTTAGCATACAATAGATAGGCGATGACATCAGCTCGTGAAGAGTTTTGGTATCCATCATCTTAGGATTGGCCTTCCATTGAGATGGTACTTTCTTTACCTATGATCTAGTTTCATGGTTACCAATAAATGAAGTTAAATTCTTCAATGACTGAGGTTTGCTGTCTTTCGATATTTGCCTACCTGCATCACCATACAGTGACCGGATATCATTTGGGTAGAGCTCATGTTCAAGGTGGATCTCCATGATAGGGGCTGACTGAAGCATTGCACTTCCATCTTTTCTATTTTTGATATGCTCTCACAAATCCTTTGGTCATTGTTCTTACACTTCAGGAATTGGTAGAGGTCCTTGCAAATACATTCCATCTGTTGTATTGGCTGCTATCCTGGTATCCACGGGCTTTTCCTTTATAGAATCTGTTTGGTCTCCATTTTTGATTCCCTGCTCCTTTAACTCTTGAATTTTTTCGCGGATTAATACCTCAGTTTCTGGGACCGTTGGAACTGGTGGTTCCGTAAGAGCTTGAGTGGCTTCAATGAGCTCCTTGCACATCTTTACCCTCTCTTTTTCATACCCCGGGTGAGGGTACATTAGCCACCTATCTATTGGGCTTGGTTAGGCTTTAACCTAGCATCGTAAGCCTTTAAGATTGCGTCTAAGGGTTTAACACTAGGTTGGTAACCTAACAGGACATCAAAATGTCCTTTCAGGGTTTTGAAAAAAACCTCCAAAACCATAGTAGATCCACTCATTTTGTAAAATCCTTTCATGAGGTTATAGTTCAAGGCCTACTACACATGGAAAAAATAAGAAACTTGTAAAATTTCTCATCTTGGTCACACCAAGCCTCCAAAGTTGATGGACTAGTACATTTTCATCAAAACAGTCATTTCTTACGTTTTGTTGCATAAAAATAAGATTAGGGATTTTTGTAGGACTTGAGATAAATTCCCTAGTTACCTTCAATGGGTTGGTGATCAGAACATATGATTGCTTCTCACTCACTATATTTTGTTTTGCCAAAAGAAATAGGTACAAAAAAGTTGAATTTTTACCATTCTGCAATCCTATCATCAAAGTTTCTATAGCCACACTCAATGCAAATATTATATGCATGTTTTCTTAGTTCCCTATTGTCCTTTAGGTTCATAAGGAGCCATGGAGCATGTCAAAAGAATAATACATCTCTTACCAAGGGGAATCTTGGGGACAAAGATGAAGTGCTAAATACAACAAACATGAAAAAACTGGGTTCAACATTATGAGTTGTAGAATCCCATAGAAACTATTCAATATCTAGCCAAATTTGATCCTTATGACTAGATATGGTTACTACCTACAAAATTCATATAGTTGTCACAAGAACCTAACAATATTGAAAAAGCTATACTTGATATACTAGAATGTTTCGTTTTCTTCTATAATTGAAAAAATCAACCATCGTTGTCTACTATGCAAAATAGGGTATTAGGTGCCCCAAAACTCAAGGAATATTAGCTTTATGTTACAATATGCAACATAGAAAATCAAAACTGCATTTGGATATCATGAAAGCCACCAAAAAAATCATAGAAGAGCTAAAATTGGCTACAAAACAGGATTTGATAATTTTTGTAATTTGGTCATAACTTACAACTTTAACATTTATTTCTCCCTAGAAGCATCAGGACATGTTGAGGACTACTAAAGATAGTTCTCTAGCATTATAGACCTCACAAACATGATTCTAGAGTGGTATAGTTGCAAAAAGTTGAAAAAAGCCAAAAATAGGACCCGTTTTTTCACACAGTTTAGGTTGTGAAATGTTGTTCAAGGACAAGGTTAAAGATGGAATTGATATTCCAAAAAAATGTCGAGTTTTTTTCAGCTCATGAGACAACTTTCTAGACAGATAGCACCTCAAAATCCATTTTGAAACTCTTGACATAATTCAAGGAAAATGGTTACTTAACATGACATAAAAGTGTCCCAGGACATAAAAGTGTCCCATTACCAACCTAGTGTTAAAGACTTTGTCCACCAAGACAGATCCTCCCATGGTATTGCTGAGGGTTTTGATACATCGCCTTTTTCCTTAAGGTCTCTTTACATCCTCAACTGTTCCTTTGTTTGCAGTAATTTGGTTTCCAAAGCCATTTTTTCTTTCTCTCTTTTGGCTTTAATCTTGTCTCGTTTTGCCTTCCAGGATTTCCTAAGGGTTCTGATAGACAAATTTTCTATCTTGGTTTGGCTGGCGGGGGCGTTCCTTGTAGCCTCGTGTGCTTGGGCTCTCATTACCACGTTTATCAGAATGGTTGGTTTTGTGCTAATTCACCTGAGCTTGGCAAGATTTCGATTTTGTTCATGGTTGCTTTCCCCTTGTTAATCAAGGTTTTTTGAACAGTGTGGAATGAGATGGTCATTTGTACACCCCTCACAGAAACCAAAAAGTTTAGTTCATTCCCCTTTGTGTGGACAAATCCTTGCCCAATGATCATCGTCGCATTCATAGCATGGTCCTACAGGTGGTGGAGAAGCTTGTGAAGCCCCCATTAGTTGTCTTGTTCTAGGAGGATATGCCCTAGGTTTGTAGTTCTGGTTTGCCATGAACATAAGCATATTTTCATCAACCAAGTAATGGTTTTTTGTTGATTTTGCTATGTATGAGGGCTTTGGAATCTCTTCAGAAGCCATCCATGTAATTTTTCCCTTCAAAGCATATACATTTCTATCAAACCCTGTCTCATAGGTATCATCTAAATCTTCTTGGTATGAAACTACCTGGACTATACTTTGATCAGAAGGTGCTTCTATAGGTTAAGAAATCCTTACCATGGCCCTGTTTTCCTGGGGTAAAGTAGGTTGATGCCCCAACACAGGTTGAGGTTTTTCTTGCCCTTGGATTGCGTTATTTGGCCCTACTTGGTATCTTGGAGGGGGTGGAAACTGTTGCCCTTTATGTGGCCCATATTGTCTATCTCGAACATAGTTCTACTATAGAAGCATTCATGGGTTTCATGGTTTGTCAATTTTGTTTCACCACTTTAGTATACGTGGTATGTTTACTTCTGGCCTCTGTTGAAGGTTGCACCACCGTGCTGGATGATCTCCTCCATGAGTGTCACATTTTTGGGTGGGTGGTTGTCGTGTGTTTGGGTTTGTCCTGTTTCCTTGGTTCATTCTTCTGATCACTTCCTCGATCATTTGATCAATGTATGGCACAATTGGGTTTTGTCCGTTCAGTTTCATTGTGGACTAAAAGAGGTGCTACTCATCCCTTAGTCTATGTCTTCTATCACCTCTCCATATGCCTTGCAATTGTCTACCAGATACAATGCTCTTTCATGACTTGCTCAAAAGTAACACATGCCTTTAAGTGCAAGTCTTTTTTGAGAGTCGTTTTGTAATCCTTCTATGAAAAGGACTGACAATCTCTCATCTTGAGGTTGTTCTCTAGCAAGGCATCTTTCTATGTACTCCTTGAATCGATGCGAGGCTTCCTTCACCTTTTCCTTCTCCTTTTGACTAAATGGATAGATTTGGGAGATTGTATTATGCTTAATTCCTCTCTTTGAGAATTCCTCAGTGAATTCTTGGAGAATTTGCTCAATACTTGGGAATTCTCGGATGTTTAAAGGTTGAAACTAGGTCAAAGCAGTTCTTTCTAGAGTCAACCCAAAACCTTCATATTGAGTATGGAAATTAGTTACCCGTTCCACCCTCAACACTTGTTTGAAGATCGAAATGTTAGTATACGGATCTCCCAATCCTTGGGTACACATTTTTCCACTTGAGATGGTCGCACGCGTCTAGACTCCGCAACCATCCTCACCACCCCTAGTCCTCCTGGTGTGTTCTCCCTAGGTTCATAATCTCCCCTTGGCACTATAATTGGTATCTTATCCGCTATATGTTCATCTAGTCGATCTTGTGTAATAGTCAGAGGGATTCTAGTTGTGTAAGTCACGTCAGATGCCTCACTGCCCCTATGTGTGTTCATAGAAGCCCTAGACCCTGTTGATGCCATAGGCCTTGTGTTCAAAAATCATTCATGTCCAAAAGAATCTTCCACTCTGGTTCTTACTTGACTTACGTTCCTAGTTTTTGGTCTCGTGTGAGTTGCCATGGTCTTCACTTCTTTTGAATATACAAAGTATTGGTGGAGTGGTCCCCCAAAATTTGTATATCATTCTAGATCCTTTACAATCCATAGGAGAGTATTTTCAGCCAAACTTATTGTAGGCTTAGGAGCTATGGTGGGTGCCACCTTGGGCAAGCCATGACGAGAAGGGTGCAGAAGTGCAGAGAGAGAGAGAGAGAGAGAGAGAGAGAGAGAGAGAGAGAGAGAGAGAGAGAGAGAGAGAGAGAGAGAGAGAGAGAGAGAGAGAGAGAGAGAGAGAGAGATGATTCGACACAGCAGTACAAAAGCACACTATGCTTAATTTTCATTCTTTGTTACTTACAATATAAAAGGTGTCCATGCCATGCAAAAACCACTCCAGTTCTAACTGAACCTACCTGCATGCTTCATAAAGGAGAGTTTCCCATAGGCTAGACACTTGACACACTGGACATCCCACAATTGGGCTTGCATACCCAACAACCCCCCCTCAAGCCCAAACCACTGACAATGGACTTGAGACAGACCATGGCAGAGTTCAATCACCTAAAACCATGAGTAGAAGCCCCCCCCTTGACAAGAACATAGGTGTGTGTGTGCACTTCTCTCAAACAACTATCAATGTGAGACAAACCAAAACTCAGAACCAAACATAAAAGGGCGGTCTTACCGCTAATGTGTGGCAGTGTCTATAACCCGTAAAATTTTTATTTTTATTTTTGATTGCATGGCAATAACTGACAGTTAAAACGCTAACACAAAGCTTTGACAACATACAAAAATATAACAGACCTATGACACTTGACTAGTGAAAACAATCTACAAAGTCCTGTACCACATTCTTGAAGCAAATCTTCTGTGTATTTGTCTATGTATTTGTAGTGGTCAAAAATCCGTTGGAATGTCAAAAGCTTTGGGAGGCTTGGAATCCATATTTGAATCTTCAACTTCAAAGTTTTCATGGGTAAAGTGCTTGCACAGAAATACTTTGAACTTTGTCCACGATCTACCCACCTTCCACATGTCATCTCTTGACTGCTGATTAACACCATCATGATGCTAAATACCTCCATCGATTCTTGGACCACTTGTTGGATCTACCTTTAGTCGGCGTTTCAAGATGCACTCTCTCCAACTACGTGTTGTAGATTACCCTTTGAGAAGCTGTGCAAGATAACACCTTTGCCTTGATAAGCCTTGCTTGGCTATGCCCCCAACAAGCTTAATAGATTTTGAGAGGTTGACGCTTTGAATGTACTTAGATGGAAAAGTACTCTAGCTGTGTGTGACTGCCCACTTTCTCAAAAGCAAAAGACCAAAAATAAACCTAAATGTAATGTAGTGGAAGGATTAAAAATGAGAACGACGATGTTGATGGTGACTCTGCAGATGACACTGTTGATGGTTTTGCTTCAGAGCAGCAAACAAAGGCCGAGTTGGGGAATACTCAAGTGTTGAAAGCTCTGTATGATGTCATGGTGATTGTGTTGTTGGCGGTTGTGCTGAGATTGATGCAGGTCGACGAGCTCCCTGTCCCTTCCATAAGTGGCAGCTCCCATGCCGTATTGACTCAAGCCGAGGCTATAAAGAGCATAGGCTCTAATATCAGTTGTAGGCTTAGGAGCTATGGTGGGTGCCACCTTGGGCAAGCCATGGCGAGAAGTGTGAAAAAGTGCAGAACAAGAGAGAGAGAGAGAGAGAGAGAGAGAGAGAGAGAGAGAGAGAGAGAGAGAGAGAGAGAGAGAGAGAGAGAGAGAGAGAGAGAGAGAGAGAGAGAGAGAGAGAGAGAGAGAGAGAGAGAGATGATTCAACATATCAATACAAAAGCATGCTATTCTTAATTTTCATTTCTTTGTTACTTACAATATAAAAGGTGGCCATGCCATATGCACAAAACACTCCAGTTCTAACTGAACCTGCCTGCATGCTTCATAAAGGGGAGTTTCCCATAGGCTAAGACACTTGACACATTGGACATCCCACAAGTGGGCTTGCATATCCCACACTTATCCATTATGACCACATGAATACTTCTCTCCTCTCTGTAAAAAAAAACGTATAGTTTTTTGCGGTCAGTCAGCTCCTTGGTGAGGGGTTCATCACATCTATAATAGAGTATTTGTTCTCCATTATTGAATTTATATAACCCCACGTAAGTGTTGTCTGTATTAAGCCGCTCTGTCTCATTGGTGCGTCTAAGCACCACGTTTTTCTTGTCCATTTTAGATGGTTCATTTGCTAGCTCTTCATCTACCTTGTCCTTGGTGCTAGTAAACCCCCATTTGTCCACAATAAAGGGGTTTTGAACCACTAAGCACATCACTCCCTCTCTGTCAAAATATCTATCTCTGTCATAATCCACATCTACAAGATCTCTGAACTCGCTTGGCTTATTTTTCAACTTAACACAGTAGCGGTCCATTCCATCCTTATAGATTTTGGCCTTAAGCACATTTTGAAATTGAAACTTCAAGTATAACAATTTTACGTCAGATGCAGGTTGAGAAGGACCCGCCCCCATGGAAGTTATTTCCTTAGGGTTCAATTTTGTGGAATCCTTAGTCATTAGGATGTATGATCTTTTTGGACAAGGTGTCAGATAAGATTTCCTCTATAATGGATTCTAAAGGATGCAGTGGTCTTTGATTTAGGCTACCTTTAGTTGAGTGATTGCTCACTTTGTCTATGATACTGGGATTCCTATTCTGATATAATCTTCCTGATTGCAAATACATGAAGAATTGATATTGAAAATCTAAACCGGATTACCTCATTAGCTATCTTGAATTCCCCATTTTGATCTTATTGTTGGGTAGTATTCTCTAGCCCTTGCAACCTGTCAAAAAATGTTTGATAGCTATGAGTTTATAGACATTCCTATTAGTTCTAGCTTTCAATTGACAAAATTTAACGAGGTTTTCAATAGCACACAATTTTACTCACAACATCAACAATACAGGTCCAATTTTAATTTTGAAAAAGCCACCAGGTTCCTATGGACTACTTCTTTGTGTGGCTTTTATTTGACTCAGAGGAACATGGATTCTGATCCAAGTTGGGAAGCCAAATTGACCTTTCTTGGTACCATCAGATTCGGCATGATTAGTAGGTCCTATGGTATCCAATTAGGTCAATTTTGACACTTAGCTAGAGTAATTGGCAGTTTTGGGATTTTGGTCTAGTTTTTCATATCCAAATTCAGTTTTGAAAAGACCACTAGACTCCTTGCGATGTCCTCTAGCTATGGTGCAAATTTTGCATCAAATTGTGTCAAAGGAACATGGATTGTGATCCATGTACCTCAGTGCCAGAATGTACTGAAACTTGACACAGCTCGTCCTTGGTCTATTGATGCTGGCTATATGGTTTTTGAGAGTTTTGGAGTTTTTTTAGATCAACCAAAAATCAATTTTAGGGTCTGTTTTAGTGGTTTCCCCCTTGATCTATTTTTTGCCCTTTTGGCCCACCCTTTGACCTTTTTTTATAAGGGTGGTTTGGGAGAAAGTACTTCAAATGTGATCACTTTTCTACTTGCCACATATCAGCTCAAAATTTCAAAAAGGTACATGGATCACGATCCATGTTTGGCAAGATTTTGGCATGACCTTTGGTGAGTTTGTGACAGAGGGTGTGGTGATGCTTCCCCAAATCTTTTGAATTTGACCCACTTTTTCCAAGTCAAAAGCAAGATTTTTTGTCTACTTTGCGGTTTTTTGTAGCAACTCCTTTTTTGGTATTTGATCATGTTTTTTCACTTTTTTGTTGTGGATCCTTTTGGAAAAGTTGTTTCCTTAGTTCTCAGGAGTGCATTGGTCAATTTTTTCTTACAAATGTCTACCAGGAATATGGATCGCGATCCATGTTTGGTAGCATCTGGTCATGATTTTTTGTTCTGCTGGTTCCCTGCTTCTAGTTGAACTCAATTCTCACCCCTTTTTGAATTTGGACAAATGAAAGTTCAGTTTTTTGAATTTTTCTCAATTTTCAAGGTTTTGCTCTGCTTAACCCAGTTTGTTGATCTGGATGCTCTTTTAGCACTCTATTTTACGCCAAACTCAAGATTTTGATGCCTCAGAGTCAGTTCTAAGCAAAGGAAACAAATTCTTCTCACTTGGCCTGAAAGAAACATGGACCGCGATCCATGTTGGACAAGCAAGAAATCTGCACAGTCTGTCTCTAGCAAGCTTGTATATCCCCTTTTTGCAAGTTTTGTTGGGTTTAGTTAAGCTTTGAAGCTCTGACCATCAATTTTACAACTTTTCAAAGTTATGGTCTTCGACACCAAAATAAGGTTTTGGACACTTTTCCCCTGATCCTTTTGGCCCCAATTGATGGTGGAAATTGTTACTCAACCCACTCCTATAAATTGAAATAGATGCACAAACATAAATAAACTTAACAATAAGAAACGACAATGAAGTGTATAGTGAAATAGTCCTTTCCAAGCATGGGAAAATCAAAGAACAAAACAGTCTTTTGTACTTCACTCACAACTTTCTTTGCTCATAAGGAGTAGCACTGGCTAGTGTCGGACTCCAGTCTCTACTAAGCACTAAACCTATGTCTAACTGCTTTATTGTCTATGTGTAAACGGAATGGGTGTCAAAAGCTTTGGAAGGGATTTTTCGTACAACTGAGTCACTCACCACCTATGGATCAACTTCCCCGGTGGCAGTGGCGCCAATGTTAGTGGGTTGTCGCGATGGACGTCTGCATCATAGATTTTTGTACTAATATAATGTCAATATGCAAGGAAGCGACTTGGGATGGGGCACAGAGACTTAACGAGAGTGTCAATCTCATCAAAGTGAACTCAAAGGGCTATTAATACTACGACAAAAGCAAATCATCCACTTACTAGTCAAAAAGTCAGTCTATGTCGGATCTCACCGCTCTAGGTCATCACGCTTTTCGACATCCAAACAAATTCGGAATGCAACAAAACTTAAGGAGAGGTATTAAAACACCTAGGGCCACAATCCTACCAAGTTCTGCAGCCATCTGGGAAGGTATATAAATCACAATCCATCACAAAAAATGTGCAAAAAACTGAAACAGAACTACACGAAAAGGTCTCCCCTAAGCGTAGAAACACTTATCCAAGGTCAAAACATCAAGAAAAAACCATTTAAGAACTCAGATCAATGCATTAAGCTCACAAACAATATGTCGCAAACCACAACAGAATAGACAATGATTACACTTAGATTGTAGAGCAAGAGACAAGGAACACAATGTGCTATTTGGAATTGAATCCTGATTACCAGACAAGAAGAAAAGCTGATTACAAGCTGTAGCAACAAGAGTCTCTCACAGCAGTCGACATCCAATACTTTTCCAAGCTAATGACTATGTGTTTTTCAAAACTAAGGGTTTTGCCTTAAGAGCTAAGGGGACTTTCTCACGGCCATTTGGCCATTTACAAGGTGTGTAGACTCAAAGAGGCTAAGAGGGCATGACAAAATATATTACAATTGGGAATCATCATTAGCAGAATTACACTGCTTCTTTTGAAAAAATGAGCGAGTACAACAAGGTTTGGTGTATTTCCGCCTTTTACGTGTTATTTCGCTTTTCCACCAAACATAGCTACTAACTGGCAATGTTATATAACAAATATACATAGCTACTACATGGCATACACTTTCATTCATACCTATGATACTTCCAATAGATGGATGGGATGTGTGATAAACTGCTTTCGACCTATTCTCTTTCGACATATGTCCTTCTTGTTGGGAGACACACGAGTCTCAAGAGTCGAGACATTCTCTACCAACTCCTTGACCTCTTTAGGTATGGGACTTCTTGGAGGACTTCGATGGCATGTGGAAAATGACAATGCACTGTTCTCAGTTTTCTAGAGTAGCTGGTATTAGGCTCCATACAAGTTCCTCCTATGAATGGAAAGGAGCTTGGAGGAAACATTAACATTAAGCCCTCGTACATCCTCTCAGTCTTTTGAGATCACAAGCATCAACATGGTAGACCGCTTGAGGAACATTTCATCTTCATTTTATGGTCTATTCAACAAGTCTTGAAGTGTGTTCCACATATTTGCTATGAGTGTGTCCGCAAAACCTAGTGTTGGTGCCTTATCGCGATGAAGATATTTCAGTGAAGGATGCTCAATCATCCGTTTGAAAATGTCTTTCTTAGCGTTCATGTTTATTGCATTTGTTTGACGAAGAATATATTGTGCAATGTCTTTGGCTACCTTTGCTCTTTTTACCTCATCGTTGGAATCCGCACAGCCTTGTGGTTCTCCTTCATCCGCTTTTTTTGTGGCTGCTTCATTCAATTCTTCTTCAACAATGTTACCTTTGTCTAATTTCTTTTCAGTCTAGCTCTTTGTTTTCTATTGCGGCGAGACTCATATTCCTTGATTATCATGTCCTGCTTCAAGCGATGGAATGCATGAACCTTTGGCAAACAAAGAAGAACGCATATCATTGAGACTTTTCCAAACAAGAACACTCAAAAAGAGAGAGAAATTTCATATTGCCAAAGCACCTGCTGTGTATTATCCCCTTGAACTAATGCAAGCTCCACCATTTCTTCTATTCAACCACGAAGCAAGAGAAAGAAAAATGGTTATGCATATTCCAACTACGAAGAAGAAGGAGGCCACAAAAGTAGCTCCGATCTCAGCAAGAAAATAGAATCTAATTGATTTAGATGCTATGAATCACTTAACCATTGATTTAGATGCTATAAATCACTTAACTAGATTGAATTCTATGGTTTAGTTAGAAGTGGCTACAAGAAAATAAGCAGAAGCTTACCAAGAGGAACCCTATTCCTAATTTACTGGTTCATGCTGCAAAAAATGTTTCTCTGTGCTCAGCAACTAGAATTTTCACATTGATAGCTTCACCTAAACTTGTGTGTGTGTGTGTGTGAGAGAGAGAGAGAGAGAGAGAGAGAGAGGGAGAGAGGGAGAGAGAGTATGTGTGTGTGTGTGTGTGAGAGAGAGAGACAACTGCAAATAGAAGACAAAAAGCTTGTGTGTGTGTGTGTGTGTGTGTGTGTGAGAGAGAGAGAGAGAGAGAGAGAGAGAGAGAGAGAGAGAGAGAGAGAGAGAGAGCTGCACAAAGAGAACAAGAAGTGGGTTGTTACATACCCATGGTCATAATTTTATTTTTTACTTTTTAAATGTTTTCACTCCCATAAAAGAGCTTCCTCACTATCCTAAACCCTGAATCTGGACATAGCTTTGGTGTCCACCCACTCATGCTTCTACCCATAAAGCTTGGCTAAAATATAGCCGATCATTATGTTTCTATCATTTCTCCAATGAAATATTATATTTCCTCATGCCTTATGGACCAAAAGTAAAATCTTGTAGAGATCCACTCATAGTTAATATAGTAGTTAGTTTGCACGTCGAACTAGCCTAAGTTCTCTCATATGTGAGGGGCCCAATGCATGCATATCATAATTTCTTTCGTGCACGTAATTTCAGGAGGTGAGACTCTTAGAGATGCTTAGAAATTCAGCCCTCTGCATGCAAGGAAATCTTGCATTTTGATCCATAGCTTTCTCAGGTACCAACTATCTGGTACATCCTATGCATGACATAGACCACAAACTCGTTCGTACATGTAATTTCTTCTAATATAACTTCTTCTCGTTAGATCCTGTGATAGTCTTAGGTGTTTAGTTTAGTTACGATCCCAGCTGCCATGGATTCAACAAACCTTGAGAATGGTACTAGTATCCCATTGTCCAATGCTAACACTTAAGTTATATTAAAAAGATTTTAGCCGATTGTACCATTGTGCATGGATAAGCATGGCTAAAAGAAATGTCCGTGGACCCTCATTGGATGTTGGTGCTTAATTACAACCCCTAAATTTTTTTTATTTATGCTAGTTTCACATGTGGGCCATCTCAATCTCCATTGCATGACGTACCACAGGTGCAATTGCTAAATTATTGCACTTTCATATTCATGTGTGGCAGGTTTTGTAACATTGTTCAAGTGTGACGAGTTCTCCATTTCTTGCATAGTTCCTAAATATCTCATTCTTATTGAAAGTTTTTTTGCTACCACTATAGTATTATTTTCCACTTGTTATAATGAAAAACACCTTAAAATTTAAAATTATTTCAAAGAAAATTTCTTAATAATCTATCTCAGAATGAAATATTTCTTTATATAGATCATTCTCTTACCTAACTTTTATGCAATATAAATAAGCGATATTGGAATGTGAAAAAGAGTGACCAAAGTGAAATTGTAACTTACAAATGTGTGTATATTTTCAATGCAATATGTATTGAGTATGCATGGATCAATAGATATACATTGGTCTATTGACTGTGTATGCAATTCAAGGTAAGTTCATCTAAATGTGTGTTTGTGTGTGCATATATGACAGAGCAAGATTGTTTATTTGTTTGATTGATTGATTGAAGCAAAGGTGGTTTTTATAATTAGATTATGTAAAGAATTCATTGTCAAATCCATATTTTCATGAAATTCTAAGAGATCGTTTCATTGATTGATTCAGAGACAACTTCTATAATTAGATCATTTAAAGAATTAATTGTCAAATTCATATCGGCATCAAATTCTAAGAGAAGTACTCAAATTGGATAATTTCAAGTAGAAGTATATGTCAAGTAATAAATATGATTGAAGTCGTTTCTTTCCACATTAAGATTGGTTTTATAGTAATAGAGGATAATTTGTATGCTTGTAGAGACACAAAGACAAGAGTGCACTCGTGAAGGACATAATTTTTTTTTGAAGCAACGAGGTCCAATAGCAAGAAAAAGGTTATGGACAATCCAAATGTCTCAGAATACAAAAATTTGGAATAAATAATAAAATCAAGATGACTGGTTTTTTATAAACATATTGTACAAAAGAATTTACTAGTCATTTTTTTATTGTCTTCTGTAGTTGCTTCTTAAAGTGTGTCTGTAGGAGATGACACCAAGTCATGATGAAAATAGAGAAGAAAACATTTGTATCATTAAAATCACATTAAAAAAGTGAAGACTAAATAGAGAGGGAGGGAAAGTGATCCAAGAATAATTCAAAATCTTCAAATTCCCACAGAACTGTAATATTATGAGTAGAGGGACCCAAGAAATCAAGGATTGGACACTCTTAAAATTAAGGATGGTGGACAAACAGTAACACTTTTTGAACATTGCTCAAAGGCTAAACGTTACCCAATTTCCAAAGGAAGAAACTGCTTTATTTCTTTATTGCTTTATTCATGTACTCACCATTCTTATCACTTCCGCTTGTTTTGGGGTGCATACTCTCTTTCATACATTATGTGGAACCCTTCACTCAAGTCATAAGAAAAGAGGTACATAATCTTTTGTATGCCTAGTTTGAATGCATAGAGTGTCAGGCATCTAAAGTAGGATTTAACTCCACCATTCACATACTCATAGATTCCTACAACTCCTAGGGTATTTGGAATTTTCATTACTTTCTTGTCAAACACCCTAATAGCATTAGGAAGATTTGCTCTAGGCAGAATTTTAGTCATTCCAAAATCATCTTCATTTTCACTATATTGTCTCCAAATTTGTTATAATTTTTAGAATCCATGACTATGAGATAATGGACTCCTTCATTACCCATGAAACCTATCTACATCGTCATATACCAGCATGATCTCAGCACCACCCACAACTAGATTTTCCTCAATGCATATACTCTTACGTCCCTAGCATCAATGTATATCAAGGCTCCATGAGATTAAAAAAGGGAATTTTGCAATCTTTGAGATGAAGCAGGGACTCAAGAGTAAAAAAGAGGCAATCAAGAGGAGTATCAAAAGGAGATACTTCAATCGAATCATTGCAAGTGCAACAATTCAGAGAGGAATTTTGGCGGGCTCACAATTAGAGAAGTCAATAGAAAGTAAAAGTTTTAGAGTGCAATTTAGAACCTGTAAAATTGAAGCGTATACAATTTTTAAATTTAAATAAGCCATGTTTAAAAAAATTCTTATATCTTTTCTCTCTCTTGCTTGTTGATTGAGAACAAGAAGCCCAATGCTTTCCGTTAATCGAACCCTGAGTGGGGAATCTACCACTGCTCGATAGCAAGTAAGCCAATTGAAATTGAATTATCCTCAAAGAGAAAACGAGACATTATTCTAGTCTATAAGACCAATAGACTTTGACTTGAAGAGGAACCAAGAACACCAAACGTTCCAAGATGATAGAATTTGTTACACATGAAGGATAGAAAAGATAATGTTTGCTTCACTTGTCTTGATACATGCTATTAATCTAGAGATTGTTTGCTTAATAACTATGTTGAGAATGTGATTTTTCCTAGATCATAAGGTGAAAATGATCCTTAGGTGGCTTAGGGCACATGTGAAAACCCAATCATATGTCTATGTAGATGCGCATGTGGATGACCATTGAACTCATTGATTATGTCAGCCAAAGCCTAGCTCATGGCTATAAATTGAGCATCATTGTCATCTCTTTTCCAAGGTTCAAGTTAATGCAATTTAGATACTGTTTTGAAGTCTATGTTGAGTTGATCTCTCTCTCTCTCTTTCATTATATACACACATTCATCATGAAAAAAACCGTGATTCAACAAGTGGTATCAGAGATTTGCTTAGGGTGCTTTTTTGCTCAATCACTTTCTCTCTCTAATTAGCTTGCTAATCACTTTTTTTATTGATAATTTAATTTGAGTTGTGGGATTTTCTTCGTGCCACTACCTGCACTTGAATTATTTGAAAAAATAATTAATGAATTTCTTATTCCTAATAAGCTCTCTATTTGAGAATTACTTACATTTTTATTGGTGTTTTAGGATGATGTTTTATGAAGCCATCAATTAAGCTCTCAAAATGCTTGAATAAAGCTTATATGTGTCAATAATTGCAACCTTTGAGATTGCAAGGTGTACAAAGCCTAAAATTGGTATACTATGTGAATTGAGACTTGGTGGGAATAGTATCAATTGAAAAAAGGATTTCTTCAATAATCTCGAAGCTATTGAGAACCTACATACAAGCTATTGAGCACCTACATACAAGCATATTGGCTTGATTTACACAAGGCAGCAAAACTATTGCCAAGCGCATGAACACCTACATGATTGTTGGCTTGAGCGCGTGTGCAACTCAACATGTCATATGATAGCAATAGCAGCAACCCACACCAAAATTTTTTGGTACACAACTGTCATCAAAATTATATTTTGATGTAATTTCTAGCTTTATCAGGGCTAAATATTCCTAGAATTGGTCACTTTAGTAATATTTGTCCCCCAGAAATCTAATGTGACGGAAGCTTAGGCTAGAATCACGGTTTCAAAGTGCTGCTGGACCAAGACAAAAGATGGGAGTTCACAGGAGCCTAGGAATTATTCCAGGACCAAGGGGAAATTTACTGAATCTCAATCGAGGTTCTAATGTGCCCGGAATGGTCAAAATATTACCAAAATTGCTAAAATGTGGAGGGAAGATGGGTTTGGTATGGAAACAAGGTTCAGAGATACCCCTCCCCGTGGGTCTGTGCAACAAATACAAAATTCACACCTTTACATAAATTTTCAATATACATCAGAGTTACGGAAGCATTTGCATAAGGGGAGGAGTTCTCAGCACCCAACCAAGCATGGATTTTAGTCCATGAGTTCGACTGCGCATGAGACGCAAAAAGTTATTTCTAGTCCATGCAATGGACAATTTTATAAAAACATAAAAAAAAAACAAAATTGGACTTTTTTGATCTCTTCATGCAATCCCACTTAAGCCACACATCCACTTTTCTTTTTACCACTAACCACATGGCCATCACTTGTGCAGTTGCCTTGCATGTCCTGAGAGGTTGTAGCGACAATAACCCTTTTGCAAGCATCTCAGTCATGTATTACCATGAACTTGTGGCTACAGTTTCACTTCATACTTACTTTTAGCACCCAGCCATGCACCTTTAGACATCCATAGTCCTACTTTACCCTTCTCCTTGCATCGATATTCTTTGGATATACCATGTCACTATGCTTACGCATGATCAAATCATCACTAAATGGCATCATCAGTCGCTTGCGTACCCACTAATCAAATTCAAAATCTTGTAGATCAACGAGCGATAAAATAAGCAAATGGCCAAAGACACTACTCTCATACATCCGTCATGGAGGAAGAGATGGCTCAATCAGCATGCTAGGTACCTCATTCTTTATACAAAAGCACCGATTGAAATACACCACGATCCAATACAGTTCTCGATGCCTTGAGTATGCAATTGGACTCAACATGCTATTCTGAATCACAAGCAGACTATGTGGCTAAATTTCCCACAACTACCACTACCCAAGGATGGCAAAGCAACTGAAGTTTACATGGTGGACACTCTATCAACAACAATGTAAACCTTCAAGGACATTCCGGAACTTGCATGCATCATGACCATGAAGATTTCAAAGATAATGCTTATCTGCTTACAGTCATTCCATTGAGCAGAGAAAATGGATACACCATGGATCTTATTTCTTGAAGGGAATCAAGGGCTTTGCTATACGATCTACCATGCCAACCAATTGAAGAAGTCTTGTACAAATTCTATGCTAGAGTTATGTTCTTGCCATCTTACTACATGCATATTCTAGAAGAAGCATTCTACACAAGTTTTCTGTAAGATCCCCAATTTTTGGGTCGCTTCTAAAAATAAGAAAAATAGCTTCCAATATATATTTGTCAAATTTTTACTTAAGATGCTTGATTGCAGTCTTGGAAGGTTCTAAAGTAAAAAGCAAGGTTGTTTCCATGCTATAGTAGGTTAGATGGACATTTAGTTTAGTTTTGAAAAAATTCGCTATTTTTAGTTTCTTCATGTTTTTTATGCTTTCAGGTGCTTTTTTGCAAAAAGCAAGGTCGGATCCTTAATCTACATGTTCAAGGGAAGCTATGGTTCAATTTTGTAAAAATTTGCTTTTTGAGTACTTTTTACGCTATTTATAGCTTTTCATGATTTTAATTGCTTTTTAGTAAAAAGCGAATCCGCTTTCTTATTTCAGTGGACAAGAGGAAGTTGTGGTTCAATTTTATTTATTTTTTCTTTTTTTTTGCTTTTCATGGTATTTTTAGCTTTTCGTGCTTTTTGGTGTTTTTGAAAAGCAATGTGCTTTTTATGATGACCTAAATATAAAAATATTAATTTTAGTCTCCGTCGGATTTAAAAATGATCACCCAGAGCAAAAAAGGGACCAGACGGGATTTTTACTGAAAATATTTTTATAAAAAGTGGTACCGTAAATACACCTGCAAAGTATGAGAAAATCATAATTATGTCGGGACATTACAGCAGTGTGGCATAGTCTAGCTAAGGTTTCCATTAGTTGTCCAGATACCGCTCGGATGGTCAATTTTGCTGTAAAAGTTGAATGGTAAGTGGAAGAGTTGACCACCAAAAGCAAAGCCTTGTTTTTAGAAAAGTCCCTAAGCTGTGGAGCTATTTCTGGCAGAAGAGGTAGCGCTATCTACAACTTGGGGTACACTCTGGGTAGCTGCAGAACCTATAAATTGGCATAGAGTGCTCAGTTTTCAGTGCTGTCTGTTGCGTCTACTACCGCAAGCCTATACATATCTATTATACAGAGTGGTGCAAGCTCTTCATCACCATCTCCATAAGCTCTTCTCTCTCTCTCTCTCTCTCTCTCTCTCTTGAAGGACACTCTCTCTCTACTTGCTTCTTATCTTCACTCTCGTTTCATGGTGTGCGCGCTCTCCGGAAGCCCTCGTGACGGATACCTCCACGTAGCTCTAAAAAACTCCATAGCCATCATCTCTCTCTCTCTCTCTCTCTCTCTCTCTCTCTCATTTTTTTGCATAGTCACCCTTTCGTTGATTTTTTCGCATACGAGTGCATTTATGGAACAATTGAGTACATCCGAAGTTGCCCCATGATTATTTCATCATGTTTAACACACTAATTTATGCACATGATGCGTTTATGATCACGTACGTGCATAAAAAGCGCTTTTTGTTTCACGTCATAAAGGTGATAGGAACACTGCTTTGGTCATAGATCAAAAACCGCTATGAATTAGCCGGAACCCTTTATACCAGAGATAAAACACATCATTTAGAACATTTTCTCTCTCTGGTGTCATGTGAAAAACATGCACGAACTAAGAGATATGGTCAAAAAACAGTTTGCCGTCCACTACACAACCACAATTTTTGACTCCAGGCTCCTTGGAGCACCACTATATAGATTCATTGGACGGGAAAACCCACTTAACCAATTGAAAATCTTGATGAAAATTGATAAATGAATTTAGGTCTCCGTTATCACTTTGGGAATGGGAGTTATTAATGACTCTATAACCGATTTTACCTATACGCATAGGGATGCTACCATGGGGGGGTACCATATGATGTCGTGAGTTGACCAAACTATTCTGATATGTTTTATGATTTATTTTGGTGAGTTGATTTCAATTATTAGATGGCCATAAAGATATATGGGAGTAAATGGTTAAACATCCGAACCGCATAGTCAGATATGAATAAAGTGGCTTTCTTTTGGGGTACCATTTGTTGTGTGAGTACCATATGGGTGAAGTAATGTGATAGAGTGATAGTCTATATTATGGATTTGAGCTTGATGCATTGGTTTGAGGACAAATACTTTCAATTTCATGTTTTGTATACGCCCGAAAATGCCAAGAATTTGTTTTTTGTATATGTGTGAAGTTATGGTTTATGGTTGACCTAAAGGTCGGAGCTGTTTTGCATCATGTTTATGGTGATGGAATGTTATCATATGATGGATTGATGTGGATGCCTGTTATGAATGGTCGTGATTGCTTTCCACCTTCCTAGGTCAAAACTAGCTCTATGTGCTAGGGAGGTGAAGTGCAAATGGTGTGATGCATCAACTTTGCATGATTGGATGTAATCAAAATTAGATTTATATAACATGATTAGTTGCTGGTCGGACTCTTTTTATGCATAAAATAATCACATCTTAAGGGTCACATGTGTGTAGACTCCGATTGATTACAGGGGATGTGTCAAACTCCAAGTGCGGGAGTTGGTTCAGTGTGACTATGACTTATAATGGTGAAGGGCTGAGATTCCCTTATGGATTATGGTTGATATTCTATGGTGTAAGCCGGTATGGCTCATGGTTATTTTTTGGTTTTGGTTATGCTGCCAAAATTTTTGTAGCCATGTTATGTTCTAAAGTGGTTATGCAGGATTAACCGTGCCTTACCCAAGTTGGGTGGAGTGCTCGCCCCTGTGATGTGATTCGATTATGGTTTATGAATTTGGAAATGGATCATGAAGTGTTTTGGATGGTTTATGGGAGATGTATAAGGGTAGAGACCCTGTACAATCTAATTGCTTGGGAAAGATTGTTTGTGCATCTGAGAAGTGCTATTGTGATTGGACTCAAGTGCTAGGATCACCTACATCACTTAGCCTTAGACTTAAGGGTCGTTGACTTGGGGCTTTGCTGGATTAGGGGTGTTACCTAGGTCTTCTTCTTTTCTAGGCTCATCTACATGGTTAGTGCATCGGGGGTTTAATGACTTATACGCCTAACGCGTCGGGGATTTTTCCTTGGCTTTGCCTAAGGAAACACTTGGTGCTGGGTATTGAAGAGCATGGCGCCTAAACTGGTATGGTTGGTGTTGATACCCTACCACCACTGGTACTTGAGATCCTTTCAAAGCTCGGGTTCATGGAGGGAGGCGAAGCGGCTTTAGCCTATGTCTGGCTCAAATAGGATGGAGGTGTTCTGGCTCGCTCCCGACAAAGTTAAATTCTCTCTGTCCATAGTAGAGTGAAAGTGGATGAGTGGACCGGTCAATTCCTACACAGGGTTCGATGCTCTGCTAGTTGTTTTGTCATAAACTTTTGATGTTATGGTATACCCAAATTTTGTCATTGCATTAATACATGGTTGCCTGTTCCATTTAGATGGGCATTTAAAGATTCTCTGTTGTTATCTTCTCATGTCTCTGTGCACTCTATTTAATTCTCCACCATATTCTCTCTCTCTCTCTCTCTCTCTCTCTCTCTCTCTCTCTCTCTCTCTCTCTCTCTCTCTCTCTCTCTCTCTCTCTCTCTCTCTCTCTCTCTCTCTCCCCGCAACGCGGTGTACACATATATTCACCCTCCACAATGTTATATTTTTCTTGAGTACGCTTTCATTCATAACACCCATTCAGGGATAGGACTAGTTGCTGGGTACATCTAGATGCAGTTCAGCTCATGGCCTAAACACCATGCTTGGTCGGGTGCTGAGAAATCCTCCTCTATGCAAATGATTCCACAACTTTGATGTATATTGAAAATTGTATAAAAAGTGTAAATAGTATATTTTGTGCATAGACCCTTGGGGGGTATCTCTCACCTGGTATTAGAGCCAATGCTTAAGGTTATGGGGATAACCTAAAGCCTGATACTAGCCGGGTTAGTTATGCATCATGCACACATTCATGCATGCTGTTTGAAAAAAGATATTGTATTCATAATGCATCTATAAAGTGACTTGGCTGGTGGTACTTGTTTGACTTATTTTCTTGAGTGAAAGTGTTTGGTTTGATTTATGGTTGAAGTGTTCAAACAACGTCGATGTAATATCTTTGAATGTTTGATTTTGTAGTAACAAATGGCCCCCAGAGTGATGTATGAATGCTTTAGTCAAGGGAATGAAGTTTTGGCCATAGTGTTCAACAATATGGTGACACGATTGTCCAAGGATGAACGGAACTCTTTTACTTAGAAATTGGGACCAAAGACTTTGGCGTACCAGGAAGCACAACTTGTTGGAAGAGTGTTGATCGTAGTTACCTTACCCGTCACCAAGAACCCCTTCGTCAATTCTTCATCTATAGGTGGAATCAAACTTCAGATATGATAGGAAGATCATGATATACCTATAGCAAGACATCCATGATACATTAGACTTATTCTACTGTAAGAAAGAGTTTCTTTTGGCTAGAACTAAAGGGTGATGTGTTGAACTATGCTACAATATGTTTAACATGCCAGTGTATTTAAGCTAAACGAAGTCGATACATCGGTAAGATCCAACCTATTGATGCTCCACAAATGAAATGGGAATGCATATCCATGGATTTTATTACACGACTTCCTACATCTTTGAGATATGACTCTATTTTTGTGGTTGTTGATATGCTTACAAAAATGGCCCATTTATTTCCAGTCAAGACAACATTTACCGCTAAGGATAGCTCAAGTTTTCATGAAAGGTATTTTCATGTATCATGGTATACCTCAACGGATAATCTTTGATCGTGATGCAAAGTTCACCTCAAATTTTTGGAAGGCCTTATTCTCACCTACAGGAACCCAGTTAGCCTTTAGTAGTGCTTATCATCCTCAAACTGATGGGAAGACGGAAAGGACAAATCAAATAATTGAAGACATGTTGAGAGTTTATTTATGCATGAGTAGAGTAAATGGACTCGATATTTGTATTTGGTTGAATTTGCGTATAATTCATCATTCCAACGCTCAATTGAAATGTCTCATTTTCAAGAATTGTATGGACAAGAGTATCTTACTCCACTCAAATGGACAGACACTCTGATACGAGTTCAAGCATCCAAAGAAAGGTTGGATGAAATGCAACTACAAACCGATCTTATAAGGCAGGATATTAAGACTGCTCAAAATAGACAAAAAAGTTACGGTGATTCAAAATGATCTACCAGACTTTTTAAAGAGGGGGATATGGTATTTTTGAGAGTGAAACCCAAATGTAGTTCTTTATCAATGGGTAAGTGTAAAAAGCTAAGTGCTAGATATTGTGGACCTTTTGTAATCACAAAGCGTATTAACGATCAAGCTTACAGACTCTTGTTACCGCCACACATAAAGGTACATGATTTTTTCACGTCATCTTACTCAAGAAGTATGTACCTGATCCACAACATATTCTTGATGATTCTCTATTATCTACCTCTACTGATGGAACTTTTGAAGTATATCCCGAAGTAATACTTTAGAGAAGAACCAAGCCTCTACGTAATCAAACCATCATTGAACACCTTGTTAAATGGTCAACGTATCCTCAAGAAGATGGAACTTGGGAAAGTGATGATGTAATGAGACTAAATTATCCAGATTTCATGTCGAGGTGAGGACACCTCAAATTTTTCAAGTGTGGGAGGATGTAAGATCCCCAATTTTTGGGTCTCTTCTAAAAATAAGAAAAATAGCTTTCAATATATATTTTACCGAATTTTTACTGAAGATGCTTGATTGACAGTATTGGAAGGTTCTAAAGTGAAACGCAAGGTTGTTTCCATGTTCCAATAGGTTAGACGGACGTTTGGTTCAGTTTTGAAAAAAAATGTTATTTTTAGTTTTTTCATGCTTTTTATGCTTTTATGTGCTTTTTTGCAAAAAGCAAGGTCGGATCCATAATCTACATGTTCCAAGGAAGCTATGGTTTAATTTTGTAAAAATATGCTTGTTGAGTGCTTTTCATGCTATTTATAGCTTTTCATATTTTTTAGTGTTTTTTAGTGAAAAGCGAGTCCGCTTTCTTATTCCAGTGGACGAGGGGAACCCGTGGTTCAATTTTAGAAAGTTTTACTTTTTTTTTGCTTTTTATGCTATTTTCAGCTTTTCGTGTTCGGTGTTTTTGAAAAGCAATGTGCTTTTGATGATGACCTAAATGTAAAAATATTAATTTTAGTCTCCATTGGATTTAAAAATGATCACTCGGAGCAAAAACAGAACCATATGGGATTTTTACGGAAAATATTTTTATAAAAAGCGGTATCGTAAATACACTGGGGTAGTACGAGAATGTCATAATTATGTCGGGACATTACAGTGTGGCATAGTCTAGCTATGGTTTCCATTAGTTGCCCAGATACTGCTCGGATGGTCAATTTTGTTGTAAAAATTGAATGGTAAGTGGGAGAGTTGACCACCAAAAGCAAAGCCTTGTTTTTAGAAAAGTCCCAAAAGTTGTGGGGCTATTCGTGGTAGAAGAGGCAACGGTATCTACAACTTGGGACACACTCTGGGCAGCTACATAACTTATAAATTGGCATAGAGTGCTCAGTTTTTAGTGCCGTCTATTGCGTCTACTACCGCGAGGCTATATGTATCTATTATATGGAGTGGTGAAAGCTCTTCATCACCATCTCCATAAGCTCTTCTCTCTCGCAAGTAGAAGAAGAAGAAGAAGAATTAAGAAGAAGAAGGACACTCTCTCTCTTCTTGCTTATTGTCTTCTCTCTCGTTTCATGGTGAAAGCCCTCTCTAGAAGCCCTCGTGGCGGATACCTTTACGTAGCTCTCATCATCTCTCTCTTGCGGAAAAGAAAGAAGCCTTTCTACAGCCCCTAATCGATTCTAAAGCACGGTGAGAAGTTCTAAACTCCATAGCCATCATCTCTCTCTCTATGTCGTTTTTTTGCGTAGTCACCCTATCGGTGATTTTTTTTTCGCATACGAGTGCATGTATGGATCAACTGAGTACATACAAAGTGGCCCCATGATTATTTTATCATGTTTAACACGGTGATTTATGCACATGATGCGTTTATGATCACGTACATGCATAAAAAGCGCTTTTTGTTTCACGTCAAAAAGGTGGTAAGAACACTGTTTTGGCCATAGATCAAAAACCCCTATGAATCAGCCCAATCCCTTTACGCCAGAGATAAAACACATCATTTAGAACATTTTCTCTCTTTTGGGTTATGTGCAAAACATGCACGAACTAAGAGATATGGTCAAAAAATAGTTTGCTGCCCAGTACACAACCACAAATTTTTTACTCCAGGCTTCAATGGAGAACCACTATATAGATTCATAGGACGGGAAAACCCACTTAACCAATTGAAAATCTTGATGAAACTTGATGAAACTTGATGATAAATGAATTTAGGTCTCCATTATCACATCGGAATGGGAGTTATTAATCACTCTATAACCGGTTTTACCTACATGCATAGGGGTGCTACCATGGGGGGTACCATATGACATCGTGAGTTGACCAACTGTTCTGATATGTTTTATGATTTGTTCTGGTGACTTAATTTCAATTATTAGATGGCCATAAACTTATGTGGGAGTAAATGGTTAAACATCCCGAACCGCATAGTCAGATATGAGTAAAGTGGCTTTCTTTTGGGGTTATCGTTTGTTGTGTAAGTACCATATGAGTAAATTAATGTGATAGAGTGATAGTCTATATTATGGAGCTGAGATTGATGCATTGTTTTGAGGCTAAATAATTTCAATTGCATGTTTTGTATACGCCCGAAAATGCTAAAAATTTGTTTTTTGCATATGTGTGAAATTATGGTTTATGGTTGACCTAAAGGTCGGACCTGTTTTGCATCATGTTTATGGTGATGGAATGTTATCATATGATGTATGGGAACTCATGGATTGATGTGGATGCCTCATATGCATGGTCGTGATTACTTTCCACCTTCCTAGGTCAAAACTATCTCTATGTGCTAAGGAGGTGAAGTGCAAATGATGTGATGCATCAACTTTGCATGATTGGATGTAATCAAAATTGGATTTTTATAACATGATTAGTTTCTGTCCGGACTCTTTTTATACATAAAAGAATCACATCTTAAGGGTCACATGTGTGTAGTCTCCGATTGATTACAGGGGACGTGTCAAACTCCAAGTGTGGGAGTTAGTTCAGTGTGACTATGATTCATGATGGTGAAGGTATGCGATTCCCTTATAGATTATGGTTGATTTGCTATGGTGTAAGCCGGTATGGCTCATTGTTTTTTTTGGATTTGGTTATGCTCTCGAAATATTTGTAGCCATGTTATGTTCTAAAGTGGTTATGTAGGATTGGTCGTGCCTCACTCAAGTTGGGAGGAGTGCTCGCCCCTGTGATGTGATTGAATTATGGTTTATGGTTGTGAAGTTGGATCATGAAGTGATTTGGATGGTTTACGATAGACGTGTAAGGGTAGAGACTCTGTACAGTAGTCTAATTGCTTGGGAAAGATTATTTGTGTAACTCAGAAGTACTATTGTGATTGGACTCATGTGTTATGTTTCTCATGGCAATGTCGCTAGACTAGGATCACCTACATCACTTACTCTTAGACTAAAGGGTCGAGGACGTGGGGCTTTGCTAGATTAGGGGTGTTGCCTATGTCTTCTTCTTTTTGTTAAGCTCATCTACACGATTAGGGCGTCGGGGGTTGAATGACCTACACAGCTAACACGTCGGGGATTTTGCGTTGGCTTTGCCTAAACACCTGGTGCTTGGCATCAAAGAGGCGTGGTGCCTAAACTGGTATGGTTGGTGTTGATACCCTACCACCTACTGGTTCTTGGGATCCTTTCAGAGCTCGGGTTCATGGAGGGAGGCGAAGCGGCCTCAGTCTATGTCTGGCTTAGGTAGGTTGGAGGTGTTCTGGCTCGCTCCCAAAGAAGTGAAATTCTCTCTGTCCGTAGTAGAGAGGAAGTGGATTGGTGGACTGGTCGATCCCTACACAGGTTCCATGCTCTGCTAGTTGTTTTGTCATAAACTTTTGATGTTATGGTATACCCAGATTTTGCCATTGCATTAATACATGGTAGCCTATTCCATTTAGATGGGCATTTAAGGATTCTCTGTTGTCATCTTCTCATGTCTCTGTGAACTCTATTTCACGCTCCACTATATTCTCTCTCTCTCTCTCTCTCTCTCTCTCTCTCTCTCTCTCTCTCTCTCTCTCTCTCTCTCTTCCCGCAACGCAGTGTACACATATATTCACCATCCACAATGTTATATTTTTCTTGAGTACACTTTCATTCATAACACCCATTCAGGGGTAGCCCTAGTCGCTAGGTACCTCTAGATGCAGTTCGTCTCATGGCCTAAACTCCATGCTTGGTTGGGCGCTGATAACTCCTCCCCCATGCAAATGCTTCCGCAACTCTGATGTATATTGAAAATTGTATATTTTGTGCATAGACCTCCGGGGGCGGCGGGGGGGGGGGGGGGGGGGGGGGGGGAGAGGGGGGTATCTCTCACTTATTGAAGCAAAATATTCGGTCCTTGTATTACTGAAAAAAGGGTACAATTTGTGGGATATTCTGCTTTGAACAAAATAATAGAATCATCATGCAATTCATGTCGACAGCTGACAAGCAACTCCAAATCAAGTATCAACAAGCTTTGGAGAAGCTAACAAAGAGAGATGAAGCTAACAAACTACTTAGCCACCTAAGTAGTTGTGTCACGGAGGACACATACTAGGAGGGGAAGAATGCTAGCAGTTAGCTAACAAAGTGCCACATTTTTTTCCACTTAGCCATTTTTGTAACTATTGACACTTCTAATGGAAAATCGTGTCTAGTCCCAATTATTCTTGGTTATCATTATTTTTTGAGTTTGTAAATCTAGCAAATGGGGCCAAGAGCTGCTAGATTGTAGTTACTATTGATTAGCTCTAGTTAAAATTTCATTTCACTTCTCTTGTGAGTCAAGATGTCATTTGTAAACCCTGGCTAATGTATAATAGCCAACCCTTGTACATTTGAGTTCTAAGTTTTGGTTATTAAAAAACAAGCGAGTGTATGAGAAGTACTGTGCTATGAGCTCCTATTTTCTTCTATCTTTTGTGTCTCCCTTGTGCTAAGTTGCACTACGATTCAAAGCATACCATTGCGCTCGCAGGTGAACGCCCTTTCTAATCATGTAAGTTTGAAAATTTTAGTTCTATTTTTTAGTGTGTCCTTCTACAAGACATATCCGCTTCTTGAGCACAAAATATAATTTAAATATGATTTTTGGCCATAGGAGTTGATAGAACACCTCTTGGAGGCACTATAGAGCCCTTTTGAAATCAAAACCAACGTGTTGAAATTTGGATATTTATATTTGATGTGATTTTATTTGGATGTTCAAATGGACATTTGAGTATATAGGGTTGCCAAGGATGATCTGCACAAGCTCTACACCAAGTTTTGTTGTATTTGAATCACTTTAGATAGACCAAACCATGGATTTTAAAATGACATGATCACGCTATAAATATTTGTTGATAACATTAATAATGTTAAATTTCAAATTTAAAAGTAATTAACACAATCAAATTTTGACCTTCTAAGGAACCTAGGGATCGGCTAAGTCCAAGCTGGAACACATGCTTAGCGTGTGGGGCTCGTGCGATCCCTTATAAATACCACCTAAGATGCCAACCTCCAAATATCGCCAAACTCGCGGAGAGAAGGAAAGGACCCATCAAGCCCACGAGTGGCTATATAAATAGACCGTTGGTCCGCATTTTTCATAGAAAGTACATTGTGATAGCTTAATGCAGCAGAGAATTTACCAATCCTTTTCTTCACCCCAAAAAGGATTGAGAATTCACAAACCATATAGCAGTAATTCTTTTAATTTTTGCCTAATATTTTTTCACATTTTAATTGTTGTTGTTTTGTGTATGAATAAATCGATTTATGAAATTTAATTGTTAAGTCATTGTGCGTGGATGCATTGGCACATGGTTGAAACTACGACTAGGTGCGTCACTACAAATGTGTACAATGATGACTATTGTTTACACTGCTCCCCATCCTTCATGCTTCGGCACATTGTTTCAATTACAACTATGTGTGCTACTGCTTGAATGATAAGGGCATTTGTTTAAAAGAATTCATTGTAAGGGGATGCATTGGCACATGGTTCCAAATGCGACTAAGTCTATCACTACAAAATTGTACAACGAATATGTTTTACATCTCTCCCCACCCTTCATGCTTCGGGACATGTTTGCAATTACGACTAGGTGTGCTGCTGCTTGAATGACGGGAGCATCTAATTGGTGTTTGCTCAAATAATTTTATAATGTTAGATATTTTTTAAAGTCATCGTGTGTTGATGCATTGACACATGGTTGCAATTGCAACTAAGTGTGTCACTGCAAAAATGTAGGATGACCATGTTTTACATTGCTCCCCATACTTCATGATTTGGCACATGGTTGCAATTGCGACTAGGTGTGATGCTTCTTGAATGATGGGAACATTTTTTTCAAAGAATTTGTTGTACAGGGATGCATTGGCACATTGTTGCAATTGTGACTATGTGTGTCATTGCAAAAGCGTACAACAAATATGTTTTACAAATCACATTGCTTCATGTCCTTCTTGCTTCGGCACATGGTTGCAATTGTGACTAGGTGTGCTGCTCCTCGATTGATGCCCGAGCATTTGTTTGAAAGGATTGGTTGTACGAGGATGCATTGGCACATGGTTGCAATTATGACTACGTGTGTCACTGTAAAAGCGTACAACAACTATGTGTTACATTGCTCCCCGTCCTTTATGCTTCGGCACATGGTTGCAATTGCGACTAGGTATGCTACTACTTGAATGATGTGAGCATTTGTTTGAAATATTTTATCATGTGCAGGGATGCATTGACACATGGTTGCAATTGCGACTAGGTGTGTCACTGCAAAAGCACACAATTGACTATGGTTTATAATGTTCTCAACCTTTCATGCAAATCAAAATGCAGGCTATGTTTCACAAATTACAATGTGTTACTTTCAAATATACCATGGAGGCAAGATGGAATCTTCCACGACTTTAATTGTGGAGTTCAAGAAGAAAAATAGACAATTATTGATTACAATTATCAGTGCACTAGATCCAAACGACATTGCTTGGATTATTGCAGATGAGATCATGTTGCAATCATTTTACATAGAGATTGTAAACAAAATGATAGCTCTTTATCCAAACAAAGTGGCAGAGTCAATAAAGTCACTTCTAAGTATTTGGGTAGGCAATTTTCCCGAGGTGGCTTCAGATTTGAAAGATGCTTGCCCTCAACAAGTAGACAAAGACAAGTTGAAACATTGGAACACTATATGGAGAGCTGAGAAGGAGAGATCAAAACGAGCATCCCATATAGACTCAGAGTTTGGCCTAAGCAAGGAAATGTGAATGGATGTCACCAAGGTTGTTGAGGGCAGCCAAGTTGGGGTATCAGCCACTAAGCACGCTTCCATTGAAGCCGCAACAAGTTCTACTATTAATGCGAGCCACCTAGAAAGTCGTGTGTATAATTCTTGATGTAGTGTGACCTTAAGAATCACAAATGAGGCCATAGAAAATATTGATAGACTTGGATCAAGGACCTATGGCATGGGATGGAAAGTGCAGATCAAAGGCATCACCTACCTTCCGAAAACCAATTTCTCTTGTGTCAAAGAGTGCAAAGGATAGGCCAAGGACCACTAGAAGAGCTATGCATCAGAAAGTGTCATATACCTCAAACATAGAGGAACTGTGAGGAGTATTGCCCACTCCGTGTGTGAGCCATGCTTTTTGATATTCCCCTACTTCAATTGGGGAAATTTGAGAGACCTCATGGAGACGGTGCCTCTTCCACGTGGCTCATTCACAATGCTTGAGGTGCATCAAGAGGGGAAGCGAAAGATCCTTGTAGATTGGAAGTGAGAGCCACCCAATGAAGTCAATATGGCACAAATCAAAAGCCTGTGCTCTCATGCCGTCTCGCTTATCCATGCCTTGGTAAAGGTATTGAAATTTGCACATGATGAGGGAGTGATCCACAACAATCTCCATCGTTGAAACATCATGGTGGACTTTGCCAAGGATCTCACTCCCCGTATTGGCATAGTTGATTGGGGATTGAAACTTAGAGTTGGCGTGGAGGCACAAAAGACCTATATTACAAATAAAAACTGGCAAAATCTTCATCCTTGCGAGCAAACAAGTTTCTATATGGAAATCACCCATGCCCATGGACTGAAGTGACAAATGTATATGCCATAAGATGGGTGATATGGAAATTCTATAAATTTTGTGGTGAGTTCTCAGATTACTATAGCACAAATTGGTACAAAAAGAAGGTTTCTGTGGAGGTACAAACCATATCGAGGCTTATTATAGAAAGTGCAAGAGAGAAGAACCTTAGCACACTTAGATGAGGAGTTAGAAAGATTTGAAGCTCAAGTAGAACGTTGCCTACACTACCCTCTGAAATGAGTGTAGCATTTTTTTGGTGGAATTTTGATGTACTTGATGAGAAATAGAACTTTTGAGATTTGTAACTTGTATATATCTTTTGACTTTTGTGTGCCATGGATGATGGATGAGCTACTTCACCACATTTTTATATACCAATGGACATAAATTTTCTATGACCTTCCAAGTCTTGATTTGTCTCTTAAGGTTTTAGCATCGTGTCTCTTCAAATCCGTAGTTTAGGGTCATTGACACACTACTAAATCATGTACTTACATGAGAAAAAATAGAGTATGCCAATTGACGGTTGTTAAGTTTGAAAGATTTAACCAAAGTATGGTGCCCCTCAGGATATGGATGATGATAATCAAAGGGCTAAGCATGCTTTTGAGCGCCTCAGAAGCATGTGTCAAGGGGGAAAGTTAATAATACAGCTTGAATAGAAGCTCGTTGCTCCTAGTGGTCCAAGATAGTGGGCACCTAGTGGAAGGAGGTGAACTCTAAGGTTGACCACAAAATGGTCAAATCCATATGGCATGGAGTCCCAGGCGACAATAATAAAAAAGGCCGCCTCAAGCTCTCACAATGTGTCAATGCAGACATACAATGGCAAGAATATTTACTTTTAGGTCATGGGTCATCCTATGCATCACATGGATTGTCCTCTATGGTTTTCCAAGATGCTATAAATGCATTATGTCTTAGGCGAGGCGGTGGAGCTAAGTTTATCTAAAACTTATTCCGTGAGCGGTGCCCAAGATGCTCGTAATCTCCACCCATCTTAAACATTTCATACATCTTTTTGGATATCTCATATTCACATAAAGCTTAATCGTATCTAAACATAAAAAATATTCCTCTTTTGAACTAAGTTTTTTGGGTGTGTGTGTGTCTCTGCGTTGAGTGGGCAAATGGATACTCTCTCTCCTCCCACTCCATCGGTGTGTTCCCTGTCTTGGCCAGGTGGGTTGTGTAAGTCGAGTGATGCCCCATAGTGTGTGTGTATGTATCATCCCAAGAGTGTGTGTTGGGTGATTATAGAGGCGTTGTGTGTGTTTCCATCCTGCTCACATTCTTTTGGCGCCCCCACGGAGGATCCTCTTTGAGTACCTTCAGCTTTGGGATTACAGGTTATAGGTTATAGGTACAAAAACAGGTGATTCACACAGGTACAAGTAGCTGGAGTAGAGTGATATACTGGCAGGTGGAAGTCACGTGCAGTTGCCGTGGGTATGCATCATGTGGTGCCTGTTTGAGCGCATTGTCTGGTATTGTACGTTACTTGTAGATACTTCCATTGTATGACTTTGTGGAACCATACTTGGTTTTATTTGGTAGTCCCAACCATTTCTGAGACTTGTTCTGGAAGATAGTCATTTCTGAGACTTGACTATATGATATTTTCTTAAACCTTTGTGAGAGGGTCGTGGTGAGGTTTTATTGAGTTGGGGGACTATCAAATGTGAGATCCTTTTGGTAGTACAGGTGGCTGGAGCACCCTCTTCGTGATCTCATCATAGGCTATGTACTAATGATTCCTACTTGATGCTTGGGTTCCATTGTTGGCAGGTTATGCATACATATACAGTCTATATTTTGGGTTCTTATTGCTCTAGTTTTGGGGAAACTCTAACAAAAACTTTCCAAGTTGTGATGACTGGTTTTTTGGTCTTTTCAGCCATTTATGTTGTTATCCTATTGAAATGTTGACAAACTCAGAGGGTAATTAGTCAAGTGTGCTTTCTTGGGATGGCATGGTTGGCCTTTAATGGATAATCATGACACACCTCAATTCACTACTTTTCATTTTGCACAAAGAATCCAGATAAATGTTCATGTGGATAGGAAGATTTTTTACCAGTTGCACATAGTCTTTATGTTTGGGCCAAGAAGATTAAGAGAGATATTGGAATCCACTTTGCCTGTTGTAATTCCAATGATTAACTATGAAAACTCACTTGATGTGCATGTGTTCATCCTTTTCTAAAGCTTGAGCTCCATTGAAGTTTCTGGGGATTGAGTCAGCAAAAAGTTCTGGGTTCTTGCACCTATGCTAGAAGGGATTCTCAAAGCATCGAAACTTGGGTAGCCATGGCTTTCTCTTATTTGGAATTTCATGGAAGAAGTGATGAAGATGTGGAAGACTTTTTCGAAAAGATGGAGGTTGCCTGCAGCATTAGCAACTAGATTCATGACCTTGCGCAAATGTTACATCTTCTCCAGGTTTGTTTGAAGAGTGATGCACGAGTTTGGTCCAAAGCATTTGAAGAGAAGTTGCATGCGGTTGATCCACCTGTGAGATTAACTTGGGACAATCTAAGGCATGGATTGGAAGTGGAGTTTGGGAAGATAGAATATCCAACAAAGTGTGGCAAGAAGTATAGGGTTTGGTGCAAAGGGAAGATGAGCCAGTAGATGCGTACATACGTAAGTTGTCAATGGCATGGTAGCGGATGTGCAAGGCCGTAGCACCACAAGTACCCCCACTTGACATGATGAAGAAGGAAAGGTTCTTGGATGATCTTTGGGAGAATATACCGAGCTAAAGAAGCCTAGGACATATGAAGATGCCCTAGATGTAGCAAGGAACAAAGAGTGGAAGCTAAGAAGAATGAGTCAGCTAGGAGTAGAGTCTTTGCCCAGGAGGTCTGAGTTTCAACCTATGGATTCTTTGTAAGGTCGCATGCCAGGGGTTCATCATGAACCACTGGTTTCTGCTACTCCTCAGGTTATGCCAGCAGTGGTCACTACAGTAGTGCAAGATGATGGGCTAAGGAAAGACATGAGGCAAGTGGTAGATTTAATGAAGAATCTTAGCCTAAACATGCTAGGTAATGTGGGACATAATCCAGGTCAGGGGAGGTTTTCAAATCAGCCAGGAGGTGAATAAAGACCCAAGAATGGTGTTGGACAAAGCAATGGTAGAGTTTGGAGGCAGATGCCCACGTGTTATAATTGTGGAGAGTTGGGACACATTAGCCCACAATGTGATAAGCCACCAAGGATAGGGGGAGACATGTATCCATTGCCAAGATAGGTGCTAGCTAGGTCAAATGATTATGGCATTGAAATTAAGGGAGAAGAAGGAACCAGTGGATTAACCAAAGAGGAAAAGGGAAAGACAAAAGTGATAAGTGTGTCACCTTAGAGAAGGCAACAAAATTGGAGGATACATTAGTGATGCCTATTGGGAAGAGGACCACACAGGATAAGGAAGGAGGAAGTGGGGCAGGTCCTAGTAAGAAGAAGGGAAAGAGCCATGAAAACGAGGATGTCAAGGCCAAGAGAAAAAGAAGGGCTCGTTGCAAGTTTCATGTTTTAGATTTTCCACTAGGAGATGGGCAATTAAGCTATGACTTGAAGGAGGGGGACAAGCAAGAAAGCAGATGTTACTTTTGGACAGGTTATAGAGATGGTGCCTAAGCTAAAGCGACAATGGAAGAGGATGGTTAACCCAATAGAGAAAGAACCAGAGAGAGGTTCAGTGAAGGTGTTGGTGATGGATGAATCATGAGCTACTAGACATTTGCCCCAAATTTAGTAGATGTGTGGCACATAAGAATTTTTTTGGGACAAGGTTATGTTGATGGCGGAGCCCAAATATGTGTCATAACACACTCATGTATTGAAAAGATGGGTCTTATAGTGACTGGGGTGTCAGGCTTTTGAATCAAATTGGCAAACCATCAGAAAGTAAAATGTTTGGGTGTAGTAAAGAGCTTAGAAGTGGAGGCATATGATGCAAAGGTGGTGGTTGATTTCCATGTGATGCCACTGAGATTGGGAGAATATCCTATTATATTGGACATACCATGGTTACGTGCAGTGGGAGCTATTCAAGATTGGAGACGTGGTACGATTAGCCTTTATGAAAAGACAGATGCCAAGAAGCTATATAATATGAACACAAGGAAACTATTGGAGGAACTTTATGAAGATGAGGATGAGTCTAGTGATGAAGACTATTCCAGAGCGACTATCGAGGACAGTTATAGTACTACAAGCAATGATGAGGATGCTGATGTTGCATTTCTTCTGATGGACAAAGAAATCCATGAGCTTGGTTTAGTTGCATTTTCAAATGAGATTGAAGATGAAAGTGAAGTGCCTTATGAAGTGATTGAAGGGTTGATGCAAACCAAGGTAGAATTGTCAAAGAAGCAAGAATTGATGACACAAATGATCAGTGGAGACCTCTCAGCTATGGAGAAGGAGATATATTTGCACATGCTGTCCAGTTTTCCTGATTTGTTCATTACTTCATATGAAGAGATTAGAGGGTTCAAAGGAGAAGAGATGCATATAGAGCTGAAAGAAGGTGCTAAGCCAATGCACCAAAGGCTAATAAGGATGGGTCAAAGAGCAGATGGAAGCCTTGCAGGAAGAGGTGGACAAGTTATTGAAGGTAGGGTTCATAGTCCCAGTGGAGACCATAGAATGGGTGATTCCAGTAGTATTTAGCCCAAAGAAGTATGGAAAGTGGAGGATTTGTGTAGATTTTGAACCCTTAAATGTAGACACTAAGAAGAACCCATATCCTCTTCCATTCATCGATGAGATCTTGGATTCAGTGGCATGTTATGAGAGGTACAATGTGTGTGATGGTTTTTTAGGCTATTTTCAATTGAAGATTGCTCTTAAAGACCGACCAAAGACAGATTTCATTACACCATGGGGTTGTTATTGCTACACGGTATTGGCATTTGGGTTAACAAATGGACCAGCCTTCTATCAAGAGAGAGAAAATTGGGTAGAGTCTATTATTCCTCTTCCATCACCTAAGAGTACAAAGCAGTTGGCAACCTTTATACAAAAAGTGAAGTACATGGCCAGTGTATTGTGCAAGCCGAGTGAAGTTGGTAGTAGAAAGAAAATTGTTGGAAGTAGAGCTAGTGATGGCCAGAGTAATATTTGCTTGTCGACAATTTCATCATTACTTGCTACCATGACCTTTTGTTTTCTTAACGAGTTATGCCCTTTTTCTACAGTTAATTAATGGCACTAACATGTCAAATGTGGTCAAGAAATGGGTAATTGAGTTTCAAGAGTTTGAGATCTCTTTTTTGGTGGAAGACAGTACAAGAGCTACCCTAACTAATTTGTTGACTTACAAGGAGAATCCCCTTCTTGTTAAGGAAGAGGTGGTGACAAGAGTAGTTAAAGAAGTACCACAGATCAGCAATGCACATGTGTTTTTCTTTGATGGCTCATACAGAAAGAGCCATGATGCGGCTTAAGGGGGTATAACACTTAATGATCCAGAGGGGAAGCTAGTATGCAAGAGAGGGTTCAAATTGGATGCTCATAGTAACAATGAGGCTGAATATGCTACTTTGGAAGCCGGATTTCACATTTGTTTGAAGCATGGATTAGAAGGTTGAGCATAAAAGGTGATGCCTTGTTAGTTGTGAAGCAAGTGTTGGGTGTGTGGAAGAGCAAGAACACCTCATTAAAGGAAATATGTTTTAGAATTAAGGACTGTTAAAAAAGTTTGAAGCATGGAGCATCAGACACATTGAACGTGCTCTAAATAGAGAGGCACATGAAGCAACTCAAAGCATGATTGGGAAGCTATTTGTGTTGAGAACCAATTTGCCTCTTTATCATGGCCAGGAAAGTTTGGCTCAAGAAGATGAGTTTTTGCTAACAGGAATCATTCCAAAGGACATTCAGAAGTCTAAGAAGTATGGTTTTGTGCATAGAGCATCCAAGTAAAAATTGATTGGTGATGTCTTATACATGAAAGGGACTGATCTGGTGTTGAGACGTGTACCTTGGTGGGAGGAGCTTTATAGAGTGTTGGAAGAGAATCATGAAGGTGCATGTGGCAGACATTTTGCTCTAAAGATCACCTTGCATAAGATCTTGCAAGAGGGGTATGTATGGCCTAGTTTGAACAAGGATGTTCATCATTGGTGTAGGTCTTGCAATAGGTGTCAAGCATTTGGGAAAAGAGTGTTGAAGCCAGACCAAAAAAAACCATTATGGCATTTAATGTGTTTGAAAAGTGGGGGATTGATGCAATAGGCCCGTTACCTATCACAAGCAGGGGCAAAAGCTATATTTTGACTGCAGCGGACTATCTCTCTAGGTGGGCAGAGGCTATAGCAGTAAAAAAAATTACTACAAAGGATGTGGCAAAATTTGTGTACGATGAAATATGTTGCAAGTTTGGGGTGCCACTGGAGCTACTTTTGGATAAGGGGCTAGGATTTAGAGCTAAACTATTAGACTTTTTATGCACGAAGATGAAGATTAGGCACCAGTATACCACTCCTTATTATCCACAATGTAATGGCTTGCATGAAAGATTCAATGGTGAGTTGTTACAAATTCTTTTGAAAGTGACAAAGCACCAAGGAAAGAATTGGGATTTGGAATTGCCTAGTGCATTATGGGCTTACCGTACTTCGATGAAGACAGGTACAGGGTTTACTCCATTTCATTTGGTATATGGAAAGGAAGCACTATTGCATGTGGAAGTAGAGTTTCCTGTGGTCAAGATGTTAGAAAAGTTGCTTGGGCAGTCCAATAATGCATTCAAAGAGAGGCTCTTACAATTACAAGAGGTTCAGCTGGATAGGATGAGCGCATTGGAACATTATGGACAGATGCAAGATAAGGCTTTAGAAAAGATAAATGAAAAGGTCAAAAGTAAGGGTATCAAGAAACATGACTTGGTTTTGTGCTACAACAATAAGCTGGACAAGACATTCCAAAAGAAGTTTCAAATTAAGTGGGAAGGCCCTTTCAAGGTAGTGGAGTGTTTTTCGAATGGTATATATCAACTGGCTAACCTAGATGGGATTCTACATAAGTCAAGGGTAAATGGATTGCATCTTAAATTATGTCATGCTAGATTAATGATGGTGGAGGAAGATGAGTTGTTTGCAGAACAAGTAATGTATTTGAAGGATGAGGGGTCCTGTGACGCGGCAAGTCTCATATCTCTTTTTGCTGTTGCCGATCATGAATGATCTAGCAAGCTAGGGGATGGGCAAATTATGTTTGGAGCTTTTCGGAAGAAGTGATTGCGCATATGTACATACACATGCATGGTGCATCAAATAAAAATTGCCCATTTTCCAGAGCCAGGTAGTTACGTGAGGTCCACATGTGTACAGGTAGGACAACGTTTACATGGTACATCGATTTTCATTATCACCAGTATTAGTGTTTTTATAAAATAATGAGGAGCTGGTGGAGCGTAAAATTTCTCGAGAAAGCTATCAGTGGGCCGACGCCATGAGATAAGCAGGTGCGTCAGATGGCATCCAGTGGCGTCAGGAGGTCGAATGGGGTTAATACTTGCACGTGGGAAGCGGGGACACAATGGGGGTGTTTTCTTGTGATGAATTATGCAAAAAATATCATCATGAAAACTATATCTGGGGGCCACTTCATGTGATTGCGGGATGCATTATTGGAAAAAGTTGAGTGCCAGGTGTGCGGATGGATGTAGAAGGGTAACAAAAATGCACCGTGTGGCAATGTTTTGGCCTGTTCGGGGTCCGTTTGAAATCAATAAAAAGGTCAAAGGTGACCAAGGGATAAAGTGAAGTGTGGACACTGAAAAAATTGAGAAAAAAACCAGCAAAACATGGAGAGAAGAGGAGGAACAACCGCAACTTATTTTTTGTTGTTTTTGGAGCTATGTTTTGGCCATAAACTGCTCTTCCTCGGTTGGATTTGAGCACTTTGATATTGTAGACTGGGGTTTTGGGATGTTCTGGACGCAATGGTGCTGTCCATTTTGCCAAATTTCTCACTATGTTTCTACTGTTTTGGCTATGTAAGTTTCTCCTGTGAGCGAAGCCTCTGCTCAAATTTATAATTCTATCTGACAAATTTCATCCATATTGTGTGAGCTATTTGCCCCATTTGTGTTGACCTAAGCTCAATTGTATGTAAACATCATAAATCTTCCTCTTTTGAGCTGAGTTTTTGGGTGTGTGTGTGTTGAGTGGGCAAATGTATAGTCTCTCTCCTCTCACTCCATCGGTGTGTTCCCTGTCTCGGCCAGGTGGGTTGTGTAAGCCTAGTGGTGCCCCATAGTGTGTGTGTGTATCATCCCAAGAGTGTGTATCAGGTGATTATAGAAAGGCGTTGTGTGTGTTTCCATCCCGCTCACAACGTATAGATCAGAGCCGCCAAGAGCATGAAGATATTCTCACAAATTTACCACTATCAATTGGATAGTGTTTGTAATATTTGAAAACAATAAAGATTTGTTAAGGATTTATCTATTGTGAAGGTTTATTGGTGATTTGTGGTCTTGTGGGTGAAGTATTAGTTATGCGTCTATTGCAAAGATTTATTGGTGATTTGTGGTCTTGTGAATATCTATTAGTGGTTTGTTTATTGTCAAGATCTATTACTAATTTGTATCTTGTGGAGATCTATTAGTGATTTGTGTAGTGTGAAGAATTATTGATGATTTGTGGACTTGTTAAGATTTGTTAATGATTTGTCAAGAAATGCTTTTGTCAGTAAGATGGTTATATGTCAAGACAATGTAAAAACAACAAACTAAGATAGAAATGTATAAAAATTGAGAAGCAATTAACACAACCAATGCTTGAATTTATGAACAAAGTCTAGTGAATGGATATGATAATTTGAGAACTAAACAACGATCACTTGCTACGGTGGTTCAAACTTGGCTCAATTTCTAAAGTCTCTTCAATCTCCTCAAGGGTACATGTAGTTTCTACTTCATGAGATTCTTCTTGCAGCTCACTATCTTCATTTACCTCATTGTTTGTTACATCATAGGTCGATCGATGCATCTCCTTTGGGTAATTATCAGCATGAAGTCTTGCGAAGAGTCAATGGTTGCAGTACATATACATCAATTTCTCAGCTCTTGAACTTAGAAGACCGTTCCTAATGGTAGAGTGTACATATTTATGTGTACTCCAATTTCTCTCGGAGCTCAAATTGGATGCACATTGGGATAGGACTCTAACATCTAGGTGCTTGAGAGTTGGTGTACTTTCTTTCACCATTCTTCATTCACCACTTCCGTGATGGTAGCTTTGAGCAAGTTTCTGCACAAATTATGTACCAAACTTACCCTATTTAAGTTTAAACTTAGTAAGATAAGTCACAAACGATGCATGCTCATTAGGGTCAATAAAAAACCTCCCTACAACATCATAAAATCTCTCTAGCACCTCCTCATCAAGTTTGTCTACATCCATTACCCAATATTTTGGATCCAATAACAAAGCCACGCTGTGCAGTGGACAATGTGCCCCAACCCATTGAGCATGCACATACTTTCTCAAAATTTCTCTCCTCATTCTATTGAACGGTGTCTTCCAAGGCTTTGGAATGGGCTCTTGATGTTCCTTTGGATTTGCAAGGCTTGCTTGAATACTCCACGAGGCCACCCACACTTTACCTATGTTAGGACAAGTAGAATCCAATTGGCGTAAGGCAAGCATAGTTGGCATCATAACATTGTGCACATCCACCTTATCATCCTAGAATTGACGGGTAGTTAACATGTCTTGAATCACCCCTATTTTGCTTTTGATCTTCTTCCTTTGGGTGGCCTCCCATTCTAAGAACATGGCAAAAACAAATGTCTCCATCACAACATTTTTATTATTATAAAAGAGTCCACCGTGTAGAAGTTGGTACAACATCTAGTTTTGCTTGGTAGTTTTAACATGGTAGAGATCCTTTGACAATACATGTCAAGAACCCTCTGTGGCTTCGATACAAACTTGACTATTGTTCGGGCATTGTCTACTATCCATTTAAACCACTCTACATCATCGCTTTTGTACCAACCTTGCACTACTAGGTTCAGGCTGTGTGTACTGCAACCATTACTATATAAGCGAGAGAATTGATCTCAAGTATTCTAGCTGCTGTCTTGTAGTTATTGGCATTGTTCATGATCACTTGGACCACATTTCTTTTCCAAGATCTTCAATTGCATTGCCAATGATGTTAGCTATAGAACTACGAGACATTATTCTACCAGAGCTATCCACAACTTTAATAAAACATTGACCATAGTGACACACAAGCATGATGTTGATCAATGGATGCCTTTGAACATTGTACCAACCATCATTAACTATGGTGTATCTAGATAGTTTAGTTGCATTCGATATTACCCTTTGAACATCCTATTGTGTGCTTGTGTAACATTCATCTAGTAGCTGATTTCTCATATGGTGATATGTTGGAGGGGTAAAGCCAACACCATACTCTTTAATGAGTTTCCAAGATGAATTCCATGCATCACAGGTGACAATGGCCAATGATTCCCCAGTGAAATAGATGGCCTTTGCTAGTGCTAGTTGCACCTCTTCTAAGGCAAACACCTTGAAGATTGTTTCTAGGCTAACTTGTTTTGTTTTTGAAGATCCTACTTGAAACTTAAGAGATCCATGGTTTGGATCTACTCTCCTATTAGAGTGAGAGAAAGAGATACTCTCCTCATCTTGCATACAGTCCCCATGATGCCATACATCAATGACCCACAAAGTCATACATAATCTCTCCCAAGCAGCTAACTTGGCTCCATGCATAGTAGTATGGCTACTCCCTACATGATCTGAGGGCTTCTCAAGCATGTTTAAGTCACCCTCTATGCAATACTAGTCTGCCTAGGGTAGAGCCTTAGTCAAATGTGACCAACACTCACATGATTAGGCCCATAAAGGTTGAAGAAGCTAACCACGCTTCCTAGCCATTGCATGGTAAACCATTGGGCCTTGCCTAGCACAAGGATCCATAATGGCTTGCTGCTAAGAGTTTTCAAAAATCATACATACAGCTCCTTGAATGTCTCCTATCCCAAAAGAAACTGACCGGAATGTCTCAAATGTACCACACAAAATGTGTCCACGATGTCGACTCTATGTCTCTGATAAATCTACCACACAAAATGTGTCCACAAGGTCGAATATGTATGTCATAAAGGTGATTCTCTTACATCATAAGCAAGTGAATACATCCACCAACAAGTCATCTTTGTAGCTCTTATCTCAATTGACCTCTATGTTGAGATGCTTGCTAGCATTATGTCCCTCCAATTCAACCCGTTTGCAAAAAAAAAAAGCTTTTGTATTGCCCTGTGTGCATGCACCTATTGCCAGCATTAGATGAAACCTTTGCTTGCAAGGGCTAATAAAATCTAGTTGTGTTCTTTAAGAGCCTACCTAATAGTCAAGCTACCGATTTGTAGACTATGGGCTTAATAACACAAAGGGGCGTTGCCTGTGTTTCCTTATTAACCCTTTCCAAGTTTGCACGCTCAGCTTTGCTAAAGGCATGTGCTTGAATTTTTATTTTCTTCTCATGGCTACTTGTCAACATTTCAATAGCAGGATCTGTTGTTGCATGAAAAACTTGTACTACTGTTGTGATCACATGAGCCATAGCCGTTGCATACACCACTGCTAAGTGTTGGATAGTGTTGTGGCATTGTTGATCACTATTGTTGTGAAGTTAAATCAGAAATAAAATTGAAATTAAGCAAAATTTAATTGCCAATTAGCAACATAAATAATTGAGGGAGAGATTAAGAAAAAATAGATACAATGACACAGTGTTGAGATTTGTGAGGCTGACCCCCCCCTCTAAAGGAACTTGTATTAAATATGAAACTTACAAGACCTTTCTGCTTTGGAAAAGCCGTGTTTTCACACGTAGGTGATAGGGATACTACGGGGAGAGTGGATCATCCTAGAGAAAGATGAGAGTGGCGAAGTCAAGCCATTAGGGTTGGATTGAGAGCCCTAGAGAAGACCTAAGTGCAACCTTGAGAGTCCTGGAGCATTCTCACTTGATGGATCAAGAGGTATGCAACTATAGATTTTAGTAGTATCTCGATACCTGACCCCCCCCCCCCCCCCCCCCCCCCCCCCCCCCCCCCCCCCCCCCCCCTTGAAAATGAGGCTGAGCATGTGTTTAAATAGGCTCCGGGTGGTAGAGGGGTTCTCACACTACACAAAGCAATGGATCTAGAGATTCTAGACTCCTTAACCACCTCTTTTTGATCCAAAATGATTGGCATGCAAACCTTAGAGGCTAGATACATTGAATCCGGTCAGGTTTTGTGTGTGTGCATGGTGGCCCATAGATCTCATTCAAACAAAGGGGGAAAGTGGGGCTCTAGGGGTGCCTTCTCTTTGGGACCATTCATCTAGGTCAACCATCCCCATCCACACCCTTCGTACCCCTTCCCAAGACCTTGTTCCCATACCAGACCCATCACCCCCCCGCACATTTTAGTAATTTTGGCAATATTTTGACCATTCCGGGCACATTAGAACTCTGACAGAGATTTCATAATTGCCCCTTGCTCTTGGGATAGTTCCCTAGGCTCATGTGAACTCAAGGCTTCCATCTTGGCCTTGCAGAACTTTGAAATCGTGATTCTAGCCTCTTTGAAGCTTCCATCACATTAGCTTTCTGGTGGACAAATATTACTTGAGTGATCAATTCTAGAAATATTTGGCTCTGGTAAAGATAGTAATTATATCAAAATAAATTTTTGATGACATTTTCCCGTCTTAAAATCATATTTGTCCTCAACTATGCATCTATTTAAGATAGAGAGAGCCCATTTGTGCTGGTTGGATCCACATCGTAGCACGCCCTTTCCATACTAGGTGGCAAAGCTAGTAGGTGTTTAGGAGACATGGTCTGCACTAAACTGACTTGAAACATTTTTCCATTTTCTATCTTCGTGGACTCTTAATAGCACATCCTTTTTTATGTCGTGACAAACAAATAAGTGCTTAGGCGATAACATCGTTACTAAGCCTGACCATTTTTCCATTGCAATTTTTTTTAAAAATCATTTTATAGCTTGTCCTTTCCTATGACATGACAAACCCATAGGGGCTTAAGAGATAAAACTCTAAAAGCTGACCATTTTATAGTGTATACCAAAAACATAACATCTACTGTTGGGATAGGCATGTCCTTCTGTAACCATGGGAAACACTTATACACTTGTATAGCTTAGTGTTTGGCATTTAGCCTATGTGCTGTATGGCTATGTGTAAGCTAAGTAGAAAGGGAGGAGCTCCAGTCAGATACCTACTCCAAGCTTATAAATAAAGCCCTCTATGTACATACAATGCAATGTAACCTTATGCTATGAAATATAGTGCTAGTATTTTGAAGTATTGGACGCGCACTTTCGTGCAGAAAGCTCACTGTGTAACAATGGAAGCCTTCACTTTCAAGACCCCTTGAGTTCTCTCTCCCCATCATCCCCAACAACTAGTATCAGAGACAGCTTGCATTGTAATTAGCTTAACAATTCCACACACAATCCATAGAATACCCACTTATCCACTTTTCATCAGACACATAGTTTCTTTGAAGCTGATTAAGGCTACTAATAAAGCTTTTTATTCGCAAAAAATCGAATAATCCAGTACAAATTGAGTCGGTCGAAGATTATCGATCTGATTATGAAGCTAGAGCGCACCCTCTTCTTGCATCAAATCAGCCGCGGCTGAAAATCAGCCTTTTTTCATGAGAATCGACGGCTACTATCGGATTCAAGCATTCTCACTGCATGCAAGCTCGCGACGATCGGCCTCCACGGATGTTTCTACAGTTGCTAGGCGACCCCTCTTGCAATACCTGAATGCGGAATGGCTTCAAGATCAGCCCACCTTGCTTTGGATGGCAACTGCTCATCTCAGCAACTCTCATGTCTCGTTTTCTCTGTACATAATGCATTTTTTATAAAGTTATAATTGCCTTTTGAGCCTTTGATTGGCTAGTGGAGCTTCACACCAACATACTACACAACTCCAATAATTTGCAAAGCTCCCATTATAATATTTCTGTATTAAAACACGAAAGTTTATGCACACTCGAAGTGGCAGCCAAGCTCGACATCGACAACACACTCGACTTCGTCTCACCAAGATCCACATCGTCAATATTTTATGGTCAATTTGTATTCGATCAAGCTTCCAAGCTGTTCGAACTTCAAAGCATGATTCTCCAAGGCACACACACACTTCCACACACGTAATTTAACCACCACTTGTGAAGAGGGGCTTCACGCACGTGAAGAGTGACTTCACAATTTTGGCTTTCGATCATTGTGTACAGGGCAAGACACTGCCATAGAGAGAGTCTCCCTACTAGTAGGACCGAGTCCCTTCGTGTGTACAACCATTTTGCACCATGGGAGAAAAAGGGATTGAAAAATTTAATGGGGATGGTTTCCATACATGGCAGACAAAGCTATGTGGATACCTCATGAAAAAGTAGTTATGGCCTATTGTAAAACCGAAGTAAGCAAACCATCCACTTCTGTTGAAGGCACTCTCACTAGGGTCCACATCGCACCACCACAAGCTAAAGATGAACAAGCACTCAGCATAATTATCACATCGTCAACTTATATGTATTGTTGTTCTCATTCATTGTACAGGGAAAAAGATGGCACTTCGTCGAACAAAGCATAAACGAACTTTAGTCAATGGCACATGGTTACACAAATCCACATTCCCCTTGAAACATGCATATGCCATGACTGAACACAAGGCACAGGGTGCAACAATTTCTAGCTAAGTTCTTCTTATCTTCAGAGTTGCATTTGCACCGTGGCTTGCATATGTCATGTTATCGCAAATCACAAATCGTTGAAATCTCCAAATTCCAATCTACCAACTCTTGATATATTTTGACCTGTTCCACTTCATATTATACATGAAACTCAGTAGGAAAGTTTTGGTAGCCAGTTGACCATGTATTTCAATAGTTCATAAAATTTTCAAATGACTTTGTGTTTGCAGCACCTGTGCAACAAATACTCTAAAATATATAACTAATGTCTCAAGAGTTCTTTCTCTATGTTGATATTTTGAAACTGTTGTTTACACTCCACTCTTTATAACATTATCTTGTGCTCTAATTTCGTCTCAACTCTTATGACCACTTTCTCAACGGTTCTGCACAATTCTATTATTGGTTTTTTCAATATGAAATCTAATCATGTCACCATTGCAGGCAACGTAGATAACCAATAGAACAAAATGAGAAATTCAAGGGTATACTGCTCTATAAAACATATCACATTATGTTTCTTCAATGCACACAAATGCACATACTGATCACATTTGTATAACCTTGCAGAGACTTGTTACCCTTTTCAAGCAAAACTTTGCCTCAAAGAAAACCCCCAAAATTGAACCATGTCAAAAACCGACAGAGAAGCAAATGCACCTGCTAAACCTGGCAGGTTGCCGCTCTGACGCTTACATCAAGGGTTTTGCAAACTATGTAGAGTTGTGATTGTTAATAGACAGACCCATAAAACAGCTCAAACAAAACAAGAGCATGGGTATCAAATGAGCAATATGTTAGTTTTATACACACATCAACATAAGTGTAATTTTATCTTTTTTTCTTCTTGTCATTGCTTTGCTATCTACAATAAATAGTCAACATGCCTTTTTACAAGAAAAAAAAACATTTGTTTATCCCTTCTAGTACTCTTTCTTTCTAGGTCTAATGAAAGAGACCATTTACAAACTAACTATAGAAATTGACGTGCCCGAGGATCTCATGACAGTCGAGGACGGTAATTGTTTGCTTCAATTGAAGACACTAATAAAGTCCTACATTCTTGAGATGTTGCACTATGGCTATGATGTCGTGCTCGAGGACCTGTTAGATACAACAAACAATGACGCAAGTGAGATCTTGGAAAGCTTCAAGAGACATTGCAATGATGAGCCACCATCAATTACAGAGCAAAAGATGACATAACAACACAACAAGGATGTTTACAAAACACGATTTGGAAGTTTTGATCCGTATGCTTTCATCAACATCGACAACCCACCCATAGGTCACACCACCTTGAAAACATTTCAACAAATATCTCACTCGAATATATAGTCTAATATTCTCAAGTTCTAGCATGCAGTCTTGCACTAATCTTGTTTCTCTTTTTCCTGCTTTTGCTGTGCTGAATAGGACAACAAGACTCAAGTTCTGCTACTCGAGCACGACAATCAATCGAGCAAAAAACAACGGATATTGAATACATCGTCTACTCCATCACATGCCGCCAAAACGTACAAAAGTATGGATGTGTCACAAACAATTTCAAAAGACGAAAGGCAAAGCACACTCGACAACCACCTTCAAACATGTGATCCGATGTTCTTTGCTACCAGCCATTTGATGAAAACTTTAATTTTGACATACTTTAGTTCTACTAACACAACATCCTATTCCTCTCTTTTTCCAATTATTGTGCACAAAAATCATCTGCAAAATTCACATCAAGTAAACTGGTTCATTCATTATTAAAATACTCATATCAATCTCTATTATTTCACATTTAAAGCAAGTTTGTATCCTCTCATTTAAAAAAAAGAACATAATAACAATTTTTTTCTCTCTTTCCTCAACTCTCTTTCCTCAATTATTGTGCCAATAACACATTTGCAAAATTCACATTAAGTACATTGGTTTTTTCATTATTAAAATACTCATATCAATCTCCATTAATTCATTTTTAAAACAACTTTGTATGGGTGAAAGCATGAATAGGTGGAAAGCTATATATGTGATATAATTAAATAGCATAGCATGACATAGGGGGTGTGGTCACTGGTGCCATATTTCAGACGTCCAAATTTATATTCTAAAAAATGTTATACTGAAAAATTCAGCCTTCACACACCCACTTTGTTTCATGAGTAGTTGGTAGTTCCAAACACCGTGTCCCCCCCCCCCCCCCCCCCCCCCCCCCCCCCCCCCCCCCCCCCCCCCTCCTCCTCTCTCTCTCTCTCTCTCTCTCTCTCTCTCTCTCTCTCTCTCTCTCTCTCTCTCTCTCTCTCTCTCTCTCTCTCTCTCTCTCTCTCTCTCTCTCTCTCTCTCTCTCTCTCTCTCTCTCTCTCTCGCGCGCGCGCGCGCGGGCGTGCTCAAGGTCTACTGTTCTTAGAGCTTCTACTGTGCAAGCTTAGCTGCTTCAAGGACGATTGCAGTAACCGCCCTCTTCTCTTCGAGGTATGTCTCTCCCATTGAACATGTACACTCTCTACTGCTTGAGCATACGCCCCCCACCTGGGATCATTTGGCTACATTAAGCTGCATTTGGAGCTGCATGAGTGCCACACCTTGCTCATTTGCAACAAGAGGTGAGCAAAACCTAATGCTGCTGCTGCTGGCTGCATGAGAGGACATAGACTCCCGAGGTAATTTGCTAGTCCACAAGCTGCATGCAATCTTGGGGAAAATCCCATAGCACATCACCTTGAATGCCCTGCTTACAAGAGTAGGCCCATGAAGTTCTTGTTTCTTTTTAGCAGGGATGATAAGCGAGGGCACACCACGTCTCATGAGTTCATTGGATGATGTGCAGGTATATCACTTGAGACTGCATCATGGCACCTTAAAGCATCCGATTCAAGCAAGCAGCAGTCTAGTTAGGAACATCGAACCACCTATATGCTATGTGCTATATGGTATGTTATAGCAGCAGTCTAGTTATGTGCTATGTGCTATATGGTCACAACATAGCCATCATCTTGATTGAGTGGGTCGTTATATGCCGCATGTGTGGTTATGTGCTATGTGCTTTATAGTTCTATGCTATGTGCTCTGTGTGGTTATGTGCTATGTGATACATAACACAATGGACATGTGTAATATGTGCTATATAGCATACCTGTATGCTATATGCTCACAGTATAGCCCTAAAGTGTGTGTTAAATATAGATATGTGCTACATAGCACAATCTTTTTATGTGCTATGTGCTAAATAGCATATTTTGTGTTTTATATGTTCACAATATAGCCCTGGAGTGTGTGGAATAGTGAATTGTGCTATATAGCACAATCTCTATTTTTGCTATGTGTTACATATCACATCTCTAATTGTGATATGTGCTACATAGCACAATATTTGTGCTATATGCTATGTGCTATGTCTCATATAGCCCACTGCATATCATATACCCAACAAGCTTGCTCTATATAGCATATAGAGAAAATGTCTCGGCTATATCTGGTATTTTAAAAAGTCTCTCTGCTATGATCTACAGTGCATACTCTATGTAGCACTTATAGCACATTATACGTGGACTGTGCTATGTGCTATATAGCACAATGCATATCATATACCACATCAAGCTTGTGTTTATAGCATATAGAGTAAGTGCTTGTCTTATATGTGGTATTGCAAATAAAGGGATAAGATTCACACTGCATATTCTTTTCAGCAATCTGCTTTTGTTGGGTTATTGATGTTAAGTATGGAGCCTGATTTACCCTTGTAATTTTCTGTGGTAAAAGCGCACATTTGTAAGGCCCCCATTATGAGGAGAAGCCATCGTGCGTGAAGGAAAATCACTCACCGGAAACCAAAATTTTCACGGACAAGAATCAGGGGTAACTTTAAAGGAATATTCTTTTTCGCCAGAATATTATGGCCGGACGGCGGCCGGAAAGTGGTCGGAAAACAACCGGTCGGTTGGCCGGTGGTCGGTAGTCAATGGCCGATGGCCGGTGGTCGAAAGTCAATGGCCGGTGGCCGAATTCAAAAGCGGACTTGTCTTCTCAAGGGCGGCCACACATGGGCGGATTGGAGGGTCCGATTTGGACTTATTCGCAGAAGGGCGGCTACACATGGCTGTCTCTCATAAGAGAGAGCAGCCCTTTTGGCCTATAAAAGGAGGCCATTTCTACACACATTTTATAGTGTGAAGTTGATGCAACAAGGTGAGTGTGAGGTGGTGAGAGTGAAGCAAGGCGGGAGCTCCATTAAGGGTATAATCCCTTTGTAAACTACTTCTTGTTTTGAAGTACTAAAGCCATTGAGTGGCTGCTTTCCCGTGGACGTAGCCCACATTGGGTGAACCACATATATCGTGTGTACTCTCTCTCTCTCTCTCTCTCTACTCTATAATCTAGTGTATATAAATCTGTCTCTCTCCATTAAGTAATCTACTCAATTATCTATTTAGCTACGTCTTATTTCCTAACAACTGGTATCAGAGCAAGGTTTTCTCGTAGCTAAATTATCTCAAGAAAAGGATTCCTTGAATTGAGTGGGAGTTATGGCGGAGGAAGGGAAGCTCAAGATTGAGAAGTTCAACGGCAAAAACTACCAACATTGGAAGATGCAGATTGTAGACTATCTCTACCAGAAGGACCTCTATTTGCCACTAGGCGGTCTTGCGAAGAAGCCCGCAACAATGGCAGATGAAGCATGGATTGTCCTTGATCGAAAGGCACTGGGAACAATCCGGTTAAGCTTGGCGTCAACGGTGGCCTTCAATGTTTCGGAGATGAAGACCACGGAGGACTTGATGAAGTCACTTGACGACTTCTACGAGAAACCATCGGCATCCAATAAGGTATTTCTTATGAAGCGCTTGTTCAATCTAAAGATGGCAGAGAATGGTTCAGTTGCAGAACACCTAAATGACTTTAACACAAACATAAGTCAACTTCGATCAGTGAAAATCAATTTCGATGACGAAGTGCGAGCTCTCCTTATACTATCATCTCTACCGGATAGTTGGGACAGCCTTGTGATGGCTGTAAGTAATTCTATCTCTGGCACAAATACTCTTAAGTTTGATGATGTTGTGGGTGTTCTCCTAAGCGAGGAAATGCGAAGGAGAAGCACAAGAGAATCATCAAGTGCTGCACTATCAGTGGAAACAAGAGGAAGGCTTAAGGAGAGGTTCAAAAACCAAAAGGGTCGTGATCGCTCAAGGCGGAGCAAGTCACGCACAAAGTCAGTTCTTGAATGTTGGAACTGCGGCAAGAAGGGCCACGTCAAGAAGGATTGCTGGTCCAAGAAGAAGAAGGAGATAGAGTCTCAAGACAACAAGCCAACATCGGAGGCCAATGTGGCAGGTAAAGTAGAGCAAGATGCTCTAATTCTCTCATTAGACAATGTGTCTAATTCCTGGATAGTAGATTCCGGGGCTTCATTCCATGCGACACCACACAAGCAACATTTCCAAGACTACACCAAAGGTAATTTTGGGTATGTATACTTGGGAGATGATGAAGCTTGTGAGATTGTCGGCAAAGGTACAGTTTCTGTCAAAACTGCTAACGGAAATAAATGGAAGCTTAAAGATGTTAGGCATGTTCCTTCTCTTCGCAAAAATTTGATCTCTACAGGACAATTGGACGATGAATGTCACAACATTGCATTCGAAAACAAACGGTGGAAGGTCTCAAAGGGATCTTTGGTGGTTGCCAAGGGTGAAAAAGTTGGTACACTTTACTTGTGTACTGTTAGCACGCAACCTTCAGCTTGTGCAGCAACTACAGAAGTTGACAGTGCGGTGTGGCACTACCGACTTGGGCATATGAGTGCCAAAGGAATGCAAATCCTTCAAACAAAGAAGCTTCTACCAGGTTTGAAAGAAGTGGACTTAGAGTTCTGTGAAGATTGTGTTTATGGTAAACAAAAGAGGGTAAAATTTCAAAAATCACGAAATGAAAGAAAAAATAAAAAACTTGAGTTGGTTCATTTTGATGTTTGGGGTCCTGCAAGTACACCAACACTTGGTGGCTCATTGTACTATGTAACATTCATAGACGATGCGACTAGAAAAACATGGGTTTATGTCATGAAGAATAAATCCGATGTATTTTCCATATTTCAAAGGTGGAAAGCCTTTGTGGAGAATGAAACAGGTACCAAGGTTAAATGCCTCAGATCCGACAATGGAGGCGAATACTGCAGCAAAGCTTTTGAAAGATTTTGTGCTAGCAATGGCATTCGGAGGCAAAGGACAACCCCAAGGACACCTCAACAAAATGGGATTTCAGAAAGGATGAACAGGACAATCATGGAACGAGCAGGAAGCATGCGGCTACATGCAGGCCTACCGCTTGAGCTTTGGGCGGAAGCTGTAAGTACGTCTGTGTACTTAATCAATCGGTCACCCTCAACGGCATTGGATGGGGGAGTTCCAGAAGAGGCATGGACAGGTAAACCGGTGAATTATGCATTTCTCAAAGTGTTTGGGTGTGAGGCTTTCATGCACATAGATAGAAGCCTAAGATCAAAGTTAGATGCAAAGTCCAAAAAGTGTTTCTTCATTGGCTATGGAGAAGGAGACTTTGGGTATCGCCTATGGAATCCTGAAGATGGTAAAATCTTAAGGAGTAGGGATGTAATTTTTAACGAAAAAAATATGTACAAAGATTACTTGGAAAGAAAACAAACAAAAGAAACAGGTGATGAGTACATGGAGCTTGAGGACGGTGAAGACTCAAGGACTGCAAACGGTGACAATGTGCAACAACGTCAACCAAATGAGGAGCCTCAACCTATTCCCCGAAGATCTACAAGAGCAAGTAGACCTCCAGAAAGGTTTGTTCCTTCCTTCAACCATCTCTTGATCTCAGATTCTGGAGAGCCAGAATCATATGAAGAAGCTATGCAACATGAATCCAAAGAAGAATGGACGAAGAGCATGCAAGTGGAGATGGACTCACTACATCGCAACCAAACATGGGAGTTGGTTGAGTTGCCTAAAGGTAAGCGGGCACTTCAAAACAAATGGGTGTACAAGCTAAAGGAAGAAGAAGGTGGGAAGAAAAGGTACAAGTCTAGGCTTGTGGTAAAAGGTTTTTCTCAAAAGAAAGGTATTGACTTCAATGAAATGTTTTCTCGTGTTGTAAAAATGAACTCAATTAGGCTTGTCTTAAGCCTTGTGGTTGCTCATGATCTAAATCTCGAGCAAATGGATGTAAATACGGCATTCCCTCACGGTGACTTAGAGGAGGAAATCTACATGCTTCAACCAAAGGGGTATGAAGTAAAAGGTAAGGAGAAAATGGTTTGCAGATTAAAGAAGAGCTTGTATGGTTTAAAGCAAGCATCAAGACAATGGTACTTGAAGTTTGATCGATGGATGTTGGATCATGGATTCACAAGATGCAACTCGGATCACTGCCTCTACACGGAGAATTTGGGAGATGGGAAATTCATCATCCTAATGTTGTATGTTGATGACATGTTGATTGCAAGTGCTAACATGCAGGACATCAAAGACCTAAAAGAGGAGCTGTCCAAATCTTTTTCAATGAAAGATTTAGGTGCTGCAAAGAGGATACTTGGTATGAAAATATCAAGGGACAGGACGAAGAAGACAATAAAGCTATCTCAAGAAGATTACATCAAGAAGGTACTAGAAAGGTTTTCAATGCAAAATGCAAAACCAGTTTCTACACCTTTGGCTGGTCATTTTAAACTAACGAAGGATATGTGTCCAAAGACACAAGAGGAGATAGCCTATATGTCTAAAGTTCCATATGCTGCAGCGGTAGGTTCTCTAATGTATGCTATGGTCTGGACAAGGCCAGACATTGCACATGCAGTGGGAGTTGTGAGTAGGTTCATGGACAACCTAGGTAAAGAGCATTGGCAAGCTGTGAAGTGGATACTTAAGTATCTAAAAGGGACAACAACAAATGCTTTGTATTTTGGAGGAACTGATATTTTTCTAGAAGGGTATGCTGATGCAGATATGGCAGGTGACAAAGATACTCGAAGGAGCACTACTGGCTATGTGTTCACGGTTGGAGGCACAGCAGTAAGCTGGGCTTCAAAGCTGCAGAAAGTGGTTTCACTTTCTACCACGGAAGCAGAGTATGTAGCAATGACGGAGGCAAGCAAAGAAATTATGTGGCTTCACAGATTCTAAGAAGAGCTTGGATCAAAAAAGACAATTGTGTCTTGTACAGTGATAGCCAAAGCGCTATCCATCTTGCAAAGAACTCAGCCTTTCATTCAAGGACAAAGCACATTGAGGTGAGATATCACTTCATATGCACTCTTTTGGAAGAGGGATAACTAAAGCTAGGAAAGGTGCGTACAAGTGAAAATCCTGCAGACATGTTTACAAAGGTGGTCAACAAGGAGAAGTTGAGCTTTTGCTCATCTTCAATCGGCATTCAAGGATAAGAAGCCAGAATGGAAAGCAGTCACAGGTTTGGTTTGGAGATCAATCTCCAAGTGGGAGATTGTTAAGTATGGAGCCTGATTTACCCTTGTAATTTTCTATGGTAAAAGCGCACATTTGTAAGGCCCCCATTATGAGGAGAAGCCATCGTGCGTGAAGGAAAATCACTCACTGGAAACCAAAATTTTCACGGACAAGAATCGGGGGCAACTTTAAAGGAATATTCTTTTTCGCCGGAATATTATGGCCGGACGGCGGCTAGAAAGTGGTCGGAAAACAACCGGTCGGTTGGCCGGTGGTCGAAAGTCAATGGCCGGTGGCCGAATTCAAAAGCGGACTTGTCTTCTCAAGGGCGGCCACACATGGGCGGATTGGAGGGTCCGATTTGGACTTATTCGCACAAGGGCGGCTACACATGGCTGTCTCTCATAAGAGAGGGCAGCCCTTTTGGCCTATAAAAGGAGGCCATTTCTACACACATTTTATAGTGTGAAGTTGATGCAACAAGGTGAGTGTGAGGTGGTGAGAGTGAAGCAAGGCGGGAGCTCCATTAAGGGTATAATCCCTTTGTAAACTACTTCTTGTTTTGAAGTACTAAAGCCATTGAGTGGCTGCTTTCCCGTGGACGTAGCCCACATTGGGTGAACCACGTATATCGTGTGTACTCTCTCTCTCTCTCTACTCTATAATCTCGTGTATATAAATCTGTCTCTCTCCATTATGTAATCTACTCAATTATCTATTTAGCTGCGTCTTATTTCCTAACAATTGAGACTTAAATTAGATGTGTTGTCTTCTTTGTTTCACAGGCACTACTTGCAAAATTAGAGACCAACATAGCACAGGAATCAGAGCACTTTAAATTTTGTGTTACCATGGAGAGGACTTCACATAACGTGGGAGCCAGTTTGATGAAGCCTTTTCCTCCTGTTGGTTTTAAGCAGAGCATTAGCGAGGTGGCACTTAATGGGTTCTACCATTGTGTAGGATGTGGATTCCCGTTCGATGCCAGAAGCTTGGATGTATTCTCCTTGCATTGCACCCATGTGTACCATATGCTATGCTTCGCCCATGTATGTAGGGACTATGGCTATTGTGTTGCACTAGATTGCAACATGTCTATTCCCCCAAGATCTAAGCATATGATTGGTCTGAAGGTGAAGAGTGAGATGAAAGAATCAAGAGTAGGAAGTCACTATGTCAATTATTTACTACTACTATTGCAGGCCCACTTTCCATTGGTAGTTTAAACTCTTGCATTTAATGAAATCATTTGCAGGTACAGACATCGCAACAGAGACCTGTATACAAGAATCATTGAGGAAAAAAACAGAGAGAGTCTCTACGCAGGCCACTGGTAGGTACCAAAATCAGTATTTAAGTGTGTATTTTGGGATACTCCAAGTGAGACTTTGTAAATAGCTTGCTTTGTAGAACAATCATCACATGATTGCTCCAACAAGACGATGCATTCCACAAGGAAGAATGGCCTGATTACCCCAGGGATGCAGCCAGGCCTTGAAGTGGAGTCTACCCGAGAGATGCAGCCAGCCCTTGAAGCGGAGTCTGTCGTAGGGGATGCAGTACGTGGAGTAGTTGAAGACATCTTGATGGCAAAGTCTTCTGCAGTCAAATCACCTAGGCAACAACTAACTCCAAGAAGGATGTTGCGTTCTCCGTTGAGTGCCAAAGCATCACCAAGTGTGGACACTAGAGATGAAGCATCAGACGAGGCAGTTGCAGATGCGGTGAAAGCAACACCCCCTCCAGCGGGGAAGAAGACAACACCAAAGCGCAAGAAATCGACTCCCAAGAACTTAGGTGGAAGTCCCACAATGGATATACCTCTTGATTCATTTAGGAAGAGAAAGAAACCAAATGCAAAGAGCTGTGTGTGTTTTTGTTGTAACTTCATGCAATTAGAAGATGTCTTTAGAAGGCATGTGCAATCCATTGCACCCCTATTGTATCATGCTCATTGATGAATCAAGTGTTGGAATTTGTTAGTGACATGTCTCTTAATTATTTGCATCGAGTAGTTGCAAACTATTTGATTTATTTTCTGTACATGTTTAGTAATATGTTTCTACTTTCTCTTGTCGTAGATAATCAAGAAGTTGAAAAAAGAGGAACTTTCATGAGACGCACTCGCTCTTCAGGGTTTATAGATGAGGGGTCTGTAGGTTCACTGGCTCAGTCTTATCCTGTGAAGAATCCAAGAAGGGGTGCTACAGCTTCCAAGGGGGTTACAGGCAAAACAAAAGTGTCTTTTGATACAGTTGAGGGGTCTGTAGGTTCACTGGCTCAGTCTTATCCTATGAAGAATCCAAGAGGGGGTGCTACAGCTTCCAGGGGGGTAACAGGAAAAAAAAGAGAGTCTTTTGATACAGTTGATCCATGCACACCTACTAGTACTACTGAATTTGTTCCAAATGTGCCTAATGCAGTTGATGTGCAGGTTGTGCATGATGATGTGCGTACAGATGTTGACCGTGCTAAACTTGAAAAGGGTACATTACCCACCCCCACCACAGTTGAATCTGGCACAGATGCCATTGATGATGCTATGGTAGTTGATGCCTGCACAGATGCCATTGCTGATGCTACGCTAGTTGATGCCTGCACAAATGACATTGTGGATGCTATGGAAGTTGATGCTCGCACAGATTCTGTTGCTGATGGAAATGTTAATAATGGTGGAACAGAAAGTATTGTTCATGCTGTCATAGATGCCTTACTTGATGCAGTTGTGGCTATGGGTACAGATGCCACTGTTGAATCTGGCACAGATGCCATTGATGATGCTACCACAGTTGATGTCTACATAGATGCCATTGTTGATGCTACGGTAGTTGATGCCTACACAAATGGCATTGTGGATCCTATGGAAGTTGATGCTAGTACAGATGCTGCTGCTGATGGCAATGTTAATGATGGTGGAATAGAAAGTATTGTTTATGCTATCATAGATGCCCTTCTTGATACAGTTGTGGCTATGGGTATAGATGCCACTGTTGAATCTGGCACAGATGCCATTGATGATGCTACCACAGTTGATGCCTGCACAGATGCCATTGCTGATGCTACGGTAGTTGATGCCTGCACAAATGACATTGTGGATGCTATGGAAGTTGATGCTAGCACAGATGCTGCTGCTGATGGCAATGTTAATGATTGTGGAACAGAAAGTATTGTTCATGCTGTCATGGATGCCCTTCTTGATGCAGTTGTGCCTATGGGTACATATGCCACTATTGAGGATACCAGAGGCATGGGTGAGGAGGTCCTCATTGAGAGATAAGCTGGAACACGTGAGGCAATGGGTGCAAGTGATGTCACAGCCCAAGCCGAGGTGGTCTGCCCAAGTGATGCAGCTGATGACATTGTTGATGCAGAGGAGGAAAAGGGTACAGATGCCGCTGTTGAAGATATGGGAGGCTTGGGTAAGGAGGACCTCACTAAGAGAGTACCTGGAATAGGCTCAGCAGTGGGTAACGGTGATGTCGCGGCTTCTTCCGACACAGCTGAGGCATACGACAGAGCAGTTCAATCGAGAGAGGCAATGTGAGAAGTTCTCGTGGCTGCTCATGAAAGAGGCAAATACACATAATAAAACTGAGGCATGTATAGAGCAAAACAATGAGACAGGGAAAGGCACAGAGGTGCCCACTGATAGAGAAACTCAATCGGGAGAGGCAATGGGAGAACATTTCATGGCTGCTGTTGACACGAAAGAGGCAGTTGCACATGATACAACCGAGTCTTGTACAAATCCCACTGTTGGGAATACCAAAGGTAAAAGTCCAGAGGTCCCTTTGGGTCGAGCGGCTGCTACAGATACAAATGAGGCAGGTACAAAGAATGCTGATAAAGAGGCCAAAAATGGACATGAATATGAGAGGCAAGAGAGGCCGTGTCTTGTGGTAATGCCAGTACAGATTGTTGCACTGCCTTGTGTGTCTTTTGAGGACAAGAAGAGAAGGGACAATTTATGCATCATACTGGATGTGAATGGGCTTCTCATAAGGAGGTATAAGGTCTCCTTCTACAAAGGAATAGCGAGAAGCAGTATTCCTGATTGGGCAAGATCAAGGTATCAGGTAGTCACCGGGCCAAATGCTACAGGAAAGATGCAATTTGAATATGTGGTCAGGCCCAATGCATCAATCTTTTTGCATGCACTGCTGCAAAGAGCACAAGTTGCACTATGGAGTTGCATGACCCAGGACAATCTAGCACTTGCTTTGAGTGCATGCTTTCCTAGGCTGAACAAACAACATTGCCTGGATATTATCAGTCAAGAGGGGTGTAGAGAGGTGAGCTTCAATCTAAATGAAGTTCCTGGGATCCCTCCATGTAGAGATAACGCAAAGCCCATATTTTTCAAGTGTTTGAAAGAATTTTGGAAGCACCATCCTAAGTTCAACTCTGATAATACACTGGTGGTGGATGACATACTCTACAAGTGTCTGCTCAACCCTCCCGGGACTTGGGTCTGTCCTGCTTCATTTGAACCAACAGATATTTGTCAGTCCCCAATTTACCTGGTTAGCACATTGTTCCCTTGGTTAGTCAAGTGGAGAGTCTCACCTAGCCCTAATGATTATGCAAAGATGAACGAGTTTGAAAATCCTTCGGACATAGTGTCTGCTCGTGTCATCAACCACTATAGAAGTCAACGAGAAGTATGTAGGGAAGGTTGATTGTGGTTATGGAATCATGTATACAGCATTTTGCGCACTGAATGTACTTGCGATTACTATACAAAAAACTGACCTGTTCAAAGTTCTCTAAACTTAATGATTGAATGATGTAATTTTATTTTGGTGATATGATGTAATTTTATTTTGCTGATATGATGTTGTCATACTCTGATAGAGTCCTGCTACATGGCACACATAATAGCATAGACAGGACCATCGGGCTATTATTACACATAGTTATGCTATATAGCACTCATACTGCAAGAAATACTATGACATAATAGCATAGATAGGGAGATTGGCCTCTTATTACACACACTTACGCTATATGGCACACATAGTGCTCTCAATATGTAATATAGCTCTTTCACATACCACACATCATATCATAGACACAAACATTGTGCTATGTGATACACACACTTTTACTGTATAGCACACATGTTGCTATCTTACTACAATAGAGTCCTTTTATAGCATAGACAGGGACATTGGGCTATTACTACACACACTTGTACAATATAGCACACATAATAGCCTAGGTAGAGACAATGGACTTTTTTCAAGGTGCAACATGTTCACAATAGTAACCTCATTATCTGAAATGTGTGTGATTCTATGCTATGTGCTCTGTGTGGTTGTGTACTATGTGATACATAGCACAATGGACATGTGTAAGGAGGTACGAATGGTGAAGGCTATATAGAACATAATATAAGCATGTTAAATACGTATCATGCTGCTTCATAGGGCATGACATTGTAAATGGTTTCATGTAGTTCCAGAGATAAATAATATGTCTTTGAGGTAGCATCTACCAAAGGCATGTCAAACTTGATTGCCCGAACAAGGTGAGAGTACAGGTTAGTAACTCCCCTATCATCAAGTAGAGTGTAGTGATTTGGGTCCCCATCTTGCTGTTGATAATAACACCCTGTGACAACATAAGTGTTTTTATCACATTTGTTTTCCCACTTATCTCTTAAGATGAAATTTGTCATCCATTTTCTCTTTGTACATCTCAAAAGAAAGAACTCTACACCTTCTGCATTGCCAACGTCTGCATTGACTGCAAAGTTATCACCTTCAATGAGATACTCACTCAACATATCCTGGGATCCCTCAAACATTGCAGCTTCATCTTCTGGTACCTCAGTCTCTTCTGCTACCTCAGAGAGTGGTTTCAATGCCTTATGTGTCCACTTGCCTACATATGATTTACTGGAACAAGTCCTCCAATGGCCCTTCATGCAAGCATCACAAAAACAAGAAAGCTGCATGGTCCTTAATTGAGTAGGATCATGATGACAAAAGCCTGAAATGCAATGGAGTGATCGAGATCCTGGTACTCTCTCACAACCCCATAGATTAGACCTGTCCACTTCTGTCTCTTTTACTAGCCAAAATTTCCTGTTTATAGTAGGACCTGCTTTAGTGGATTGTGCATAAGAGCTACATGCAGCATTGGACATTGTTCTCGTAAAAAATGCAACCACGTCTGCAGCTTACCTAAGAACAACTCCATTACTCTTGAGTTGTTCATGTGTAAGGGCTCTCTTTATCACAGCACTAGCGCCATCATGCTCCCCCTTGCCATGGCCAGAGCCAAAAAAATTCCATGTCATCTCTGTACCTGTTAGTTGGTAATATCTAGCAACAAAGTAAAATGGCCTTACAGCCTTGAATTGCGAGGCTGCACCATCTGACCACACCCAGTGCTTCTTGAAATTCAGCCCCTGGTCTTTAAGCCACTGATCACAAAGAAGAAAACAATGCTGGAAAAATAACGTATCATGTTGCCTATCATCGGAGATGTAGAAATGCATATGCTTGATCATATTGTCATCTTCCTTGTCACGCATGTACGTTATGTGAACAAGGATGGTGCATTGATCTGTATGCCAATGCATGGATTGTACTTCATTTTGCTCTTTGAACGAGTAATTTTTAGCAAAGTCTACTACAGATATAATGGTATCTGAAGGAAACACCTTCAAACATTCTTTGTATTGATGTGCCTGCCATCTGTAAGTAAAATTGTGCTCGATGAAGATTCTGATGTCGTCTTTTATCCTCCCTGTCAGCTCACTTAAAGCCACCTGTTTGAGTGACAACATCTTTCTCTTACTTAGACCATGCTTAGTTTGAACTTTAATGTCCTCAAAGACTTGCAGTGGAACTGTCTTTGTCATCTCTGCAAGTTCTCGTGGACAAAGGCTGAGCTTTTCCACACCACAGTTTTTGCATTGGCCCATCAAGCAGGTGTGTTTATGGAACATATCCCCCTCAGCCTTTGTACATACGCATGATTCCCACAACTTCGTGATCCCTGAAAACGAGTGCTCAACAACAAGACATTCTGCATTCACCCCATCTGATTTGCAAACATTGCATTTACATGTACATGACCTCCCATGAAAACCAAAAGCAGATGAGCGCATAACATTAAATGCATCTTTGAGATACATCAGTTTGATATGATAAACACAACAGCAAGTATTTCGATCTTTCAACTTTTGCATGAACCAAGGCTTCAGCTTCTCAAAGGACCTTTGCCCAATTGTCACATGTGGGTGGCTATCTTTAAACTTCAAGAAATGCTCTGTCTGCTTGAAAAAAAAATGCATTAGAATTACATTTTGCTATATATCACACATAATAGCATAGCTACAGATGCATTGGTATAAATACATATAGCTATGCTATATAGCACAGATAATAGCATAGATAGATAGCTCAGCTTTCATTACATGCTCAATTTTGTTATATAACACATAGTAGCATAGATAGGGATTTTTAGCTGTTATTACACACACATCACACACGTCTGCTATATAGCACACATAGTGCTCTCATATTATAACACAGTTCTTTTACATAACACACAAAAGGGATATTGTGCTATTATTACACATATCACACTCTGCATAGAACACATAATAGCATATACATGGATATCATGCTACTATTACACTAACATCTGCTATGTAGCACACATAGTGCTCTCATAATATTATAAAATCTGATAGCACACATAATACCATAGATAGGTATATTGTGCTATTATACACACATGTCTGCTATATAGCAGACATGATGTTGTCATACTCTGATAGAGTCCTGCTACATGGCACACAGAATAGCATAGACAGGACCATCGGGCTATTATTACACATATTTATGCTATATAGCACTCATACTGCAAGAAATACTATGACATAATAGCATAGATAGGGACATTGGCCTCTTATTACACAAACTAACGCTATATGGCACACATAGTGCTCTCAATATGTAATATAGCTCTTTCACATACCACACATCATATCATAGACAAGAACATTGTGCTATTCTTACACACACTTTTACTGTATAGCACACATTTTGCTATCTTACTACAATAGAGTCCTTTTACATGGCACACTTATAGCATAGAAAGGGATATTGGGCTACACTTGTGCAATATAGCACACATAATAGCGTAGGTAGAGACAATGGACTATCTTAACACATCACTTGGATACATATCACATATAGTAGGATGTACACAACTCCATAACACCCAATGGGTAGCTAGTCATAAGAGTGATATGTTTCACTTGAGAGTTATTCATTGTAAGAATGAGACATGTTTACCTGAGATTCATCAAGTAAGTGTATGGGATGCTCTATCCAAAATGTACTAATTGTTTGCTTCAATTCCTCTGATAAGGACCCAACATTTGCAGACTTCCTTTTGCATAAGTCAAACCTCAATGTACTTGACATAGGATCGCTGTCAAGTCTACCCAAAGCTGAATATAAATTCCTTGGATGAACATTTAATAGCTTTTCCACTTTATGAAGAGTAACACCTCTACCTTGGCTCCCATTATCATGCAGTAATCCATTCACCAGCATGCTAAATGTGCTTCGTTTTAAAAACATCTCGTTAGCTGATTTTGGAATCTTTAATTCCTGTAAGGAGACCTTGAGTGCAGAAATAAGGCCATTTGCAGGAAGATACAAATATTCACAGAATGGCAAGATTCTATCATCATTGAAAACACCTTGAAGAATTGCATTCTTATCTTTTTTCCCGTAACTATGCAACTGTCTCACAATGTGCTGAACAATATTCTGAATAGTATGTTGCTTCTTGTCTTCCTTTGTGTGTACATCGACGTCCTCCCTATGAAAATCTTCCCTATGACAATCTTCCACTCCAATGTTGACGCTTGGCTATACTTGCTTTCTTGCACGCCATCGCTTTCTGTACTCACGTTTAGCCTGTGCTTCATACTTCCTCACTGCAATAATTTCATTCTCATTTAGACAAGCCTTTCTCTTGGAGTGCACCTGCGTATGAATGGTGTCTATTCCATGTGCCTCATCATAAAATCCGTCGTCCACCATCCTGGAACAGTCTGCAGTAGTTTGAAATGAATGAAGTTGTACAAAACTTCGTGATTGTAATAGTGAACTGAAATCCATTTGTGCTGCATTCAATTGAGTTTAAGAATCCATTGCTACTTGTGAGGAGGTATGAGCTAGAACCAAAGCAAGAGGAAGGGAGTCTCCATCATCCATATTCTGAATAGGAGAGTAGGAGAGAGAGAGAGAGATGGAGATGGGCATTGGAGGCCATCTGAGAGAGAGAGAGAGAGAGAGAGAGAGAGAGAGAGAGAGAGAGAGAGAGAGAGAGAAAGGGAGAGAGAGGGAGAGGTCCACGCGTGCTAACCGCTCCATGTCTTTCAATCCGAGTAGTGGAGTCGTGAAGTCGGTTATCTTACCTATATTCTTTTAAAAATTATTGACTTAAAAGCCCAGCTATGGTGCCATCCATAGCATCATACTTGGTGTCCATGGACACCAAGTATTTAGACACCATTCTATGCTTTCACCCGTATCCTCTCATGATAATAAAAAAAAGTAATAACTTTACAATCCTCCCTAAAGTCTCTATTGATTGAAACACTAAATTTTGTTTCCTCTAAAAAAAAGATAGCATTTCTCAAATGTATATATGTCTTTCACACAGTGTGGCCATTCAAGCCAAATTAGTGATGCTTTTGTTTCCTTTAGTGCACGATGTTAAATATCAATTTTCATATGTCGTATTGTATTCTATAGATATTATATAGCAAGGACCACCAAGCAAGACTAGCTACTTTGTAAGCTCTTCATTCTTTTTCACTTATCTGGAAGCAGAGCAAACCATGTGGGTGCTTTTGAACCCTCCGATTGAATGTCATGAAGTTGATTACTTCGTTAGCATAGTGGGCAATTCCAAATCCCTGGCCTGTCGTTAGCCCACGTGGCTCCTCTTTTAAAAAAAAAACTCCATCGATGAAAAGCTCTAAAAAAAACTACGCCGTCAAAAGCTACCAAGTGAATAAATTAACAAAGTAAAAAAAGCATTTTGCATTGCTCTTAGGAGCAATTCGATCTTCTCCACAAGTAGTTCGCAGGCTACAAAGCTTGTTGGCCAGTATGTATATTAAGTGCGGTGCACTTGTTAGGGCACAACAAGTTGTTGATGAGCTTCGCGTCGGGGATGTCTTCGGTTGGACTGCACTTATTGCAGGATATGCCCGACATGGGCAGGGTCACGAAGCTATGGGGTGTTTTCATTACTTGCAAAACGAGGGCCTCTCTCCGGATGCGGTCACCTATGCTTGTGCCTTGAAGGCACGCGGTATTATTCAACAAGTTGATCTGGGCAAACAGATTCATGCCGAGATTGTTAGTCAGAGGTTGTTGGAGAAGAATGTGTGCTTGGCAATGTGTTGGTATACATGTATGCTAATTGTGGTGTACTTTGGAAAGCACAACAAGTTCTGGACGAGCTTCCCAACCGAGATGTCATCTGGACTGCATCAATTGCAGGATATGCCCAAGAAGCTTTGAATTGTTTCCATTGTATGCGAAGTGAGGGTTTCTCTCCAGATGCAGTCACCTATGCTTGCATTTTGAAGGCATGTGGCATTATGCGAGACATTGATATGGGCAAATAAATTCACGATGAGATTGTCAATCAAGGGATGTTGAAAAGAAGTATCATGCTTGGCAATGCTTTGGTTGACATGTATGCCAAGTGTGGTGTACTCTTGAAAGCTCAACAAGTTCTTGACGAGCTTCCTGATGGAGATGCGGTCTCTTGGAATGCATTGATTGCAGGTTATGCCCGACAGGGGTAGGGCCAAGAAGCATTGTGGATGTTTCCAGTGGATGCAAAGTGTGGGCTTATCTCCAGATGCAGTCACCTATGCTTGCATTTTGAAGGCATGTGGCACTTTTAAAGACGTTGACACAGGAAAAAAATTTCCTGATGAGCTTGTTAGTCGGGGGGGCTGTTGAAAAAAATTGTCATGCTTGGTAATGCTTTGGTTGACATGTATGCCAAGTGTATTGTAATTTACAAAGAACAACAAGTTCTTGATGAGCTTTATGTTCAGGATGCAGTCTCTTGGAATGCATTGATTGTAGGATATGCCCAACAAGATCAGGGCCAGGAAGTGCTTGGCTGTTTTCATTGCATGCAAAGTGAGGGCTTCTCTCTGGATGCGGTCACCTATGCTTGTGTTTTGAAGGCATGTGTAACTATGCAAAATGCTATCATGGGCAAGCAGAGTCATGATGAGATTGTTAGGCAGGGGTTGTTACAAAAAGATGTCGTGCTTGGCAATGCTTTGCTTGACATGTTTGCCAAGTGTGGTGTACTTTTGAAAGCACAACAAGTTCTTGACCAGCTTTCTGTCCGAAATGAAGTCTCTTGTAATGCACTAATTACATGATATGCCCGACAAGGGCAGGGCCAGGAAGCTAAGGGGTGTTTTCAACGAATGCGGAGGGAGGTTTTCTCCCCAAATGTAATTTCTTGGACTACACTTATAGGAGGATATGCCCAGCAAGGGCGGGACAACGAAGCTCTGGACTGTTTTCAATGCATGCAGCAAGATGGCATTTCCCCCAATGCAATCACTTATGTCAATGTGATTTATGCATGTAGCCACTCAGGTTTAGTCGATGAGGGTCATATGCATTTTGATAATATGAGGGAAAAACATGAAATTGCACCAAACAAAGAACACTATACTTGCATGGTTGATCTCTTTGACCCCGTTGACTAGCTCTAAAAACAACTACACCGTTAAAAGCTACCAATTGAATAAAATAATGAAGTCATTTTGCGTTGCTCTCAGGAGCAATTCGATCTTCTCCACAAGCAGTTCTCAGGTTACAGAGCTTGTTGGCCAGTATGTATGTTAAGTTTGGTGCACTTGTCAGGGCACAACAAGTTGTTGACGAGCTTCCACTCTGGGATGTCGTCAGTTGGACTGCACTTATTGAAGGATATGCCCGACATGGGCAGGGTCATGAAGCCATGGGCTGTTTTCATCGCTTGTGAAGCCAGGGCCTCTCTCCGAATGCGGTCACCTATGCTTGTGCCTTGAAGGCATGTGGTATTATTCAAGACGTTGATCTTGGCAAACAAATTCATGACAATATTGTTAGTCAGAGGTTGTTGGAGAAGAAATTCATGTTTGGCAATGTGTTGGTATACATGTATGCTAATTGTGGTGTACTTTGGAAAGCACAACACCAAGATGTCATCTCTTGGACTGCATTAATTACAGGATATTCCCAAACAAGGCCAGGTCCAGGAAGCTTTGAATTGTTTCCATTATATGCGAAGTGAGGGTGTCTCTCCAGATGCAGTCACCTATGCTTGCATTTTCAAGGCATATTGCAGTATGCGAGACATTAATATGGGAAAAAAATTTCACGATAAGATTGTCAATCAGGGGATGTTAAAAAGAACTGTCATGCTTGGAAATGCTTTGGTTGACATGTATGCCAAGTGTGGTGTACTTTTGAAAGCTCAACAAGTTCTTGACGAGCTTCCTAATCGAGATGCGGTCTCTTGGAATGCATTGATTGCAGGTTATGCCCAATAGGGGCAGGGCCAAGAAGCATTCGGATGTTTCTAGCGGATGGGAAGCAAGGGCTTCTCTCTAGATGCAGTCACCTATGCTTGCATTTTGAAGGCATGTGGCACTTTGAAAGACGTTGACATAGGAAAACAAATTCATGATGAGCTTGTTAGTCGGGGGTTGTTGAAAAAAACTGTCGTGCTTGGTAATGCTTTGGTTGACATGTATGCCAAGTGTAGTGTACTTTCCAAAGAACAACAAGTTCTTGACGAGCTTTATGTCCGGGATGTAGTCTCTTGGAATGCATTGATTGCAAGATATGCCCAACAAGATTAGGGCCAGGAAGTGCTTGGCTGTTTTCATCGGATGCAAAGTAAGGGCTTCTCTCCGGATGCGGTCACCTATGCTTGTGTTTTGAAGGCATGTGGAATTATGCAAAACGCTATCATGGGCAAGCAGAGTCATGATGAGATTGTTAGGCAGGGGCTGTTACAAAAAGATGTCATGCTTGGTAATGATTTGCTTGACATGTATGCCAAGTGTGGTGTACTTTTGAAAGCACAACAATTTCTTGACCAGCTTTCTGTCCTGAATGAGGTCTCTTGGAATGCAGTGATTACAAGATATGCCGAACAGGGGCAGGGCCAGGAAGCTAAGGGGTGTTTTTAGTGAATGCGGAGGGAGGGTTTCTCCCCAAATGTAGTTTCTTGGACTGCACTTATAGGAGGATATGCCCAGCAAGGGCGGGCCAACGAAGCTTTGGACTCTTTTCAATGCATGCAACAAGATGGAATTTCCCCCAATGCAATCACTTATGTCAATGTGCTTTATGCATGTAGCCGCTCAGGTTTAGTCGATGAGGGTCAGATGCATTTTGATAACATGAGGGAAAAACATAAATAGCACCAAACAAAGAACGCTATACTTGCATGGTTGATCTTTTTGGACGTACAAGGCTCTTTGACAAAGCAATGAGAGTAAGTATGATGATGCCGTCGTCTGATCATCGTCCAGTTTGGGTCTCCCTTCTAGGTGCTTGCCGACAATGGGGAAATGTCAAGCTTGGAAAGTTTGCTTTTGAGCGTATAGTCCAACTAGACCGACATTATGGGGCAGCATATGTCTTAAAGATTAATATTTATGCAGCTACTGGGATGCAAGAGGAGGTAGAACATATTGAATGCATGAGAATAAAAAATGCATCTTGGAATAAGCCAAGATATGGCTGCTGGGTTAATGCAAGTGGAAATGCTCAATAAATTTGTTGTTGGGGATACCAAGCATCCACAAAGCAGACAAATCAAGTGACGAGAATGCAATGCTTGCACGTGCACGGAGAGGAGTGAGACATGACAGTACACAATAGTGGATGGAGCTGTGCAGCAACACACTAGACCCTTATTCTTTGATTGTGTGTATATAGATAAAATGAATATTAAGTTAAGGTTAGTGAGATGGGGGTTGGCCATTTTGGCCTGGCACAGTGGCCCTTTACGCAACGAACAAGATCTTGAAATTATATTCCCCTCACGTGCATTGGTTCCACAAAATTTGTTAGCTGATTCCAAAATGGTTTTGCATTGTCAGCATTGTGAGAAGTTGGCCAAAACTTGAGCAAAGATCAATTAGTCCACAAGGAAAATATTATGTGTCACAAAGAACATTTGCGTTGATGGGGAGAAGGGTGGCCAGATACACACTCCAACACCCACACCTGACGCCACGTTGAACACTTCTCTTGAGGTCTTCCTCGATCTGTGGGACGCCATGGAGCCCTGGGCTATTTCCAACAGATGCAAAGTGAGGGCACCTCTCCAAGTGCAATCACCTACACTTTTGTCTTGAAGGCATGTAACACTGCCTTGATGTCCGGAATGTCGTGTCTTCAAGTGAATCTCATTGCCCAACAGTGACAGGACCAAGGGGCTCTGGTTGGCTGGCTATTTTCAAGATGCAAAGTGAGGACATTTCTCTTGATGTAATCACCTATGCTTGCATCTTGAAAGCATGTGGCACTATGTAGGAGCAATTATCACGTACGCAAAATGTGTTGTTCCTGGGAAAGCACCAAAGAGTGCTTGAGGATCTTTCTATCCGGAACGTCGTCTCTTGGAATGCACTGATTGCCGGATATGCTTAACATAGAACGCTCTGGGCTGTTTTCAACAAATGCAAATTGAGCATCTCTCTTCAGATGTGCAATCACCTATGTTGCATCTTGAAGGCATGTTGCAATTTGGAAGACACTAGGACGGACAGAAGAACTCAGGATGGTATCATTAGTCAGGGGCTGTTGCAAAAAAATGTTATGGTTGGCACTGCCTTGGTCGACATGTATGCAATTACCTACACCTGTATCTTGAAGGCATGTGGCGTTACACAACTAGACACTGATATGGGCAAAAGAATTATTGATGATATTTTCAATCAAGGGTTGTTGAGAAAAGAAGTCATTCTTGTATGATTTTCGACGATGATACTAACAAGAAAAATCACAATTATATTGTTAGTGAGAGGCTCTTGGAAAAAGATGTCGTGCTTGACATTGCCTTGGTTGATATGTATGCCAAATGTGGTACACTACAGGATATACCCAACATGGCTATGGCAATAACGAAGTAATCAAATTTTTCACCAGATGCAAAAGAAAAATGCTTCTTCATGGCTAGGATGTTTTCATGAGATATGCACAATATGGCTGTGGCAACGAAGCATTGAGATGTTTTTAGTAGATGCGAAGGAAAGGCCTTCCTTCAAATGCAATCACCTATGCAATAAGGGGCTATTGTGGGGCTGCTGCAGAAACATTTTGTGCTTGGCAATGTGGCAAGCTTGATGAGTCCAAAACACTACTTGACAACATGGACGATGGTGTTAGTAGGTTATGCACATGAAGGACGAGATTGATTTGTTTTATGATGTTGTCAACTTTCCAAACTTCAATTTGGAACTAATCAGAACAAGAGTACATATAGTGCAAATGGCAAAAATAATCTGGTTTGAACTCTTTACACCAGTTGATATTGATCGCCCACTGTAATGTGCCTTTCACAATTGAGCACCATCTTTCTTGCTTCCACCAGATTTGACGTATGAAGCGACGAGTGAATTTTGATAGCCTCTGAATTCACACAAGTTGAAATATTAAATCTTCCTAAAGTTCCTCCACCCAAATAGTCACAAGCCTATCTCCTTCATCCTCCATTGTCGTCTCTTGTAGCGGGTTAAGAGCAAGAGATGCCTAGCATCGTTGATGCAAGGTGCATCGACGATAGACATTCAATCGCGCGGTGAGTAAGAATTATCATTCTATGATTTTTGAAACGAACGAAGAGATAGGATCTCCCGGCTACACAGACCGCCACATGAAACGAACGAGGAGATAGGATCTCCCGGCCACACGGACTGCCTACAGACAAGCATCGGACGAACCACTCGACCATAGCCACCATCTGGCAGCTCCCCCGTGCTGGGGCGATTGTCCAAGGACGTAGGCGTGCACCTGTAAGAACGAGCGTCCCATATCACCCGGCCTCACCTCCTTGAGGTGAACTCGCGCACTACTAGCCTCGTGGGCTAACCACTGGCACTCTGCCAGTGGGGGTCGATAACTGCAAATGAGGCCTTGGCATCCCTTTTATAAGAATGGCCAGCCACACTGGCCGTGTTCACACTACGTCCGCTTAGACACTGGACGCCTATCCCGACGGCATCTGGGCTAGATCCCCTCTCCTGTGAGCGGGACATAACATACTTCCCCCTTAAGAACCATTGATGTCCTCATCAATGAAGTGGGGATACTGAGCCTTCAAAGCTCTAACAGGTTCCCAAGTAGCAAACCTTTCGGATTGACCCTTCCATTTAATTAAGTACTCGTCAATAAGCCTTTTGGCGAAAATGACGGGTATGATATTCCAAAACTGCTTCTGGTTCTGGAGGAATATACTCAGTTTGCATATCTTGCCATACATTTTCCTCGATAGGCACAACAACATCAACTTCGCCCAATTTCACTTTAAGGCGGCTGACATGAAACACTGGATGTACACTAACATCCGAAGGAAGAGCCAGTTTGTAGGAAACTTGGCCAATTTTCTTTGTGATCAGGAACGAACCACAATATCTAGCTGAAAGCTTATAATGCTTTCCTGTTCGCATAGTCTTGGAATCCTTGGGTATCTTCAGATAGACCCATTGTACCACATCTAGAGTCCTTGGAGACCTCTTTTGATTAGCATAAGTAGTGACTCGATCACGAGCTGTTCTTATGCTATCCTTGGCCAATTCGAGCATTTCCTGCATGTCATACAGGAAATCATGAGCTTGGCGTTCCTTGACTTTCTTTAAGCCAATAGCTATTGGGGATTTAGGCTCAAATCCATACATCAGCATGAACGTGCTAAATCCAGTAGAAAAATTCTTGCTACTATTATAGGCAAACTCTAATTGTGGAAGATACCTTTCCCAGTCAGATTTCCTATGAGAGACATAAGCTCTCAACATGTCCTCTAATGTCTGATTCATCCTCTCAGTTTGTCCGTCGGACTCAGGATGGTCAGAAGACGACATACTCAACTTCGTCTGAAGATGAGTAAACACATCTCGCCAAAATCGGCCAGTGAACTTAGTATCACGATCATTGACGATATCTTCTGGGAGACCATACAGCTTATAAAGCTGATCGACAAATAAAACCACCAACTCATGGCTTTTTACTGTCGACTTCGTTGGTATAAACTTCGTCATTTTTGTTAGTCTATCGACCACAACCCAAATAGCGTCATTGCCCCGACCAATATTAGGCAAACCAACGATGAAGTCCATGGAAATACTCTGCCACTTGGCATCTAGGATTTCCAATGGATGTAACAGGACAGCTTTCCTAAATCACTCTGCCTTCTTGACCTGACACTGAGTGCATCTCTTCACATAGCTCTCTATGTAAGAGCGCATTCTTGGCCAATAGAAATATCGCTTGACCAAAGCCAAAGTTCTTTGGATGCCTGGGTGCCCAGCGCTAGGAACATCATGGCATTCGCACAAAGTCCTTTGTCAAATCTCATCGATTTCAGGCATGCAGACTTTACCATTTCTGAACAATAATCCACCTCTAATGGAATATTGTCGCTGTCTCGTCTGTCCAGCACGACTCACTTGGGTCTCCGGACCACCCAAGCCTGTATGCGAGTCATGCACCACTTCGACCTTGTACCATACCTTGCCAAAATGGCCACCGGAATGACATAGCCCTCGCAGAGAGAGATAGAAATCCTTCGAGATTTCAGCCATAGACAAGGCATTGACCTCAGGAATCCTGCTGAGCGCATCGGCAACTCGATTGCTGGATCATTTTCCATAACGGATCTCAAAGTCAAACTCTTGCATAAGCTCAACCCATCTAGCCTTCCGGCCTCTGAGATCACCCTCATCATAGATATAGCGCAAGGAGTGATGATCTGTCCATGCAACAAACTTAGAGCCATACAAGTAGTGCCGCCATTTCCTCAGGGCGTGGACTACGGCGTAAAGCTCCTTCTCATAACGCATCTTAGCGTCAGAAAGTTTCTTACTTTCAAACGCAACAGGACGTCCATCCTGGTATAATGCCGCACCAATAGCATAATCACTAGCATCCGTCTCAATCACAAATGGTTTGCTAGGATCCACAATGTGCAATATTGGTGCAGTAGTCACCAAGTGCTTTAGTGTCTGAAAGCTCTCGTCGAGACGCTCATTCCAGACAACAAGGGGATTACCTTTACGATGAGGACCCGAAGTCTTCGGCCCTTTCATCCCTTCTTTCAAAAGTTGCATAAGCGGAGCAACAACTTTAGAGTAATCCTTGATAAATTTACGAAAGAATCCAGTAAAGCCTAAAAAGGACTTTACTTGGCGCACATTCTTCAGAATGGGCCAATTTCGCACTTTATCCAACTTTTCAAGGTCGACGCGAATTCCATCGCGAGTAATGATGTGACCCAAATACAAAAGCTCTTTCTTAAAGAATTCACACTTTGAAGCTTTAGCGTAAAGCTTCTCAGTTCTCAATACTTCCAGAATAGTGCATATATGCACTAGGTGCTCAGACAAACTTCGGTTGTAGATCAAGATATCATCGAGAAATACAACAACGAAGTTTCCCAAAAATGGTCTCAACAAATCATTCATCATCTGCTGGAACGTAGCTGGAGCATTGGTCAAACCAAAAGGCAAGACCAAAAACTCATAGTGACCATAATGCGTATGGAAGCCTGTCTTAAGAATATCGTCCAGTTTGATCCGTATCTGATGATAGCCTGATCGTAGGTCTATCTTCGTAAAATACAACGCTCCATGGAGTGGATCTATCAGATCGTCCATGCGCGGGAGCGGATACTTGTTCTTGACAATGAGTTTATTCAACCCTTTGTAATCACTGCAAAAGTGCACAGTGTTATCCTTCTTTCGAGAAAGTAGCACTGGCGCTCCCCATGGGGATTTGCTAGGTCAAACAAAACCCTTGTCAAGATAATCCTTCAGCTGTCGTTGAATCTCTTCCTCCTCGGTTTTACTAAACCGATAGGGTTGCTTTGAGAAGGGCCGACTACCAGCCACCAACTCAATGCCATGATCGACTCCTCTCGAAGGCGGCAAGCCAGGAGGTAGATCATCAGGAAAAACATCCTTGAAATCAGTCATGATTTCTCGGATAAGATTGGATTCATCGGAATCCCCAAGTTCAACAGAAGAACATGAAACATTTTTACGAAATTCAGTGACAGAAGTACTAAGCACTAATGAATCAAACCAAACAGATGGTACATATTGATAAAAGTCAACATCAGAAGACTTTATTTCTTTATACATTTCCAAAGCAGTAACAACTGGTACTGCAAAACCATTATTTACAGACTTCTGATTACAAAGCGACACAGATACATGAGGCATGTTCTGCTTAACAAAAACAAGAGAGTGATGTACATAGTCTATATACAATGAGTTTTGTTTATCATAAAACCATGGAATTCCTAAAATAACACATGCTCTGTTCAAGCGTATGATGTGCAAGTCCAGGTTCTCTTTGTAATCAGCCAGCTCGAGGGACAAGTCTAAAACCATCCGATTCCATACATCCGTATCCACGCCACCATGCCATCTTCACACGATACTCATGGTCACTGTTTTGCGTCTGTAGGTTCAGTTTCTGCACCAATTTTGCATCCACAAAATTGTGTGAGCTTCCATTATCAAGGAGTACGGTCACGTCATGACCATTGATCTTCTCGAAGAAACGGAGAAGATCGTGCTTACCAAACACTTTGGTGCTAAAAGTACAATTAGTGCATGAACTGTGCGCTAAATGATGGATTTCAACTTGAACAACATTAGAGCTACCTGAGATCTTGTGAATCTAAACCGAAGGACGGCCTTGCGATTTCTGCGTCTTTTTCTTCTTAGGGCAATCCTTGATTTGGTGACCTGTCTGGCCACATCCAAAGCAAGCCCCCTTTTTCACTAGGTCAGCAATTGAAGCATTTCTGGCTTTCTTCTTTTCTTGAGAAGATCTCGGCGGTGATTTGGACTTATGCTGGAATCGCGATCGCTTCCTCGAAGCACCCTCACCGAATTGATGGTCTGCGGTTCTTTTCTTCTCATAATTTGCTCCATTTATCAAATGGAACGTCTTGGCCTTGGCCATTGCATCCTGGACATCAGTTGGGGCTTTGGCTTGATTAAGGCTCAACGGTAATCCTCATGTAACCCCAGCAAGTACATGTGTACGGCGTGCGTGGAATCCACCTTACAGAAGGTGAGCGCCTCTTTGAAAGCTGTCGTGTACTTATCAAAAGACAGAGTTTTCATCGAAACACTCTGCAGTTTGGCGTAAGCTTTCAAAGGGTCCATTTTGGCGAAATCCCTCTTGAATTTCATGCAAAAGTCAACCCACGTCGTAGGCTTCTCTGTCATGTCATGCCACCAGGTAAGCGCCTTGCTGTGCAGATAGAGAGGAATCGTCTGAATCCTCCGTTCAACATGCTCCCCATGGAGATCAAAGTATGTGGTCCACTGGTGCAACCACTTATTTACAGCCAATTCCGTACACTCCTCTTCACCTGAGAAATTTGTAGTTTTATACGGAATTGTGGCAGTCGGACCACCCTGCAAAAACGCCCAAAAGCAGCAATCTGCGTCCGCAAATGCTGGAGATGTGTTTCGCCCTCGGAAATACGTGCAATCATCGACTGAGCCATATTTTCGAGAGTAGAAAGTCGGGAATTGAGCCCTTGTACGTCCCCTTCAAGAGAGGCCAGGCGAAGGTTCGTCTGAACATTCGCGTTTTCCAGAGCGGTAACATGCTGGTCAAAGCTCTGGAAAGTGCTTGTAATCCATGTGTAGAGAGCGTGCGTGAATGGAATTTGAATGTTACCTGACGCGTCGTCACGCTGCACATCCGAGTTGGAGGAATCTATGGCAAAGTGCGTGAAAAATTGGAAAATTCACGCGGAACCGGGTCTTTTCTGCACTTTTTGATTGCAAAAAAGTGAAGTTCGAGGTGCTCCACGCGTCAGTCTGAGCGCGTGAGGGCGAGCTGGTGATAGCGGGAGCGCGGAGCGCGAGTAGGTGAGAGGGAGGAGCAACAGAAAGAAGTAGAGAGCTCAAAAATGAGTTTCTCTGCAAACTTTGAAGTCTCTGTAAGTGAGTTATTTTAATAATTCAGGTTTCAGACCATAGCTTAAAAAACTCAAAAAGTCCTGGCTATACTTTAAAATAAAAGGCCCACTTAATAAAAGTCACTTAATAAAATATAATGAAGAGAGAGAAGAGGTGCGTAAAAAAAAATTCTGGCGCTGAGAGATTCTGCCATAACCTTGGGGTGACACGTGGAAAGAAAGGGGAAGAAGCCTACGCGTGCCTGCGTGTGCCCAGCAGGCGAAGGAGGTGCTAGGTAGGAGCCAGCGCAAGGGGACTCTCCACGTTGGAAAAAAAAACCTAGCATCGCTACTCCCTCTCCCAGCCTTTTCCTCACGCTTCCTTGCAGAGTTCCAACGCAGCTCCATGCCAAGCAAGTATACAGAGAGAGGTATCTCTCTCTCTCTCTCTCTTTGTCTCTGTCTCTGTCTCTGCGTTGCATACAGAGAATGAGGTTACAAAGAGATTGAAAGAGTCACCAGATGCTGAATTTTAATACAAAACCAGCAAATTAAGGGTAAATACACTGCTTGTCATCGAAAACCAGTAAATTCATCGAAAATCTCTTAATTTCCAGCACTCTCATATGTTAAATTGCTGATTTTTATAAAAAATCAATAGTCGAACTATATTATTTACCTGCAAACATGCTTTATGAGAACAAAAGTAAGTAATTTCAGCAATTTAATCACTAAGAAATTATGCGAACACGAGGTTTTCCGACCTGAACCGTTCCGTAGGTGTGCACACGATACTTTGTGCAGCCAAGCCGGCTCTGATACCATGAAACGAACGAGGAGATAGGATCTCCCGGCCACACGGACCGCCACATGAAACGAATGAGGAGATAAGATCTCCCGGCCACACGGATTGCCTACAGACACGCGTCGGATGAACCACCTGACCATAGCCACCATTCGGCAGCTCCCCCGTGCTGGGGCTAGCGTCCGAGGACGTAGGTGTGCACCTGTAAGACCGAGCGTCCCATACCACCCGGCCTCACCTCCTCGAGGTGACCTCGCGCACTCCTAGCGTCACGGGCTAACCACTAGCACTCTGCCAGTGGGGGTCGATAACTGCAAATGAGGCCTTGTCCTCCCTTTTATAATAATGGCTAGCTACACTAGCCGTGTTCACACTACGTCCGCCCAGACACTGGACGCCCATCCCGACGGCATCTGGGCTAGATCCCCTCTCCTGTGAGAGCGGGACATAACAATTTTTGACATTTTTTACACTCTGAACGCAGTTAATGAACACACTGAGAATTGCACGCTATCGTGGGAATGGCACGTTCCCTCGTATTATAAAAATTTGGGAGGACTGTGCAAACTCCCCCGTGCAAGGAAACTGCATGGTTTGTTTTTTTTTGAAACATAAAAATGGAACAACAAACAATTAATAACATTGACATATTGTATGATTACGAACATTGAGCTTGACAAATCTCTAACCCTCCTCGTGGTTTTCTGCAAGGTACCCCTCTGAAGCACTACAATCGGTATCACATTCTTTCGCGTTACACCTCTGAACCACGAAGTCGGTGGCCTCTCTCTCTCTCTCTCTCTCTCTCTCTGAGTCTCTCTCATCCTTTCATAAAAATTTTCACTTGAGAAGTATTGAAAATTAATATGGCATATATAGTTTCCAATATTTTGCTCGAGCTACGACAACAAGGAGTGGATGCCTCATTGGCATCTGGAGGGAGACGTATGCATGTAACTATGGATCGCTGTGATTACCAAATACCGACAGTTGCCTTTTGGTTTGAAAGAGCCTTCTAAGATTTCAATATGAGTCTTAATGCATCCATGCAAACACCTTAAGAGCCAAGACAAGATCAATAGGAACTGTCGTTGTTGATTGTTTCACTTTGACTTGGGTCTGCAATGCAGTCTTGAAGAGTGACTGGAATGTGGTAAAAAGAGGCTGGGATGCGTAAGTTCTGGGAGAAGCTCCTCACAAGTTCAAGAGTGGTATAGAAGCTCTTATGCAATTGAAGGCAGATAATCCAAAATTCAATGACCAATACTGTCCTCCATTTGTGATTGTGGACAAAAATGGCAAATCTGTTGGTGAAATTGTTGATGGTGATGCAGTTGTAACCTTCAACTTTAGAGCAGACAGAATGATCATGTTGGCAAAAGCTCTCGAGTATGCAAACTTTGATAACTTTGACAGGGTGTGTGTGCCAAAAATTCACTATGCGGGTATGCTTCAATATGATGGTGAGTTGAAGCTCCCTAGCAAGTACTTGGTGAGCCCTCCCAAAATTGACCGGACATCAGGAGAATACTTTGCAAAAAAAGGACTCTGAACCTTTGCATGCAGGTATAGTTGGAAGAGGCCCGACGAGTCAACTTTCTGTTGTTAATCCTCATGCCAAGGAGGGCTATGCAGTATATTTAGAAATTAATCGTTATGGTCACTTGAGACAGCGAGACAGTGAAGTTTGGACATGTTACATTCTTCTGGAATGGGAATCGGTCAAGCTTATCTGATAGCAAGCTAGAGACCTATGTGGAGATACAGAGTGACCAAGATATCACTTTTAATGAAAAGCGTGGCATGAAAACCCTCAAAATTGGTGAGAGAGCTAGGGATGCAATTTTAAGTGGGAAGTATGATCAGGTAGACTTCAATAACATTTACAAGTTCATGGTCAAGAATTTTCTTCTTGATTGATGTGGCATCAGGCTATTTGTGCTTGTAGTGCGGGTGAATATTCCAAATGGGGACATGGTGGGTCATACAAGTGACATGAAGGCCACAATTGTGGGGTGTGAAGCTGCTGATAAGGCTATTAAGGTGAGTTAAGCAGCTATTGTGGTCTCTCTCTTTAATTATCACCCAAGTTAATCTTGAATAACATTGTCAATTTGAGAAATAAGTCTCTCAACATTGGCAATTTGTCCGACCATCTTGGCATCTACAACTCTACTGTCGATTATCATTCGTTTGACTCTATCGTGCTCATTGTTGATATTGTAGAGTTGACACTTCTTGAGCTTCAACTTGTCTGCAAGTTTAAACCAGAAAAAACTTTGGTAAGCTTGCTTAAACAATCTGCTGCATCTCTCCCTCCAAAAGATGATTTATGGAATTCCCTAAGACTAACCGACTCCAAGAGGGAACAAAGCCCAAAGAGGGAATACAGCCCAAACCTTTGAACAGATGAGGAATGTCATCTTCCTGCCATTGACACCTAGGGCATTTTCCATTTGAGACACCGATACTCTCAGATTTTTGACCTGTCCAAATGGATTTTGATCTCTCTCTCTTAATACAAATTCTGATGCTTTTATTGGGAAAAAAAAAGAGCATAGTTCATACTAAACTTCCATAATTGCAAACTTGATGGTTTGTAGTGCTTGGTACAGGAGCATCATGAACACATTCATATTTGTGATGAATTAGATTGGAAATAATTCACCTTCGAATTTTGAAACTTCTTCTCACATTTTCAGCCATGACCTATATCTACATACATTCCGCTCAAGCCACAGCGTGGGCTCTCCAGTGTCTCATCACATAATCCTTGAGCATTGAGAGTCACTTATCCATATAGTTCATCACATGTATCTTTTGGTCCCATACATCATATTTGACCACCCAAAACGATAGTAAAAAATCACATGTATCTTTGGTCCTACAAGTCATATTTGTCCATCCAGGACGATAATAAAAAATATACATCTCTCTCTCTCTCTCTCCCCCCCCCCTCCGACCCCCAAGTTTTTGTCTTCTAGATGTTCTTGTTTTCTCTTACCCTCGGAAGGGGGGGGGGGGGGGGGGGGGGGGGGGGGGGGTTTGGTTTGTGCTAAAGGAGCACTCTAGTTGCTATTGTTGCCTGCAAAGTGAACTTTGGAGCGTCGGCCAAACTTATAATACATGCGGCATTGCTTTTATATATTATCAGGGCTAGCAAGTTACAGATTGTATCGGCATGGTGGGAGGGCAGGTGTAGGTGCAAGTGCAGGTGGCGAGGGTGGTTAAGAGAGAGGCGCTGGGACTTGGCTAATTCTGTGGCAAGCTTCTTGAGTCTCTTCTTGCGTCACAATTAGCATCCTGCGCAACAATGGAAGGCCAATAGAGAGGAGCTTCTTCGTGAGATTCAAAAGCTCTACAATGATAGAGTCCATCTTCATCAACAACGACTGCAAGGCCATGTTGGCGAGATTCTGGCTCGTGCAATGGAAGCTTAGCAGTTCAAGCTTGAGGTTCAAGAACAGGCGAAGCTTCAAAGATTATAAGTAGATGAGCTCCAACGGGAGCTTTCAAGGCTCCGCAGAAAATTAAACTCACTACAACTTCAGGACGTGGCCAAACACACACACACACACACACGCCCCTTTAGAACCTGGCGATGAGCAAGGATGTACAAAGCAGGCTTATGAAGCTTTGAGGAGAAGCTGCATAGTTCCCTCCGGAAAACATATATGTAATCCTCCCCCTTGCTCTTGTGTCTTAACATTGTAGGAAGATTCCTAAAAGGCCAATTTGAGTCAATGAATGGGTATTCAGCTTATGGAGGTGGTACTTGGTCACATGAGAACATTTGACATGGGTTCCACAATCTTAATAGGTTGACCCTTATAATTTGACAGGCCTCAAGTAAAGACCTTTTCCTTGAGAGAGAAGTGGGGTAATAAATACAAAAAATTGGGGCCATGATGCTTTATTTGTGACAAGTTCTTAGCTTTATATTTTGCTATTACCTTAGGACATGAGACACAAAGAGACATGTGTTTGAATGTCATGTTTGCATACTAGTATACTTTACGCACCTTAGGCTATGAGCCCACCCTTGGCATGCCACAGTCCACTTCTACCAAGAATGGCTGTCTGATTCAAAAATACACAAAACCTATCGACTAATTATCAGTTGATTAGCCTAAGCTCCTCTTGCAAAGGCTTGATTCTAGTGATAGCCGCTTGGCACATTCCCCACCATCTGAAAGCATTAATAATAGCCATAAAGCACTTCAAGACAGAACTGTGTTAAAATAACTACTTGCTTTTACCAATGCCACTTATAAAATGTACCCACTACTAAGCTGTCACCCGTAGAAAATAATTAAATGCAATAAATCTCGGGCTATGAGAGGCCATTTAACTGGATGCTAATTTTAGACGAATAGACAATCTACTTACATCACGATCTCCACAAAGCTGAGAAATCAATCAACGGAAGTGATGAATGTTGAAGTCAAGTTCAACAAAACAATTTGTACTTTTGTTTTAAAGATTAATGAACTCACCTACATACATACATATATATACACACACATATATACTCTCTCCTAATGTATACTCTCCATATGTATTTATGTAGATTCCACATAATTCATATTTCTTAAAATTGGCACTCATCTACTCGCTGGTTTGCAATATCTAACTCTTGTGATTTGACCTGCAGGACATATACAACTTGACAACTCCATATGTACTACAAATACGAACACATTTCCAATAAGTTACTATTTTCAGGCAACAAAGTCTGCCAAAATCCCTAGAATATAAATTATATTACAATATTTACAATAACGGTAGCAAAAAGTTGGTTTTCAAATTAAGGATGCGGAGCATCACGACATCCACCCCCTCTAAACCTACACATCCTTCGGCATGTGCAAAATCTCTCAATCTTCAATTGCTCCTCTTCATTCGGCCACGCCTCATCCTATTCTGCTCAATCTTCTTTTTGATTATCAGCATCTGTATCATCCAACTCAATTTTGGAATGGTGTTTCTTGAACAATTTAATCCTCTTTCTTGCAACCAATACCCTGAGTAATGTCCCATCCAACTCACATAGCTTGTAGGTCACATTATCATTAACATTGCTAACAATATATGGTCCAAACCATTGTTTTGCCATCTTCCTCAAAGATTTTATTGATTCTCCAAGATACTGTCATAAATGAGCACCCAATATCCCTCTTTAATTGTCTTAAATCTCAATCTGTTCTTCTTGTCAAACACTACTTTTTTCTTCAGCCTAGCTTCTCGCAGTGTGTTCTTTGCAATCTCTATGTCCTCCCTATGTCTTTCCAGCTATTGAATACTCAGTGCTAGCAAATCCTCTCTCTCCATCTTTGTATTCCAAGGTAAACTGCTTCAAGATAACACTGTCTCCTCTATCAGCATAATTGGCTTTTGCCTGAACATCAACTCTACTAGCATATATCTTGTTAGTAACTTTGTGTAGTCCGATGAATCCATAAAGCATAAGGTAGCAGTCTTGGCCAATCACCAATATGGCCATCACAAGCCTTAGCCAAAACTTTCACAATCAATGGATGACCTCTGTCACTTTTTCCATTGCCCTCAAGATTATAGGCAATAGTAAGGGCTAATTTAACCCCTATATGACCAAAAACTCTCTTTCTTCATTTGCATCTAACTCTCCTCTATTTGCTATGATCTTTCCAATACATTCATACCTGCAAATAGCATCCTCAAGAAAAAACTTATATACTGCACTTGTTGGCTTGTTCCTTAATGCTCTTCCTTCCACCTAGTTGGCCAAATCCTCTTTGGCTAGCACAATATATATCATTTGCGAAAGTCCAACTAGCATAGCCACCAGATATACAACCCACTTATAGTGCATCACCAATGGATAAGCTGGGTGTAAACCATTTTGATGTCGTACACTATAAATACAATTGAGAGGTAGCGAAACTCTCCACAAACTATGATACATCTTTTTACATCCCTTTCCACCAATATCTCTCTTTGATCTTTGCAAATGTTGCCCAAAATCCATTGTGTCCTACCCATAATCTCTCATGAAACTCTTTGATATTCTTCTACTGAGTCTCTTTATCGCACTTTGTGGATCTCTTTTTCTATGCTTTGGATGCTTCCATAAATGCCCATCTTTAAGAAAGTAGCTATATGATTACTTCCTTACCCGTTTGTACTCTTGATCACTCCAGTCATCTGGCTAGTTTAAAGTGCTTAGATAGCATGCAATAAGAATCCACTCTCCACTATATTCCTCCTCTGAAAAGACTACAAACAAATGCACAACTGATCGTGTATATGCATCCACATGTGAAGACTTGTCCCGGGGCGTCCACTTAGAGAAAACACCATATATCATGTGTGAACGAGAGGCCGGCCATTTAATAAACCCTATGTAAGTTTTTAGGTGCATTAAGTTCTCCCAGCTTATATAGATTTTAGGTCTAATTAAAAAAACCCCTGCATATAAAGAAATACAATTGATAAGCACTTTTAAGAAGATCCTAATGTAAAAAGTATAAGTTCCAACTATAAGCAAATAATATGTTTAAATTTGTTAGTATGTTATTCAAATATAAATTATTTAAGCAAAGTAGCCTAAATTGTGATCAAGCATGTTTATTGAGACTTAAGACTCCTATTAAACCTTCGTCATCTTGTTGTGAAACCACATTAGCTCTAAGTGCAAAATCTAACATCAAATCATTCTACTCAAATTGCTATGAGACCCAATGTCTGTTTCTTGTGATGCTAGTTGGTCTGAGGTTTCAAGAGAATCAATGCTTATACAAAACATGCTACAAAAGCAGCCCATATATGGACCAAAAGAGCGAACCGTGATACTTAAACTACTTACTGCAATTTAACAATGTACATGTGCTGAATTATAGAGGAAGAGCTTGTCATTAGATTAAATGCAAACGAGTCACAATTCGCAAATGCAACAAGCTTAATAGCTGAATGACAGTGAACATTGTCAATATGTTAAATGTAAAAGAGAAGCTAAACTCCTTCAAAGTGAATCCAAGGCAATGCAAACAAATGATTGAAAAGATTAAATTTAGGTAAGAATGACACAACTATGTAACAAGCATCTAAGGTAGGCAAGCTAGATATCATCTAAAGAGGGTAATAGAACCACATATATAGGCCGTAACTTAAAGGTAGAAGGAAAGCCTACATAAATCAAAGCACGCAGAATGGTGTCTCAGAAGCCAAGATTAGCAATTGGCATGATCCTCCTCACAAGGAAGAGTGCAAAGGAGACACAACCTAGTCCAAAGGATAAGCTCATCATCAACACCATCCTTTTGAAAAAACACTAATTTTAATTTGAACTAAATTATTTACTACTACTACTACTACTACTCGGTCTACTCCCAAAACCCATTAATTTTCTTGCAAGATTCCTTGGGAATCTTGCTATTCTAAAGAAAAGAGTAAATTGCTGTCACTATCGGCTCTCTGCGCAACACTGAGCCCTTGCATTGCCCCGCCGTGCTTGCACCATGACCTCCACTGGGTTTATTCTCCTTCTTTGCACCCCATGTGAAACATCAGAGATGATCAAAATGCCAGACCCCGCCAATCCCCCCTCTGTTCATACCGCCTCCACTGACATGCGATGGTACTGCACTCATATTTCCCTATGGTTCTCACACTAAGGTTGCTAATTAACACTATTAATTTCTCTCTCAGATACTCAAAAACTACCCCCACCCTCCTTGTCGTCATGGGCTCTGCAAACAGAGCCACCCTCGCTATCATCGCCTCTGCGCTCCACTCCCTGCCTATGCTACCCTTGGCATGGCATAGACAATCAAAGAGGGATTGCCCCTCGGATTGCACCCATGGCCTGAGCGCGAGGAAGCATGTTCTCTCTCTCTCTCTCTCTCTAGTCAATAGCATGCCTACAGACAAACGATAGAGAGAGAGAGAGAATTATGAAAAAGAAATGCAGCTTCAACTCCAACACGACCGCAAATGAGAGAGATTTTGTGTGCACAGACAAACGAGAAAGACATAAATTCTATGCTTGCATCCAGATTCCAGAGGCTCCTCGAGCCCTCACCATCACTAGTTGTGTGTAGAGCTCACTGCCTCTGTCTCACCGCGTACCATCTCCCTCTCGGCTCTGCTATTTGCTGACAATACACACACTAAAGCTAATTCCCTCCTTCTCGCGGCACAATAGCATTTGACCAGCTCTGAACTCATTGTTGATTCATGAGGGCACACACACTTCAACCGCTTTGGTCCTCCTCGTAGTGCACTTCGCTCTTTGCAACCTCATCCATGCACCAAGCAATCTCAGCCAACCTACCATCCCTCACACAGTTCACCTGCAAGACTGCAGAGGGAGGCCCTGGCAATGAAAACACAACAAAAAGAAAAAGTCTGTCTCTCTCTCTCTCTCTCGCCTTGTTCTATGGTTCAGGAAAAAAATCAATCCCCCTCTGCGGGCTCCTACTTCGACTGACACATGGCAAGTCTCTCTCTCTCTCTCTCTCTCTCTCTCTCTCTCTCTATGTCTCATATCCCCAATTTTTTCTCTGCAAACCTCTCCAAGCATCTAGGTACAACCACGTGCAGCCAACTCCTCTCATTTTTACCTTGAACCTTTGGGAGCATCTTTCCAGATTCTCCTTAATTCATCTGCTTTCCAAAATTAGCACGGCCTACTTAAGCAAGACTAATAGTTTTCTTTAACCTCCATATACAAAACATAAGATAACGAGCTCAACCAACTTACAAGTTGCACTATTCATACCAATTGGTATTATTTAAAAAGTATTCATCTAGAAATCTAAACTCTTCAAACAAAGATACAACAGACTACCAAGGACCACCTTAACACTGCGTCTACATGCATATCCAATCATGACACAAGATTCCAATTCATAGGCATGTGTACAATAGGTGAGGCACCTTCATGAATAAAAATGAAGTTATCATACCATTAGACAACATTGTTGTGGTCAGTATTGTTGGGGTATAAAGCCCAATGTGGTCGCCCAGGTAAGTGGGCGGGCTGCCAGGTATGTATACATATTCTTTTGTAAAAACCTAATAAGAACTCACTATGCTCTACACATTACAGCAGAGCGAGTTCACCATATCATCGTGCTCTTCTTCTCGCACTCTCTCTCGCGTCGCACTTCCGCTCGTACTCCTTCAACTGGTATCAGAGCTCAGATCGAGGCTCGGGGCAACACTGCAGGAGGCTAGAGTCACCAACTCAGATTGGAGTGAAATTCGACAGGCGAAGACACGGCTCTAAAGCTCGTTGTCAGAATTTCATTCTGAGGTCATCTCGGCCACCGTTCGGCTTCGACAAAGGTCTGCGCAGGCCATTTTCGACTACGTGGTCTCGACGGGTGCAGATCCGACTCTGCAAATTTGGGGTTTTCGGCCCACGACTGCAGGTGCTGAGGATATCGACACTCCTAGAGTGTTGATTTGTGGCTGTCTACACATCGAAGGACGGCTCACAGTTCTTGGAGACGTGTCACATACGACACGGGCGTATCTACACACAGACTGTAGGCGACATCCACTAGTTCATCAGGTAGCTTGTGTTTGCTGCTTGATATTTCAGATTTCATCCTGACATTGCAGGTACTTCCACATGGGATGTATTGTCAGAGATGATGTATGTCTATTGAGGGTTTGCTGGCTGTGAGTCACGCAGCAAACAACCGCCGCAGCGGTTACAACATACAGTGGGAAATTTGTGGATGTATGACTTTGTGGGAAGTCTATGTACTGTCAGATTTACTGCAGCCTTTGTTGAGGGTTGAGTGAGGTTTTATTGAGCTGGGGGATTCTCGAATGTTGAGATCCTTTCGGTGATACAGGTCTTGGAGTGATCCCTCGAGCACCCTTAGATAGGTAGCTAGGATGTATTGACTATGATTTAGACAGTTGGGATTGCATCTTTGCTTTACTGCCGTTGAGGCATTGTCACAGTTTATGCTTACAGGACAGTGACAGGACAGTGAGAGACAGTACATGTGCAAGACAGGTTTACCCACAGCTTACAGTGTCAGAGAGACAGTGTTTTTTGAGCTGTTTTTGAGTACACCAGAGCCATTTTACAAAGGAGACTCTGCCGAAATTTATGCAGAATCTAAAGCTTTCTTGGTTCATTTGACAGGTTGATATTGGTTCAGAAGTCAGTTTACAGGGGAAACTCTGCCGAATTTTTCCCAGGAAAGTAAACTACTGTGAAGCGTAGCTATGGCTGGATCACATGACACTGCTCTTTACAATATCAAGAAGCTGGATGGAACCAATTTCCCATTGTGGAAGAAGCAGATTTGGCACGTGTTGGTACAAAAGAAGCAGATAAAACCTATAAAGCTCAAGGGGATAAAACCAGAAGATATGGACGAAGATGAATGGAGCGAAATGGATGAATTGGCACTTTCTACCATCATGTTGACTTTGGCAGAAAGCGTTTACTTCAATGTAGCAAACGAGATGTCGTCTTATCAAGCATGGTTAAAGCTGAGTGATCTTTATGAGAAGCAAAGTGTAGCTTCACAGGTATACTGGCTTAAGAAGCTTGTTGACTTGAAGATGAAAGAAGGGACACCTATGTCCAATCATCTGAATGAATTCAACACAATCTATAGTCAGTTGTCAGCTCAAGGTGTCAAGTTTGATGAACCTGTTAGAGCTATGTTCCTGTTGATCACATTGCCGAAAAGTTGGGACACTTTTCGCACAGCTTTGAGTAATTCTGCACCTCCAGATGGTTTGAACATAGCAGGTGTAGAAGGAAGTCTTCTTACTGAAGAAACCAATAGAAAGACAATGGACAAAGGCAAAGGAACAGCCTTAGTTGTCAGGGGAGGGACCAAAGAAAAGTACAAAGGTGGAAAGAGGAATCAGTCTCGTAGCAAGTCCCGCAATGCTAAAGGCAAGAGTGACATAGAATGCTACCATTGTGGCAAGAAGGGTCACATGAAAAGAGACTGCAGAGAATGGAAAGCAGAAAAAGGCAAAGAGAAAGCTGAAGACCATGGTGAGAAGAACAAGTCCTCAGTGAAGATTAAAGAAATAAATGTGACAAACACTGTTGCAGAGGATGACAGTCTAGTGTTAGGAGACATCTACTTCTTGAAGAATACAATGGACTCAGCTCTTCTTACAGCATCTGATGGAAATGCACTGAGTGACTGGATTATAGACTCAGGGGCATCACTTCATGTGTCTCCAAACAAGGAGTGGTTTACCTCTTATGTGACCACTAAAGATCATGTTCGGCTAGGCAATGGGCAGACATGTGAGATCTTAGGTGTTGGAGATGTTCAATTGAAGTTTCAGAATGGCTCTTCTTTCACGCTGAAGAATGTGAGACATGTTCCCGGAATTACAAAGAGCTTGATCAGCACATGTTTACTTGATGATGCTGGCTACGTCACCACTTTTGGACAGAACATGTCGAAGATATCCAAGGGTTCTATGACAGTAGCACATGGAGTAAAGTCTGGAGGACTTTACATGATTTATGTATCAAATGTCTCTAAAAATGTAATCAATGTAACCGAGCAGCCGAACGTTTCTTTGTGGCATAGCCGGTTAGGACATATGTCCAAGAAGGGAATGGAAATCTTGTCTCGTTCTGGTTATTTGCCTGGCTTTTCATTTAATGATTTTGAATTCTGTGAACATTGTCTGTATGGTAAGAAAACACAGCAGCCACATAAGCATAGAAGCAGTAGAAGAGATACACAGTTGGCACTTGTTCATAGTGATTTGTGTGGACCTATGCCTAACCTATCTCTAGGGGGAGCTTCTTACTTTATGACATTTATAGATGATTACTCGAGGAAAGTATGGGTTTACTTTCTCAAGCACAAGGATGAAGCGTTTAGTGTTTTCAAAACGTTTGTGACACTTGTGGAGAATCAGAGTGGCAAGAAGCTTAAATGCTTACGCAATGACAATGGTGGAGAGTATGTTGCAAAGGCCTTTCAGGACTTTTGTGAGTCAAAAGGTATAAAACGCGAACTTACTGCTCCTTACAATCCTCCTCAAAATGGTGTTGCTTAGAGGATGAATAGGACCATACAAGAGAAGGTCAGAAGTATGTTGTCTAATGCACAGCTGCCAAATGGGTTTTGGGCTGAAGCTGTATCAACAGCTGTTCATCTTGTAAATAGATCTCCTAGCAAGGTTTTGCAGAAGGATTCAGTGCCAGAGATGGTATGGTCAGGCAAAATGCCCTCATACAAGCATCTCAGAGTCTTTGGCTGTGAGGCATATACTCACGTTCCAAAGGAATTTAGGAACAAACTTGAGCCAAAGAGTAGAAAGTGCATCTTTCTAGGCTATGGTAATTCTGGTGAGATGGGGTACAGACTTTGGGATCCCGAATCCAGAAAGGTTGTCCGCAGCACTGATGTTCACTTTAATGAATCCAAATATCATTCTAAACCAGAGAGGGTTGAGGAGATTAGAAGAGTTGTCTTCCAAGAAGATGGACCTGCACGTGCAAGACAAAATGTCAGGGCTCAAGAGGAGCAAGGACAGGATAGAGTGGAACCATAGGTTGTGGCTGAGCCTGAGCCACCTATTGTGCGTAGATCTGGACGTGTCACGCGACCTCCTGATAGGTTTGTTCCATCTATGAACTATGTCATGTTGACTGATTGCAATGAGCCTTCATGTTACAAGGAAGAAGTGCAAATGAAGGACTCCGGGAATTGGCAATTGGCCATGCAGTAAGAGATGACAGCTCTGCATAAAAACAAGACATGGAAGCTAGTTAAATTACCACAGGGCAAAAAGGCTCTACCTTGTAAATGGGTTTACAGGTATAAGATCACCACTCATGATAGTCAACCAAAGTACAAAGCAAGGCTTGTTGCCAAGGGCTTTAAGCGAGAACAAGGCATTGACTTTGATGAAGTCTTCTCTCCAGTGGTCAAGATGACTACATTGAGATGCTTTCTTGCATTGGTTGCCATATTAGATTTGGTGTTGCACCAAATGGATGTCAAGACAACGTTCTTGCATGGTGATTTAGATGTGGAAATTTACATGCAGCAGCCAGAAGGGTTTGTTGAGAAAGGCAAGGAAGATTGGGTATGCCAGTTGTTAAAGAGTCTTTATGGCTTAAAACAATCACCGAGGGCATGGTACCATAAATTCCACAAGTTTATGCTTTCTCAAGGCTACAAACGTAGTGAGTTCGATCACTGTCTATATACAAAGAAGGCTAAGGATGGTAGTTGGCTGATCCTTATTTTGTATGTGGATGACATGTTGATTGCTGGCAAGCACTTGGAAGAAATTTCAGCTTTGAAGTCAAAGATGGCAAAATCGTTTGACATGAAAGACATGGGTGAGGCAAGTCATATACTTTGTATGCGCATTGAGAGAGACATATCAAAGAAGTTGATTTGGTTATCTCAAACAGAGTATATTGACAAGGTTTTGCAACATTTCAATATGGAGAAGGGAAAGGCACTGAGTGTTCCATTGCCACCACATGTGAAACTTAGCAAACAAGATTGTCTTGTGTCTGAGGAAGAACAGGCTGAAATGGATAAGATTCCATATGCGTCTGCAGTGGGTAGTTTGATGTATGCAATGATTGCTACTCGCCTAGACATTGCATTTGCAGTGGGAGTAGTAAGTCGATACATGTCAAACCCAGGCAAGAAACATTGGGAGGCAGTGAAAAGAATATTGAGATACCTGAAAGCTACAAAGAGTATGCGTATATGCTATGGGAGTCAGGAGCTAAGTGTAAAGGGTTTTACAGTCTCAGATTATGTAGGTGACTTAGACAACCGAAGGTCTACGTCAGGGTATGTCTTTACATTGGCTGGTGGAGCAGTATCATGGCGTTCTAGATTACAAGATTGTGTTACTCAGTCTACTACAGAGGCTGAATATGTTGCAGCATCAGAGGCATGCAAAGAATCAATTTGGCTTAATCGACTAGTAACAGATTAGGGAATCAAAGAAGAGATGCATGTGTGATATTGTGATAGTCAAAGTGCTATACAATTGGCTCGCAATCCAGTTTATCACTCAAAGACAAAGCATGTGGATGTGAAGTATCATTTCATCAGGGAAATGCTCGAGGATAAGCAACTTTAGCTTGTCAAAGTTCACACCACAGAAAATCCTGCTGATCTACTTACAAAAGGACTTCCCTCAGAGAGCTTTGTGCATTTTCGCAAGCAGTTAGGTGTAGGGTAGTACATCACTTCTCTACATCTCTTGTATATTAGCTTGTATAGTAGCTTCTCTCACACTTAAAGTACCACATTGGACTTTAAGTGGGAGGTTTTTGGGGTATAAATCCCAATGTGGTCGCCCAGGTAAGTGGGCGGGCCGCCAGGTATGTACACATATTCTTTTGTAAAAACATAATAAGAACTCACTATGCTCTACACATTACAGTAGAGAGAGTTCACCATATCGTCGTGCTCTTCTTCTCGCACTCTCTCTCGCGTCGCACTTCCGCTCGTACTCCTTCAAGTATGGCCCCTATCCTAGAATATCATATATAACAAACCACATTGAGAACCCATGGTACCGAGTAGCACACGGTACAAAAGGACAAAAAGACAGCTGTGAGATGCAACTCATATTGAGGATGCTTCTTCCCCTAAAATCAGTCATTGAAATTTTCAACAATGACAAGATATGTATAAAATCCTTTCTTAATACATAATTCCAAAAGAAACTATATTTGACATTACCCTAGAGAAAATAGAGAAAGTTAAATATACACTATATACTTTGGGGTCGCACTACACTTTTGACAGCCCTTGATGACCTTGTTTATAGCCTCTAGGAAATCTTTCTTTGTTAATCTTCTTCTTGCACAAATAGAAAACATGCCAGCCTTGGTAAAAACACTTCTAGTATCAGCACCTGAAAAAGGGGGGGAAAGACAAAAATAAAAATTATGGTGACCATTCAACACATGAAATTGAACTTAGGGTCTGATCATATGCACTTGTTGAATTGGGGCAAAGACGAGCAAGAGATTCAAAGCAAATGTCTCTTGCAATTCATTGTTCTAGTGTGAATCTTGAAAATCTAGGTTCTACTTTCAAGATTTGACAAAGACAAAATCAACTTTCCTCTCCTATCGGCGTGGTCTTAGCATTGCGAAGTTAAGGATATTAGGTCTATTAAGCAACAAATAGCAGCATTAGAATCACAAAGCACAACAATGATCACTGGTAGAGATTAGGAAGAAAAAATTAGAGAGCCATTTATGGTGTTAGTATGCTAATGACAATGTTGACTGCACAATAGGAATAGAGTAGAGTGTAGATGAAACTAGATTGATTGATTCAACATAGAAGTGTGTACAAGAGAGCTCATTATATAGAGCTAGGCTAGGATTCTCCTCAGACATTATTGATGCTTCATACAAAGTTTCAAAATCAGACTTACAATCTCGGACCTTCACTTTTAGGGGGTTTTTCTAGGCTCATATCTCGTTCAAAAGCCTTTACTATGTCTAGAAACATTCCTCATGGGGTATACTATGACTTGGGCCACTTTTGGCCATGTTACACATGTCATATGCCGCTTAGGATTCCCAATAGACAAGGGGGGATTCTCATGGATAGAAATCATCATGCTTCCAAGGGAAGGTTCACAAAGAAGGCTAGGATCATAGGCCGGAGCCCATTCCCAACAACCCTCCCGTTGGGCTAAGGACTATGGTAGACACTCATTTATTCATTCATTCATTAATTCATATGCCACATAGGCTCTATGCATAAAAGGCTCACTACAACACGCCGTGCAAAAACTGGCGCAGATACCGATGAGACAAAGCTTGTTTTAAAAGTAAAATGCGATGGAATAGGCATCAGAATAGTCGTCGATATCATGTCCTTGGTATATGCTGGAAAATGTACACTATCAGAAAAGCCTATGAAATAATCGTCGGAACACACACTCTAAGATGCACCGGTATTTATTTTAAATATAGCAATGCCTGTTCCGAGGTCGCTACCGACACCTATACCGAATTTTGTACGACGACCAAACCTGTAATTTTTTTTTGGGCAGAGAAGGCTGGGAACTAATGCTGCATGTACTGCAGCAAAAGAATACAGCCCTCTCTGCCCAACGGAAGAGTGCACAAGCAACCACACTCCACCTACAAGTTGATGCTAAAGAGCGAGTGTATACACATTAGCAAAATTGTAAGAAGAACAAAACCACAAAATCAAAATCTTAATCATGACAAGTTCTCAAAAGCATAACCATAACACCGATTCCCAAACCTCTGGCGGCACAACGGCATACAGATTTTATAACCATAATTAAAACGTGATTCAAAAATTGCAAAACCATAAACATAACCAACTTCCCATACCATAACGATTACCGTAACTTGCTTGTCATACCATAACCATAACAACCATACCATCATTGCAAAACCATAACCATAACCATAATCTGATTGCCAAACCATAACCATCACATGATTGCCATACCATCATTGCAAAACCATAACCATAACTTGATTTCCAAACCCTAACCATACCATGATTGCCATACCATCATTGCAAAACCATAACCATAACTTGATTGCCAAATCATGACCAAAAACTCTGTGCCATACCAACCATAACCTCCCATACCATAATTGCAAAACCATAACCATAATCTATTTGTTATACCACAATCATAATTGAAAACGGAATGCAAAACCATAAACATAAGCGTGAAACTGGACATGTATACAATCACCGAGTAAGACTGTATCAAGAAGACCACAGCTACAAAAAAGACTATACCAAGAAGACTATATAAAGATGACCGAGTAAGACTGTATTAAGAAGACGCTCATGGTAAGGCCTCACAGTCAACATCCTCTCCCTTCTCCTGCAAATGGGTCAAAAGGGCCACAAGTCCATGATGATACCCATACTTCTCCTCTCGGTGTGTCAGAAGGCGCTTCACGGTAACTTCCTTCAAAATTATGGTTTAATCATGAGATAAATCTTCAATTAACATATATATTTTCAATGTAAAGCATACATATAATACATACAAACTCATGTCAAAGTGTGTTGTAGCCTCCACTCCCAAGATGTGACGCTTCGCAGACTCCAAATGTGCTTTGGCTGCATCTCTCTGCTCTTGAAATTTGTCAGGATTGTCTCGTGTCTTGTGCAATCCCCACCCACTCCTCTGCGTCCAACCACTCCGGCTTTGGACTGCCGACATTGTACTCGTCTCTTGCCTTTGACCGACAATGTGACATTGTGGCCTTTGCCACACCCAAAATACAGTCATTCAAGACTGCATTGTACCCCTCTGCTGGCATGTACTCTTTGTGAATGGTCTCGACGATGTAACTCTTTATTTCATCGTCAAGATTATCCCAAATTTCTATCATAGAGTGACCAAACTGAACTGTATAGAGCTGCCAAATCCTTTGTTGCATGGCCTTTTTGATCCTATCTACCCCAATAACCCCCATCCCTGCTCTCGTACACCTTTCTAGGATCATGCTCATGTGATCCCCAAGGTGTACGTGGTGTGCCAATTGATGAAATATCTACTGAAGAGAGTGGTGGATGATCTCTCAGTGGTGTGGACGCATCAGTAGAACCACTACCACAACAACCACCACCTCCAGAATGACGCCTACCTCGTCTCGAGGATGAACAACCCATCGGTGTAGGGGGCACACTAGTCCTAGGCGTAGTGGGCACTCGACTGAGGTGTGGGTCCGGTCAGTGTAGGGGCCACACTAGTCCTGGGCGTAGGGTCAACCATAGTAGGTCTAGAGGAACCTGCTGTCCAAAGGTTCTGTGCCATCACGATCTGGTCTTGTGTGAACCGTGTCAAAGAGGAGCCCATTTGATCGGGTGACATGCCGGTCGGAGTGATAGGAAAACTAAAACTAAGAGAGTATGTATCATCGTCATCAGCCATGGATACAGATACACAAATAACACCCACAAAATACGTTAGTTTACAAAAGAAACACTTAATCAATACAAATAACAAATAAATGAAGCTGCAACACAAATGAATGAATCTAAAGTGTATTGTAGACTAATAAAAAGAGTTTTACAAAAGAGTTCCTAGAAAAAATCATTAGGTAATCTCTCATCTTCTATGTAATATATAATGCACCAAGATGTCTATCTCAATCTGTACTTCTGTATCCATCATCAAACTCTACTTCTTTGTTGCTCTCTGCATCAGCTTCAATATTTGACACCTCATCTCTAGATTCAGGCATATGCTCACCACTAACCTCCACATCAAAATCCAAACTTATATCATCCATCGGCCCTGCACTGTGTTCATGAATCACCTCTTTGACCATCCAATCCTTCACACACTTGCTTGCTCCATGGAGCAACTTGGACAACATAGAGATAGCACGGTTTAGACAGATCATTCTCATCATTTTCTCTCCATAGTGGATCTAGTGTGAAGACAACTTGTTCACAATGATGTGGAAGTACGAATGTATCCCGCACATCTATCTACACCCGCCTAGAGTTCACTTGAATCAATCCATTCTTGTCTTTGCACACAGTTGCATTAGGGACGCTGGTAGTAACTTTGAACCACTTCACATCAAAGATAAAAATATCAAACTTTTAAAAGCTAATCTTCAAGATGTCTTGGATGTAGCCAAATTATTCAAGGTGGCTATAAGTCTCTATGTTCTCATCCCTGGTACTACTCCTACTTTCTTGGATGAAGCTTTCCCTAACACCACTGTCGAAAGTGACCCTTTGTTCGTCAATCCGTTGCACTTTGAAGTGTTTCCCATGCAACCACAAAGCTCTATATTTGTGATATTGCAACCACAAAATTAAAACAGACTTAAATTTATTCAAGTAATGTGATCACGTGGAGCTCAAAAATGAAGTTGTGAAAATATATATGCCAATCACAACCCCTTGACATCTCCTCATCCCCTTCAGTAATCAAAAATCCATTCCTCTTTTCCTCTGGGGTTGTCGCATCTAACCACCACCCAGTTGGAAAGTCAGGCAATTTTTGAAGATGATCTAGAAAAGGAAGGTTTCTAGTGGCACGGTTGTGCTTGAATTGCAGGCGATCTGTTAAGCATTGTTGCTTTTCCCCTTGGTACCTCTCTAGACACTTTTCCATCATGTCTGAGTTGAGAAGGAAAAATCTCATCACCTTTCCTCGGATTGTAATGTCCATCTTCTTAATGATGCCTTGTACCTGCGGCTCTCCCCTGTCACCTTGATGTTGACCTTAGTAGTCCACATTCGGGGCATCTTTGGATCAATTCAACCCAAAATTTCATTGATGAGGAAAAGAGACTCTTGTACATGCCATCCTTTAGCCATGCTACCATCAGGGAGAGCCCTTTGATGAACAAACCCTTTTAAAGTCTTCATAAATCTCTCCAAGAAGAACATCTACCTACTATGGACTACCCCAGCAACTGCAACTTCATTGAACACATGCACAAGTACATGCATTTGGATGGTAAGAATGTTTGTTGGAAAGTACGTCTCCACCATGCACACTCCTTCAATAGCATTTAAATGTGCTGCATCGATGTTGTCTTCTCTTATCTCTTTTGAACTGATCCAACGTATCAACTCACTGATTTTGTAGATTGTTCTTCTAATGTCATTTTTCAAACAATCCTTTATGGCAATTGGTAAGATAAATTGTAAAATTTGTGCCAATCATGGGACTTAAGAGCACTAAGATTGTCATATCTCTTAAAAGCTGTTTTCAAACATCACATGCACCCAGTAGGAGTCTTGAATGAAAATATAAACTTCTTCACTTGTTGACCTTTTGCACGACTCAAAATGGACCTTTTGGTATAGCAAACTTTCCATCGGGTTTAAGTTGAGGCCACATCTCTGGCATTCGACCCACAACCTGCAGGTCATCTCTTTGGGCCTTGATCTCCCTTTTTTCAGTGATGGTTTTCCATATGTATCCCCCACATTCTTGAAGATGTACATTGGGTTGAGTAGATGATTAATTAGCAGGTCACTCCAGTACGGGAGCTCATGGAAAATAGAAAGTCTTTTCATTCCAAGTGGCATGAAATCTCCCCTCTCTAACCACATGTTTTTCCAATCACTTGCTTTTAGTGGATGCATGTCATGTTTTCGGATGTTTGGTCCATGTAGCTCATGTCCTTCAGGCAAAAATCTACCATGCTCCTCGTAAACTGTCTTGCTCAAATTCTCAGAGCGGTGGAAGCCAAGTCGAGGACCACATTTTGGACATGCATGATTACTCGAGTAACTCAAGCCCGAAAAATCACAAAATTAAAATATATAAGAGTTGGCAATAGCCAGGAATAACATGTGTGTGAGGGTTTCAAAGGCACTTACCTGAACACTCATCACTGAAGCCTGGCCAATCATGCATGGTCCAAATGAGAATTCCTTGCATATGTACTTTTCCATCGTCCGATTGGTTGGGACATATCAAACACATCGGTTCCTGTCCACAAGATTTAGAGCTATTCTATAAGTGGTGCCAGATAGAAGTTCATGTTCTTTGCTTTGTACTTTCTTGGGATGATCAGTGACAACAACAGATGGCCCTTATTGAAAGCTAGACATGGTGGAAGATTATACTTAACCAGACAAATAGGCCACGTGCTCCATGAGGTACTCCCTAATCCGAATGGGTTTACTCCGTCCATTGCGAGACCAAAGCGGATACATCGAGGCTCATTCTTAAATGTAAGCCATATTTACTCTATGTGCTTCCATGCACGAGAGTCAGCAGCAGGTACCCGTATCACATCATCTATCTATCTAGTATTAGAGTGCCATGTCATCAAAGCGGCTATAGACTTGCACCTGAACATGCTCTTTATTCTTGGAATGACACGAAAGTGTCGAAGGACCTTTGCAGGGATAATTTTTCCTTGTGTGTCCTCTCTATACCTGTTTAATCCACAATTGGGACACTGCTCCAAATTTTCATACTCATTGCAAAAAAGTATACAATCATTAGGACATGCATGTATTTTGTGATAATCCAAGCCCAAATTAGTAAGAAGCTTTTTAACGGCTAGACGGGTAGAGGGTATGTGATTCCCTTCTAGCAAGATTTGCTCATTGTCTCTTCTTCGTTAATAGGCCCATACCTTGCCTTGTACCGTGCCAACTTTCTTTCTAGATCTGCAGCATGGCTGGGGTCTCTTCTTGACTTGCCAAATCCACGCCTTGGGTTGCAAGCTGCTCAATGACTGCGGTTTCTTCGGACAAATATGTGTAACCTCTCTTGCGAGGAGGATCTTCTTAATTGGCCAACATTATGGGCTCCATTCAAACAAAGTCTTAAATCCCATATTTTAGGTCTATCTAAGGGTTTGGAGAATTTTCCACTGGCAAGATGTTTGTTTACATTTCACAAAAATTTGCGCTTGAGAACCTCGGATGGCTCTAGAATACACACAACCAAGAGTTAAAGAATATATAAGAGATTATATATATCAAGCTTTGGTGAAAGGAGGAGGATTGGTGCTAACATTTTCAGGAGTAGTCCATGGATAATCTCTCTCAGATTGAGCTCTAGTTTGAGGGGTGAGATTTGGTAGCTTGGGAAATGTTGCCAAAGTGTTTGCTGGTGTATGCAATGCCGAAATACACTCCTCGCTTGCCAAAATGTAGTAGAATATTTCTAGTGTGTAAATCATTGTGAATGAAGTCGTGACTATGCATGAATTTCATCGTCTGTATAACAGCATTGCAAATCGGTAAAATGTTGTTTGTGAACTATTGTACAGTTCCAGATGTGTGTTGAAACTCTTTGATTGCAAGCTTGCTTCCATCATGATGACATGCCTGAATCCACTGCTCAAGGTGGCCTTCATTCCAAAGCTTGAAGATAACATAGGCCTTTTGCCATAACGAACAAGAGCATGGGGCAATATCATGCCACAATGCTAAATATTTATAGCAGTTGCCTCCTCTAGCACAACTTTGTAATGTCGGCTTGCTTACTACCTGGTCCTTGTAGATCTTTGCCGCATAGACAGGATCTTTGAAAAGAGGATGGGCCACTGAAAAATATTTCACATTTGCATACGTCCCTCACCTAATTGATATGCTTGCAAGTGAAAGATAGAACGCTCCCCAAGTAAGTGTAGGACAGGAGGACATGTAGCATCATCTAGGTGTACAGCTAAGGGCTTAGCACCCGAAGGAGGAGGTACATCCTCTTCTATCCTAGGACGTTTTAAAGAGCCTTCGATCTTATCCTTGCTCTTTGATTCTGAATGTAGTTGTGCCACAAACTGCATTCGCTCTTTGATTCCAGGTTTGGTTTTGATTTTTGGATGAACCATACTCTCAAAGCTTCGTGTGACCTAGCCTAATAATTGCTTTACTATGTTATGCATCACTCCATTAGTGCACAAAGATGGGTCAAATAAAATAGTAAATGCACTACATATCTTCAGTCAGCACTCTTTCACAAGTTCTATCATAATAACTAATATCTAATTCTCCTAAATGATTGTCTCATGTTGAATTGATCATTTAATATGGGAAAGTACCAAGGGAGAAAAAGCTAGAATATTGGTTAAGATGGCGAACCGCGGCCACAGTAGGGATCAAAGGACGGAAAATAGGGATCCAAAGGGGGGGCCATCTGCAAAAGTGAAATGTGCAACAATGGGCTTCAAAGATCCTAAGGTTCAGCCCATTAAGACTTCCAAAATGCTAAGGTTCCAAAATTCAAAGGTTATGTCCAATGGTCTAACCCTAGGTAAATTGGATGCTTGTGGGAAGACTCAAAAGTCTTCCCACATCCCTATCTTGATGGGGGCAAGCCCTTTTAGTAGGGGATGCGAGATAAACACACACACACACACACACACACACACACACACACACACACACACACACACACACACACACACACACACACACACACACACACACACACACACACACACACACACACACACACACACACACACACACACTCTAGCAAGCTCCCTTTACACAAAGGTAGTAGGGGACACATGTCAGCTCCCTAGCCCAGTTGCCCCCAAGGTGCATTCAATTCCTATTAGATGGCCATAGAGGTGGACCAATGAGAATTATGCTAGAGTACATTTAGTTTAATTCATTTAAAAAACACTTGATAAAAGGACCAATAGAAATTAAGCTCTCTGGAAGACTATTGGACAGTCTCCCAAGGGGTCTAATGAGCATTCAACACCCCAATGGCTTGCCTGATTCCTATTGGCCAGAAGACTAAGGGGTCCAATGAGAGTTTAATTGCATCAATTAAATACCTAAATCTCTCACAAAAGGGGGAAGGGGGACACATGTCACAAGGCTATCACTTATCCTTATCAATTATCATTGGCTAAGCTTTGCAGGGTCCAATGGGATGCTAGCATGAGTAAATTGCAAGAGGGGTTGACCAAGAGAGAGAGGGGGGGCTGATTTTGGCAAGGCATTATCCCACACACACTCACACTAGCTCATGTGTGAAGTCAAGAAAGTCTATCTCCTTCTCAAGCTTTAATGGAAATCTCATCATCTACTCCAAGCTTGTGAGAAGGGAGGCCTACACAAACAACTCTTGGCTTTGTGATGCAAATCCAACCAAGAGCCAAGCTCCAATGCATGATCATATCCTCTACCATGCTAATTACTAAGCTATTCTAAACTTTTATGAGTGATTATGTGAGGAGATAGACTTCTTTCTCGTACGACTACTCCTTCCTCTCAATCTACTCTCATACCCTGCTAGCTCTCACCATCTTCGAAGGTGTGTGAGGTCTTGGGTCTGAGACCGTGAGGGAATTGATGTTGTGTTTTATAAATGGGTGCATGGTGCTTGAAGCTTAGGACCGGCTCCATGTAAATCCGGTGCTCAACTGTTGTCAATAGCTTAATTTCTCTCTCTTTTGAAATATTGTTCATGCGTATCTAACTAGGTGTTATACTTTTTTATGCTCTCTCCATCCAAGCACTCTTGATATGCTCATTAGGAATCTATTCTAATGAAATGTTCACTATGTTTATGCTATTTTCTGCTACACATAAGTTACTAGGCCATTAAAAGTTACAAGTTCAATCACAAAACCATCAAAATTTGCCTGTAGTGGATCAAATGCCGGTTGCAAATGATTGTCTGAAGCTCCATATAGAGACAAAACTAGAGCATCACAGATGATTTTGCGATGCTGACACGTTAAATTTGTCTCTACCATGATTGAAGCCTAAAAATACATGAAACAAATATAAGTAAGGTAAATCTAGAATAGATATAAATTTGACATATATGATTGTAAATAGTTCTAAACAAAAACATTTTATGGACAATAATAACAACCAGTAACAAAAGATCTAAATAGCTGTCAAGGATGAACTATCTAGCCTCTCTCTACAGTGCGACACGGTGGTCAGCACAACAACTAGAGATGATAAATTTATTGAATCCAATTAACCTGTAGTGCGATGCGATGGTCAAAGCATTCAACATTGAAGGATGTAAAATATATATTCCCTCCTTGCAACGCAACACGGTGGTCAGCAACAACCAGAGATGAAGAATCCATTAAATCCTATCTCCTTGTAATGCGACGTGATGGTCAGCAACAACCAAGAATGATGGATTTAAAAACCCTAAACCCCTCCCTGCAGTGCGACATGGTGGTCAGCAACAATCAAGGACGAGGAATCTATTAAATCCAATCTTCTTGCGGTGCGACACGATGGTCAGCAAAATGAAAGAACAAAGGATTTGACAACCCTAAACCCCTTCTTGTAGTGCAACACAATGGTCAACAACAATCAAAGATAAGGAATCTATTAAATCCAATCTTCTTGCGGTGCGCCACGATGGTCAACAACATGCAAGAATGCAGGATTTGACAACCCTAAACCCCTCCCTGTAGTGCCACATGGTGGTCAACAACAAACAGAGAAAAGAATCTATTAAATCCAATCTTCTTGTGGTGCAACAAGATGGTCATCAACAGTCAAGAACAAAGGATTAGGCAACCCTAAACTCCTCTCTATAGGGTGACACAATGGTCAACAACAGACAAAGACGAAGAATCTATTTTTTTTAAAATCCGATCTTCCAACAGTGTGACGCAATGGTCAGCAATAGCTAGGAAGAAAATATGTAAGATATCTAACTCCTCCCTGTAGTGCGACTCGGTGGTCAGCAACAACCAGAGACAAAAATTCTAATTGTACAACCTAAGCTACTCCTTGCAATGCAACACGATGGTCAGCAGCAGTCAAGGACAAAGTGATGCAACTTAGAGCTCCACCACTTGTCCAAGCTAGCTCTATTGGAGCTAGCATAGAAGATAAACTCCACCACATACTCCATCTATGCTTCTTTGAAACATGGAGAGAAGCAAGCTTCACCACTTGGCCAAGCTTCACTCCATTGAGACTGAGACAAAAGAAATCCTTACCATCTGCCCAAAGTGGGCTCTATTAAAACATGGAGAACATTCAGATTTTGGTATGAGGTCCACCACTCGTCCAAGCTATACACTTAATAAATAGTATACAATTTAGTCTAGTAGTCCACAATGTGGGTAGCCTTAGGAAAACAATGTATACCACTTTTCTAAGATAGGCGTGGGGAAATAGTAATAGGTCCACCACTTGTCCATCCTAGGTGCCAGGTCCACACCCAACCTCTAAGACTATATCTTGAATGGTGTTGTCTCACCAGTTGGGTAACCCATGATATGTTGTTAATAAGCGGTTTTGTTTGAAGGTCCACCACTTGTCCAAGCTAGCTCTATTGGACCTAGCATCGAAGAAAAACACCATCACCTATTCTATCCGTGCTTCATTGAAACAGAAAAACACCATCACCTATTCTATCCGTGCTTCATTGAAACATGGAAAGAAACAAGCTCCACCACTTAGCCAAGCTCAAATCAATTGAGATTGGGAAAAAAGTAAGCTTTACCATATGTCCAAATTGGGCTCCGTTAGAACATGGAGAATTTAAGCTATGTCATACATTGAGTTTTTTGCATCAAGGTCCACCACTTGTTCAAGGTACACTTTATAGATAGTAGACGGTTTACTCTAGTAGTCCACATTTTCAACATGCTGATAGCCGATTTTCAAAAATCAAAGAAAAAAAAAGAAAAAAGTTTATTTTTCCTCTACCGGAGCCTTGGCGACAGCGTCGGACGGCTCAACAATGCCTCATCAACCTCACGACCCTGGCTTTTACTGGCATGGCCTCGTCACATGCCCCCCCCCCCCCCCCCCCCCCCCCCCCCCCCCCCCTCTCGATTGGCCGGCCTTATCACCCTCATGCCCTAGCTCGTCCATACCCTCGGTTTCACCTCACCCCACCCTCTCTCTCTCCCTCTTGTTTTACACCCCTAGCGGGCCGCCAGTTCTGTAATATCCCCTCTCCCTCTCTTCCATTATTCTCTCTCTCTCTCTCTCTCTCTCTCTCTCTTCTCTCTCTCTCTCTCTCTCTCTCTCCTCTCTCTCTCCTCTCTCTCTCTCTCTCTCTCTCTCTCTCAGATATTCTCCCTCTCTCCCTTTGCTCGTCCACACCCTAACCCTGGCGGACCACCCTAATATATTCCTCTCCCTCTCATCCACATTCCCTTTGGCCTTATATCCCCCCCCTGTTTCCTCCCCAACTCTAGTGGACCATTTCTTCCCCCCCCTATCTTCACCTAGCCCTAACTCTAGCTCTCTCTCACCCTCTCTTAGGAGTGGCCCCGCAGACCTTTAAAAAAAAAACTCTCTCTCTCTCTCTCTCTCTCTCTCTCTCTCTCTCTCTCTCTCTATTCTCTAAACTCCCACCCCTATCCTCTCACCCCCCTCACAATCTCACATCCCCTCTCTCTCCCTCTTTTTCCTTGGTGGGAACCACCACTAGCCCTTTTAAAAAAACGCTCTCTCTCTCTCTCTCTCTCTCTCTCTCTCTCTCTCTCTCTCTCTCTCTCTCTCTCTCTTACTTCCCCTCTCCCGTTGACTATGCTCCCCCCCTTGATTTTTGGTAGCAGGCGGCCCCGCCTCTTCCCCCTCATGCTCTCACCCTAACCTCGGCCCTCGCGGGCGCTGTGAACATACACACCATACACACACCTTCCCTCGCTCTCTTGTCAGTTGGCCCATAACTCTCTCTCTCTCTCTCTCTCTCACACACACACACACACACACACACACACACACACACAACACACACACACACACACACACACACACACACACACACACACACACACACACACACACACACTCTCACTCTCATCCGCTCACGGATCCAGCCCGAAGGCGTGTAAGATGAGGACTTCTTTCTCTCTCTCTCTCTCTCTCTTATCCACACACACACACACACACCCACTCGGCTCACCCTCTCCCTCCCTCACCACCACCTCACCCCATCTCCCTCTCTCTCTTGCGCTCTGCATAGAGCCCGTAGGCATCCCTTCTCTCACTCTCTCTCTCTTTCTCTTTGGCCTGTGAAGGCGCAGTGAAACTGATGCTCTCTCTCTCTATACACACACACACCACACCCTCGCACACACACCCTATCTCTCACCCCATCTCTCTCCCCCATTCCCGTCATTGGGTCCATATAGCAGTAAAAAACCACCGAAAAAACTAAGTATAAAATAATATATATATTATATATACATAATAGGTTTTCCCCCCCGTTCCCACGCATGCTCGTGCACACACATATATATATACACACACTCACACTTACACACTCACAGATATACACACACACCTGTCCACATGCACCCATACATACACACACATGCATAAACGCACACACATGAGAAAAATACAAAAACCTGGAGGACTTTACGACAACGACGCCATCAACAAAAGAAGAAAGAGAACAAAATCACACGACACCGAAAACAAAAAGAACAAAGGCGCCGAAGGCATGCCTTGGCCAACCCCGAACAGACGTACACACCGCACCGACGCACCGGCAAGCTGCCATTCACTGGAATCACGCAACCACGACACCATTTTCAGTAAACTGTAGGTTATTATCATCATTTTTCAGTTTTCACCCAAGCCTTGTAAAATTCCCAATTTGTAATTTCCCTCTCTCTAGGTGATGGTCACAAATGCCCACCTAGAAGTTTTCATTTTTAAATAACTCCCAAGACAAATCAAGGGTCAACCACATCGGGCCCACCGCCTTGCTTTTTCTCCCCGATTGTCTTACCCTAATCAAGCTAGATTACCCTAATCTAAAGCAGCCAACACCTATAAAAAGGGCACTGAGAGGTCGCTATCGGGGGGGAGGGGGGCAGTTCATGAGAGGTCAGCACTTGGTAGTGTTTTAGTGGGAGGAATTGACACTATTGGCATCACAGAGAGGGGACTTGTGTGATGGTTTGTTTTGGGAATTGCACCATGTGCAGGGAGCTACGTCCACCTCTCGACTCCAATGGTCGATGCACACACACATACACATTCTTGGCAGCGAGTTTCATATCATTGAGTCGTCTTTAGAAAACGCACCAAGTAGATTCACCATCTCTTCTCCCTACCTCTCTATCACCACGGTGTGTCACCTCGCCGGAAGGAAGGTCATTGTAAATACTGCAAGAAATAATTCTCCCTCACACCCCTGAGGGTTTTCATCATTTGTCAATGCTCTGTGTGTGTGTGTGTGTGTAATTTTGCAGTGTTCACATCATGGTTGTCTGTGTCCTAGCGGCTCAAAGCTAGCTGGTGCCCCCTGTTCGCTTTACTGTGACCGGCTCGAGGCGTGCCATCGGCTCCCGGCATTTTAGAGGCCGTCGGGGTCCGGGTATTGCTTTGCTCCCGTTCATTTGGTGCCCCCACTGAGGAGGGCTTCTAAGAAACATTCAGTTTACAATGCTGAAAGCAACGCACCTTATCAATCATGGACGAATGGTTGAAGGAATTTTCTAACTGGAGAATGGAAGAGGAGGAGACTAAGGAGGCACTAGCCGCCTTCATTGAAGTACTACTGCCAGGCTACAGTGTCGTCAGTATTCAAATGGTAAGCTCCCCATCTCATGTTGCTCAGCAACCCTAGTGGTCAAGGTCCTTGACCTACACCCGACATGGATAATAACAATAGGCCAGAAGTATTTTCTTTCCATTTCTTGCAACACATGCATGTAAACGTGTATATTGATAGGAAGATATTCTACCAGCAAAAGATTTTTTTCTTGTTCGGAGCTGAGATGCTTGATGAAATCTTGAGATCTCCATGTCCCATCATCTTGCCCCTCCTGGATTACTACCACTCTTTTGATGTAAGCATCTTTATTCTGTTCTAGCTTTGCGATTCTATCCTTATCTTGTTTTAATCTATCCACCCAATTCTGAAAAAGCCGCTATGAGCCGCTACTATCATTAATCTTATATAAAAAAAAAAGTTTGTAATTTCCTGAGTCACTACCATGGCAAGTGTTTCTTTCCCCACGTTCAGTGGAAAGAAGGGAGAAGATCTCACCACCGACTTTTTGGATGATTTCGACATCGCTTGTGTGGTTTTCAACAAGGATGATGACGCCTCATGGCTTTGAATTTTTCCTCTACTAATGAAAGTAGAGGCCAAGTCCTGGTACAATGCATTGCCCCAGGCTACCAAGAATGCATGGATGTGTTACGGGATGCCTTTGTAAAGAGGTTTGGTGGAGGCAAACCTCGGAGAAGCTATGACAACTACTGACGGAATTGAAGCAGGGAGATCTACTAGAGTATGCCACCTACGAGTCCAAGTTTGTGGACTTATGGGAGAGATGGGTTGCCTCACTGGAGGAAGGCAAAGGAGTGCCTAATTTCCTGAAGAAGGACCATTTCATTGCTGGCCTGTGGTCGCCGCTTAGAGAGAAGGTGAAGGGAAGGTTTCCTGCAACATATAAATTGGCAGTAGAAGTAGCCCGCTTTAAAGACAAGAAGCTGCGCATGCAAGCAAGAGTAAACGAGTCAGAGGGAACAAGCTCGGTCCAACCAACCCCAGTGACTGCAACAACCGCTCATAGAGCCCAGCCACAAGAGGCATGAGAGGAGCAGCAAGACTTGCTGAGTCTCACACTACCCAACTAGAGAGTTTATCCGTGCATCTGGTGCGACAAGGGCATGCACCTGTCAGAAATCCAGAATAAGGAAGAGGACAATGAAGGCAAAACCAAGAGTACCACTGCTACAATTGTGGGGAAGATGGCCATGGTATGTACTACTGCCCACATCCAAGGAGGCGGTATTTCAATAGAGGAGGGAGACAGAACCAGATCTCTCCGCCAAGGGCAAGACCACCACCACCCAGGAAACCAATCTCACGTGTTTAAATCCCACCACCAGCCGTGCAGCCATAGCTAGCCCCACCAATTCAATTTCTACAGCCACCGATGTAGCCACCACCACAATCACCACTTACACTCATCCTACGCCCACCACCAATTGGTACCAGCACACCAAGTATCATTGGTCTTGCAGAAGAGGTCAAGATGAAGATAACAGAAGAAGGATCAAGGGAGAAGTTTGTTCAAAGGACTGAAGCAGTGGAGCAAGAGGTTAAAAAATCAAAAGATGCTACCCCACTGAGGGAGGTAAGTGAAGAAAATTGTGTTACAAATGAGAGTACATCTTTAACCCTGGATGAAATAGGCACCAAAGCGATCAATCGACAGCATTGGGCAGTAAGCGTAAGAAGGTGTAAAGTATTGATCAAGCGTCGTCAGAGTAGGTGGAATGTCGAGGGCATGGAAGATACAAGAGAAGAGGAAAACCGACCTGCTAGCAAGGCTTTGCAGAAGATGGACAACATATCAAGAAAAGGGGAAGGCTTTGAAAACAGAAGCGTGTGCACCAGCATGGACCAAGGACAATGTAGCAAGCTAAAGGAATCTTGCATCACGGAAGTTTCACTAGAGGACCATAACAAGGAGGTAGGCAAGACTGAAGGTTTGGAATTGGGTATTGCTGGCAGCCGAGCAAGACTTTATTGTGTAGTGTCATAGACTTAGAGATGGGTAATGCCTCTAGTCTACTGAAAGGTGTTGTAAACTTGGAGATGGGTAATGCCTCCAGTTTATGTGAGGGTGTTCAGAGTAAGTTTGCTAATCAATATGATGCCAACCTTTTAAGGATGTTCCAAACTCCTCCACAATGCAGCACCGTGTTTGCATGGGATGCATTAGACCTATGGCTATGGCTAGCCGCTATAACATAT